>NC_091950.1:354227423-354861790 GCF_031021105.1 Erythrolamprus reginae
CTAAAGCCAAATTCTAAGAGCCGTGGTGGCACAGTGGTTAGAATGTAGGCTAACGTACTGCTCATTCTAGGAATTCAGTTCTGAGCAGTCCAAGGTTGACTCAGCCTTCCATCCTTCTGAGGTCGGTAAAATGAGGATCCAAATTGTTGGAGGCAATATGCTGACTCTGTGAACTGCTTAGAGAGAGCTGTAAAGCACTGTGAAGAGACATACCAGTTAGGTTTTTTTAATATTAGATTTGTGCCAGTATAATATTGTTTTTATCATTGTTGTGAGCCGCCCCGAGTCTTCGGAGAGGGGCGGCATACAAATCTAATAAATTATTATTATTATTATTATTATTATTATTATTATTATTATTATTATACCAGTCTAAGTGCTATTACTGTTCTATGCAACTGTGAAATGCAGAAGACAGGACACTGATATTGAAACAAATTCCTAGGTACCTGTATGGACGGTATTTTTTTTGGAGAATAAGACACATTGGAGTATAAGACGCACCAAGATTTTAGAGGTATTAAAATATTCTGAACCAAATGGTGTTAGTAATATATTATTTAATAAAATTCCAGCATAGCAGAATACATCTTAATAATATGTGTACCTTTTAGAATCATGTACATTTTTACAAACTTCAAACTTGTCACTTTTAAGACTTGTGGACTTCAACTTCCAGAATTCATCCTCCAACTCATGAATGGGAATTAAGGTCCACAAGTCTTGAACTTGCCAGGTTTGAATACCCTTGCACCCAAATCCCTAACCCCGGGGTCTTCAAGCTTGACAGCTTTAAGACTAGTGGACTTTGACTCCCAGAATTCCTCCTCCAGTCTTATATTTCATTAAAATGGAGGCATTTTTTGCCTTCCTTCAGTCCCCAGGAGCTCTCTTCAGGCTCCCCAGACCTTTTGCCCACCCCATTTCCATTTGTGGAAAAATTGACAAAAAATGGCCCATTTTTTGCAAAAAACAGGGCCATTTTTGCCACCACCCAGTATCCAGGTGCTCTCTGCAGGCTTTTCTGACCTTCTGTCCAAAAATGGGATGTATGGGCGTGGCTTTGGGACAGCAAAAATGGCTCTATTCGGTATATAAGGCACACCGACATTTCCACCCTCTTTTTGGGGGGGTGCGTTTTATACTCCAAAAAATACAGTATTTCTTTTTTAATGTCTTAGTTTTGATTTATATTCAGCTTTCTGATCTTATCCTGGATGGAATCTGAAGAATCAAAAAATATCTCAATGGATAATCTTCTTTTTAAATCAATGTAATACATTTCTGAGTAAATGTAGCCAGGATCGAGCAGACAACAACTCTGCAATCGCTGTAGAAGAAGTATATGGATATAAATTCAAATAGGTTATTTTTTAACGGATCATGCTAAATTAGAAGTATCATTCTATCTCTACTTCCTTTGTAGATAGCAATATAGCTGCTTCATGAAGTTATTTCCTTAAAAATAACTGATAAAAGAGAAGTGGACCTATTACTGCAAAATTTGTCAAGTATACAAAGTTAGAAGCTTTAAGAACTGGAATACATGTCTTAAGAATATTTAAACTAGTTTAATCACAAATTATAATGTAAATTCACAAGGTACAGATTTTTAAATACAGGATTCCCCTTACCATTGCATATGCTTTCCTTTCATGGTGAGTATACAAACAGATCTGTCCTTTCATCTTGCATTATGAAACAATACAGAAATATATAAACCCTTTTCTTCAAACTTTCAAAATTGCATGTTAACATTTTGAAATTGCCTTCGGAGCTATCCCAACTGTTTAAGCTGTCCAAAGTGTTGTCAGACTCATATAATTTTAGGCATACAGAGGACCCTTCCAAAAAAATTGTTTTGAACTTTGTAATATAGGTGATGATGTTTGTCATCGTGTTCGAAGAGGACCTTGGCATCTAATGGGTTGTGGGCTGTACGCAATGTGCCCACTGGTGGCTGGTAAGGCCTATATGGGCACGAAATGTTCTGCCACGTGTTGGGCAGACACGTATGGGCACCATTGTCTGCTCACAAAGCTGTAAAGGATGGAAGAGAGACTACACATGTATGCTATGTGCTATGGATTTTCTAAAATAGGTAGTCTTTGATTTACAACGGTTTGCTTAGTGTCCATTTGAAATTACAACAGCACTGAAAAAAACTGAGTTCTTACCACTTTTCACACTTATTACCATTGCAGCATCCCCATGGTCACTTGACGTATAATTGGATGCTTGACAGCTGACTCACATTTATGATGGTTGCAGTGTCCCAGGGTCATGTGATAACCTTTTGCAACCTTCTGACAAGCAAAGTCAATCAGGAAACCAGATTCACTTAACAGACATGTTAGTAGTTTAATAACTGCAATGATTCACTTAACCAATGTGGCTAAAAAGTCATAAAATAGGGCAAAATTCACTTTAAAAATTTCTCACTTAGCAACATAAACTTTGGGCAAAATTGTGGTCATAAGTTGAAAACTACCTGCATTGCAAAAGCTGTTGGAGAGAAAATATAGGATTCTATGTGATATGAGAATTTACATGCTATAATATTCTGGGCATAACTAGAATCTTAAAGCCAGGGGTGGGCTGCTGCCTGGACGAGGGGAGGGGGGACGGGGTCACAGTGGGGTAGCAAAGAGCTCCACTCTAGAGCACCCAATTTGCACTGAAAGATGTTGAAAGAAAATGCAGGGTGTTCTGCATAAGCCACGCCCACAATGTGGTAGTAAAAATTTTGGTAGCTCTTCACTGGTTAAAGCTTAACTATTTAGCATAAATAAGAGTTGGATGCCAACTTGCCATGATCAATTCACCATGGCCAACTCACCATATCCAGCTTGCTGTGGTGGGATGGAATCTGTGGCAACATAATGTAAAAACATAGAGACTTGTCAAAGTTTTAAAAACAGGCCAAAAAAAGCTATCTGAAAAGAGAAAAGTATAAAAAGAGGTAAAACTGGGTAGAATAAATTGCATAGGCATAGTCTGTCAAGCCAAATTATTATTATTGTTGTTGTTGTTGTTATTATGTTGTTGTTGTTGTTATTAATTCGACTTCTATGCCGTCCAATCCCGAAGGACTCAGGGTGGCTTACAAAAGTGATAAAAAATACAATAAAATAGATACAAAGATAAAAGAAGTTAAACATTTCTAAATTAAAACATTATAAAATGAAACCCCATAAAGATTTTAAAAAACAGTCACTATCATACACATGCACACCATTCATAAAATTGGCCATCTAAAGTGCACAGCCAGCAGGGTGGGGGTGGCGCGGACATCGGGTGGAAGCTGGTTCCAAAAAGCCGGAGCAGCCACAGAGAAGTCCCTCCCCTGTGGTCCTGCCAACCTGCATTGCTTAGTCGGCTGGACGGATTCTGCTACACAGAATTTGGCAACATTTTGAATAGGAAAGAATAGAGGAGGGAAGCATGCTCAAGAAGTGGCCATCAGGGACACAGACACTTCTGAGAGGAAATTTATGTGTGCCTTTCCAACATAGTTAAGAGGAGAACAAATTTATTTAAAACTCCGTTCTCAAATTCTGATTTCTGATATTTGTGTATATATTATTACAGTTATTTCTAAACTATCAGAAAATGTGTGCATTTCCGTTGGGGTTTTTTTTGGTAAAAAAAAAATACCCTGCATTTCATTTTCAAATTTAAGGTTAATTTCTTGAATGAAAAAATATATAATGGAATTGTGCATTTAAAAAACAATAGCAAGCAATTTAATCCCAGCCAAGGGGTGAAGAATTATTCCTTCTGCTGTTACTGCGGAGAGCAATGTGTTTTCTTGCTGATGGACAATAGCCCAAAAGTGGGTGGGATTTTTGAGTTCAAGATGAAAAGTTTGCCTGTTTCTGCTGACATTTGACCTTCCTGTCTTCTAAGTTAAATATAAGACTATGGAAAGTGACTTAAAGTGAGTCAGAACAATAACTCAACAAACACAATGTAATTTATATCATTTAGCAGTAGTTTGGCAACAATTTAGACAAAAATCTTTTCCAGTTTGACTTAGTGATGTTAGGGAATACTCATAGGAGTGATTTTCATGAAAAGTATGTGATCCGTCACTGACATAAGAGCCAGTGGTCATTTTCATTCAACAGATTTCTCAGTCATTCAGAGGCTTCAAGCTGTTTGTTTAGGAAACCCTAGTAAATAATTAAGTCCACTATGTGTCTAATATCATAGGTAGTCATGCAAAATAGCCATAGTCTCCTTATAGTTCTCAGTGGCATTGATGAAATTTGATTATTTGTCTACCCAACTTTCTTGTGTAACTTTCTTGTTCTCCAAGTCAGGTTTTATTATACAGTGATCCCTCGATTAGCACGGTCTCGATTAGTGCGAAACGCTACAACACGGTTTTTCAAAAAATATTAATTAAAAAATACTCCACGGTTTTTTTGCTATACCACGGTTTTTCCCACCCGATGACGTCATATATCATCACCAAGAGTCACTTCTCTGTCTCTTTCTCTTTCTTTCCTGTCATTCTCTGCTTCAATCATTTTCTTATTTCTCTTTTTTTCTCCACTTTTTTCTATCATTTCTCTCTCTCTTTCTCTCCCTGTTGCCGGCGTGGTATATGAGAGAGAAAGAGAGAGGCAGAGGTCGGGCGCATTACCGGGAGGTGGAGGCGGCGCGGGGACGCTGGGTGCCGGTGACACCGAGGAGGGGGTGGACGTGGCCTCTCAGCTGCAGAGCCGAACAAGGGCGGAGGCAACGGCGGAGTCCGGCGCTGGGGTCATGCGGGGCCGCTCATCCAGGGGGGCGTGGACTGGCAAGTTGCCCTCCTTTCTCTCTCTTTCTCTCTCTTATACCACACCGGTAACAGGGAGAGAAAGAGAGAGAGCGGAGGGCACCTTGCCGGTCCACGCCCCCCTAGATGAGCGGCTCCGCATGGCCCCAGCGCCGCCCAGGCAAAGGGGAAACCCCAAGATCGCTTGCCGCTTGCCGCTTGCCGTATTGCAGCGAAGGAGGCGAAGCAAGGCTCCAAGCTGCAATACGGCAAGCGGCAAGCGATCTTGGGGTTTCCCCTTTGCCTGGGCGGCGGGAAGACCAAGGGAAGGTTCCTTCAGCCGCCCAACACCTGATCCGCTCCGCAGCGCGGCAGCAGCAAGGAGCCGAAGATGGGGTTTCCCCTTTGCCTGGGCAATGGGGAAACCCCATCTTCGGCTCCTCGCTGCTTCCGCGCTGCGGAGCAGATCAGCTGTTGGGCGGCCAAAGGAACCTTCCCTTGGTCTTCCCCGCCGCCCACACGCAAACTCCACCATCTGCGCATGTGCGGCCATGAAAAAAATGGCACGCATGCGCAGATGGTGTTTTTTACTTCCGCACCACTATAACGCGGAAATCGATTAGCGCGGGAGGTCTTGGAACGTAACCCCCGCGCTAATCGAGGGATCACTGTATATCTCCTGTTATATGCAGGAGCCCAACTGTATTAAGATTAGATTACCTTCTAACTACCACAAAGCTAGCAGAAACACGATTTCTTCTGCATATTTGGTAGTTAGATGGGTTTAACACCCCAGCAATTGTATTTTCCTTTTATCTATTTCCTTTGTTTTATTTTATTTTTTTAACATTTTTAATTGATTTTTTAAAAATATTTACCTGTTTGTGGGTCAACAGCCATATATTTACATTCATATCGCTATATTTTATATATTTTATGTGGGTCAACAGCCATATATTTACATTCATATCGCTATATTTTATGTATTTATACATTTGTACATATAATTCTTTGTAATGTTCCATCTCTTACTGTAAATTTGTGGGTTTTTTCTGTGCCCATTAGTAACACTTTTTCCAGGTTGAATAATAATCTGAGTCCTTTTGATTGTTTAATTCCATAGTTAATCAGTCCATTTCTGCACATTCATATATTTTTTAATTATTTCCTTATCACCAGGTGTCTGTGAGTCTTTCCATTTTTGTGCGTAGGCTATTACAATGTTTAGTATTAGATATTTAATATTTTTTACATACAGTCTTCTAATAATGCCTAATAAAAAGAATTCTGGCGTAAATTCAATTACTGTATCGGTTATTTCTTGTAAGCACTTTCTCAGTTTCCTCCAATACTTTTTTGCTTCAGGACATAACTACCATAGATGAAAGAAGGTGCCCTGCTCTTCTTTACATTTCCAACATGCCTGGTTACATAGAAACATAGAAACATAGAAGTCTGACGGCAGAAAAAGACCTCATGGTCCATCTAGTCTGCCCTTATACTATTTTCTGTATTTTATCTTAGGATGGATATATGTTTATCCCAGGCATGTTTAAATTCAGTTACTGTGGATTTATCTACCACATCTGCTGGAAGTTTGTTCCAAGGATCTACTACTCTTTCAGTAAAATAATATTTTCTCATGTTGCTTTTGATCTTTCCCCCAACTAACTTCAGATTGTGTCCCCTTGTTCTTGTGTTCACTTTCCTATTAAAAACACTTCCCTCCTGGACCTTATTTAACCCTTTAATATATTTAAATGTTTCGATCATGTCCCCCCTTTTCCTTCTGTCCTCCAGACTATACAGATTGAGTTAATTAAGTCTTTCCTGATACGTTTTATGCTTAAGACCTTCCACCATTCTTGTAGCCTGTCTTTGGACCCGTTCAATTTTGTCAATATCTTTTTCTAGGTGAGGTCTCCAGAACTGAACACAGTATTCCAAATGTGGTCTCACCAGCATTCTATATAATCTCCCTCTTCCTGCTTGTTATACCTCTAGCTATGCAGCCAAGCATCCTACTTGCTTTCCCTACCGCCTGACTGCACTGTTCACCCATTTCGAGACTGTCAGAAATCACTACCCCTAAATCCTTTTCTTTTGAAGTATTTGCCAACACAGAACTGCCAATACAATACTCAGATTGAGGATTCCTTTTCCCCAAATGCATTATTTTACATTTGGAAACATTAAACTGCAGTTTCCATTGCTTAGACCATTTATCTAGTAAAGCTAAATCATTTACCATATTACAGACGCCTCCAGGAATATCAACCCTATTGCACACTTTAGAGTCATCGGCAAATAGGCAAACCTTCCCTACCAAACCTTCCCCTATGTCACTCACAAATATATTAAAAAGAATAGGACCCAGAACAGATCCTTGTGGCACACCGCTTGTAACCTGACTCTGCTCAGAATACTCGCCATTAACAATAACTCTCTGATGTCTACGCTTCAGCCAGCTGCAAATCCATTGAACTATCCGGGGATTAAGTCCAATCTTCACTAATTTATCTATCAGCTCTTTATGTGGAACCGTATCAAAGGCTTTGCTGAAGTCCAGGTAGGCAATATCCACGGCACCACCTTCATCCAACACCTTTGTGACATAGTCAAAGAAATCAATGAGATTAGTCTGACATGATTTGCCTTCAGTAAAGCCATGCTGATTTGGGTCTAATAAGTTATTGTTTTTTAGGTGCTGATTTATCCTCTTTTTGAGTAGAGTCTCCATCATTTTAACTACAACTGATGTCAAGCTAACTGGCCTGTAGTTACCAGCTTCTTCTCTACTGCCCTTCTTGTGAATAGGCACAACACTGGCCATTCTCCAATCCTCAGGAACTTCTCCTGTTAACAAGGATTGGTTAAACAAATCAGTCAGGGGGGTAGCAATGACAGATCTGAGTTCTTTAAGAACTCTGGGGTGGATGCTATCTGGACCCATTGCCTTATTTATCTTTAATCGTTCAAGTTCTTCTAAGACATCGGCTTCTAAGATCACTGGAGCTGAATCCGTACAGCTGGAAGCAATGCTATATCCCTCTATAGTATTATTTTGTAAGGTGTCTTTTGAGAAAACTGAACAGAAGTAGCTATTGAAATGGTCAGCGATCTCCTTATTCCCATTAATGCATGTATTATTCCCGGTACTAAGCTTCGTGATGCCGCAGTTTTTCTTCTTCTTATCATTAATATATCTGAAGAAGGTTTTATCCCCCTTCTTTACAGATTTGGCAATTTCTTCCTCTTTTGAGGCTTTAGCAGCATATATTATCTGTTTCGCCTCCTTCTGTCTCATTTTATATACCTCCCTATCAGCTATACTTCCAGACTCTTTATACCTCCTATAGGCAGCCTTTTTTTCATTGACCATAGCCCTTACATCATTGCTAAACCATAGCGGTTTCTTCTTCCTTTTACCTTTAGTTATTTGTCTTACATACAGTCCAGTGGCTTTTAAGATGGCCTTTTTTAATACAGTCCACTGGATGCTCGCTCCTGCCATTTTATCCCTCCCCTTTAATTCATTATCTAAATATTCTCCCATTGCATTAAAATTTGTTTTTCTGAAATCCAATACTTTGGTTGCATTATAGGATTGCTCACAATGAGTTTTTACATCAAACCACAAACATAGATGGTCTGCACTACAATTTGTTCTTTGGTTATCTAAACATGAAGTAGATACTAATTTATATTTAATATGTTTAATAAGTACTGTATGCTACTAAGAACACTTAACAAAACAGTTTTATATATTGTTCTGAAAATATCTCTAATTGCTATTTTTTCTTTACTTCTAGTCAATTATTTCAAATATGTTTCATTGGTACATTCATCAGACTTCAAGCCTTAAATGATATATGTCTGAATTTGAATTTATAGATGGCATATCTGCAAAAATCATTTCTATCCTTTAAGTGTACTATTGTCATCTTATTTATCCGTGGAGTATATGTTGGTCTAAAAGCCAATGAATCCATATAGCAGTAATAACTAACTTTTTTTGATTCAGATGGCAAAAGGATGTGCGCGCGTGCAATAAGAGGCGCATGCCCACACCCATAATGCAATACCCTCCCCCCATGGATGCGCACAAATTTTGCACTGCCCCTATGCATGCACACAACCCCCCAGCACACACACACACACACGCACTTGTCCCCCCACCACACGCTTGGACACAGGCCTCATTGAAGCCTCTGGACTTTTGGTAGGCATATTGGGCCGTTTATCACCACCCCAGGGTTCAGGAGGCTTTCCTGAAACCTGGGGAGAGCGAAAAATGTCCAAAAAGAATGCTGAAAATCAGCCAACTTAGTGATCCCATGTGTGCTGGAGCTGAGATAGGGCAATGCCCTCAGATATGGCTCCGCCTGCCACCTATAGCACTCATGCCATAGGTTCACCATCACTGCCATATAGGATCATATCTTTGCCCTGCTGTCCATTGTGATCTACTATCATATCTACACTTAATGAATCCTAACATATTTTGGATCTATATAATTGGTTCTATTATAAAATTTATAATATTGATAGATGCAGTATTTTTTCATAGGGATTATAATCTACCATATTCACGTATGCTTACAAGTCGCAGTATAACTTTTTCCAGCGTAATAACGTCATTATAAACCCTCTGTTTCGTTTATTTATATCACCAAACGGCCTTTACCATGAGAATTCTGTGAAATGAAGCAGCAAATATTGTATTGATGTTTACACTCTGCTAGCTTCTTTAGTGAGATTCATAATTTCTAGTAAGTGTTTAAACACTGTAATTATTGTGTATGTGAAATACTGCTTCCATGATTACTTTTCTTTTTGCATAAATAAGCTACTATTTGCACACCACCTCTTCAAAAATTGATTTGCTTTCCTTCAGAATGTAAAGCTATAAGTTTATTTTCTATCTTTTAATTTTTATTAGATTTATATAACCAACCATCTCATATAAAAGTGACTCCAAGTGGCATACAGCGCTTAATAAAAAATAAATACATAAACCAGTCCGAATTTTTTTTTTAAACCCTATAAAAATGATACATAACAGGAAATAATACTAACTGGAATAAGAGAGTATCACAAAATCTCTCTTGTCTCCTGCCCCCCTAAAGGCCTGATAACACAACCAGATCTTAAGACAGTTGTAGAACATTGGAAGGAATGAAGCTAATCTCTCTTCCTGGGGAGAAGATTCCACAAGTCAGGCATCCTGGAACAGAAGACCTGCCTCCCGGGACCCACCAGATGCTATTCTTTGGCCGATGGGATCATAGCATGCCTTTTTTTGCCAGATCTGATAAGGTGAACAGGTGTAATGAGGAGAGGCATTCCCTCAGGTAACAGGGTCTCATTCCATGAAGGACTTTAATGGACAAAAGCAGCTGGACCTGGAAGCAAACTGGCAACCAGTATGAAGCAGAGATATAAAATGCACCATTCTTTTTCTAAAAAAAATATTTTTATTATTTTCAAGGTAATAAGACATAACAAGACAAACCGACATAAAATAGACAAAACATAACACATAACATGAAAAGGAGCTACAATTGCTCCACTCAGTATTGAAGTAATCTTAGTACAGAAAAGAAAAGTTGATTATTATTCAGAAAAGTAAACATCTCTATAATATTTCTTTATAAAATCTATTCTATATCTAAGACATTTAACTATTAAACTCTGTACTTCAATATCATTAAACGTTTCTTTTATTCCACCAAGAATAAACCTTTTGCCAAGTTTTATAAAATTCTGTTTCCACTTGATTATTCAGCCAAGATTATTCAAAATGCACCATTCTAATGGCACACATAACTTGCCCTGCTCCACAGCATTTTGTGCTAGTTGAAGCTTCCAGATACTCTTCAAGGACAGCCTCACACAGAACACGCTACAGAAATCTAACCAAATGGTTACTAAGACGTGAGTGACTGTGAGCATAGCCCCCCCCCCCCAATCTAGTCATAGGCATAATTGGTGCACAATAATAGATAGAATTCTTTATTGACCAAAGTGTGATTGGACACACAAGGAATTTGTCTTTGGTGCGTATGCTCTCAATGCAAAGCTGTGCAAACCTCTTTGCACAGACTACCATAATTGACACTTGCTCTTTGAGTAGGAATTGTGATTTTAGGAGAGTCCCCATATTGCACACAATGTATAACTGAAATATTCCCAGAGTCCTTGCTTTCTGTATAACCTGTGTGATAAGAATTATACAGTTTTGCAAGATCTGTCTTCCTGCCATAATATTTTTCAAAAGGTGCACAATATTATACAAACAAGCTTAACAACTCAGGTAGCAGTTTGGGCATAGCTAATTTCAGACACATATTTGGTCTTTCATCAGCCCTTTTTTCTGATACCCTGTTCAGATTTCTTTTGTACTTGTGTGGAAATAATTGACTGCAGCTATCTTGTTTTTGCTTTTAAACTGCAAACCTGAGTACAGATCCTGGGATTGTGTGTGTGTGTGTGTGTGTGTGTACAACGCCTAGTTACTGTAGGCACTTGAGAAATATTAATTAAAAATTGCATGGCACTTTTGACATAGGATGGGTAGCATTCTGTGTTCTGTCTTGGAAACAGTACTGTGGGAAAGATCATAAAGAAACAAATGCATTCTTGGCAACTGTTTCTCCATCTCTAGAAAGTATATCGTATTTGAAAAGAAAAAAAAGTAGAATTTTGTCTCGAGGGTGGATAAGAACGCAGTTGCTTTCTGTGCTTGCCACACACATATAAGTAGCCACCTTTACATTTAACTAGAGTTAAGTTTCTTAGCCCAAAACATTAATCTTGCCTTGCTTTTTTCTTCCAACTTATACCTGAACTATATTCACAGAAGGCTAAGTGAGACTGAATGGTTGGCCAAAGGTTTTCTTAATTAACCTTGTGGCTGAGTGAAATTTTATATTGAAAGGAAACACTTTTTGTATGACATACCACTTGCTTCCGTGCTCAAACTGCCCTTGATTCATTAGTGATTTTCATTAAGGAACATCTTTTAAAAATTGCATTTAAAAAATATTGAAGATTATGTCAATACAATATTTATTAAAACTAAGTTTCTTTTGATTTAAAATATTTTATTCATCATTTAAAATTATATTTCAAATACGATAAACTAAATCTTGGCGTTAATTATTTAATATATCCTAATTAGTTTGCATCACTGTTCACAAAGGTTTTCAATACCAATTTGTGGGAGTTTCAAACCTACATATAGATCTATATGGCTTATAGCCAAATATAATTGGCTAAAGGCTAGTGTATCAGCTCACCTTTGTACCATTCTTACTCTTTTTCACTATGAAGCCATAATGAAAATAGAAATGAGGATTACTTTGATACTTTGATTCTATAACAGGGGTGTCCTGTTCAAGGCCCATGAGACAGATACATTCTGCATGGTGCTTGAATCTGACCTGCATGATAACCTCTTCTTCTTTGGGGATATTTTCCCCTTTCCAATTTTGCGCATAAATAAGGTTATCAATAAAATATTAGATTGCGCAGAAATGGATATGATGACAAGACGGTTAAAAGACCAAGAAGAATCAGAATTTTATGTAGTATGGAATAAAGTGTACATATGGATAAATAAGAAAAAGAAAAATGTATGACTTACATCTTGTGTTTTATTTAGTCTATAAATGAAAGGGTTTTTTGTATATATAAGATCAAATAGAGTTTTCTTCTTTTCACTTAAAGTATTAAGCTGATTTAAAGTATTAATAAAGTATTCTCTTTCTGTATGGAAACTTAACTTCTAGAATAAGCAGGGATATTGCAACCCCAAATTTATGTTAAATGTATGTTTGTTGGTTTTGTCTTTTTATGAAAAATCCAATAAAGTTTATTTTAAAAAAAAGAAAGAATCTGACCTGCATGGTCAGCTTGGAAAAACCAAAGGACTGGCCAATGGTGTCTCTGGCAGCCAAAATGAGGTGCAGGAGGAGGCGGGGGCACATGCCTCAGTGCCCCGTTTTCATCCTGGATGTCTCATGCAGCACTTTGCCAGCCAAAATGGGGCACAAGGGACCACATGCATGCCCCGCCCCTTCATTTTGACCAGCAAAGTGCTACAGTAGTCATACATCCCATATCCCTTCCCTTGGTCTGTAGATAACTACAATGCTGATCTGGCCCTCCAAGAAATCCAGTTTGATACCCCTGTTCTACATGTTCCTTTGCTCTGAACATACAAACTTTGTTATTATTTTCAATAGTTTGCAAAGAGTTTAATCCTGGCATATCCACTATATCAAACCAATTCTTTTTTATTTAAAGCATTAGGGGGGCTTAAAGTAGAATTACAATGAATGAGGGCAAATATATGTGTCACAGGATAATGTTGGTCCTGATGTCTGACCCAGATTGGATCTTGGAATTACAATCTTTGCAAGATAGGGAAAATTGGTGGATGTTTTTGTGACTAGAAGAGAACTATTCTGAAAATCCATTTCATTTTTGCTTTTTTTTCTTGTTTGATTTCTTTGTTAAAAAATGTATTTTCTCCTTTAGGATTTATTCTGACCTTTTAAAATTTCTGTGTTGCCCAATACAGTATAATTTGAATAATACATATTTCTTGGAAAGTGCTCACATCCTTGAGCAATTATTCAATAGAATGATGTAGTAACATTCTGCTATCAGGAGTTGAAATAGGGATGATCAACATTTGATTCATAGAGGGACATTTGATTATGAGGATATTTCTTTTCAAATCCCAGAAATGCTTTTTCAAAAGACAAGTGGACTTAATTTTTCCTTGAAAATTTTCAATTCACTTGTGCATTTAGTTTTGAAAGTTATTGGAACAACTAGCAATGTGTATTTTTAATATTTCGTTTAAATGTGATATATTCTCTTGTTAAAAATTACCTATATCATATTGATTGGAAAAGGAAGTTTGCAAACCCAGGGTCCATAAAGGCCCCATCTGCGTTTTAAGCAAAGATTACTTTTCCTTGTTTCCTAGAACTCTTAATCTGCCTGAGACTGCTTTGTTGCTCTTGCGAGGAGAGGTTTTCTGGAGCACTTGTGAGTGATCTCAAGTCCTCATCTTGTCTAGAGAGGAATTACAAAGAGCAGTACAGTGATCCCTCGAGTTTCGCGATCTCGATCTTCGCGAAACGCTATATCGCGATTTTTAAAAAAATATTAATTTTAAAAAAACCACTTCCGTGTTTGGCTTCGGGAGTCAGCTGGGAAGCGGCGCGGCTGTTTTAAAAGGTCGCAGCCGGCCTGAGGGGCTTCCCAGCACCCCCCCCCGAACCCCCAACCTGGGTCTTCCCGGCCGCCCACGCAAAGGGGAAACCCCGGCTCCTCGCTGATGCCCGCCGCTCGCCTGCCCGCCAGCAAGAGGGGGAAGACCCAGGGAAGGTTCCTTCGGCCGCCCAGCAGCTGATCTGCTCGGTAGCGCAGCAGCAGCGAGGAGCCGAATCGGGGTTTCCCCTTTCCGTGGGTGGCGGGGAACGCAAACTCCACCATCTACGCATGCGCGGCCATAGAAAAAAAAGGGCGCGCATGCGCAGATGGTGTTTTTACTTCCGCAACCCTACATCGCGAAAAATCGATTATCGCGAGGGGTCTTGGAACGGAACCCTCGCGATAATAGAGGGATCACTGTACTGCTTGCCGGTGCTTCACTCGACTAAGATTGTCAGCTCTGCTTCTAGCGTTGCCATCTTCAATTCACCATTTGTTCCCTGAAGTCCAGAAAAATCTTCTTTTAAGTTGCTTTGTAACCATTTTCAAGATTAAAAGAAAGCCAATGTGAGAACTTTATAAACAAGGAGCAAAATATACTCAGATGTTTTTTTGAAAGATGTTTATATTTTCTTTTTCATGAATTATTCAATTAACATGCTTGATTAGGGGGGGAAAAACTGTGACTCCAGATTATTTATTGTTATAGTGAGAAAAATCTAGCTGTCTCCACTTACCCTATTTAGACTGTTACTTTGATTGCTTCGATTGCCAGTGTGCTGGAAGGCTTGTCTATAAACAAGAATAAAATTTTCAGTGTTGTGTAATGGCTTTGCTGAGAATGCTACAATGAAAAGAAGCCATTTAAAATGAACAGTATTGGACATCAAGAAAAGAGCAGTATTGGGCATCCAAAAAAATCCATTTTAATTGCAGTATTGTTTATGATTCATTGCACAGTTGGCCAGATATTCACACTGAATTTGGCATTTTTTATTCACCTGTTGAGTCCTTCTCAAGGACCTGGGATGGACAGATGCTGATATTTGATCATTTTAAAGGTGTTGTTACATACTGTGTTTCCCCGAAAATAAGACAGCGTCTTATATTAAATTTTGCTGCCAAAGATGTGCTACGTCTTATTTTCAGGGGATGTCTTATTTTTTTTCAGTGAATTGTATCCTGCAGCAAAATCGCATCCAAACACGCAGCCGCATGTTGGATTCTGGTCGGATGTGTTTTAAATCTGATTGATGCAGCGTTTTGAGATGCAATTTATGGACAGCAGTGTTATATATGTTCTGTTTGGAAATGCTGAAAAACAAAACATCTACGTCTTACTTTCGGGGGATGCCTTATATTAGGCAAATCTACGAAACCTCTCCTATGTCTTACTTTCGGGGGTGACTTATTTTCGGGGAAACAGGGTACTAATATATTACTTATCAAGTTTATATTATAGTTTTTGTTGTTATCAGTAATAAAAATTATATTCCTGTGATGATATTGACATGATGGTATCTAGTTGGATAACTAAATGACTGCAAGCAAACAACCAAGCTCAGGGACCCACTAATACTTAGTATAAGCTGGTCTTAAAAAATGGCAAATATTTTGGATCTTTAGCTGCTTCTGTTTACAGAAGAGAAAACATCAATAAATGTGTCCATCCTGGTTTCAAATGCATGAATGTTATGGATTTTTAATCGGTAGTAAGACTCCTTGGATTCAGTGGCTTTTCTTCATCACTCAACATAGATGTAGGTCTGGTTTCTGTATCTAACTCAAAAACATTGAAACGGTAATCTAATACTACATTTTTTAGTTGATATAATAGAATATATATAGGGTGGTATGGTTTTTTTTACATGCAACATATCTGAATATAAGGCCATGTTATGTCTTATATGAAAAATGTATGCCTTTGAAAGAATCACAGAACTGCATCTGATGTTATTTGATGGACTTGTTTTTCCAGTGCTCTTGGGGGATCTTCTGCTCTTCACATTCCTGCTTTTCCAGGTGGAGGCTGCCTCATTGATTATGTTCCCCAAGTATGTCAACTATTAACCAACAAGGTAATACCCAGACCATTCCAATACTAGGGCTCTAGACTAGGGTAAAAATCAATTATTCTTCATAAATTAGTAAATCCTATAATCTGAGGTTAGTTCTGTCAGAAATTTCAAAACCAAAAATGAAATTGCCTAATGGAAGATTACTTTGAGGTGATCCAGGAATAGTTGAAAAAACCATGCACAGCCTTCTCCATTTCAGATGTACAATTTGCGTCAGAGGTTTCATCAATCTGATTATGAAATAGTTGGACGTATCCTTTATTCTTGTTTAAATTGCTCTTGCTTAAAAGACTCTTTTAAATTATGAATTTATACTCCCAAATGTATTTCTATAATTATACCGGAATCTATCTTTAGAGTTGTTTTTGTTATGGCTCTCTTTTTTAATTTGCAAGTACACAGATCTGTTTTTAAACTACAAAAAAATTGTTCCCTGTTTAGAGTTCCAATTAGTAGACAGACAACAATGTAATGTGTGATAAATAGATAAGAATATTGTGCAGAAATTATGAACTGATAAAACATGATAGACATGTTCAAACTGCAACACTTAAATGTTGGCCCAGGAAATTTCAAGAGGTGTGAAATACACAAAATTGCTTTTTGAAATGAAGCAAAATGCTTAGAAACCATAGGCTTCTTCAAAATAATGAAATATTGTATGAAGTTCCAGATGGATAATATTGCCATTATGTAAACTATCAAAATCTAATATTATTATAAGTTTGAATCAATGTGTTAGTCTTTAAAATGTAAAATATGTGTAATTATTATATATACACCAACTTCTTGCTGCTGATGCATGTAGAAATATTTTTCGAGACTTATTCTCTCAATTTCATTAAACATAATGTATATTTTATATTATTAGTAAAGCAAAAACTCTCCCAAATTAATACTCTGTATTGTAATTTAGTTTTATCGTAATTGCACTCATTTCTTCTTTTCTTTTATAGGTTCAATATGTTATCCAGGGTTACCATAAGAGGAGGGAATATATTGCAGCATTTCTTAGTCATTTTGGAACGTATGTATATATGTTTCACTAGCTTTGTAACTATTCTTACTCGTATTTACTAAAAATATTTTTCCAGTTGCAGTTTTCCTAAGTATGTACATTTAAATTTGGTAGTCGTGGGTTATATTAATGTAGTTAGCTTTGTATTTATTATACTCTAATAGATAAATTATGCCATACCATAGAAGGAAATATTTTTAGCTTTTTTTCTGTTTCACTCTATCCTTCAATATCATCTCTGAAGACTTGGTGAGAAAAGAGCCGAAAGAAAGGGAAATTGTTAACAACAAAACTATGAATAATACAGATGGCATCGTTAGTTCGTTGAAAGTAGTGATAGTCAAAATTCTAAATTAATGCTAGAGGCAAACAACATAATTAGTGAAATTATAGGTGAAAAAGGTGATAGGTAATTTTGAGGTTTGGATTCAAG
Source organism: Erythrolamprus reginae (assembly GCF_031021105.1). Taxonomy (NCBI): domain Eukaryota; kingdom Metazoa; phylum Chordata; class Lepidosauria; order Squamata; family Dipsadidae; genus Erythrolamprus; species Erythrolamprus reginae. Next base: position 354,244,949 of record NC_091950.1, read on the forward strand.
AATAGAAGAAAGTATATTGGAGAAAAAATTGGAAGATTAATCCTAAACAAAACAAAGATCAGAATAGTTAAAACAATGATTTTCTAGTGTTAATGTACAGCTGGTTTCTAAGAGAATCATGAACTGCTGGCAGAACTGGCCAGGCTTTTAGATGAAATAAAAATTAATAACTCCCTTGAGGCAATAATCAGCAAGCAGAAACTCACATACTTTGGACATACTAAATAGGTGGATAGATGGGAAGATAATGGATAATATGGATGGACAGGATCCGCAAAATGAGAATATGATAACAGATTTTTGCCCATTTAGTTAACTAAAACCTAACTAGCTAAATGCACGGGCGGCCAATTTATGGCTGCCCGAAATTGCACCAGGGCCAGGAGGAACTCAGCCCGGTTCGTACAAGTAGCCGCAATCCCGCGAAGTATCGTGGGATCACTTTTCAGGCATCTCGCTTGTGCGTGTAGCCTTCCCCAGCCGGGGGCATGCCTGGGCGAGCCCCATGAAGAGGACTGCACCCAGGCATTCTGCCTCTGCCCCCCCCCCCGGCTCCAGAAGAAGCGGACATGTTCACTAACACTTCCCAATCCAAGTCCTGCCAGAGATTACCTACAAGGGTGATAGATGTGGGTCAGCACCATGCAGAAGCCTGAACCTGTATTGAAAAAGACATAGATAACTTATTTCCTCTAGAACCTCTCAGAATTTTTCCTATTTTTGCCATTTCAATTCTGCTGTTATTTCAAATAATTGTAGATGCAACATGTACTTGCAACATTTTTAATTCTACATTTATTCAATTTACCTTATATAATATTTAAGTCTGCATGTGTGCACCTTTATTTCAGTGATAGTGGCCACAACAGAGTAATTAGTCAATATTTTTTGGGACTTGAGAGGCAAATGGTGCCTTCTGCCCTATTCAAGTATGTATGCATGCCGATAGGAAGGGACAAGCCTTCTGCCCAATTTTGCTTTGTGGTTCTAATTATATTTTTTTCATTAATATTTTTTTTTAATAGCGGAGTTGTAGAGTACGATGCTGAAGGTTTCACAAAACTCACTTTATTGCTGATGTGGAAGGATTTTTGCTTCCTTGTTCACAGTAAGTAGTTATTTTCCTTTGGGTATAAATATCTAACTGTTTGAAAATTAACACGGTTCAGTTTAATTTAGTTTCCTTTATTGTCATTGCACTTTGTACAACAAAATTAAATGCCATCTTCACTGTACATTATAATTATAAAAATATGTGCATAACCTTCACATTCTATACATTTGGATTGAAAACAGATATTGTATTAATATTGCACTATACAGTATATATAGTTACTACCCTGGGATAGAAGCTGTTTTTCAGCCTATTTGTCCTTGTTTTTATTATTCTGTACTGTCTGCCACATTGCAATAGTTCAAAAAAAAAGTGTCCAGGATGAGATGGATCTTTAGGAATGTTTTGAACTTTCTTAAGGCAGAGGGAGCTATAAAGCTCTTCCAAAGAGGACAACCAGTGATGATCTGGGCAATGATATTAACCCTCTGGCGTCTGTCCTATCTGCCACTGTGCAATTGGCAAACCATACACAGGTGCAGTAAGTTAAAATACCCTCTATGATGCAGTGGTAGAAAGTCACCAGCAATTTTTCATTCAGTTCTTGTTTCCTGAGAAGTCTCAGGTAGTATAATCTCTGCTGGGCCATTTTGACTAGTGCTTCAATGTGAGTGCCCGAAGTCAGGTACTCTTTTATGATAATACCCAGAAACTTAAAACTATCCACTTTCTCTACTCGGTCTTTTAATAAGCAAGAGCAGGATATCTGATCTATTCCTTCTATAGTCCACTATATGCTCCTTGGTCTTATTGGTGTTAGGACCAAATTATTGTCTCCACACCATGAAAGCAATCGGTCCACCTCATCTCAATAGGCAGACTCATCCTCCCCGGAATGAGCCTCACCATTATTGTATTACTAGCGTGAGTGGGAATGCAGTCATGCACATAAAGAGTATAGAGTAAGGGACTCGGTGCCATTTGGTGGTGGCAATTGGTGGCAGCAAGCAGTGGCAACAGCGATTCCTGCTGCCTAAACAGCTGATCAGCTGTATTCCGGGAGGCTGATCAAACCATCCATGAAGGCTCCAGCATTCCCTGGTGGTGGTGAATGGCAGCACCGGTGACAGCCCTGCCGCAATATTCAGTCTATAAGATGCAGAGACATTTCCACCTACTTTTGGCGGGATGTGTGTGCGCGTCTTATAGTGCAAAAAATGCAGTACTTCCAATTTCTTTTGCAATTTGAGTTGATCTTATCTTTCTAATAGACTTGTAATTCTAAACATTTAATCACATGTGAAGTGTAATCAGAAGACAACATTAATTTTCTCTATTTTTTTTCTGGTTAGAAAAAACACAAAAGCGTAACATGAAAACACACGAACAAAAGTTACATTATTCAGACATGGGGTTTTTTTAGTTTTATGCAAAATCGGTGTCTTCATCTGAACTCCATCAGATAGAATATTAACTATAAATAATTAGTTACCTCTCTTTGAGAGATGAGTGATTCAGAAATGTAGAAAAATAAACAAACAATGTGCTGAGGAATAATTTCCATTTTAAAACTGTTCATATTTGTACATTTGTTGCTTAATTTTAAATTTTCAGATAAAAGATATGTATTTGAAATTGATTATTACAAAGTGAGTAAAAAAAAGTTACTTATAAAATCCAAAATATTGGGTTTTCATAGCTTCCTCTCTGCTTAAATACTAGAAATCTGGTGTAAAATACCCTGCAATAATTCTCAGATTTTTCAAAGGATGGAGGACAGTTGAAATCACCCTACATGACCAGTTTCTGTTAATTGATGGTGGTCTCTGAATGTCAGCTAATCTCTTTGGGAAAATATTAGGGCATATGGCTTGAGCCAATCATACATAAGAGTTTGGCTGTTCTTCACATTCATTAGCATTCAGTACATATTTGTTAACAGTTTGGTGTAATTCCCTGCTTATGGTACCCTAAAAATTAAGGAATTATTGCAGTGTTCTCTCTGGATAGCTTGAATGTTTTATACGATGGAGAAAAATAATTTTAGTCAATTATTGTTTACAATTGTAGCATAATTTTATGATGGGCTCTAGTAATAAAAATATTCTTCAAAAAGGGTTTATTTTATCAGGACACATTTCTTACATTTCTTCTTCTAGCTGTTAATCTAATTTAAATTTAATTATGGAATTAATATAAGATATACATGCTTTTATAATGAATATGGTAATTGAATGTGATATTTCATATAATATCATACTGTTTTATCCATTCCACAGTTGAAGTGAACTGTGTGTCAATTATTAACCTAACAATAATTTACAAAATAATGTTCTAGTTGAAAAAAAATGGTATTAATGTCACTGAGTCAAGAATTTCTGATAAATTTCGGATTGCTATTGCAAATATTCAATTTCATGGAAAAACATCAGTATAACTGCTGGCAAAAATACTTTGCCACACATTATAACTTATTTTACATTAGTATAAACTATAGAACTAAATAACAGAAATACAAATTTCACATATTATGCTTGGTTTACTTGTGTTTTTCGATTATTTGATGACTATCTTGATTTCAGCAGAATCTGTAAGAACCTGCCATCTGGTTCATATGCTGGGCAGTGGTACAATATATGAATATATGACTTGCAGTACAAAGCTGATTTTCACAAATATTCCTCCCCAAATCATCTTCTTTGAAGAGCCAAACCCATTTGTGTTGTCCTATAAATAGTGTAGTCATTCCAATCCATGCTTCTGAGAGTGTTTTGGACTGTTTTAGTCATGTACAGTAATGAAGCTCCAAGAATTCTTTTTTCACCTCTCTATTTCAGTTTGGTTTGGTGTGATTTTCTGAGTGATCTTCCCTACACATTCTGAACAGAGTGTACAACCAACCTCAATTGATACATTACAAATCGATACATACATTACCTACCCAATAGGTTCATTACAAAAAAAACCCATTAAATTTAAGCACAGAGAAAGCAACATACTAAAATTTATTTTATTTATTTATTATTTAGATTTGTATGCCGCCCCTCTCCGCAGACTCGGGGCGGATCACAACAAAGTGAAAACAATTTACAACAAATCTAAATTACTGTTTAAAAATATTTAAAAACCCCATTTTCTAAACACACATATATACAAACATACCATTCATAAATTGTATATGCCCGGGGGAGATGTCTCAGTTCCCCCATGCCTGACGACAAAGGTGGGTCTTAAGGAGCTTACGAAAGGCAAGGAGAGTAGGGGCAGTTCTAATCTCTGGGGGGAGTTGGTTCCAGAGGGCCAGGGCCGCCACAGAGAAGGCTCTTCCCCTGGGGCCCGCCAACCGACATTGTTTAGTTGACGGGACCCGGAGAAGGCCCACTCTGTGGGACCTAATCGGTCGCTGGGATTCGTGCGGCAGCAGGCGGTCTCGGAGATATTCTGGTCCAGTGCCATGAAGGGCTTTAAAGGTCATAACCAACACTTTGAATTGTGACCGGAAATTGATCGGCAACCAATGCAGACTGCGGAGTGTTGGTGAAACATGGGCATACCTAGGTAAGCCCATGACTGCTCTCGCAGCTGCATTCTGCACGATCTGAACTTTCCGAACACTTTTCAAAGGTAGCCCCATGTAGAGAGCATTACAGTAGTTGAACCTCGAGGTGATGAGGGCATAAGTGACTGTGAGCAGTGAGTCCCGGTCCAGATAGGGCCGCAACTGGTGCACCAGGTGAACCTGGGCAAACGCCCCCCTCGCCACAGCTGAAAGATGGTTCTCTAATGTGAGCTGTGGATCGAGGAGGACGCCCAAGTTGCGGACCCTCTCCGAGGGGGTCAATAATTCCCCCCCCCAGGGTAATGGAAGGACAGATGGAATTGTCCTTGGGAGGCAAAACCCACAGCCACTCCGTCTTATCCGGGTTGAGTTTGAGTCTGTTGACACCCATCCAGGCCCCAACAACCTCCAGACACCGGCACATCACTTCCACTGCTTCGTTGACTGGACATGGCGTGGAGATGTAAAGCTGGGTATCATCAACGTACTGATGATACCTCAGCCCATGCCCTTGGATGATCTCACCCAGCGGTTTCATGTAGATATTAAATAGCAGGGGGGAGAGGACCGACCCCTGAGGCACCCCACAAGGGAGAGACCTCGGAGTCGACCTCTGACCCCCCACTAACACCGACTGCGACCGACCGGAGAGGTAGGAGGAGAACCACTGGAGAACAGTGCCTCCCACCCCCAACCCCTCCAGCCGGTGCTGAAGGATACCATGGTCGATGGTATCGAAAGCCGCTGAGAGGTCAAGAAGCACCAGGACAGAGGATAAACCCCTGTCCCGGGCCCACCAGAGATCATCCATCAACGCGACCAAAGCAGTTTCCATGCTGTAACCGGGCTTGAAACCCGACTGCTGGGGACCTAGATAATCGGCTTCTTCCAAGGACCGCTGGAGTGCCACCACCTTCTCGACAACCTTCCCCATAAAGGGAAGGTTGGAGACTGGCCGGTAGTTATTAAGTACGGCTGGGTCCAGGGAAAGCTTCTTGAGGAGGGGGCGTACGAGCACCTCTTTATAGGATGATGGAAAGGATCCCCTCCCCAAGGAAGTGTTGATAATCTCCTGGACCCATCTCCGTGTCACCTCCCTGCTGGCCAAAACCAGCCAGGAGGGACACGGATCCAGTAAACAGGTGGCGGAACTCACAGCTCCAATGGCCTTGTCCGCTTCATCAGGTGTTACCAGATCAAACTCTTCCCAGACAGATGGACAAGTACGGGCCCCAGTCACCTCGACTGACTCGTTGTCAGCCGACTCTGTTTTCCAATTGGAGTCGAGGTCCGCCCGGATCTGAGCGATTTTATCAGCGAAAAACGTGTTAAAATCCTCGGCCTCTACTCTGTAAGGGCTCCCCAACTCCCCCCTGATTAAGAAGGGAGCGGGTCACCCTAAACAGAGTGGCCGGGCGGGATTCCGCTGATGCAATCAAGGCGGCATGATACGCGCATCTTGCTGCCTTGAGCGCCACTTTGTAAGTCTTAATAAAAGCTCTTACAAGTGTTCAATCGGATTCAGACTTACTCTTCCTCCATCGCTTCTCTAGACGTCTCTTCTGGCGTTTCAACTCCCGGAGCTCCTCGTTGAACCATGAAGCTCTACGGGGTCTAGCGCCACGGAGAGGTCGCAAAGGCGCAATCCGATCAAGAGCCTCCGCTGCAGCCTTGTTCCAGGCTTCTGCAAGAGACTCCGCCGAACTGTGGACGAGTGCATCTGGAATAACCCCAAGCGCCGTCTGAAAGCCCTCTGGGTCCATCAGGCGACTGGGGCGGAACATCTTAATTGGTTCCGCCTCCCTGCGGGGAAGGATTGGAGCCAGGAAGTCAAGCTGTAGTAGAAAATGGTCTGACCATGACAAAGGCAGTGCTTCTAAGCCCCTTAGTCTCAGACCATTACTCAGTTGCTCGGAGAGGAATACCATGTCAGGTGCGTGTCCTCCCTCGTGAGTCGGACCCTGAACTATTTGAGTCAGGTCCATGGCTGTCATGGTGGCCATGAACTCCTGTGCCAACCCAGAGATTTCGCCGAGTGACGGCAGGTTGAAGTCCCCCAAGACAATAAGTCTGGGGAACTCCACCACCAACCCGGCTACCTCCTCGAGTAGCACAGGCAGGGCTTTTGACACGCAGCTGGGAGGCAGGTACGTGAGAAATAAGCCCACCTGAACCCCTAAGTCCAACTTCATCAAGAGAGACTCGCAACCCGCAATTTCCGGAACAATGAGTCCACGTAGGCAAAGGCTCTCCCTGGCTATAATAGCCACTCCTCCCCCCCCTCTTCCCTGGGGTCGAGGTTGATGCCTTATCTGAAACCCGGCTGGGCAAATTTCAGAGAGAGGAACTCCTCCCTCTGGGCCCAGCCAGGTTTCAGTAATACATGCCAGGTCGGCCTCCTCATCCAGGATCAAATCCCGGATGAGGAGAGCTTTATTTACGACCGACCTGGCATTGAGCAGCAGCAACCTGAGCCCAGGGCCAGAGTTACACTCATCACCAGTGCCCAAGGTTGGGCTCACGGAGCCAGAACAAGGGATCGTTATTAGGCAACGGTCCCTCGTTCCCCTGGAATGGCTAACTCCGTGGCCCCTGCCATATCTGCCTCTCCCCAGCAGTACCGGGATATTCCGACCCTCTGCCACCCCAGAGATCGATGCCCCTTCCCCTCCCGCCTCTCGAGCGTCAGGTGGGCCAAATCTATCATTCATACTGTTACCATTCATCTCATCCATACCGTGACCCCACCCACCCCTACCATCCCAATCATACCAATCATTCGTCTCATGCACAATATTACATTCCTCCCAATCATCCATTAATTAAGAAACCCCCAATAATTAAAAAATAAATTAAATTAATAGAATAAGTTAATAGTAATTAAAAACACTAATAAAAAGTATAATATACGCATCAATTAATCTAAACTAGAATATCAAATTGCATTAAGTTACTCTTAAGATCTTAAAAGAATAACATATTAATTATTAAAAATTGGTAAAGTGCAAAGTTCTAAAATGCTAAAAATATAGGAAGTAATTAAAGATTAATTGTCCATCAAGTCAGCAATGCAACATCAGTTCTAAAAGGTGAGGGGGGGGGGTTTGGGGGGTGTGTGTTCAGGGGAAAGATGTTCAGGAAAAAGTCCTAGCTTATTTTTCTTCAGGTTTTTTGGTGCCAGCCCCTGCCACAGGCTGGCACTCTCAGGTCTTTCTCTGGGTTCTCCTAAGTATATAAGTTCTGTCCTCCAAAGTCTCTGAAGCAGGCTTTTTAGCTCTCTCTCTATGCTTCAGCCACCGATCTCGGCCCCTCTGTCTCAACAGTACCACTCGGCTCTCGATGTTCAGCCTAGTTTCTTCCCCGTGTCTCTGTAGTTGTCGGGTGACATCTCTAGTCCTCCAGTCCTTCCGTAACACCGCACAGCCGTACCGCCACCATTCAGTCACTGCAAACCTCGACACAAGCCAGCAGCCTCCGCAATGTTCTCCTCGGCTTCCACCTCCGAAGGGATGATTTCCTTCTTGCTCCAAAAGCCATGCCATAACTCACTGGCCTCCACCGCGCTCCTCCGGCTTCCTCAACCACAAATCTACATATAGTCTCTGTCTCTCTGTCTCTGTCTCTCTCTCTCTCTCTCTGTCTCTCTCTCTCTCTCTCTCTCTCTCTCTCTCTCACACACACACACACACACACACACACACACACAGAGTTTGTCTCTCTGTCTGTCTAACTCCCACACCTGTCAGCTCGCCACCTTCTGCACTTAAAAAAAAAAAAGAGCTCCCCCAAAATATGCACGAGTGCTTAATTTCAACCCCAAAACTAAATATTATTTTCGGAGAAACATGGGCATATTATGGAGTAATATTATTCTGGAGTAAATTTAGAGTTTCTTCCTTATTAGCAATTAGTTTTCCACAGCTGTTTTTAGTGGAAGAAACCCATCCTAGTCTCCCTTAATTTTCAAATTCAGCCAAAACATGTGACACATACAGAATATAGTTTGTCAGCTATGAATAAATTAACTGCCTTGGAAATGGCCCTGGGTTGGGCCGAGAGGCAAAAAAGGAGCTGTGATGTTCCTTCAATATACCAGGGTGATTCGACACAAAAAAACATGTAACTCTTCCCTGGTACAGAGCTGAAGGTATTGGATACTGTAGCCTAGAGGTTAATTCTCTGCCTTACAAGGCAAAGGCTGCAAGTTCAAGTCCCAGTGAGGGTATGGCTAGCTGATGAGGCCAAAATAGATCTATCCTAGTCTCCCTCAATTTTCAAATTCAGCAAAACATGTGACATATATATATATATGCATGTCATGTTTTTTGCTGAATTTTTATAACAGCCCTCCACCCGATGGCCCCTCCAAAGCCGAGCGCTCCCACCATACCTCGCTCGACCTCCTGAGCCCGCCGTGAAGGGAGGGAGGGGGGCAGCTGTCTTCAGATCCGCCCAGATCAATCCTTAGTCTCTGGTTCCTTCACATATTTGTAGCATACTAACACCTGTATCCCATTTCTCACCTGTAGACTCTGTATTCTATTGAAGTCTTCACAAATGCAAATTTGATAACTGATTCTGTTCATCCTTTAGAAATTTCATGCAATTTTTAAAAGGGTTCTTCGTGGCATAATTAATCTCTGTAGTGAAACATATATGGATGCCAATATAATCATGGTTAAGAAAGGTTGCCATAGAAACTAGTACAGCAGAAAGAAAGGGGATCTAGGGGAAAGGCCTTGAAACTTCAAAGAAGATGAAATAAAAGTCATTTTAAAAGTAAATATGATGTACTGTATAGCAAAATTGCAAGATTTCTAGCAGAAGATGAGATTGAACATAATTACAAACTGGTTGTACAGCGTTTGGAGATAGTGAAAGTGTAACTACTGCAGCAACATTTAATAGCAAGATTTTCTTATTTCTTGCTTGGTCTTAACTGCTTTTGCTTCTAAGTCATTATATTAGCTGCAGTTGTTTTTTCATGTTTGGGATCAAATAAGGAAGAAGCACTAAGGAAGAGAATAGCAGCAGGAGTCTCAGTAGGCTGCAATCACCAAGTTCTGATAGTTTCTGCTAGTTGTCTCTAACTGTCCCCAAATTATATAAGAGTATAGGAAATATGCAACATGGTTGAGTTTGGAGACAGAGGTAGTGATGGGCTCCTATGGGAACGGTCAGGAACGCAGTTCCAGCAGCAAAATTTGGAGCTCCACCCCAGAGAACCCAATTTGCACTGAAAGATGTTGAAACAAAATGCATAAGCCACTCCCACAGTGTGGTAGTAAAACTTTTGGTAGCCAATCACTGGACAGAGGTCTTTTTTCTTTTTTCACTCTGATAACAAGAATTAACTTCGTAAGCTGATCCTTCTTTCTGTAGGAAGAGGCACTCTTAAGTTTCTTTAGACATGCCTAGTTAACAGAATTCAATAAAGTTGCTTCATTTATCTTCAATGATAAGTCAAACTGGGTATTCACAAGGGCTAATCAATTTAGGCCTTCCAAAGTTTGTAATCTTGTATGTTTACATTTTTCTATGGGGATGTTCTTTGAGCACATAATCTGCATTCATTTCTGCAGATCCAGATTTAATATATTTTCTATTATATTCTGAGCATTATATGAATATTTCATTTAATGGGTTCCTTTGATGCATTTTGTTATATGTCCAAAATAACCAGGCATATAGATTTATATTATATTTTAAATCATGTTAAAAGCCTCAATATACCATGAAATCCCTTCACCAAATGCCACCAAAAATGGCTTTTAATGCATGTATAACTAATTATAATTTTTAATAGTTATATATTTAAAATATTTCTCTAATTTATGTTTACAAGAACAACAATGGATATTTCATAAGATAATCAAAGCAAAAAAGACCACACAATCACAATATAAATTTACACTGCCTGAAATAACACTCTCTACCACATCAACACATCATTTTATTTGGCCCCAACCTCATCCACTGCCCCACATATATAATTTTTTTTAAAAAAAAAAAATCTTAAAATCTAATAGTTCTATACTTTTTCTGGCATATAGGTAGTTCTCGGTTAATGACAGTAATTGGGACCAGAATTCCCATCACTAAGTAATGCAGTCATAAAGTGCCCATCCTGTGACTGCATCAGTTAGTGACAGAAATTCCTGCGGACCCCGTTGCCACTGTTAAGCGGTACCTTCTCACATCTTCCTGCCAGCTTCCCAACAACCAAAGTTACTGGGAAAGCCAGCAGGAAATTGCAAATTCCAGACATCTTGGAACCAGAACAGCAAGCAGATAAATGGCTTCTACCAGGGGGACATGGGGGGGGGGGGGGGGTTGTTACAGTTAATTGGTACAGTTGAGCTGAAGTGGCTGCTTGCAGTCAGGAGGCTCTGGGGGTGGCTAACAAGGAGTAAGTGCAGAGGAGCTGAAAAAAGTCACTTATGACAGTTTTTCAAACTTGGAAACATTTACAGCATCCCCATGGTCATGTGATCAAAATTCAGATGCTTGGCAACTGACTCATATTTATGAGTGTTGCAATGTCCTGGGGTCATGTGATCACCTTCTGATAAGCAAAGTCAATGAGAAAACCAGTAATTTGCTAAAGAGGCAAGAAACATCCTAAAATGGAACAAAATTCACTTAACTAATGTCTCACTGAGCAACTAAAATGTTTGGCTTAATTTTGTGGTCATTAGTCGAGGACTACCTGTAATTATTTTTCTATCTGTCCAAGTACAGCATATCCATCCAATTTGTTTTAAGGTTTTTCATAGAAAGTAACTAAAGTAAATGATACACAAGAGCTGGAGCAATTTTTATCATTTGCAAAAACCACAGTTGTAAGTTTCTAAGAGGGAGGGAGGGAGAAGAGGGGAGAACTAACCATGTAATTAATATCCTAAATAGTTAATTATTTTATGAAGATTCTATCTCCTGATGTAAAGCATTAATATATTGCTCAAAAAAAAAGAACAGTCAAATAACACATCCTAGATTTGAATGAATGAAATATTTTGATTGAATTCTTTGTTCTGTACAAAGTTGAATGTGCACAACAGCATGTGGAATTGATTTGTCAATCAGTGTTGCTTCCTAAGTGTTCTGTCGGGCTCTCTGGTAGACTCCTCCCAAAAATTCACAGGTACAAATTTCAGACACACACACACGTTTGAAAATTCAAAACAATGTTCTTTATAAGGAAAATTCACTTAAACTAAGCCCTCTTTTGGTATAGCAAAAAGCACTGTCTCCAAACAAACTGGTAATTTGTACAAGTCCCTTATCAGTTCTGTGATACTTAGCTTGCAGCTGTGAGGCAATTCACAGTTCTTCTTTTTTCACAAAGTGAAACACACTTTGCTCTGGTTTAGTTTCAAAGCGGGGGAAAATCAGCACACAAAAGGTCAAAGTCAGTAAAGCAATCACAAAACACAACGATCAGATAATCCTCCACAATGGCCAAACCCACAGGCTGCTATTTATAGCAGCCTCACTAATTACCACAGCCCCACCCAACCACAGGTGGCCTCATTTTCTTTGATAATAATCTCTCAGTTGTTGTTGCCTATGCATTCCTCTCCGCATGCGTGGCTGTATCATTAACTCTTGTTCTGAATCCAAGGAGGAGCTAGATAATTGATCTCCTTCTGAACTGTCTGCCATACTCTCCTCCTCCCTGTCACTCATGTCTTCTTGGTCAGAGGAGCCTTCATCAGCAGATTCTACCGGGGGCTAAACAGGCCTACAGCATGTGGATGTCTCCCCCACATCCACAGTCCTTGGGGCAGGAGCTGGGCCCGAGCTAATCACAACACTAAGTAGACAGTTTGATTTCACAGAAGTTTGATTTACTTGGAGTTATATTGTATTGTTTAAGTGTTCCCTTTATTTTTTTTGAGCAGTGTACAATATATCTCCAGTTTTTAATGTTTCCGTAGTGGTTTTCTTTCACAACGTGATTTTCACACTCATAGAAAATGTTACATTACTCCCATCTGCCTCAAAATTCTATAAAATAGATACTTTTTATTATAATGGGAGAGGTTTCCCATTAACCTTTCATTAAAGGTTTATGTCCTGTTGACTTCTCTCTGCTGAAAGGAAGTCAACTTTTTAACTTAATCCAGAGATAGGGAATCTGACCTGAGGTTCATCCTACTAAAGAACAGTTCTCAGTGTTCCTCAGCATTTATTGTGATGGGTGGGACTGATAAGAGTCAGCAATATGTGACCTGTAGAGCAAAAAGGCTGGGAAACTGGAATAAGAGAGGAAATTAGAGACATCTCTTCCCTGTTTATATAACATTTCTGTCTTTCCTGTCCCCACCAGCTTGTTTTTATAGAAAAGATGTAGTTTAGAGTTTGTGAACCAAAGGGTAAAGATAAATTATAAAGCCAAATGGTAAATAAATTAATTTACATATAAAGTGATGCGGGGGTGGGGGGGCAGGATAGAAATCAGGAGAAAAATCTACCTTAGATGTAAAGGCGGGACCCAGGGGAAGAGCTTTCTCTGTGGTGGCCCCGGCCCTCTGGAACCAACTCCCCCCAGAGATTAGAACTGCCGCCACCCTCCTTGCCTTTCGTAAACAACTTAAAACCCACCTCTGCTGCCAGGCATGGGGGAATTGAGATCCTCTTTCCCCCTAGGCCTTTACAATTCTATGCATGGTATGTATGTATGTATGTATGTATGTATGTATGTATGTATGTATGTATGTATGTTTGGTTTTTATATTAATGGATTTTTAATCATTTCTAATACCAAATTACTATTGTAAATAAATAAAGTCAACTGAGTGAATTTGGGCCAGTCTCTCTCTCTCTCTCTTATTCTTAGGGAATAGGTAATGGCAAACCACTTCTGAAATCTTGCCAGGAAAACTGCAGATCCTAGTCCAGACAATCACCATGAGTCAAAATTGACTTGGAGACACACACATGCACACACGCATAACAGTTGCAGGACAACATTGACAACATCAGTTTTCCTGATGTGTGAGAAGCAAAATACATAAGCCAAGATAGCCTTGGCCTATGTAAGACTGCTTTTGTCTGGTATAGCTATAATTAATTTTGCTTTCTTTTATTTACACAGAAAATACTCCTGGGTTTTTAAAAAAACAGTTCTCAAGTATCATCTTTCATACAAAGAGAAGTACATTTGTCTCTAGAAGCCCACAAACATGTCTCCCTTTGTTTCTCACACCAGCATCTGGCCAGGTTGTTCTTTGTTGTATTACTTATTGCAACTGGGCTTACTCCCAAATTCTTATTAGGTATGCAGTCATAAAAAATTTAAATATAAGAAAAAAGATTATAGACCGATCTTTTAGCATTGTGGTTTGATGAGTAATTGCCTCGATATGTAATAGTCATATTTTGAAATATGCTATACAAGAAAATTGCAGTAATAACAAGCACATTTCTTCTCATTGTTTCAAATTTGAATGGCAACTGTAGAAACATGTTTTGAGTACATCTAACAACAATAATGCCACAATATTGGAATGAAAGCATTCTATACTAAGAAAGAGGGGCGGCATACAAATCCAATAAATAGACAGACAGACAGACAGACAGATAATGTTATTAATTAATGTTATAATTATAACATAATAATTAATTATAATTAAATTATTCATCACTGTTTATAAAAGTAGAAGAAAATAATTTTGAAAGCACTGCACAAATACTAGAAGAATGATTTCAGTTCTTTTTGAAATGTATTAAATCTAAGAGTTGACCAAAATATTGTGAATTTAATTTATTTTAGTGTATTTATTCTTAATCATGATTCGTCTGTTTTGGGAGTTTATATGTAAAATCATATATACAAAAGCAAATAATGGCCATTACTCAGAATATAATACCTACTTTACATATAAATATTGCATAGAGATAAGTCTTCATAGTTAATACGAAATATCAACAAAAGTCATATATCCAAAATTTAACTTGGCAGAGTTAGGCCTGGTTAATAGTTGGATAGAAGACCATCAAGAAATGCCAGATCTAGTAGGCTGGATTCTGAAGTGCAAAATAAACTAAATTAGAAAAAGGGAATATGAAACAAATTGTATTTGGTTACCAAGATAGCTCATTTTAAAAAATAAATCATTTACATTCAGTCTATGACAGAGGTGTCATACTCAATTTCATTGAAGGAAGCATCAGTGTTGTGCTTGACCTCAGGGGGCTGGGGTGGGCATGGCCAGGATGGGCATGGCTAGCTCAATGTTACTCATTTTGGGGCCACCTATGGTGGCCCAAGCAGACTGCTAGCAAAAATGAGCTCCCAAGCTCCATTTTCGTTTGGAATGGCCTCCTGAAACCCTCTGCTAACAAATACATAGCTTGGGAGAACCATGTATAATAATAATAATAGTAGTAGTAGTAATAGTAATAGTAATAAATTATTAAATAGTTAAAAACTAAGACTAAAAACCCGCTATCATTAAAAACAATCAATACAATACAGCCACAACCACACATAATTCTCTTAATGGTCAAAAAAGGGATACATTAATTACCCCATGCCTGGCAACATAGGTCTTGCGGAAGGCGAGGAGGGTGGGGGCAGTTCGAATCTCTGGGCGGAGTTGATTCCAGAGGGCCGGGGCCGCCACAGAGAAGGCTCTTCCCCTAGGCCCTGCCAAACGACATTGTTTAGTCGACGGGACCTGAAGAAGGCCAACTCTGTGGGACCTAATCGACCTTTGGGATTCGTGCAGCAGAAGGCAGTCACATAGGTATTCTGGTCCAATGCCATGTAGGGCCTTATAGGTCATCACCAGCTCCGTTTTTGCTGTTAGAAATGGTTTTTTTCCCCCTGTACCATAGATGAATACTTAGTGGAGTCCTTGGTGTTCTCTGAGCTTGATTGTTTGAGATGTTTCAGTCTTTGGTGGAAAGCAAGGACTCAAAAGCTCAACCCAGAGTTATATATATATATTCTCTACTATTGGAATAATTACTTAGTGAATGAGTAACTAAACTAATGACAAGCACTTAGTCAAAAAATTGAAGGGAAAGAAAAACTGCTTCTATTTTTATCATCTTATATATTTGCCTTGAATAAATGTAATCTTACCTTAAGAGTGTAAGATTTATAAAGATGGAAGACAATTCCAGATTGTAAATAGGAGGGAATATGAATACTGTGCAGTTATTGTAATAGAAAGCAGCACAGATAGACTATTAATAGCATACCAGACACTCTGTTTCTTCCTTCTTTCCTTTTAGTAGAATTAACAAGGTGCCACCAAGTTTTCTTTTCAGTTACTTTTCTTTTTATAATACAGTATACATGTAGCTACTTTTGAATACAATCTGGATTAGTTTCAAGCAGCATCTCTGTATATTGCCCATTGGGCATATCTAAAGTATGCAGCCATAAGTATTGTAGGGTAACAGCTCGCATGCCCCCAGAGATGGCTCCGCGTGCCACCTGTGGCATGCGTAAATTAGGTTCGCCATTACGGGTCTAGAAACATTGCCATGGCAGACAATTTACTTTGTTTTCCACAGCTGTCTCTGTCCTTGGTTTAGTCGTTCTTTCGCAATTTGGAATAGCTGTGCTAGATGATTGGGGTTACAGCTTTTTCAGTTCCATGAGAGAAACACTCAAGATTAAATTTGTGAATTGTAATTTCAGGAATTGGGGGGGGGGGGCTGCTTGTTGCAAAGTTATCAGTCAAATTATTGGCATGCCTTATAGGTTGAGGATAAAAAAGAAAAAGGAGAAATGTTTTGACTTAATTTAGTAGTCTAACAAGAAGACAAAAGTATGTTTTCTTGCCATTGAAGATCCTAGACCACTCATGGTGAACCTTTTTTGGCTCGGGTGCCAAAAAGATGTATGTATGCACAATAGGGTGCACATGCGTGCCCACATCCATAATGCAATGCCCGCCCCTACACGTGCACATAACCACTACCCTGATCCTTGTGCATTGCACAATTCCTTGCACCGCCCCCCATGCATGTGCACAGGCCTCACAGAAGCCTCTGGACTTCTGATAGGCCCATTGGGCTATTTTTCGCCATCCCCAGGGTTTAGAAGGCTCCCCTGAAACCTGAGCAGAGCAAAAATAACCAAAAATGAGCCGAAAAATCAGCTGACTAGCGCTGGAACTGACATAGGGCAGCGCCTTGCATGCCCTCAGATATGGATCCGCGTGCCACCTGTGGCACCCATGCCATAGGTTCGCTATCACTGTCCTGGACTAATAAAGGAAAGATAGACAGAATACTTACTTACTTATTTATCCCACTTATATGCCACCCAACTCTCAAAGGACTGAGCGGCTTCCAACAAAGAAAAACAGCATGTAAAAACAATATAAAATATATTAATTAAAAACCCTAATTAAAAAATACATATCTCTCAATATCACTCATGGCCAGATCTGGCAGTATCTCATTCGATCAATGGCCCCAGGCCTGCCGGAAGAGCCAGGTCTTTACCACTTTGCAGAAGGTCAGTAGGGTGGGGGAGGGTGTAGATTTCTGGAAGAGCTGGTTCCAGAGACCTGGAGCCACCACAGAGAAGGCCCTTCCCCGCAGCACGACCAGTCAATATTGTTTGGCTGACGGGATCCAAAGAAGGCCAACTCTGTGGGCTCTTATCGGTTGCTAGGAGCTATGCGGCAGAAGACGATCCCGAAGATAGTCTGGCCCTATTTCTTTGTTTGTTTGTTTGTTTATTGTACTTTTATGTCACCCCTCTCCGAGGACTCAGGCCTATGCCATGTAGGGCTTTATAGGTATAACCATCACCTTGAATTGCATCTGGAGCATTGGGAGCTAGTGCATTGGGAGCTAGTGCAGCTCGCAGAGCGCTGGTGTAATGTGGGTGTACCTAGGTGCACCCACAATAGCTCACGTGGCTGTGTTTTGGACCAATTGAAATCTCCAAACGCTTTTCAGGGGGAGCCCCGTATAGAGCACATTGTAATAGTCGAGCCGTGAGGTGATAAGGGCATGAGTGACCATCCAAAGAGCCTACTGGTCCAGGTAGGGTCACAATTGGTGCACAAGGCGAACCTATGCAAAGGCCCCCCTAGCTACAGCTGAGAGATGTTGATCCAGTCTCAGCTGCGGATATAGGGGGACACCCAAATTGCAAGCCCGATCTGAGGGGTTTGGCATATCTTTGGCATAATTTCTTTTGGAATTAATATTTCATTGACTGATATTACTGCTTTAAAATGAATTGGACATTTCAGATAATGGATATTGAATTTGTTAGAACAGATGTACCTTCTGATAACTGTGCAAATGAAAATGGTTTTAACATTTTCTGTAGTATTTTTTGAAGAATTATTTTTATCACAAATGAAATCTACATGAAATTTTAATCAATTCCTACAATATTGTCAATCTTTGCTATTTCCATAGAAGATTGCATGATTTTCTTTAAATTGTATACACTAGTCATTTTCCACTCCATCGTTACCAGCAGAGAACACTGTTTATATATAATCTATGTCTAACCTTTGTAGCAATTGGAAGGTTTAATATAGAAGAAAGATGGGTCTTAAAATTAATTGTTGAAGATTTGCAGAAAATACTCTCAGGAAAGCATTTCTATTCCTTAAAACCTGTCTTTTTCCTTTATATTCTTAGAATTGCAATAAAATTAGGTTTTTCTGATAAGAGATCACAGTTCGGCACAGGACTTGTATAAACCTGTTGGTGAGATGACTCACGTAATGTGAGGTTATTTTTAGAGTCTAGATGTGGGTTATTTGGAATATTTTTTTCCAGTTGATGTGCAGATAGATTCCTTTATCACAGCTTGCAAAGTTTACAAATTGAGCATCCCTTAATAGGTGACTAAGCAAAGGGTCTATTGGTACTTCCAGGAATTTACAGATGTGAGTCACTCATCTATTGTCTGCAGAAATACCTATGAGTCAATAAGGGTTTGGAAATAGTATTTCCAATTCTGGACAGAGTTGCCGAAGCAGTGTTTTTAATCTATAAGATTAATAAAACTTGCAGATGATTTAGTAACATTCAACAGTCCCATTTTTATGTGAAAGGATACTTTTTTTTTGCTTATGTAACTTGATTAAAGCTTGATAAATTTGAATAATGATGTTTACAAATGATCCAAATTCAGTCAGCTATTAAGTCCTGAATGATCTAGCAATGTAACAGATCCTATATTGTAGATTGTTAGAATAAATGGGAAGATGGATATATGTGTATGTGTGTTTGTTTGTGTATGTATGTCTGTGTGAATATGAACTGCAGAAAAAACAATTGCTGCCAACCTGCCTTCCATTGAGGACCTGTATACTGCATGAGTTAAAAAGAGGGCGGGGAAAATATTTACTGACCCCTCGTATCCTGGACATAAACTGTTTCAACTCCTACCTTTAAAACGCTGCTACAGAGCACTGCACATCAAGACAACTAGACACAAGAACAGTTTTTCCCCTGAATACCATCACTCTTCTAAACAAATAGTTCCCTCAACACTTTCAAACTATTTACTAAGTCTGCACTACTATTACAGTACTACTAATTTTTTCTCATCATCCCTATCACCCATTTCCTCCCACTTATGACTGTATGACTGTAACTTGTTGCTTGTATCCTTAAGCTTTTTATTAATATTGATTGCTTCCTCATTGCTTATTTGACCCCTATGACAATCATTAACTGTTGTACCACAGGATTCTTGACAAATGTATCTTTTTCTTTTATGTACCCTGAGAGCATATGTACCAAAGACAAATTCCTTGTGTGTTCAATCACACTTGGCCCATAAAGAATTCTATTCTATATATAAAATTCAAGACAGTATGTATGAACATGGACGTATGTCAGAGGTCTTCAAACTTGGCAACTTTAAGACTTGTGGACTTCAACTCCCAGAGTTCTCCAGCCAGTATAGCTTTCTGAAAAAGTCTGGAAGTTGAAGTCCACAAATCTTAAAGTTGCCATGTTTGGAGCCCCCTGATGTAAGTACATGTGTGTGTGCGCGTCTGTCTGTCTGTCTATATCCTATCTTGAATTATTCAAATGATACATGTTTTTATTAAAATAAGTTATTTATTAATTTATATATTTAATGTTTGGAATATTTGGAATATTTAATTCCAAATGTAAAATAATGCACTTGGGGAAAAGGAATCCTCAATCTGAGTATTGTATTGGCAGTTCTGTGTTAGCAAAAACTTCAGAACAAAAGGATTTACGGGTAGTGATTTCTGACAGTCTCAAAATGGGTGAACAGTGCAGTCAGGCGGTAGGGAAAGCAAGTAGGATGCTTGGCTGCATAGCTAGAGGTATAACAAGCAGGAAGAGGGAGATTATGATCCCGCTATATAGAGTGCTGGTGGTGAGACCACATTTGGAATACAGTGGTACCTCAAGATACGAACCCCTCGTCTTACGAACAACTCAAGATACGAACCCGGGGTTCAGAAAAAATTTGCCTCTTCTTACGAACTTTTTTCGTGTTACGAACGCCAAACCCGAACTTCCGGGTTTGGCGTTCGGAGGCTGCTGGGAAGCCGCGTGGCTGTTTTAAAAGGTGACAGCCGGGCTGGGGGGCTTCCCAGCAGCCTCCGAACGGCGAACGCGGAAGTTCGGGTTTTGGCGTTCGGCTTCGGGAGACGGCTGGGAAGCCGCGCGGCTGTTTTAAAAGGTCACAGCCGGGCTTGGGGGGTTGCTGGGAAGCCCCCCAGCCCGGCTGTCACCTTTTAAAACAGCCTGGGGGCTTCTCGGCGGCCTCCCGAACGCCGGACCCAGAAGTTCGGGTTTGGCGTTCGGCGTTCGGGAGGTCGCTGAGAAGCCCCCAGGCTGTTTTAAAAGGTGACAGCCAGGCGGCAGCAGTTTTTTTGTGGGGTTTTTTTTTGGTTGCACGGATTAATTGACTTTACATTGTTTCCTATGGGACCAATTAGGTTCGTAAGACGAGGTATGACTGTACTGTGTTCAGTTCTGGAGACCTCACCTACAAAAAGATATTGACAAAATTGAACAGGTCCAAAGACGGGCTACAAGAATGGTGGAAGGTCTTAAGCATAAAACGTATCAGGAAAGACTTAATGAACTCAATCTGTATAGTCTGGAGGACAGAAGGAAAAGGGGGGACATGATCGAAACATTTGAATATGTTAAAGGGTTAAATAAGGTCCAGGAGGGAAGTGTTTTTAATAGGAAAGTGAACACAAGAACAAGGGGACACAATCTGAAGTTAGTTGGGGGAAAGATTAAAAGCAACATGAGAAAATATTATTTTACTGAAAGAGTAGTAGATCCTTGGAACAAACTTCCAGCAGACGTGGTTGGTAAATCCACAGTAACTGAATTTAAACATGCCTGGGATAAACATATATCCATCCAAAGATAAAATACAGAAAATAGTATAAGGGCAGACTAGATGGATAATGAGGTCTTTTTCTGCCGTCAGTCTTCTATGTTTCTATGATCATATTTATAACTTGCTGAATTCCAGCAACCACATAATTCTGGCAAATGTCTGAAATAAATACTGGGCATTTTTAAAGTATATTTTAATGAATGAAGCAAGCAAAAAACCTGAAATAAATCATTTGGAACTAAGAAGAGAAATAGTCATCCAGCGAAGTCTTCAGAAAAGGTGGTAGAGATGCAAATGTATGTTTTTTATATATTGGGGTTTCTTGTTTTTTAGATTTTTTAAATGTATTATTGTTATTTTAGATTCTAACTATTAGATTTGTTATTGTATATTGTTTTTATCATTGCTGTGAGCCGCCCCGAGTCTACGGAGAGGGGCTGCATACAAATCTAATTAATAATAATAATAATAATAACAACAACAACAACAACAACAACAACAACTGCCAGAGCTGATTAAGAGCCTGTCCGAAGCTCCGTTCCTCTCCCAAGGGGGCACGTATGCTCACTATCAGCAAACCCTTTGTTAAAGAAAATGCAGCCCACCTCTAAGTTGGTGTTTGAAAAAGTCAACATGGCCATTAAAAGCTCTATTGTTCCTGTTTCTTATATTAATTGCACATGCAACATACAAAAATAAATAAATAAATCTGGTGTTTTGATTTCACGGTTGTGGCAACATGATCTCTATCTATTTTTATCATATCTTGTAGACACTCCTGAGAGTGGGTGTGTTGTGGAGGAAGGTAGTAGAGAAGAAACAACTGAATTGTGTTCACTCAACTGTCCATACCTACCCAAAATTGAATTCTTACAATGTCCTGTTAACTGGAAGAATTTCTTCTCAGTCCCTTTGTCTTTGAAAGAGTTACTCTATGGAGAAAATTACCACAATTGCTCAAAGGCTAATCATAGCAAATGAAAGCTTCTATGAATTAACAGTCTTGTCTCTATTGTGCTTTTAAACTTGACTTCAATGTTATGCACTTACAGCTTTTAAAAAACAAAGCTTTTGAAAGAAAGCATTTGACTTTTTGAACAAAAGTTTTTAAAACATGCTATTAATACCTATTTCAGTTGGTCAGGTACTTAAAAATTAAGAAAAGGGAGATTCTTCAGTAAAAAAAATTAATGGAACTAACACCACAGATATTAACTTGCCTTTACTGAAGTTTTATCGTCGTATTTCACTGTTTTATATGAGTTGTATGTAGTTATTGAGCTCCCTTTTAAGAAACAGTGTATTAGAAAAATAATTTTTAAAAAACAAGAAAACATGTAAAAGAAATTATGAAAAATTATGAACTAGGCAAATAACAAATAAGTCCTAACATCAGGAGGTTGTGTTGACCCCACAGAGCAGAACAGATCTTTTAGATTTGCTTTTTAGGCTTTTCAAAGAATGTTGCAAAAGCACACTGCTGAATTATAAATCACTTTAGATAATGGCATCATTATGTCGTTCATTAGCCCAGAATGAAAGAGTAGGTATTTTAAATCTAAATTTTTAGTTGTCATTTCTGTCCCCTAGCAGAGACAGTTTGATCATTTCCATGATGATGTTATGGTAGATGCTAACAAAAGGGGAATTCTAAGTCTTAGCCACCTCTCATAACTTTTCCAAAGATACAACCTATCTTCTAACAGTGTCAGATGGAATTAATTCTTATTGTTTTATATTACACTAAATTACCTACGCACTGCCTTACTGATAAATCTCTGGCCCATCTCGCTCCAGCACTTGATCTTCATAATTAAAGATATTTTCTGCTATATACAGGTAAAAATTGAAAAATTAGAATATGATGCAAACGTTTATTTATTTCAGTAATGTAACTTAAAAGGTGAAACTTAATATGTGAGAGATACTCATAACATGCAAGGCAAGATAGTTCAAGCTGTGATTTGTCATAATTTTGATGATTATGGGGAACAGCTCATGAAAACCCCAAATCCTCCATTAATAATAAATACCTGACACATGCAATAAAATGATGAAGATAACTTTGTAGCCCCATAAAGAAACTGAATATGCAAGGAGAATGAGTAAGAACTATAGCTGAATAGCCATTGTTATTGAAGTATGGAGGCACAATGACTGGGAAGGGCTGGATTTATTTATTTAGCACCGTGCAACAAATCTGGCAAAAATATGATTGAATATTTTTTAAAAAATTGAACGGCCTGTAAATTGAGCATCCTTTAAGCATCTGTCAAATTTTAAAATATTTTAACGTACAAGTTTTCATGCATATTGTTAATATAAGATGATAGGAATCAAGAAGAAAAACAAATCGCTAATATATTCTTTTCTTTTTGAATTTGTAGTTGACTTGCCACTGTACTTTCCTCGAGATCAGCCAACATTGACGTTTCAGTCTGTCTATCATTTTACAAATAGTGGTGAACTATATTCTCAAGCCCAGAAAAACTATCCCTATAGTCCACGATGGGATGGCAATGAAATGGCTAAAAGAGCAAAGTAAGTTATATTTCAGTTGTAATATATGCATTTTTGAACAAGCTTAGTGCTAGTCAGATTTGTTTACTTAAACATGATTTGAAGTTCATGCTACTCTCTCTGTACATACCTGCTTTTTTCACTTTCACATTGCCTTAAGTCCAGTTTCTTCCCATCCTTCAAATCCCAAACGTTCTTGCACAATGAATCAAAACCCCTGTGTCATTATTCTTGTTGAGCCGATTACAGACGATCTCCATGCTCCTTGCCAAATTGCCCTGTTCCCAAAATTTAAATTGCCTCAACGCACTAAGGAGTGTTTTTACAGAATAAAACTCTGTATCTGAATATAATCTGTTCAACAAGAATAGTGACATATAAGACAATTGAACAAAAGTGTCAAAAAACAACCATAGAAGACAATTTAAATGGCATGCAAATTTATAATACAGCTTGTCCTCCACTTACATCCAGTCATTCAATGACTGAGGTTTTGGCACTCAGAAAGAGGCTTTATGAGCTTGAAAAAGCCACCATCATTCTCTTACAGTCATCTGATCATGATCTTGGCATTTGACGGCTTCTTCTCACTTACAGCTGGTTGCCATGATCATGTGCCCTGCAATCATGATTATCATTTGCAGTATTCCATAATGGCTTCCCCAGAAAGTCCATGAGAAAGCTAGCAGGAAAGCTGATGTTTTTTCCCCCTTTGTACACACATGGAGGCACACAGGCTGGAGGAATGGACGTCAGATCTGCAAGATCCAAGTTTCATTTCTACAGGGGAGGAGTTCTCTTTCACACATGGAGGACGGGAAATCTCACAGCAGGATGCAAAAACAAATTTTGGATCTTCAGGATTGCAGCCGTTAAGGGAAGTGGTCACAGGAACATCTCACTTAATGACAATTTGCTCAATGACTGAGATTCCAGTCCTAACTTGTTGTGAATCAAGGACTGCCTATAACAGATTATTACTAGGAACTGGTCACAAGGAATATTCAGACCAGACATCATGGAAACTACAAGTTGGTGCACTAAGACATGTATTGCAGCTAGGTTATACAGCCATTTTGGGCATTGGATTGATAAGAATGTATTCCTCAAATGCCTACATATGCATTAAAAGAATACATACATATAAACAAACAGAAATTTTCATTAGTTTAGTACTTTGTCTGCAACAAAACTTTCTATAGACTGTTCACTTCAGAAATATATTTGAGCAAAAGAGTTTATATGTTCACATTTATGGAATCTACTTCCCATGGAATATTATAGACATTCCAACATTTAAGAGAAATACTTTTTTCCTTGTTTCAAAAAGCTAGCATTCTAACAATTAACGTGAGTTGATGTAAAGATGTCAGAGAACCTATAAAATCTTGATTTATTACAGACAAAACACTCTTCACATGTCAAGTATGTTGAACTTCTGAAAGTTTGAAGTTTTCAGCAGTCATCTCACTGACTCAGATGAGCAAATAATGGTTTCTTATATTTTTTTGTGCCCAAACCTATGGTGCAGTTATGCAACTATACCTATTAACCTTATTATACCCTCATTCAACAAGTCTATTGTTCCTAGTGTTATTGCTAAGCAACTGTTTGCTTCACTTAACATCAAGGGTGCTTTGTTAAGTTACTTCAAAAACCCAAGAAAATGAAAAGAAAATGAAATAAGGCAATAAATCAAGGGCATAAATGTCAGAGGATAGACAAATGTGTAAAGGTGCCTTACTTTAATCATCAAACTGCAAAAGTGTTGAAAGACCAATAAATTAGAGATTGCTGAGCAACATAAATAAATCAATATAGCACCTACCAGTAAGTCTTTTAAGTGGATAACTTGAAATTTGTTAGGAGAAAAAGAGAAAGCAGTCAGCAAAATCTATGATGTACCTTCAGACATGAAGGTAAGTGACTCATGAAAGTAAGTATTGTGGTTTTAGGGTAATATTTTATTTATTTAATATTTATTAAATTTCTATGCCACCTATCTCCAGTGAGTCTGGGTGGTAATAAATTAGTAGTTAAACCACTGAAATATAGGAATGTTTTATCTCTAGTAGTAATAGTAGAGATATAATTGGAGCTGGAAGCTTTAATTGGTTAGTTACTACACAATATCAGATTAATATTAAAATGATAATAAAAATAGAATGATATCATTAATAATTTCCCAAGAATAATTTTATGTATAATGGCCATTGCTCACAATCACTCATACTTTGGTCACTTCTTAAATCAGGGATTCGGCTACTGCCCGGATGGGAGGAAACGCAGTGGAGTAGCGAAAATGGAGCTCCACCCAGAGCACCCAATTTGCACTGAAAGATGTTGAAAGAAAATGCAGCGCATCTGGTAGCCATTCACTGTCCTAAATGAGTTATAATACACATAACTGCAACATGCGCTACCTGGGGGTGCCCTTAATGCACTCATGTTACATTTCAGTTCTGTGAGCTGCACTGGCTGCCAATATGCTTCTTACTACAATTCACTATGTCAATGGAAGAGAATAGAGGTAGCTCAGAATTGAACTGTGGAGTGTTTGGTACTCTCTGAGCTTGTTTGCTTGCAGAAAGCTCCAAGGATTGTAAAATTCAAGATGTGGTTGTCTCCTGTTAAAAGATTTTGTCGTTTGAGCTGGGTTATTTTCAGGACTCTGTCCGGTTGTTTCTGTCCATCCCATTTGATTGGCAAGGGAAGACATGCTAAGGGTCCCATTGATTATGTAATGTCATCTTTCCATACTCAAAAAATGTGCTCTTTTGATCACAGTGCCAACTCTAAGCAGTATTCCTTCCAAAATAAGAATGACCCTAATCCTGCCAGGTTTTCACATGTATTTCCAGGTGAGAGGTTTAGGCTTTTAGATGGAGCCAGTAGTGATGTTGTTAATCTGTGCCAGATTGCTTTACTTGAGTTGCTGTTACATATATTTAAGTTTTATGCTGTCTGCATTTTTATTTTGTGTTTAAATGTCATTGTCTTGGTTGGATGTGTTTTTCTTATTTTGCCTTTCTAAGATATTTATTTTATTATTATTATTATTATTATTATTATTATTATTATTATTACTTATTAAATTTGTATGCCGTCCCTCTCCGCCTCTCCGTAGACTCAGGGCGGCTCACAACAATAGTGGCAAAACAATATGTAATACAAATCTAATAATTTAAACTACATACATAAACAATATAGGCCTCAATATATTCAAAATAGCAAAAGAATGGCTATAAATCAATATTTCTACTTTATTCTTCTTCCACAAAAACTTATCATAGATAAGACAAATGGTAGGAATTCACTGAAGGGCCTTTCAAGTTTAAAAAAATATTTTTTGTAACTATTTTAGTATAATTTGGTTTCTATGTTGAATATAGCAATGTTCTTGGTTGTTCTTTTCCCAGTTTTTTAACATTTCAGTTAAGTTCTACACGCAAATCTTTCAATACATCCTATCCAAAAGTTGAAATGCAATGAATAAAGCACTATTTGGGGACATAGATATCCTTAGACAGCAATTTTTCTGTTTTCAAAATAATTAGAACTAGTAAAATGAGTCTCATATTTATGAAAAGCACATTGAGTCTTATATGTCAAATTTTCACAGAAAAAAAAATAGCTGTGTGAAAACCAGGAAAGTGAACTGATGAAAAGTGGGGTGTTTTTTTTTAAAGAAATACATTGGTGCTGTCTGCTAAGAATGGGTAGACAAGAAAAACAAATGAGAAACGTTGGAGAAAAAAGATCTTCAAACCATCCCACAGTGCTTATTTTCCATGCGATGAATGGAAGGGAACAAATAAGCATGGTAAACAAACTGAGAGAAAGATTTTATCAGTTAGATTTAGAAGGAGGCACCTATCCATTTCTTATATGTCTGCCAAAGGCATCTAGTAAGTACAGCAGAAGGTCAAAAATCCCCATCTTCTTATATAATAAAGAAACCCTCTAAGGCAAGGGTCTCCAACCTTGGCAACTTTAAGACTTGTGGACTTCAACTCCCAGAATTCCTCAGCCAGCAAAGGTAACTGAGGAATTCTGGGAATTGAAGTCTACAAGTCTTAAAGTTATGAAGGTTGGAGACCCCTGCTCTACAGTAGACTAGAATAAGAAACTGACTCAGTATAGGCATATGTTGTGGTTAGCTCTGGCCCAGCTCCTGCCCCAAGGACTGTGGATGTGGGGGAGACATCCACATGCTGCAGGCCTGTTTTGCCCCCGGTGGAATCTGCTGATGAAGGCTCCTCTGACCAAGAAGACATGAGTGACAGGGAGGAGGAGAGTGTGGCAGACAGCTCAGAAGGAGATCAATTATCTAGCTCCTCCTTGGATTCGGAACAAGAGTTAATGATACAGCCACGCATGCAGAGAGCAATGCATAGGCAATATCTCCGAGACCGCCTCCTGCTGCACGAATCCCAGCGACCGATTAGGTCCCACAGAGTGGGCCTTCTCCAGGACACGTCAACTAAACAATGTCGGTTGGCGGGCCCCAGGGGAAGAGCCTTCTCTGGCGGCACCGGCTCTCTGGAACCAACTCCCCCCAGAGATTAGAGCTGCCCCTACTCTTCCTGCCTTCCGTAAACTCCTTAAAACCCACCTTTGCCGTCAGGCATGGGGGAATTGAAACACCTCCCCCAGGCATGTTCAATTTATACATGGTATGCTTGTGTGTGTGTCTGTTAGTATATGGGGTTCTTTTAAATCTTTAAATATTTTAAAGTTATTTGGATTATTTATGATTTGTTCTATCTTGTTGTGAGCCGCCCCGAGTCTTCGGAGAGGGGCGGCATACAAATCTAAATAGTAAATAAATAAATAACAACTGAGAGATTATTATCAAAGAAAATGAGGCCACCTGTGGTTGGGTGGGGCTGTGGTGATCAGTGAGGCTGCTATAAATAGCAGCCTGTGGGTTTGTCCATTTGGAGGATTATCTGATCGTTGTGTTTCGTGACTGCTTTACTGACTTTGACCTTTTGTGTGCTGATTTTTCCCTTTTCTGCTTTGAAACTAAAGCAGAACAAAGTGTGTTTCACTTTGTGAAAGAAGAAGGACTGTGAATTGCCTCACAGCTGCAAGCTAAGTATCACAGAACTGATAAGGGACTTGTACAAATTTGTTTGGAGACGAGTGCTCTTTGCTATACCAAAAGAGGGCTTAGTTTAAGTGAATTTTCCTTATAAAGAACATTGTTTTGAATTTTCAAACGTGTGTGTGTCTGAAATTTGTATCTGTGAATTTTTGGGAGGAGTCTACCAGAGAGCCCGACAGAACAGGCATACAACTAATTTTATTAGAATAGCTATAACCACGGAATCTCGTAAATGTCAATGTATTTCCATTACTCGCTTTTTAAACTTCATATAAATTAACTAGGGTACATGGGAGGAGGCAGTTTTGTAACTTACTTTCAAAGGCCAGTCTAATTTATCTGATTGTTGCTTTGGCAGTAGTTCTTCTCTCTGTCCTTCAAAGCCATCTTCTATACTCAAGAGAGAACAGCTTGCTCAGTTATTTCCCTCTCTCGCTCTCTTGGCATTAGTGATAGTAAGTGTCAGAAAAGGAATGTTATCTTCATGCCCAGATGTCGACAGCTTCCATTGGGGCCATTATGAGAACAAATTGACTAAATACTGGATTGATTTGTCCTTGAATGGAGTCTATCATGCCTCTTCCTAGCTGTTAGGAAAAATTTAATTCATACAAAGTAAATGTAGGATTACATCTCAATAAAATTGGTGGAAAACCAACATAAAGGAAATTGCTGATTTTGTTAGCGCTCTTCCTCCTACTCGACCTCTTCTTCTTCTTCATTGCTTCCACCTGAAAAATTGAAGCTGAATTATATGCGGGCAAGGTAGAATATGTGTTTTCTCTTTTATTAAGCTTTGAAGAACCTTGGAGTATGATTTCTGATCTCAGATTTGAGTACATTGACCCTGTTAGTTTTTGTGCAGTGCCAGTTTGTGCTTCTATTTTATTTCTGAAATTTGAATTGCTATCTTTTTACAGCAATTTCATATTCAAGGCTATGGATGATGTAACACAGAAGCAAATAAAAGCAAACAAGTAAACTGAATGTCATATTCTTGTTATATCTTTCAATTATAGTTCATAATGTCTATTTTACATTTTATGATGTTAATAAATAGGAACAAAGAAAATATGCAGACTCAAAAAAATACAAGGATGACTCATGTAGCAGAGCTGTGAGAGTTAATAATTAAACTGAACATGAGAAGATAGCATAGGGATGGAGAAGGGTAAGAGAAACTTGGTATGGATTCACATAGAAATTCACTTTAATATCCCACCCTAGAGAAAACATCTATGGTAGGTCTGTTCTGTCGGGCTCTCTGGTAGAATCCTCCCAAAAATTCACAGGTACAAATTTCAGACACACACACGTTTGAAAATTCAAAACAATGTTCTTTATAAGGAAAATTCACTTAACCTAAGCCCTCTTTTGGTATAGCAAAGAGCACTGGTCTCCAAACAAACTGGTAATTTATACAAGTCCTTATCAGTTTTGTGATACTTAGCTTGCAGCTGTGAGGCAATTCACAGTCCTTCTTTCACAAAGTGAAACACACTTTGCTCTGGTTTAGTTTCAAAGCGGGGGGGAAATCAACACACAAAAAGTCAAAGTCAGTAAAGCAGTCACGAAACACAATGATCAGATAATCCTCCACAATGGCCAAACCCACAGGCTGCTATTTATAGCAGCCTCACTAATTACCACAGCCCCACCCAACCACAGGTGGCCTCATTTTCTTTGATAATAATCTCTCAGTTGTTGTTGCCTATGCATCGCTCTCCGCATGCGTGGCTGTATCATTAACTCTTGTTCTGAATCCAAGGAGTAGCTAGATAATTGATCTCCTTCTGAGCTGTCTGCCACGCTCTCCTCCTCCCTGTCACTCATGTCTTCTTGGTCAGAGGAGCCTTCATCAGCAGATTCCACCCGGGGGGGGGGAGCAAAACAGGCCTGCAGCATGTGGATGTCTCCCCCACATCCACAGTCCTTGGGGCAGGAGCTGGGCCAGAGCTAACCACAACAAGGTCCAAGGCTAATCCCATTTTATCATCATAAAAGCTGCTTTTGCCAAAAGAAAGAAAAAAAATGAAAATTGAAAACAATTACAGATGCAAACAATTCACGATGATATGTAGTAACAATAAATCATATTTAATTATGAAGACATTATTTTCCTTTATATGGTATAGATATGAAACACATATTGGATTTTTGTTTCCATGTAGAAAATCTCATGTTTTTGTTAAATAGACAATTGAGACTAAATAAACAGAGACTTCTTGTCCATAGTTTTATGTCATAAGCAATGTTTTCCAGTTTGTGCATAAAGAATTGGATGCTATCTGTGTCTCTTTGAAGACATATTCTAATCTATGCAGTTCCTTCAGTTGCCAGGAAGCTTCAGAAGGAGCAGGAGAAACTTGAATTGATTATTTCTCCCGACATATTTGTATTAATCATACTTCAGATTTTAATCCTGCTGTTTTATAGGCACAGCTAATGTCTTTTGGTAGATTATTTGGATATGCATGTATGCATTCGTTCATTTAGTAATCAGAAGAGGAAACGGCCACCCTTCAATTCTTTCTCTGTCTGATTAGAAATAATAGGATGGCAAGCATAAAGATACAAATGTCTTTGATTTTAGGCCATAGTTCACTGCTGCCCATTTGCCTTCCTGTCTCAGCTTGCTGGAGTTCACTTTATTTGGCTCCATTGTTCCAGATGTTTCATCCATTTGATCACACTTAGTTTTTCTTTCATTTAGTATCAACTCCAACATTGCATGTGGACTGTATAATAAAGTTCTTCCTGCATTTACTTGGCTAGGTAAATTAAACATACAACATAGGTGCTGTTTCTTCCTGTTATGCTAAAGCTTGCTGCTTTCTCTGGAGCTTGTCTGCCTGTGTTTCTATGGTAGTATTGTAACTGATACCATCGAGTTGGCACTTGATTATGTAGAACATAGAATTGTAGGGCTGGAAGAGACTTCAGAGGCCTTCTAGTCCAACCCCCTGCTCAAGACAGGAGATCTATGATCCGAATAAAATGGTAGTCCAGTCTATTTTTGAGAACCTCCAGTAATAGAGCATCCACAATTCCAGGAGCTGAGCTATTCCATTGATTAATTGTTCTCGCTGTCAGAAAATTTCTTCTTATTTCTAGGTTGGATCTCTCTTTAATAAAAAGTTTCCACCCATTGCTTCTTGTCCAGCCCTCCAGTATTTTGGAAGGTTTGATAAATTCACTTTCACTGCACTTTGAAGAGTTCCAGCAGCTTAATTCCAAGTCACTTTCAGATATTCCCAGAGGTGGTGGCTGGGTTTTTTGTTTGCCCAGAAAGGACTGAAAAGTGAAAGAACATAAAGGAATAGAGGGATTAGAATGTCAAAAGCAAAAGTAGAAAATCCAGTGAAACACAAAAATCATTGCTGGGACTTTGGATGGATTGTGATTTGGGGATTTTATGGATTTTTGGTGGGGAATTTTTGAAAATTGGAATCTTTAAGAACAGGGGTGTCAAATTGGATTTCATTGAGGGCCGTATCAGGATTTTGTTTGACCTCAGGGAGCTGGGGTGGGCTTAGCCAGGGTTGATGTGGCCAGCTCGATGTCACTCGTGTCAGGAGTACCTGTGGTGGCCTGCGGATTCTGCCAGCGGAAATGGGGCCAGAGCTTCATTTTTGGCTGTGACGGCCTCCTGCAACACTTTGACAGGAAAAACAGAACTCAGGAGGGCTACACTTGGCAGAAGCATTGCAGGCTGGTCCTTCACTGTTTCCAGGGTAACTTACAGGCAAATCTAAGCACCCTGTAGACTGGATCCAGCCCATGGGCCTTGAGTTTGGCACCCCTGCTTTAGTTGATATAAAGTTGACTGGAGGTGGAAGCTTTTATAGTTTCAAGAAGAAAGAAAGAAGTAAACGAGGCACAACAACAAAGAAAATGGAAGCCTGCTGAATCTGTTCATTAAATACAATTTACAGTAACCGATGGGTTAAAATTCCAGCATTTAAGACTTCCACTTATTGTATTCTTCAGCTGCTTAGCACCTAATTATCATCACTGCTCCAGAGAGTGCATTAATTCAATACTGTTATAAGGACAAATAGAAAACCAATAAAAAATTAACATTGATAATGGCTTGTAAAAGTGCAAAATTTACTGCAGTGTAATCAATGCATGTTCATGACAGCGGATGGCAACACAATGGAGTCTGGCTAGTTGAATTGCTTTTTTAAAATGTACTGCTTGAAGAGTGTTGTCTTGAATAGCTAAGTGCAGGTCTTAAGGCATAATATGTTGATTTTGACAGGTGCCTGCCAGGGATCTTCAGTGTTGTCATGCATATTATAGATTCCAACCAAATTAGGAAGGCTTGGAAACTTACTTCTGGCCACTTCTCATTACATTTTTGACTGTGGCAAGGAAAAAATAATGATTAAATCTTGCTGAGAGATGATGAAGTGTTTGACAGAATATAGAGGGATTTTTTTAAATAACAAATGTGTAGTATCTGTACACATGTCAGCATTGTTTTTTGCAAGTGAAGTCTAAATAGAATTTTCCTTATTAAATAATGAGTAGATTTACAATCCTGTTAATAGTTTTTATTACAGTCTATAATCTTTTATCACTATTTTTTCAAGTGGTGTTTTTTTCCCCCTCTCGTGCTAGGAAATAGATGTTCTTTAACTATATTTTAGTGTAAGTACAGTACTATATTCTTTACAAAGATATTTCTGTTCAATCAAATAGGGACTTTTTCTTTCAGGGCATGTCCCTGATCCCCAATTGCTAACAAATATTGATAGATATGGTTGATCAGTATCTAATTTTGGTAAATTCGGTAGAACTAAGCAGGAAAATAATATACAGTGGTACCTCATGATACGAACCCCTCGTGATATGAACCCGGGGTTCAGAAATTTTTTGCCTCTTCTTACAAACTTTTTTCGGTTTATGAACCCACCGCAGATCACAAAATGGCGCTCCGCTGGGCACCGCCACCTGGCTGTCACCTTTTAAAACAGCCAGGGGGCTTCTCAGCATTCTCCCAAACCCGAACCTGAACTTTTTGGGTTCGGGAGGCCGCCGAGAAGCGCTGCCGCCCAGCTGTCACCTTCTGAAACAGCCGGGGGGCTTCTCGGTTGGACGTCTTCCTGACGTCAAAGCTCCGCCTATGGAATTCCCTTTTGGGATTCCCCACCTCCTTTCTAGCCTCCAGATCGGCTGAAAACACCGCTGCCGATCGCAAAAACGGCGCTCTGCCGAGCGGCACCACTCGACTGTAACCTTCTGAAACAGCCGGGCACTTCTTGGCGGCCTCCAGAACCCGAACCCGAACCTCCAGGTTCGGTGTTCGGGAGAACGCCGAGAAGCCACCTGGCTGTTTTAAAAGGTGACAGCTGGGCGGCGGCGCCCAGCGGAGCGCCATTTTGCAATTTTTTTTTCTTTTTGCATGGATTAATCGCTTTTACATTGTTTTCCTATGGGAAACAATGTTTCGTCTTACGAACGTTTCGCCTTACGAACCTACTTCCGGAACCAATTAGGTTCGTAAGACGAGGTATTACTGTACTTAAGAATTGACAAATGTTGAAAAATGTGGTTCCTAATATTAGTCTTAATTTATTCTAGCAGGTCATAGTATGTCACAGTATTTTCAAACTATTTCACTGAGTATCAATTTAAATATTTGAATAATGACCTAAGGATTTGGGGTGGAGCGATGGCTTAGCAGTTAAGACACTGGGCTTTTTGGCTGGAAAACCATCAACCCAGGTTCAAGACCCAAGCACCTTGCGATAGGGTGAGCTCCTCTCCTCACCCCAGCTCCTTTCAGTCTAGCAGTTCAAAAGCATGCAAATGTGAGTACATAAATAGGTACCACTTTGTTGGGAAAGTAAGTGCTCTGTGACATCAAGGTGACCATGTAAATATCTTCAGATAGCACTGATTCAATGGCCTTGAAAGATGAGCACTGCCCCCTATATTTGGCAATGACTAGCGGATTAAAATCCATAATAACTCCTTTACTTTTGCTAAGGATTTGACTGATTTCCATGTTCATGAAGAACTGAACCTCCCAGGATCAATTGATAGCATTTGCAAAGAAGAAACTATATAGAAAGCAAAAATAAACACTTAACTATAACTTAATAAGAAAAGAAACCAATGGATAATGACTTAGAAATACAGTAATACGATGAACAGAATGGTATATCTTAGGTAGAATATATCTGGAAATCTAACCTCATACCAATGCTTGCAAAATATAATTTCCTTTTAATACATGCTCAGAAGAATTTGTGAATTGGATACGCTGTAGGGTATGTTGATGGTATTCTAATCTGATTGAATATGAGTTATGACATATTTAATGTTATTGTTGTATTGTTATAACTAGTAGTATAATTCCTCATAGTGTGTTTAGATGACTCATCATCTTAAATGATGTCTATTTTGGAAAAAGAAGTTCTACAAATCCAAATATGAATATGAATGGTCATTATTTTAAAGATATTTCCTTACCAGATTCCCATAATGCTTTCAACAATGGCAGAGGATTTTGTTATACATCGCTGTTTGCATGAGCTGCACTGGTTACCAGTTTGTTCCAGGTCCAATTCAAGGTGTTAGTTATTACCTTTAAAGCAGTTTATGGCATGGGTCCAGAGTATCTCAGGAGCTGTGGTACTCCAATGAGACTAGCCTGTCCAATTCATACCGGGGGAGAGGTCTGTTATGGATCCCACCTGCTAAGGAATTAAGCAGGCAGGGTCAAGGAGAAGAGCTTTTTGCATGTTGGCCCTGTCCCTGTGGAATATTCTGTCACCAGAGGTAACAACTGCTCTCACTGTTTTGGCCTTCTGAAAGAGTATTTAAACTTGGTTTTGCTGGTTGGCTTGAGGTCCTGCTGGAGATGGTTGACAGGGTAAGAAGAATTCAGCCGCATGCCATCCATCTCTCAATCCCAGTTTTTTGTACAGCTTTAAATATTTAATTTGCATAATTTAATATTTTAATCATTTTTCTATTTGTCTTTTAAAATCTGTAAGCTGCCCAGAGTATCTTAATAGGGAAGATAAGTGATATAAAAATATGATGATAATGACGGATTAGAATAGAACAGAAGAGAACAGAATAGAATAGAATTCCTTGTTGACCAAGTGTGATTGGACACACAAGGAATTTTTCATTGGTGCATATGCTCTCAGTGTGCATAAAAGAAAAGGTACTCTTCCATTGGTATGAAGTGCAACCCTTAATGATTGTCATAGGGAACAAATAAGAAATCAGGAAACAATATTAATATAAATTGTAAGAATACAAGCAACAAGTTACAGTCATAAGTGGGAGGAGATGGGTGATAGGAATGATGAGAAGATTAATAGCAATAGTAATGCAGCCTTAGTGAATAGTTTGACAGTGGAGAGGCAATTATTTGTTTAGCAGAGTGATGGCGCTCAAGGAAAAACTCCTTGTGTCTAGCTGTCTTGGTGTGCAGTGTTCTATAGCATCTTTTGAGGGTAGGAGTTGAAATAATTTATGTCCAAGAAAATAAATATTTTCACGGCCCTCTTTTTGACTCGTGCAGTATACAGGTCCTCAATGGAAGGCAGGTTGGCAGTAATTGTTTTTTCTGAATTATTATTATTATTATTATTATTATTATTATTATTATTGATATTGTGATACAAAATCCAGCATATAAATCTCATTTACTGTGTATTACTGTTTTTTTGTGAATAAAATAATAATAGAAGAACAATAGGTCAAATCAGCTAAACACAGGGTTAAATCTTATCTAGCAAATAAGCTGTATTTTTCATGTGATGAAATTTTATAAGATATTAAATGCCCCAGAGAAGATATAAAGCAACTCATCAGAACAGCTTTGTTCAGGGACGTTTTTATATGTATGGACTCCTTAAAATTAGCAGCCAGATCTGTAGCTTTAGGAATAGCAGCATGATTGGGTCTTCAGCTATAGCATTGGAAGAAGGACCACCAACCAAGAGCTAACCTCCCCAGCTAACACAATCTAGATGTTTGTGGAATCTCCTGTCCATCCTTATAGGAAATAAGGCTAAAAAGACATCAATGCATGGCAGCCCTGAGGAATTAGCGAAAGAGATACAAGGGAAGTCTTTTTCATTTCAATGCAAAGACCACATGTCAAATATTTTTCAAGCAAGAGGCAGATAAGAAACACATGCTAGAGTTCTGTAAATGCCACCAGACAAGGAAGAGAAAGCAAATTCCAAAGAAAATAGTTTTTGTGCTGATGTAACTATCTTTTCAGATAAATAGAAGGCTGCTGAAATTCCTGAACTCTTGGAAGCACACATCTAGGGACAAATTAATGCTAATTATTAAAGATATATTCTGGGATTCACATACAGAAATCTCAAAAGGCAGAATTCTGCCATCCCTTATGTTCAAAACAATGAGAACTAAATCAGGATGAAGGAAGCACTAAATCACTTGGTTGACATTGATCTGGTGAAAGACATACCATACTTTCAGAAATATTTCTCTGATGTATCTTCCCTTCTGTTCATAACACCCCGAAAAAATTAAACTTGGAAAGGCATTCCGAATTGTGTACTGCAGACAATTAGACTTCAGACAATATAAGATGGATTAGATTGATGGACTTGGCAAACCATACTTTTATATTCACATCAAACCATACCATCCGTTCATTGGTTTCTATACAAGATCCATTGTTGTGCTACTGCACATACTGAAAGGATTAGTTCTAGTTCAGAATTTTTCCCTTTGGATTTGTCTCTCTACACCAAAGTGACACAGACCCGGGTAGAGGACCTCGACACAAACTCCACATCTATGTCTAACTGGACATTTACGGTAATTTTCTAATTTATTAACTCCCCTTTTATGTGAACAACCTTAGTACCTCCCAGTGAACTTCAGGAAGGATTTGCTGATATACTTGAAAAGATTCTGCATCTAGGAGTCATCAACATCACAGAAGAGAGCAACTCTTTTTGCCCCATGAGTAAATACTGAGGGTTCATTTATTTATTTATTTTTTATTTTAATGCCGCCCTTCTCCTTAGACTCAGGGTGGCTTACAACATGTTAGCAATAGCACTTTTTAACGGAGCCAGCATATTTCCGCCATAATCTGGGTCCTAATTTTACCCACCTCAGAAGGATGGAAGGCAGAGTCAACCTTGAGCTGGTGATGAGATTTGAACTGCTGACCTGCAGATCTAGCAGTCAGCTTTAGTGGTCTGCAGTACTGCATTCTGCCCACTGCGCCATCTTGGTTCACTGAGTATGGTATCCAGAAAACCAATTCTCATGACATTAGAAAAATGACAATTGGTTATATAGACATAACCATTCTGGATCTTTTTTTGTAGTTTTTCCCATTCCAGACCAAAATTATCAGATTCTACTCTTGTGTTACACTGCCAAGCAAAGCAGCCATGGAGAATGCTACTTGGGGTCACATTCTTACAGACACCAGCCTGATGGGAGTGATGGAGCCCTCTTACAATTCAGTGCAAAGATTGTGACCCTATGCAGAGATAATACCGATTATCAACCGACATCCATTTAAAGTCAGTACAGCTATCCCAGAAGGCATTGTCTCATCTAATAAGTGGATAACATATATTGGTGAAACTGACAAATATTACAACCAAGACCAATATAAACAACACAGGGACTTACAGAAAGATACACAAAACTAATGACTTGAGTGGAAACAAACATGGTCTTATCAGCAAAGGGATCAAGGAACTCTCAGCAAACTAGCTTGGATGTTAGCTGTTCTATCTGTGCTGAAACAGAAACCATACCAACTTTTTAAAACAGTTTAAGCTTCAAAATCTAAGTGAAAAACACAGTATTTTTTTTCTTAAACATAGAACTTTTACAGATAAAATTAGATCTTTTTTAAAAAAAAATCTGAGCTTAGGTACTAACTTTAAACTTTCAGTTATTGCATATATATCAGCAATATTTCATATATATATGAAATATTGTATGTGACCTTGGAATGTTCATGAACTTTGTGTATTAGGTTAATGTTAAATGCAAGTTTCTATTCTGGATCACAGGGATGCTTGGATGTATAATAACATGTTACAATAATCCTGTTATGAAATGTGACGCAGTTTATCAAACCACATTTAAAACAATTGCTGTTTGAAGTTTTATATTCACTGTTTATCTGACTAACCATTGTGGAAAAAGAGAGTACATTCTGCATAAAGAGAGAGAAGAAAACAGCAAGCATTTAAATTTGTTCCATTAGAAGAGATGGAAAACGTATGCCTTCTGATTTATTTATTATTTAGAGTTTCAAAGTCACCAATTGTCACCAAAAAATGTAGGAAGAGATTCAGTACCAGTGAATCATCATTGGGCAAATGCTAAATCATATTCATATTTTTCTACAATATTGAAGTCCTTCAAATTGTTGCTGAATTTAGTCCCAAATCTGGCAGAGTTGTGGGTCATTTCCTATTTGGCTGACTTGCTTGTCTCATTTTATTTCAACTTCAGAGCCAAGTCCAGCCAGTCACAACACTTAGCCTTAATTTAGCCCAGACGTTGCTATCATGATAAAAGAAACTGCATATTAAGTGTTCCTTAAACCATTTGAGCATTACAGCCATTTTATTATCAACCCATCGGAGCATAAGCTAAACTCTGTAGGCCTCCTTTTCCAGCAACGTGTTAGGCATATTATGCAGAGGTTGGATCAGAAAAGGACAGAAAGGGGGAAGCAGAACACAGACATAGAATGGCAGTCTGCCCCCAAATCAGAGTCAGAATCAAATCATTTCTGGGTATTAGCTATTGTTGCATTTGTGAGAATATACCTTTCATTATATATTTAAATGAAAGAGGGTAAATTTATTTTTTGTATCAACACATCAACAACATGTGAAGAACGTGGCTTTTGAAGCTCTCTGTTAGTTCTTTGAGTTTAAAACTTTTTGTTTATTTTTTTATTTATTTATTTTGTCAATCTCAGATAATACATATAAGTATATACATAATTTGAATACAGGAAATGAATAAAAATAAAAGGTAACATTAGGACAGGGACAAGAGGCACACAGGTCAACAGTAGGCAGTCTAAAGTTAAAATTTTGGGAGTTTGGGGATGAAACTACAGAGTCAGGTAGTGTATTCCAGGTATTGACCATTCTGTCATTGAATTCTTATTTTCTGCAATTGAGTTTGGAGCAGTTCATTTTTATTTATCTATTCTGTCCTCATATATTGTTGTGGTTGAAGCTGAAATAGTCATTGACAGGTAAAGATATTGTAGCAGATAATTTTATGAACTATGCTTAGATTATACCAAAGGCAGCATAGTTCTAAGTTGTTTAAGCCCAGCATTTCAA
Source organism: Erythrolamprus reginae (assembly GCF_031021105.1). Taxonomy (NCBI): domain Eukaryota; kingdom Metazoa; phylum Chordata; class Lepidosauria; order Squamata; family Dipsadidae; genus Erythrolamprus; species Erythrolamprus reginae. The sequence continues at coordinate 354,284,885 of NC_091950.1, forward strand.
GTCTGGTGGTGTTGTGTACTATATATTTTATATGTTGTGAGCCGCCCCAAGTCCTCGGAGAAGGGCGACATAGAAATCCAACTAATAATAATAATAATAGTAGTAATAATAATAATAATAATAATAATAATAATAATATAATATTCTGTTTCAAGCAGAGGAGTGGAGGACTCTTCTTGTGAAATATCTCTGGACTTGTTCAATTGTATTAATGTCCGATGTGCAGTGTGGGTTCCAGAAAGATGAGCTGTATTTGAGAATTGCTCTAGCAAATGTTTTGTATGCTCTGATTAGTAGTATAATATTACCAAGAAGAAGCTACGCAAGATTAGGTTTACAATTCTTAATGCCTTTTTGGCGATGTAGTTACGGTGAGACTTATATCATTAGACATGAGTACTCCAAGGTCCTTGATAGAGTGAGGGTCGTCTACAAGGTCATATCCACTTAGTTTGTATTTTGTGTTCTGATTCTTTTTGCCAGTGTGTAAGACAGAGCATTTGTTGATTGAGATTTAGAGTTGCCAGTGTGTTTGACCATTCTGACATCTCCCTATGGTGCAGCATAAGCTGATATTTCACTGATTTGTTCACCCTAATGGGTTGTTGTTGTTGTTTTTAAAAAGTGGCTATGAATATGCCACTTGTTTTCTGACATAGATTTTATTCCTGTTTTCCAAGAGTTCATATGAGTTCTAAGAGTTTTGTTTCTGCTCCACTGGAGATGGAAGGGTTGGCGACAGCTTCCTTCAACAAGGAGTGACAGGAGTCATTCCACTTTCCATGCAGAATGCTGTCTCTGCCGTACCTAAAGCAGCTCATGAGAATCAGTTGCTACATGTTTTATTTAATCTTTCTGCCTAATCACTTTAGTTCTGTTATTTTTACTTGATTGTTTAGGTTTCATTATTCATTATGCAACTGAATATCTTGAAATCAACTCCAAGTCTTTTCTGTTTCTATATCTAACCATCCCAGGCCCTTGAGTGTGTCTGTAGGTCAGAGCCTCCGGGAGGCTTGTGGCCCTGTCTTTTGAGAGCCCTGAATTATCTATTCTTTGTGCCTTTCAAGGCTAATTACTGGGAGTTACACAAAAACAAGCCAGCCAGACTTTGTGTGGTCAGGGAAGGGCTGGTCCTCTCTTTGCAAATGCCCAAGAACAGACTGCTGTGGGTGGCAAGCATTTTCAAAACAAGTTTTCTTTGTTTCCTGACAAGTTGCAGCAAGATCAGGGAACTATAAAGCCTTTGGAATTACCAGACTGAGCTTCGGAAAGTGTATAGTCAGCAGGATTTACAAGAATTTGGGTGCTCTTTGCGGCCCCACTGTTGACATCCTTTATATAACATGACATTATTATGAATTGGCAACATAATAATTACAGTCTGAAATGAATAGGTCACAAAGACACAAGTCTTATGATTTCTGTCCCGAATTTAATGCTTCTTCTCACCTAACATATATGAGGAGAGTGAGAGGGTTCACATTTTCCCCTGGTCTGAAGGGTTTCCATTAGGAGGATTATGGTCTGAACTAAGAAGCATTTGCTATTGAAAGTCTCTTTGCATAGGTTGTAATTGGCAAATGCCATTCAGGATAGGTGACGTGAAAAGCGTCAAAATAATTGAGAAGACTGGTACAATATTCATATTAATTATGTTAAAGGCATATTTAACCCTCAAATATTAATTATAAAGCTGAAATGAAGAAGAGAAAAATGCTGTGGTTGTTTTATTGAATTTGAATTTTTAACCTTTATTTATTTTATTTATTTATTAGATTTGTATGCCGCCCCTCTCTGCAGACTCGGAGCGGCTCACAGCAATGATAAAAAACAATATACAGTAACAAATCTAATATTGAAGTCTAAACAATTTACATTAAAAAGCTAAAAAAAACCCATTATATAAAAAGCATACAGACAAACATACCATACTTAAAACTACATAGGCAAAGGGAGATGTCTCAGCTCCCCCATGCCTGACGGCAGAGGTGGGTTTTAAGAAGTTTATGAAAGGCAAGGAGGGTGGGGGCAGTCCTAATACCTGGGGGGAGCTGGTTCCAGAGGGTCAGGGCCGCCACAGAGAAGGCTCTTCCCCTGGGTCCCGCCAGACAACATTGTTTAGTCGACGGGACACGGAGAAGGCTGACTCTGTGGGCCTAACCGACCGCTGGGATTCGGGCGGCAGAAGGCGGTCCCGGAGATAATCTGGTCCAGTGCCATGAAGGGCTTTATAGGTCATAACCAACACTTTGAATTGTGACCGGAAACTGATCGGTAACCAATGCACTGCGGAGTGTTGAAGTAACATGGGCATACCTAGGGAAGCCCATGATTGCTCTCGCAGCTGCATTCTGCACGATCTGAAGTTTCCGAACACTCTTCAAAGGTAGCCCCATGTAGAGAGCATTACAGTAGTCGAACCTCGAGGTGATGAGGGCATGAGTGACTGTGAGCAGTGACTCCTGGTCCAAATAGGACCGCAACTGGGGCACCAGGCGAACCTGGGCAAACGCCCCCCTCGCCACAGCTGAAAGATATTTCTTTAATGTGAGCTGTGGATTGAGGAGGAGCCCCAAGTAGCAGACCCTCTCTGAGGGGGTCAGTAATTCCCCCCCACCCAGGGTGATGGACGGACAGATAGAATTGTCCTTGGGAGGCAAAACCCACAGCCACTCCATCTTATCAAGGTTGAGTTTGAGTCTGTTGACACCCATCCAGATCCCAACAGCCTCCAGACACTGGCACATCACTTCCACTGCTTTGTTGACTGGACATGGGGTGGAGATGTACAACTGGCTATCTTCGGCGTACTGATGATACCTCACCCCATGCCTTTACACTATTACCTATCTTCTACCTAAATAGTACTGACATACCTGGTTGGCTATGTATCCAAGATAAACCATCACTGTGTTCAAATACTGCATTTTGATTTTTTTTTCTAGAATGGGTATAGAATGGGCATTCCTTTAACTTGAAAAAGTCAGATAGTTAAATTTTGCATAAGTGAATATGTTTTATTATGTGGAATCATACTCTTGCTCATTATTGCTAAATTAAGCATGTTCAGTTTATTCAGCTTCTCCACAATCTCCTTACAAACAGATCCAAAATAACTGCTTGGTCCTTTGAATCATTTTCCCTCCTTATTTATGTATCATTCTTTCAACCTTTTATTATTGACATATGTACTGTCCTTTCCATCCAGTATTCTTCATCCAATCTCCTCACCTCATAGCTGTTTTACTTTTCAGGTCCCTTATGTGAAAACTCTTTGCTTCTCTTTTCCTGGCAACAAAACATTAGTCTTTTCTTGCTACAGATGTTGGGTGTCTTTAGCTTGAAATGAACACGTTAAGGGTTATATAAATTCATACAAGGCATTGATAAAATGGAGAGGGTAAGAAACAGTTATCCACTGAAATTAAACACAGGAGTTGGGGACCAACAAAAGAAAATTCTTTTTCCGTACTGTACATAATTAAACATTAAAAGCTGCAGCCAGTGACTGTAATAGTGGCAGCCTATGTAGAAATGGCAACTAATACTGATATCTGTTTCCTACTTCCTGAATCACAGACACTGCAGTATGCATTGAATACAGGTAGTCCTCAACTTAAAATCACAATTGAGCCCCAAATTTATGTTAGCTAAGTGAATTTGCCCCCATTTTATGACTTTCCTTGTCCCATTTATTAAGTGAATCACTGCAGTTATTAAATTAGTAACAGAGTTGTTGAGTGAATATGGCTTCCCCATTAAATTTGCTTGTCAGAAGTTTGCAAAAGATGGTCACATGATCCCAGGATACTGCAACCATCATAAATATGAACCAGCTGTCAAGCAACTGAATGTAAATCATGTGACCAGGAGGATGCTGTAACAGTCATAAGTATGAAAAATGGTCATGAGTCACTTTTCAATGTCATTTAACTTTGAATGGTCACTAAACAAACTTTGAATGGTCACTGAACAAACAAAGTTGAGGACTACCTGTAATTGTGCTGGGATCCACTTCATCATTTTCTAATGCAGATTTATTAGTTTTCCAAATGAGCCTAGCTACCTCTATGACATATGGAATACTGGACTACATGAGCCTATAGCAGTGGTGGTGAACCTATGGCACGGGTGCCACAGGTGGCACGCAGAACCATATCTGTTGGCACACCAGCTGTTACGTTAGCTCAGCTCCAACGTGCATGTGTGTGATTTTTGGCTCGCACAGAGGCTCTGGGAGGGCGTTTTTGGCTTCTAGAGAGCCTCTGGGGGGGATGAGGGAGGGCGATTTTACCCTCCCCCAGATCCAGGGAAGCCTTTGGAGGCTAAGGAGGGCAAAACATGAGCCGACTGGGCCCACAAGAAGTTGGGAAACAGGTCGTTTCTGGCTTCCAGAGGGCCTCTGTGGGGTGGGGAAACTGTTTTCACCCTCCCCAGTCATTGAATTATGGGTGTGGGCACTCGCACATACATGATAGTGTACACGAATACTCTTTCAGCACCTGAGGAAAAAAAGGTTCACCATCACTGGCATATCTGGTAGGGTTCTCCTTAATTTCCATATAGAACTATCATCTTCCATGTTTCTCATTCTAAAATCTTCATATGAGGTGTCTTTGGTACTCTCTAAGCTTGGTTGGTATTTTGTAGACAATTCATTACCCAAACTAAATAACATCATCAGTGCTATTATAATACAGAAAACAAGCAAACTCAGAGTCTACAAAGGACCCTTCATTAGTTACAAATACTCTCTTTTATTAGTAAAATAAGTTACCATTGCTTCTGCTAAAAGATAATTTTGGAGTATGGGCTTTTAGGGACTTGAATGCTATAAACTAATTAGCAGTAAAAAAACATATTAGAAACATTTTATATATTTATTGAAAACCCATCAATATGGGCAGGTCCAAATTAATTCAAATCAGCTGAGCCTACCCCAAGTAACACTATTTGTAAAACAGTCCGTGTTCTTATGGAAGGAAATGAGAAGTTATATAATGCTGATGATTCCACAATCTGTTGTCAGTTGCTGTTGAAAATTGGGTTTAAGACATATTGCCCTGGTGATGAGTTGTCTACTCTTAATATTAGATTTCACTTCTTATTAAAACTTCTTCAATTATTTTTACACCATCAGTTAGAGCGTTTTTTATTCTAACATACGAATAGCTTAAAGATGTAAATAAATCTTCAGTTTTCTCTGCCAAATAATATATTTGTATGCTTTGAGCAAGAAAAAAGATATTTCTGTGATAGTTCTTGAGCTTAAACAGTAAAGTTGCATTATATGAATATTTTTCTTAGAATTAGAACCATAACTTCTTAAAATTCTTAAATTCTTAGTTCTAGATTCTTGAGACAGATATATATACAGTGGTACTTCTACTTACGAACTTAATTTGTTCCATGACCAGGTTCTTAAGTATAAAAGTTTGTAAGAAGAAGCAATTTTTCCCATAGGAATCAATGTAAAAGCAAATAATGCATGCCATTGGGGAAACCATAGGGAGGGTGGAGGCCCTGTTTCCTCCCAGGAGATTCCTAGAGAGACCCCAGGGAGGCTTCTCCCCACCTTTTCCAGCCCTGTTTCCTCCCAGGAGATTCCTAGAGAGGCACATGGAGGCTTCTCCCTGCCTTTTCCAGTTACAGTTCTGGAGGCTCGGGTTTGTAAGTGGAAAATGGTTCTTGAGAAGAGGCAAAAAAAATCTGGAACACCCGGTTCTTATCTAGAAAAGTTTGTAAGTAGAGGCATTCTTAGGTAGAGATACCACTGTATATCTCTGGGACTCTAATACATATAAATGAAAGGTCATTTGTTTGGATAACTCCTGTTTATATTTTGTTTATTTGTCTTTGTTTTTTGTTTTTTGCTCTCCGTTATCTCTGTGGTTGATAAGATAATTTTATAGTCATTTTTTTTACTGCAAGCACACCAGCCCACATTAAAAATGAAATTCTGTTGCCTGCTTGCAAGAGAAAGTATGTATCTATCCAAACACATACCCCAAAATAAGACATCCCCTGGTAATAAGCCTAATCAGGCTTTTGAGTGCATGGCAATAAGGCCAAGAGCTTATTTCAGAGTTCAAAAAAATATAAAACAGAGTCTGATTTTCATTGAAACATGGGACAGAGAGAGAGAGAAAAAAGAGAGATGTATTTGAGTGTATGTATATATGTGAATATACACACACACATATTAATCACTGTTCGTTTTGAATGCATAGAGGAAAGAGAAAACTTGAGAGTTCACAAGGTTGATGCTTATATGGCAAAAAACTGACTGAATCTAGATGTTCTGCTTTGGATACCACGAAGCCTCCTCCCAGGGAACAAGGAAAACCCGAGTCCTCAGAGAGGGGCGGCATCAGTAGTGTCAACCCCTAACCCCCAACATTTCTCCCTTAGACTCTCCACGATTGACCTCTCCAGGTTCCTAAGAGGTCAGTAAGGGGCGTACATAAGTGCACCGGTGTGCCTTTTGTCCCTTGTCCAATTGTCTTTCCTTTATCTCATATATCATATATATTTTCTTCCTTTCATATATCTTCTCTATTTTATATTTTTCTTTATATATATTACCTCATGTCTATTCTCTTCTATGTATTGTGTATTGGACAAAAAAAATAAAAATAAAAAAATAAAAAAATTCAATTATATACAACATTTATATGCGGCATATAAATCCAATAAATAAAGAAATAAAACAGATCATGAAGAGGATGTGTAGCGTCCCAGACAATCCTGCAGACTCTGCTTAAGCATCACTTGTGTGCTATGTCCAGGATAGAAGGAAGTGAACTATCAATAATCTTTTTTAGAGTTTCAGAGTTTTATTGGGTATGTTTTGGAAGAACAAGAGGACATAAGATCTTGAATCACACTCCCTTAGCATGATCCTGAAATGAAAATGGTGTCTGATTCCTTGCCAGTGTAATAGCAGTGGCAGTAGTTTTTTACCTACCTACCTTTTTAAAAAGAATTCATACTAATACAAGTAACAAATGCTGAAAATGCAAAAAAGAGGTAGGAACCTATTATCACATGTGGTGGCTATGCGCAGAAGCAAGGAAATTTTGGAACCAAATTCAGATCTGGATGGAAGAAATATTAGGTTATAAATTAGAGTGGAAACCTGAAATGTATTTACTAGGAATAATTAGAGGACAACACAGTAAAGAACATTATAATCTAATAATCCATATATTAACTGCAGCAAGATTGGCATTTGCGCAAATTTGGAAGCAAGAAAAAAACGCCAAATGAAGAGATGGTAATTAAAAAAATATTAGACCGCTAAATTAAGCAAATTAACTTACGAAATGCAAAATCAACAAAATAAAAACTACTACAGAGTATGGGAAAAATTGTACAACTGGATCGAGAGAAAAAAGAGAAACTAGCAGTAAAAAACTACTATGTACAGTAAATGGAATTGTAAAAAAATCAATTTGTGTTTTATGTATATAGGGAAATGTAAATGTTTAATGTTAAATGTCTGTGTGTTGGTTTGTCAAAACTCAATTTAAAAAAACTTAATAAAAAGAAGTTGGTGTTCCTCTCCAGCAGTACAGAGTAAAAAATGCAGTATTTTATGGCTATCCTAAGCTAACTCAGAGAGTAGAGGGTCATTCCTTGTTTCTATTGCTTTTTCTGGCCCTTGTAAATTCCTTCTTCTCTAAGAGTCATGATAACATATTTTCCCAGCATTCTGTAAGGTCACATTTTATATAACCAACAAGTGATCTGTTGCAGCTTTTATTCATGCATTTATTCTTCAATGAAACATTCCTTCCAGAAGACTAATAAAATGAAATGAAAACGTAGCATCTTTGAATATAGCAGGTACAGTTCAGTTACTTCATTTATTTACAGTGTAAATGAATTCCACAGGTACAGAAACATGTTGTTCTTAATGGCTGTGTCATCCAGCCTTTCAACTCCAAAAACTCATATTGTTCCTATCAACCCATTCGGAATAATTCTCCATTAAAAGACAAGCTTTCCCCAAATGGCTTAACATTTAAAGCAGAATAATAGGAGACAAACAATGTCTTCTATACTGCTCAAAAAAATAATAAAGGGAACACTCAAATAACACATCCTAGATCTGAATGAATGAAATATTCTCATTGAATACTTTGTTCTGTACAAAGTTGAATGTGCACAACAGCATGTGAAATTGATTGTCAGTGTTGCTTCCTAAGTGGACAGTTTGATTTCACAGAAGTTTGATTTACTTGGAGTTAGATTGTGTTGTTTAAGTGTTCCCTTTATTTTTTGAGTAGTGTATATAGTCATGAAGCCAGAAAGAAGCCAGAACAGAAACAATGTCTTCTATATAGTCATGAAGCCAGAAAGATTGACAATATAAAATGAATTAAAGAGTAGATCATTAAAACAAAAATCTGAAACAAAAATTGGACAAAATCCTTCAAATTAGCAAATAGCAAAGAGGAAAAATAGGTTTGTCCCTTCCAGCTTCTCCAGTCCTAGGAAAACAAGGCAAATTTCATCTTGTTTTCAAATAAATACTATATAAGTTTTATTTAGCACAAGTCATTTACTGGAGAATAGCTGAAATGTACAGTAGGAATTCAGTTGTTGTATCACTTATAACTTTGGGTTATGTTGAGATTGCTATGTAATTGAAACCTGCAATGTTATTCAGATTAGGGTGGGGAATTTCATGAGTGGTGAAAAATAATATATGAACCAAATTTCTTCATTAGGATCAGGGGAGTCACTTTTACACCCTTCATTTTTGGTTGCTATCTTGTCTGTTTTTTATTTATTTCCTGACAGTGTTAGAGTAGCAGCCCCCAACTTTTGGACACGTGCCTTCTGTTCTGCCTTTTTTCTCTAAACCATGTAGAGTCCATTTTCAACATGGAACATTTTAAGTAATTAAAGGACATTTCAAAATAATGCTATTCTAATGATAAATCCTACCCACAAACAATATAGTGTTTGGAAGCTCGTATTGCAGAAGTTAGTTGTGTTCTTGTAAATTCCCTAGAGATCATCCAAATTGGCACAATTTCCATCTGCAGTGATATGTGAGAAAGAACTTGAGAAACATGGCAAGATTTACGCATGTAAAGGGAACTCAGGTTGGAAAAGCCTATCCTATAGCCCAGTGTTTCCCAACCTTGGCAACTTGAAGATATTTGGACTTCAACTCCCAGAATTCCCCAGCCAGCATCAGCCAGCATTCGCTGGCTGGGGAATTCTGGGAGTTGAAGTCCAAATATCTTCAAGTTGCCAAGGTTGGGAAACACTGCTATAGCCTGATCTGGTCTCCCATACTTTAAAGCTGGTTCAGGAATTCTGGGAGTTGAAGTTCACAAGTCCTAAAGGGGCCATGGTTCTCCACCTCTGCTTTAGAGGCAGCCCTTAGAAATATCTGTTAGAAGTTATTGTTACAATTTATGATGTGATAGAAAAAATATTGAAATTAACTATTTTATTTTAATTTAATAATAATAATAAATTAAATCAAATCAATTTTGATTTTGCCCTCACTGTAATCCACCTACTATTTTATGCATGCCTTCAGGCCTCTCAAATGCCAGGTGTGGTTCTTGGCCTGGAAAATGTGATGTACTCTACAGCTTTAATGCCGTACTTCATTTAGGAGTATTAACAAAACCAACATATTATTGTATTGCTTTTGCTTATTTATCTTACAAAACAACACACAAATAGTTCAGAATGAAAACCACGGGTTTAAATCACATGAACTTTTATATATCTGAGTATTGTTATTTTTGTTACCTTCTACTGCATTTAATGGATGCATGTTTAAGTGCCACACACATATCACTGTTATGCAATCTAGGGCAATGTCTTTTTTCAAGATTTGAGAGAGGGAGGAAGATTTGATTGTGTACTGATCACAAAGATTTTGCTCTCAGTTTCAGACAAACAACTTGACACTCTAAGCAACTGCTTGGATTGCCGCCCTGAGTCCCAGGAGACGAGTGGCATAGAAATCTGATTAATAAATAATTAAATAAATAAATAAATAAATAGCACATTAAATTTCTCAACATAGGACTCCAATACAGGCAACAATGCCAGACTAGTTTTCAGTGTCAAATTATGACAAAAGTTTAGAGAATTCAGAAAGTGAATTTCTGAATTGAAAAGTGTGAAGCAACATGTAAAGAATGTTAGGAGCTTAGTATAAGCTTTACGTGACAATTGGTATCTCTATGGAGAGAAGTTTAAAAATGAGTCTAAACCACGAACCCCAAACTGATTAAAAAATAAATAAAAAGTGCTGAAGAGTTCAGCGCTCTTAAAGATTAGCTATGCCTTTACTGTGAATTTGTTACTTTTACAGAAGGGATTTTTTTTTGTAAATTGCCTGGAATTTGAAAGTGATTTCCGTCTGTTGAAGGGCAATAGATTGCTCAGTACAGCTTTCTCTCCTAGTTGCAGAAAGATTCAAATTGTCTACCCACATTTTGTGCATACCAGATGGTTTTCTTGGTGAACTGTCATCTCTTTCCTTTGCCCTTGTGTTTTAGAGTAATCTTATTAGCTGATAATTGTGCTTTCCCCCTTCCTCCCCCCCCCCCACATATAACTTTTCTTAACATTTATACAGTCAGGAAATTATTCTTTATTTTCTATCAAGAATGTGAATAGTCCTCTCATTGCATATGTTATATTTCCTATGCAACCCTGTTATCCAATTGTGCCCCCAGTGATGAGGTGCTCTGTGGATCCAATGGGTCCCAAAGGATAAGCACCTCCTGTACTCAGGGAAATCCATAAGGTTGGCAGGAAGTGAAGAACGCATCTCCCTTTGTGTAGAGAGGCTAGAACAGTGATGGAGAACCTTTTTTCCTTCGGCTGCCAAAAGCGTGTGTGCGCGCACCATTGCATATGTGTGAGTGCCCATACTCATAATTCAATGCCCCCTGCACATGCACACACAATCCCCTCCCGCTGTCCCACCCCCTTGTGTATGGTGAACAACCCCTCCCTTCCGCTCCCATTTCCTGACTTCCAGTGGGCTGGTAGGGTCATTTTTTGCTATCTCCAGACTCATTTTTAAACTTCTCTCCATAGAGATACCAATTGTCACGTAAAGCTTATACTTATTCCAGAGGCTTTCTTAGAGCCTGGGGAGGGCAAAAACAGCCTCCCTCACTCCCCCGGAGGCTGTTTTGCCCTTCAGACGCCAAAAATGACCTCCCAGTGCCTCCAAACAAGCCAAATGGTTATCCAACATCTTCTTAAAAACTTCCAGTGTTTGAGGATTCACAACTTCCGGAAGCAGACTGTTCCACTGATTAATTGTTCTAACTGTCAGGAAATTTCTCCCTAGTTTGCTGGAGTTTGTATATTTATCTTTAATATTGATTTTATCCTTTATCTTTTTATAACTTTTTACATTTATTATTTTATTCAATTTTTGCATGTCGCTTAGAGTTGCTGTTTATAAGATGAGTGGCTATACAAATTTGATTGATCAATACATGGTGATAGATTGGATAGCTAGATAGTGACAGAGAGAGAGAAAGAAAAGGAAGCAAGGAAGGAAAGAAAGAAAAAGAAAGAAAGAAAGAAAAGGAAGCAAGGAATTAAAGAAAGGGAAAAAAAGAAAGAAAGAAAGAAAGAAACTGTTTTAGATGTTTTAGTACTATTATTAATGTTTTATATTTTCGCTGTGAGCTGCATAGAGTCCTTAGGGAGTTGGGCAGCATAGAAATAGAAAGAAAGAAAGAAAGAAAGAAAGAAAGAAAAGATATAGATGAAATGGCAAGGCTCAATCTGGCAAAACATACACCAACTCTTACATTATTACCAACTGGAGGGTGATTGTAGCCAATTATTGGAGAATGTCTAAAATACCAATATACAATTAATTGCATGTTAAATGCACATTATATATGTTGTACATTAAAAAAAGAATAGTTTCTTTTTTAAAACATCAAGGAACAGAAGATATGAGTTTATTATTCTAAAGGTTATGCAATATTTGGAATCTCCTGTTTTATGAAAGATGAATAACTAATTTAGGAACGGTGGTTAATTCTCCCAAGATATCCTCCCAAATACAGACAGTACTGACATCAGAACTAAAAATAAATAAATATTATTTATTATGAAATAATGCTTTCATTTAATAACACCCCCCCCCAAAAAAAAACTTAAATAAATGCTGTACTGTAATACATCAAATCTAATTTACTCCAGTTTAAACTAGACAAAGAATCTAATTCCTGTATTAAAGAAATAGGTTTATGGATAGATCTATAACTATGAGATCTGTAGCTATATATCATCTTTGTAATTCACTTACTACATTGTCTTTAATATTTTCAGAATTTCTAAAAGTGTAAGGAAGAGTTTAGCTCCTAATGTCTTATTGCTTATAAATCTTACTGTTTAAGATATTCTGAAATATATGGATTATTTGGTCCTCTGGTTTATGAATACTGTACTGCTTTGTGTGTGTGTATACTTTATTTATTAATTAGATTTGAATGCTGCCCCTCTCCGAAGACTCAGAGCGGCTCACAACATTATATAGTGGTTGAAGTTGTAGAATAATTCAAATAAAGTAACAGATTTATTTTTCGTATTTTTCCTTTCTGCAATAAAATCTTTAGCATTTTTAATTTCTACATAGAAATCTTGAATTTCTGGATGATGGACTACATATCCTGAGATATTTTAATGTTATGAGTTTATGTTTAGTCAAGTTTATCAGCCTCCAATATGGAGTTAAAATGCTGCTAAATCCTCTCTCCAGATTGTGACATTCAATGGTTTCTTACTTCCTTCTTGTCTTCCTTCCTGGATCCTTGGCATAGGATTTTGCATTAAGAAATGCCTAGAATTTTTGGCATGTTTGATCAGAATAGTTTTTGTAAGTATTCAAGCAAGATTGCAATTTATAAGCACCTTCACTTCAGAAATTTACTGAAAGAGAGAGATTCATATGTAAAACAGTTATCCTAATAGAATTGATTGATTGATTGATTGATTGATTGTATTTCTTTGCTGCTCAATTCCCAAAGAATGAGGGGGAATGCAATGGCAGAAGGTGAATAGTATCTATTCACAATTCTTTCTTTTTTAAAATTTAGTCATCAATGCCTTTTGGTCAGTAGATACAATATGGAAGACTTTTAGTCTCCTAATGAATTTCTAGCTTACTATAGTGAAGCCATCAATGCATGATATGACAATGGTTTTGGTTTTCATCTTGGGTGTTTTTGCTAGCCATCTTGTTGCTGAGTCTGTTGTTGATTAGGTCTGAGAGACAGCCCAAGGTCACCCACCTGGCTCCTGTGCCTAAGGCAAGGTAAGAACCCAGGCCTCCCTGCTCCCAGCCCAGCACCTTAACTATTACACCATGAACTGAATATAGAATACAATGTATTAAATTTGCTCTGTGCGATCCATATGGATTTTTAAAAGATGGCATATTGGTGAACGTGACAGACTTTGCCCATTATAGAAACGGGCAGATACACAGCCATCTGGATGTAACTCCCACCAATTCTAAAATGTACATAATATATTCCAACTACAATTCCAACTACAATCAGGCCAGAAATGTATTAACAAGGGAGATCAGAGCAGCAAAAATAAACTACTCTGAAAAGCTAAAGAATCAATTCTCAGCAAATGAACCAGAAAACATGTGGAAAACTCTCAAAAACATCACTAGTTACAGCTAACCACCTTCCCAAGCTGAATGAAATCAGCAAGTGGCAGATGACCTGAATGTGTTCTACTGCAGGTTTGAAAAGAAAAGAAAAGAAAAGGAAGCCACCTATCTCCATAACCTCCATCACAGACACACCAACAACAGCCAAATCTTCTACAACTAAATCCATCCCATTGGGTTTACAACCCCGGGTGATCACAGAAAAGGAAGTGAAAGATCTATTTCACAGACCGAAGCCTGGAAAAGCACCAGGCTCAGACAAAATAACTCCTTCTTACTTAAAAGTTTGTGCTGACCAATTGACTCCCATCTTCACCCAAATCTTCAACAAATCACTAGAGATGTGCTATGTTCCTTCCTGCTTCAAACGCTCTACTACCCAGTGCCAAAGAAACCCTCCATCAAGGAACTGAATGACTACACACCAGTTGCTCTAACATCTGTAGTTATGAAAATCTTTGAAAGGTTAGTGATGCCCCACTTGAAAACCATCACGGATCCACTGTTAGACCCCCTGCAATTTGCATACCGAGCAAATAGATCGACAGACAATGCTGTTAATATGGCTCTGCATTACATCCTACAACATCTTGAATCTCCAAAGACCTACGCTAGGGTCCTTTTTGTAGACTTTAGTTTAGCATTCAACACCATCATACCGGACATTCTTTTAATTAAACTAAATCAGCTAGCGGTACCTGAACACATTTGTAAATAGATCACAAGCTTCCTAACAGACAGGAAACAACAGATGAAGCTAGGCAAAATCACATCAGATACTTGTACAATTAGCACAGGGGCACCCCAAGGCTCTGTACTCTCACCACTTCTCCTCTCTCTATACATCAATACTGCATCTCAAACGATCCATCTGTTAAATTACTTAAGTTTGCATATGATACATCAGTGATTGGTCTCATTCGTGACAACGATGAAACCGCATATAGACAGGTGGTTGAACAACTAGCCTCATGGTGCGACAATCTAGAACTGAACACACTCAAAACCGTAAAAATTGTGATAGACTTTAGGAGAAACCCTCCCATCCTACCACCTCTCACAATACTAGACAACACAGTATCAACATCTATTTGATCTATATATCAATGACTGCATCTCAAATGATCCATCTGTTGAAGTTCGCAGATGACACAACATCTTATTTGAGACAATGATGAATCTGCATACAGGCAGGAGGTTGAACAACTAGCCTCATGGTGCGACTGGAACAACCTGCAACTGAACACACGCAAAATCATAGAAATGGTGGAGACTTTAGGAGAGACCATCGCATTCTACCTCTTTTTATAATACTAGACAACACAGTATCAACAGTAGAGACCTTCAAATTTCTAGCTTCTATCATATCCCAAGACCTAAAA
Source organism: Erythrolamprus reginae (assembly GCF_031021105.1). NCBI lineage: Eukaryota > Metazoa > Chordata > Lepidosauria > Squamata > Dipsadidae > Erythrolamprus > Erythrolamprus reginae. The sequence goes on from NC_091950.1 coordinate 354,299,969, forward strand.
GGGTCACCTAACATCAAAAACGTCATAAAGAAAACACAGCAAAAATGTTCTTTTTACGCTAACTCAGGAAGCTAAAACTGCCCAAGGAGCTGCTGATACAGTTCTATAGAGGAATAATTGAGTCTGTCATCTGCACCTCTATAACTATCTGGTTTGGCTCTGCAACCCAACAAGACCGAAACAGATTTCAGAGAATAATCAGAACTGCAGAAAAAACAATTGTTGCCAACCTGCCTTCCTTTGAGGACCTGTATACTGCACAAGTCAAAAAGAGGGCAATGAAAATATTTACTGACCCCTCGCATCCAGGATATAAACTATTTCAACTCCTACCCTCAAAACGTCGCTACAGAGCACTACACACCAAGACAACTAGACACAAGAACAGTTTTTTTTCCAGAACACCATCACTCTACTAAACAAATAATTCCCTCAACACTATCAAACTATTTACTAAGTCTGCATTACTATTATTACTAGTTTTTTCTCATCATTCCTATCACCCATTTTCTCCAACCTATGACTGACTGTAACTTGTTGCTTGTATCCTTAAGATTTTTATTAATATTGATTGTTTCCTCATTGCTTATTTGACCTCTATGACAATCATTAAATGTTATACCTCATGATTCTTGACAAATGTATCTTTTTATTTTATGTACACTGAGAGCATATGCGCTAAGACAAATTTCTTGTGTGAGCAATCACACTTGGCCAATAAAGAATTTTATTCTATACAGTTATCTTTAATGTACAAATTGAAACTCATATCTATTAAACATACATATTACGTGAAATCCAGTTGTAAGAATCAAGTTACTACTCTGGAAATGACTATAATTAAAATGAAACAATAACTAACACATCAGCTGTTTAATATTCTTTGGAAAATAAGAATTTTTTTTGTTGACTTCTGCAAAATATTGCTCTGGTTATTGTATAGGAATTAAATTAGATTAGATTACATGAAGGTAGCAGGAAGGAAGGCAATTACCTAGGATATACTAAGCAAAGTGTTTTTAGCAGAAATGGCAACAGAGTGAATAACAAAAAAACAGTCATAGTTGCAAGCAATTTTGTGAAAAGAAATTTACAATAATCCATTCTTTGAGTAATTTATGCTCCAACTTACTTATTTCAAAAATATATAGTTACAACTTTCTGTAATAGAGAAGATTGTACCTTAAGCATTATTTCAGAGTAAGAAATTGTAGTGCTACGTTTGATCATGTCAGCCATAATATAACGAAAATAGATTTTTAATCAGAAAAAAGTTTTGTATTCAGCATGCCTGTAAATGCCACATGCTCTTATTTTGATCTTTACTGACATAAACTTTTTTCGTTGTTTTTCTAGGGCTTACTTCAAACTATTTGTCCCTCAGTTCCAGGAGGCAGCCTTTGCAAATGGAAAACTCTAAAACAAAAGGGGAGGGAAACAACTTCATCCTGAGAAAATGCCAAACAGATTCTTGTGCCCACATGCTTGTCAACAGATTGCAAGATAGCTTCCTGAAGCTTGGGCTTCAGCATTTATTGGTGGGGGTTTCGCCTCTGCAGTTTCATTGTGATCATCATAGACCGACTGAATGAGAACTTTGACTGATTGACTTCAATACAGGGTCTTTTTTTCTCTCTCTCTTTTCTTTTTCTATATGCAGGAATGTTGCTTCCTTATTTGCTTGATGGAAGCTCAAAATATAATGAATAAATGTGATTTTTTTTCCCCTTCCTTTCTTCTATTTTTTTCCCTAAATTTCTTTTTCTATGCCAATGTTTAGAGGATTGTTTTTTGTGTGTGAATTTCTTCATGCTGGAATTTCTGACACGTTAGAAGCACACTGAAAATAAATGTACAATATAATCTGTCATATTATGTCTGTCTCCTAAATTGATTCTCATGGGAAAGAGAAGGTATGCAATTGGATCATGCCACAAAAATGGGTTATGCTGTTTTTAGCAACTTTAGTTGCAAATCTTATTGGAGGCTTTAGTTTCATTTTTTTGTTAGTTACCAAAACATAACTTGGCAAAAACTATTTAGTTACAAAGATGCTATAGAAATGTGTACTATTTAAACAGTAGTGGTTACTAATTTAAGTTAATTCTGTGACATTTCTACATGCAACCCATAATAATAAATAATTAAAATAACATAGAGCATTTGCAATTTTTAGGTTGATACTTTGTAATGATTCAAGCTATTTTTTTCATTTTAACTGACATTAGAGAACCGTACAGAAAACTATTACTGGATGCATCATAATTTCTAATATAAAAATAGGACATTCAGTGTTAGATACATTTTTTTCTCTTTCCTGTGATATATTTAGGGAAATCACTTGCCTCTGACTCGCAATAAAGTAACTTCTCATATTTATAAATAACATCAAGGATTTTCCAAATGGAATATAAAGTTCTTGATATTGTAGAATGGTGTATCAACCATGAACCTTATTTCTCCAGAGAGTTAGGAATTGAGCTAACAAACAATTGCACCAACTGTTTGAAAAACTGTTACTGTATGGATGCAATAGCTGATATTTCAATATATTGCATAGACTGCAATTTGGTGATTCTGTGAATCTTACAATAATGTTTGCATTGAAATATTTAAGGGATATGTTCTGGCCCAAACTTCTGTTAGCCACAAAGCATAGTTGATGCCTTTGGGAAGTTGGTGACTTGCCATTTGGTTGCCTTCAGAAGTCTCTTTGATGATGAAACTGAAATAACCTATAAAGTTTCTCTGATGAAAACTTTCCAATGTTGCAGATGCATGGTTTTAAATGTATGTTGTAAGTCCAATGATATGTGACAGATGACAGTCCCCTGAGCAGGATTTAATCTGTGGTGGCATCTTTATAAGCCTGGCTAACCCTAGGCCAGATTGCTCTCCAAGCAAGAAATGTTTACAGATTTTTCCCACTGCTCCGGTCCTCATCCCACTATTCATCTCTTGAAGACCTTTGGGTTATTAAATAATTTGTAGCCATCCTCATTGTTTACAAAGTGATATGTCAGTATGATTTTTCTCTCATTAAAATTATGCATGCATGGATTAGAATATAGTCATTCATCACCCCTCACATGGTTTGCTGATCTGTAAACTCTTGATATGTTGTAGGCAGTGAAGGGCTACCAAAATTTTTACTACCACACTGTGGGTGTGGCTTACTCAGGACACCCTGCATTTTCTTTCAACATCTTTCAATGCAAATTGGGTTATCTGGGGTGGAGCTCCATTTTCGCTACCCCATTGCGTTCCCCCCACCCATCCAGGCAGTAGCCTACCGCTGGTTGTAGGTGGTGACAAAATTAATGCAATCCCCAGGTCAACAGCAGCAAAGTCAAACGAAATGATTTTTCATCTGTTAAGTAGGCAGCATATGGCAGATACAGGCAGCAATTGCAATGAGAGAAACTGATAATGTGTCCTTTCGTTCTTATATTTTTATGCCCTAAAATGTGCAAGCCTTCTCCCCCCCCCCCCCCAACAATAACTGAACTACACTAACACAACGTTAAAATGAAAAGGCTCTTTAATGCCATTCTTCTCTTCTTCGCTCCTCCTTGAGTGATAACAAGTAGTTGACTCCTGCTGCTTTTACAACAATCTTGTTATATTCCATTTGTAAAATTATATAAATCTCATTTCTAATTATATAAATATCAATTTATATAAATATAAATTGAATGAATAAACAACCCAGGCTGTGGGCTGGCTGTTCACCTTGGTTCCCAAACTGCCTTCTTTTCAACCATTGAACTGTGTTTTATTTGTACAGCTGCATATTGTATGTGGAGAATGGGAGTAGAAAAGAGGAAAAGCCAAGTTTAAATAGAGAAACTCAGAAACACTTGGAGCATCAAGAAATGAGGGGGGAAAAGCAGGCAGAGAACACTTAACGGAGGCCCTGCTAATTTGCTGAGGCCACTATCCAAACGGTTGAATAATTCCACAGTGCAACTTAGAAGAAAATATCTCTAAACATGATGCTTTTCGTGAATCAATACAGTATAAACACAATATTAAATGGCTGGAGAACACATAAGGGCTTAATTGTAATATGGAGAGTAAACATCTAACATTTTTATACCTGCTGCTCTCTAGAGCTTGTTAGACGTAGCACTAGTTGGTGAATTAATACTCTTGTTGAAAAAATGGCCTTTGCAAATCACCTGCTGGGAAAATTCATCTTTTGAGTTGCTACATGTTTACATCAAAGTGTATTAAAGCCATAGTCTCTGGGGGTTTTGTTTTTTTTCACTTGTGAAGATTTTGCAAGGCTGTGCCAATAAAATACAGAACTCTTGTGCACAATTCCACCTGTGTAGAATTGTAGAAGTTTTTGACTTGCAGTGAAGCAAATAATTTTATCAACTAGTTAAATCCACCAATGAGCCCATCCACTTTCAGCATACTGTTTCTTTTAACCCAAAAGCTGAACAATTGCTTCTGAAGATGCATTGAAAGATGTTAAAACTAGCGAGAGGTATCCGAACATGTGGACAAAATGTGTCTTTCTTGATTAAAAGAACAAGAGCCACCTCTTCCCACGTGGATCTAATACACATATAATCCACCTGTAATTCTGTTAATAGGTCTGAGCGCAGTTGCTCAGATCATCTGTGCTTTGCATGATCAATGCAGAAGATGGATAATTTCAGAATAGCTTCTCGACAGGGTGGAAGAGAGAATAGAATCTCAGCCACTTTTTCTTCCCACAGTACTCATTTTCCAGTTTCAATTAGTCTTCCATTGAACAAATGAAGTGGAATAGTGTAGGGGTCTCCAACCTGGGCAACTTTAAGCCTGGAGGACTTCAATTCCCAGCAAAGCCGGCTTGGTAATTCTGGGAGTTGAAGTCTGCCAGGCTTAAAGTTGCCAAGGTTGGAGACCTCTGGAATAGTGTTTTCTAGTCTCTTCAAGAGAAAGGTGAATTTTTGAGAAGAGCATTACTGGTCTTCTAGAAAGCCAGCACATGTAACATCTTCATTCTCAGGGAACCAGGTGACTTAATGGAGTTTCCACACGGATGTGAATTATATAATTATAAACTGGGCCTTGGTGTGTCTGACTGTAATAGCACCTTGGGCTCTTTTTATAAATGACTTAACTTACATTTGAGCCTAATTATGGGCTACTTAGAAGCAAAGTAACTGGATCGTTCTGTGCAGCTTCCAATAAAGTGGCATTTCGTGTCCAAGCAGATTGGCCACTGCACAGCTACATAAACCTCTGGATGTTTTAGCAGCACAATGGAAAATTCAAAAAGAAATTCAACAAGAACAACCAGATTTGTATATACCACCGAATATACCCATGCAAGTTCATCATAATGGCTTTCCTATTGATGGTTTTTTCCAATAGGGTATTTTGTAAAGAAAATGACATATACTCCCTTTGCTATGCCAAATAAATTGATTTGCTGAAATTGGCTTTCTCGGATGCCATTTTGCAGCATCCAATGAAATGTTTACCATTACTAGGCACTGGAGAGAGTTCCGATGTTGCTTTATGTCACCAGTGTTCAGCTGCAACAGATGGTTTCTTTCAATAGCCTCAAGTTACCAGGATAAGCTTGATATTATCAAACACTTTGGATCCTGCACTGAATTTTTGCCACCAAATCCACTTCCAGTAATTCCATTTCTTCATTTTGTTTTCAAGTTTGTTTGGGGGTTTTATTATTTTATGCAACAGGTTTTAATCACATGAATGAAATTGCTGCCTTGACTGCAACCTACTACTGTGTTGTAAGTTCTTAGGGGGAAAATGTTTATTTGGCAATCAGCAAAGATTATTCTGGGAAAATAAATTTAAAGTTCTTCTGTTAGTCAAGAAAGAATTAGAATAGAATAGAATTCTTTACTGGCCAAGTGTGATTGGACACACAAGGAATTTGTCTTTGGTGCATATGCTCTCAGTGTATACAAAAGAAAAGATACATTCATCAAGGTACAACACTTAATGATAGTCATAGGGTACAAATAAGTAATCAAATCACATTAGGAAATAGACAATATAAATCGTAAAGATAAACAAATTTACAGTGATGCAGTCATAAGTGGGAGGAGATGGGTGATGGAACGATGAGAAGATTAATAGTAGTGCAAACTAAATAGTTTGACAGTGTTGAGGGGATTATTTGTTTAGCAGAGTGATCACTGTTATAGGGTCTTCATTAGGCAGTAGAAAAAATATGCTGCCTTATTGCACAATTGAAACATAACAGCCCAACAGCTGCACTTTTCCACCTCCACCTCTGGTGCTTTTCTTTTCACTGTTTGTTCTAGCTGTGTGCCAGCTGCTTGCACTTCAGCACTTTTGCCTCTGTTTGCGCACTGTCTTCCTCTGATCCCAAGAAAGGACAATCCCAAATGCCAATTTTGCCATTACTGTTACTTGGCCAGGAACAAGCAGTGCTGGTTTGAAACTTTGCTTCTCACAGGCTGCCACATTTTCTTTCTTCTCTAGTTTTAACCACGGAGGCACTGATATTATTTGCAGCAATAGTGATTGGAAAGGATATGGTCATTTATATTCTCAGAGAAATTCTCCCATACATCCAAGCTGCCACGAACCCTGACTAGGGATAAGGGGGTAATACATACATAAGTCTTTGTTTTTCCTCTCTTGCCAATCTATAATAGCAGATTATGTACAAGAAGGCCTTCTGGAAAGCGGTAAAGACCTGGCTTTTCCAACAGGCCTGGGGCCGTTGATCCTATGGTGGTATCCAAGCAAGATCCAGCCATGAATGGTATGCAGGGCTTGAATTGTTGTATTGCAAATTGTTTATCAACTGTTTTAGAGATTTTAGTACTATTATTGATGTTTTATATTTTCGCTGTGGGCTGCCTAGAGTCCTTATGGACTTGGGCGGCATAGAAATTGAAGAGAGAGAGAGAAAGAAAAAAAGAAAGAAAGAAAGAGGGAAGGCGAGAAGGAAAGAAAGGAAGAAAGAATGAAAGAAAGAAAGAAAGAAGCATTAGTTTATCTAGGCACTAAACCTTCAACACACTTTAAAAACAGTGTATGTAGGAATGTGGGATAGTCAGACAATGAATCAGACTTAGTATCAATATATAACAATATAGAATAGAATATTTATTTATTTATTGATTGATTTGATTTGATTTGAATGCCGCCCCTCTCTGAAGACTCGGGGCGGAATAGAATAGAATAGAATAGAATTTTATTGGCCAAGTGTGATTGCACACACAAGGATTTTGTCTTGGTGCATATGCTCTCAGCGTACATAAAAGAAAAAGATACATTTGTCAAGAATCGTTTGGTACAACACTTAATGATAATAAATTTTATTATTAACAAATAGACAAAAAGAAAGAAAAGTAGAGTCAGTGAACAGAATTAAGAAAGAGACTTGGCACCCCTTAATGCAGGCTGCCCCATTTGGTAAAAGTTTCCCAGGGCAATCAATGATGGAGCACACAGTATTGCAAGCATCCCAAAGTGAACTTCCAGATAAATCATGCATGCATGCATGCATGCACTGCATTGGATGGCTCCTGCAGGCACACGCTGCTTAGATAATATAGGATGAAATCAGACACTACCTTAGGGGCAGTGAGCCAATGAAGGTGTCGAAGTTGTGGATGCCCTCATTAGCTGAGTGTTTCCAAGGCTCTGTCTGGTCCCTATATTTTGTAGAGAACCAGGTATTGCTTGCCCAGCTGTACCCCTTCAGGCACTATAGCACTTAGCAGTCACAGGATGGGGAGTGGGGAGAGATTTGTCCCGACTCCCGAGTCTGCTAAAATTTGACGGTAGCAACAGAAACTGGTTGTGGACAAGACCTGCCTCATTTCCTCTGCTGAGAAATGTTATTCTGCCCAGTATCTCACTAGGACTAGTACAAATAACAAGAAAAACAACACTGGAAAAGGCTAAAGATGCACTTCTGTTCCCACCGATACCCCTCAGATGCTGATCAGGCTTCTTTATCCTTCTGTTTTGGTCTTGTCATCAAAGGTTTCTGATTCTTGCTCATTGGGATCCTTTAAGTTGCAGCTGACCTATCTGTGGATCTCCAGAGGACAGTTGATGACCGCCTCCCTCCTCTTTAGTCATGTTCTTTAGGACTGATGGGTATGCAATGCTTGTACATGCTGAGTCAAACAAAGTTTCTAATGTTGAGATACAGGCAGCTCCTGAGAGTGCAATTCAATGGCGGTCTGATAGCTAGCTAAGTGTAGGAACTGAGCTGCGCATGAAGCAGCATGAATGACAGAAAACAAATCGTTTGGTCTTGCCTGGACAGGAGAGCATTACTTGAACATGTTATGGTTAGCTCTGGCCCAGCTCCTGCCCCAAGCAATGTGGAGGTGGAGGTGGGGGAGACATCCAAATGCCACAGGCCTGTTTTGCTTCCAGTAGAATCTGTCTCCTCTGACCAAGGAAGCGTGAGTGACAGGGAAGAGGGGAGTTTGGCAGACAGCCCAGGAGGAGATCAATCATCTGTATCATCCCTGGATTCTGAACAAGAATTAATTACACATCCACGCATGCGTAGAGTGATGCATAGGAGACAACAACTGAAGGATTATTACAAGAGAAAATGAAGCCACCTGTGGTTGGGCGGGGCTGCTGTAATTAGTGCTACAGATAAAAGTGCAGCCTGGTGTGTTAGCCTCATGGCAGTTTATCTGATTCATTGTTTCATCAAGATCGTGGTTTTTGCTCTTCAGGATTGTGGGTGTGGACTCTCTGGACTTTAGAATTGGACTCAATTTCCCAGTTATTGCGTGAGCAATTTAACTGCATTTCACCTGTGCCTTGTGTGTACCAGAAAATCCCTTTGACATTTAAAAAGGGAGCTGTTTCTGTTTTTCTGTTTATAAAAACTTTTGGGTTTTCCTTTTATCGTGTGGTGTGTTTCTTTCTGGACTAATTATCCTGTAATTACGGGCGGTTGAAACATGCCGGCAGAACAGAACACAGGGTCCATTTCTCAGCAAGAAGACAATGTCTCTTAGTTGCTTAGTCCCTACAGATAGATGATGATTCATAGATAGATAGATAGATAGTTAGATAGATAGATAGATAGATAGATAGATAGATAGACAGACAGACAGACAGACAGACAGACAGACAGACAGACAGACAGACAGACAGACAAATGAACAAACAAACGAATGAATGAATGAAGTTTTCTGTGCTCCCTTTCTATTAAATGCTCCTTTTTTCAATAAATGTGTTTGAAACACCTAAGGAAAAGGTAAAGAAAATCCAGTTTTAGAAAATCAGATTAAAGCTTTGTTTTGTTTTGGGTGTTCAGAATGAGCTGACTTAATTTGTCTCTACAAAAACAACAAAGCACCTTATGATATATAACACATGTATTGCAACATAAATTTTTGTGCGTGCAGAAGATTATAGCCTTCGCTGAGTGTTTACTGCAAAAATCACACTAGTTTTTATCAGGCACCACACAATTTTTTTAAACTCCATGCTTAATTGCTCATAACTAAAGATTTATTGGATTTGAGGCCAAAGTATCAAGGATAAGTTTGAATCAGATGCACCCTTGTGTCACAGTATCATCAATGTATCTTATTCTGAAGAAATGCAGCTTTGGGCCAATTTTGTCCCTGCCTGACAATAACAAGGCCTGGGCATCTGGGTGGGACTTTGCTTGATTGTACCTCCAGCAGCTGTTCGTAAACATAAACCAAGTCATGCTGAGGCAGCTTCTGTTAATGTATGCAATACAACTGATAACATCTGAAGGAGACAGCGTGTGAAGTTTTGGATTAGAATATTAATAAAGCTTTGCAATTACAGCAAGCCTTTCATCCCAGAGCTTCAAAGCACATCAGAAGCTTTAATTAATTAAACTTCACAACAGCCCTGCAAAGCGACTGATAGGCTCATTGGGTGAAAGATTTATAGGAGCTGAAGAAAAACTGGAACATGGATCCTTGTTCAGCAAAGGGAATAAAGGCAGCCTTCATAATCCCCTTTAGGATATCAGCATTAAGGAGGAAAGGCACCAGGCCCATCCCAAGAGATTCCTTCCAAGGGCCTCTGTCTAAGGTAGAGGCTGCCTGAGCTCATTGACTTCATTCTCCAGGCCCTCAAAAATGGCCATACAAAAAGCTGTTTATCCAGCACAGAACTATCTAGGCTAATATTTTTAATCCTGAGAGTTTCCAGAGTTTTAGGCAGTTTTTTCTAGTCTGAGCAAGCCAAGCTATTTCCAACACAGATTCTTTCATTCTTTCCCCTCTAAAATTATAATAAAATAGAATCACTAAATGATCCAGTCATACTCAAGTGCAAAGGTAAGAACATTTGCTTTTTAAATACTGTTCTTAGAAGATGTTTAAACCCAACTTAATTCTTCTCCCATAATATGCTATGCCCTAGCAAATATAACCACATTATGGCTCATACAATATACTAAGACAATAGCTGAATTTTAACAACATGCTTTAACCACAAGCCACTCCTTTTGCTGTAGTCTAGGACATTTGAGAAATCTAGTAACCTTATGTGATTAGTCTGACATTTAATATTTAGGTACCGGTAATTGTCTGCCAACATTTGCAATGAGATGTTCAAAATATCAGTTGTGAGTGGTTTTGCTTCCAAAATGGCTTAGCAATTATTCCTGGTAAATTGATGCAAACCACTGTTTACAATCTCTATTGCTAAGCCCACGTTCATCAGTACTTGAAGGAAAGTACAGTGGTACCTCTACTTACGAACTTAATTCATTCCGTGACCAGGTTCTTAAGTAGAAAAGTTTGTAAGAAGAAGCAAATAATGTGTGTGATTGGGAAACCACAGGGAGGGTGGAAGCACTGTTTCCTCCCAGGAGATTCCTAGAGAGGCCCCACGGAGGCTTCTCCCCACCTTTTCCACCCCTGTTTCCTCCCAGGAGATTCCTAGAGAGGCCCAAAAGAGGCTTCTCCCCACCTTTTCTGGCCCTGTTTCCTCCCAGGAGATTCCTAGAGAGGCCCCACAGAGGCTTCTCCTCACCTTTTCCACCCCTGTTTCCTCCCAGGAGATTCCTACAGAGGCCCCACAGAGGCTTCTCCCTGCATTTTCCGGTTATAGTTTTGGAGGCTCGGGTTTGAGAAGAGGCAAAAAAAATATTGAACACCCGGTTCTTTATATAGAAAAGTTCATAAGTAGAAGCATTTGTATGAAGAGGTACCACTGTACTATACTTGACTGTCATAGAAAAAAAAAGGAAAGGGGGAGTCAATCTATTCTTCAAAGCACCTGAGAATAGGTCGAGAAGTAACGAGTGCAAGACCATTAAAGAGAGATCCAACTTAACATTTAATCAGTGGAACAGCTTACCTCCAGAAGTTCTGGGTGATACATCCTGGAGGTTTTCAAGAAGGGACTATTTTCCAGAATGTTATATAGGGTCTCCTATTTGAGCATGAGGTTGGACTGGGAGACCTCCAAAGTCCCTTCCAATCCTATTACTCATAACATAGAGTAATCAACATCGATAACACCATGTGCCTTTGATATGTCCCTTGCTGCCCTATTATGATAAAAATGTAGCTTACAGAATTTAATCTTTTTTTAAAAAAATAGTATATGGTGGCTTGATCAGAAAATTAACTATAGTAGTCCCCAAGAATGAAAATGCATAGGCAATATAAGACATTATGCTTGTAGATGTATGGATGTATGGATTTCATAAACCATCCTATTTCATTTTCATGAAACTAAATATTATAGTAGCCTAAACCAGCTATATAGTTACCAGAATCAGTCTAAGAGTTTGTCTTCAGATTAACCAACAATATTCAATCAGAATAGAGTTGGGAGGGAATTTTGAATTAATTTCTTAAAAACTTTTTTTAAAAAAATTTCTATTGAGTATGTGCAGAAGTCAAGTTTGCAGCACTGTGTATGCTGTCGCCATCTTGGGGAAGCAAACCAGCAGCAAGGTAAGTTAGAACCCAGTCCTGCCCACTTGGTATGTTGCCATATTGTAGTAATATACAGTTGTTCTACTTACGAAAGCCTCTACTTACAACTTTTCTAGATAAGAACTGGGTGTTCAAGATTTTTTTTGCCTCTTCTCAGGAACCAGTTTCCATTTACAAACCCAAGCCTCCAAAACTGTAACCTGAAAAGGCGGGGAAAAGCCTCTGTGGGGCCTCTCTAGGAATCTCCTGGGAGGATACAGGGCCGGAAAAGGCAGGGAGAAGCCTCTGTGGGGCCTCTCTAGGAATCTCCTGGGAGGAAACGGGGCCTCCACCCTCCCTGTGGCTTCCCTAATTGTACACATTATTTACTTTTACATTGATTCCTATGGGAAAAATTGTTGCTTTTTACAAACTTTTCTACTTAAGAACCTGGTCACGGAACAAATTAAGTTCATAAGTAGAGGTACCATTGTGCTGGAAAAAGTCTCTCTCTTTCAAATTTGGGAACTGAGGAATATGGAAAGGAATTAAAGATGTAATGAGGCTTTAGAGCAGTGGTTCTCATCCTTTCTAATGCCGCGACCCCTTAATACAGTTCTTCATTTTGTGGTGACCCCACAACCATATGTCTCATGCCAGTTCTCCAAACAGAGCTTTAAGCTGATTGGCAGGAAGGTCGGAGGGACACCCCCACTGTAGACGCCTGATCGGTCAGATTGTAAAAATATGTTCTAAGGTGCCAGAATAGAAGCTTTAGTTCTTAGCATCATGGGAAATTTGTCTTTTCCCCTGGTCTTAGGTGACCCCTGTGAAATGGTCATTCGATCCCCAAAGGGGTCCCGACCCCCAGATTGAGAACCACTGCTTTAGAGGTAAAGAAGACTTTTAGGTATTTCATCACAAGGGGCAGTTAGCCTTGATGTTTACTGCACCTTCAGACTCATAACAGTATTAGGAAATCTGATTTTTCTGTTTGCAGCATGGACACTAATACTTTTAAATTTACAAACAGAGTAAGAACATAGGTAACTTTTAATAACAGGAATAAGATTGATTCTAGGAATATTGTTCATAAGAAATTTCCCTTAAATGGCATGTAATGTATTGCATAAGGTCTTAAATTTCATATAGGAACTGACCAGGAAACTTAAGGATTGGGTTATAATAATGAGGAAATGGGAGAGATTTGGGTTATAATAATGAGGAACTTTGAAAGTTGGGGACAGGCATTATGAGGGACAGTCAACTGGGAGAATAGGAAAACATTTACACACAATGCTAATGACCATCACAAAGTCTATGACTCAGATGGAAAGAGGCCAAAAATAATCAGAAGTCCACTCTTCCAGACAGTGGATTACATTATTATGTGAATAAACTCAAGTAATTGTAACTGTAATTGGAAAAACTCTTTAAATATGCCCTGGTTGTATACGTATTATTATTATTATTAAATAGACACTTCTTAGTTCATGGCTAAATGATTTAGATGTAGAAATAATTTGCGTAGAAATACATTCAATACCAATCCTTCCTAACTATCCTGTCCAACTTAACCAAGCAGGGAGATTTAAGGTCACTCAGGTGTGCATTAATAGAATTTCTCTTTAGAGACGAGAGAAGCAGGTATTGTTTGCCTGATCTTGTCTGGGCTTGTAAGTTAAGCAGAGGTGGGCCTAGTTAATATTTGAATGAGGTGTTTCCAAAGAATCCAAGGGCTGTTAAGCAGACTGAGAATATGAAATTAAAATTAAGTGGGGGAAACAACCTTTGGGTGGCCAGCGACAAACCATGTTTATATTGTTTATTTATTGATTGATTTTATTGAATTTATAGGCCACCCAACCCTGACGGACTTTGGACAGCATATACAATAAAACCATATACAACAATAAATCCCCATTCCAAAAACATTCATCATTTCTAGGCCAGAGCAGAGTGCTATAGCTCAACGGGCCAAGGTCTGCTGGCAAAGCCAAGTTTTTAAGGCCTTCTGGAAGGCCAGGAGAGTAGGGGTGGTACAGATCTCTGGGGATAGCTGGTTCCGGAGAGCTGGCACCACCACAGAGAAGGCCCTTCCCTATGGTCCCATCAGTTGACACTGTTTGGGACCTGGAGAAGGCCAACCCTGTGGGTTCTGATTGGCCACTGGAAGTTTGAGGCAGATGTGTGTGTTACAAGTAATCACCACAAATACACTTAACTTGCTATAGTAGTTATGATGCTGGGCTAGTTCTACACCTGATATAGGCACAGAAACCAGCTGGATGACTTTGGGTCAGTCACTTTCTCTCATCCCCAGGAAGAAGGCAATGGCAAACCACTTCTGAAAATATTTCCCAGAAAATTTCAAAGACTTATTAGTGCAGTCGTCAGGAATCAAGATAAACATAAAAGCACCCCCCACCTCCAGAAGGGCTGAATAATCATGCCCAGAAAGTAATCAAACTAAATTGCAAAAAGCTTTCACCAAGATATTTTCAAATATTGAACTGTTTTTATTCTTTTTTACGTGACACACCCACGTTGATTGCTCAGCCTTCCCTGGAAAACGTACTTGAGGATCACACACCTAAATTCACCAATAAGTGGGATTATAGGGCAAAATCTGGGTGCGGTCTTAACAAAAATGGATGGAGACAAAACTAAAAATAAAGCATTTAATTACTATAATTTGAAAAAAACATGTAAAAGCATTTAATGTTTTCCCTCCTCTGCTTATTTGCATTTAATTAAATTTAAATTAATCAGATAATGCATTAATTATAGGTCATTGCAGTTTAGTAAGAATGACTCAAAGGACTGGGGAATTTTTTATTTTAATTATTTATTTATTTATTTATTTATTGCTGTGTGCTTTGCTTGAGGGGAAACAACAATCAATTGAACCATGCCTGGTGTTGCCTTCTTTGCCAAGAGATTATTCTCCTAAACCTCCCTTCCACCCAACTCTGCAATAACAAGCATTGTTGAAATGAATTAATCTATCACAATCAGGTCTGCCCAGCAGGGATGGTGGACAGAATACTTCCAAGGGATTAAGATGTGGGATTAAAATCATGTCCTGCTGCCTGCATACATAGATTTACATACATACTCACATATACACATACAGCCAAACCCACAAACAATAATAATAATTAATAATAATAATTTATTATCATTTTGCCCAGGTTCGCTTGGTGCACCAGTTGCAGCCCTATCTGGACCGGGACTCACTGCTCACAGTCACTCATGCCCTCATCACCTCGAGGTTCGACTACTGTAATGCTCTCTACATGGGGCTACCTTTGAAAAGTGTTCGGAAACTTCAGATCGTGCAGAATGCAGCTGCGAGAGCAATCATGGGCTTTCCCAAAAATGCCCATGTTACACCAACACTCCGCAGTCTGCATTGGTTGCCAATCAATTTCCGGTCACAATTCAAAGTTTTGGTTATGACCTATAAAGCCCTTCATGGCATCGGACCAGAATATCTCCGGGACCGCCTTCTGCCGCACGAATCCCAGCGACCAGTTAGGTCCCACAGAGTTGGCCTTCTCCGGGTCCCGTCGACTAAACAATGTCGTTTGGTGGGACCCAGGAGAAGAGCCTTCTCTGTGGCTGCCCCGACCCTCTGAAACCAGCTTCTTCCGGAGATCAGAACTACCCCCACCCTCCTTGCCTTTCGTAAATTTCTTAAGACCCATCTCTGCCGTCAGGCATGGGGGAACTGAGACATCTCCCCCGGGCTTATACAGTTTATACATGGTATGTGTGTGTATGCTTGCTTTTAATAATGGGGTTTTTAGTGTTTTTTAAATTATTAGATTTGTTCTTACATTGTCTTTGTTATTGTTGTGAGCCGCCCCGAGTCTACGGAGAGGGGCGGCATACAAATCTAATAAATAATAATAATAATAATTATTATTAGACTTGTATGCCGCCCCTCTTCGGAGACTCGGGGTGGCTCACAACAACAACAAAACAATACAGGTACAAATCTAATAATTAAAACTATAACTAAAACCCATTATCCTAAATACAATTGATACTACACAATCATAACCACACAAAACTTTTAATGGTCAGAAGAGGGGCATGTACTAGTTGCCCCATGCCTGGCGACATAGATAGGTCTTAAGGCTCTTGCTTAAGGCGAGGAGGGTGGGGGCAGTTCAAATCTCCGGAGGGAGCTGATTCCAGAGGGCCGGGGCTGCCACAGAGAAGGCTCTTCCCCTTGGCCCCGCCAGATGACATTATCTGGTTGACGGGACCTGGAGAACGCCTGCAATATATTCCCAGTGTATTCTAGATCAGGCATGTCGAACTCTATTTCATTGAAGTCTACATCAGGGTTGTATTTCATTGTGAAGGGCCTGGGCGAGGGCGTGGCTGACGGGAGCATAGCCATAGTGGGCATGGCCAGCTTGATATCACTCATGTCATGGGGGGGGGCACCTGTGGCGGCCAAGTGAAGAGCCATAGTGGCACAGTGGTTAAAGTGCAGTACTGCAGGCTACTTCTGCATATCATTAGCTGCTAGCAGTTTGGCAGATCAAATCTCATCAGGCACAAGGTTGACTCAGCCTTCCATCCTTCTGAGGTGGGTAAAATGAGGACCCAGATTTTTGGGTGCAATATATGCTGACTCTGTAAACCGCTTAGAGAGGTCTGTAAAGCAGTGTGAAGCGGTATATAAGTCTAATACTATTGCCACTGCTAGGTGCCAAGGCAGGGCTTCCCTGAGATCCTCCCTCATTTATTAGAATCTTCCTTCTTTCCTTCTTTCCTTCCTTCCTTCCTTCCTTCCTTCTTTCCTTCCTTCCTTCCTTCCTTCCTTCCTTCCTTCCTTCCTTCCTTACTTCCTTACTTACTTACCTACTTACTTTTCTTCAGTTTCCTTCTCTCTTCATTTTCCTTTCTTCTTCCCCTTTCCTTATTTTTCCTTCCTTACTCTCTTCCCATCTTTCTTTTTTCTCCCCCCCTTTCTTCTTTCCCTTTGTCCTTTCCAATCCCTTCTCGCATGATGAATTGCAAAAGGGGAAACATTTCTCCTTCTGTTTTGTTTTTAGTTTCTTTTGCTAGCCCTTGCCAGCAAATATGGAGCCTGGGGAGGTAGTTCTCCCCCTCTCCACAAGCTCCATTTTCACTAGCAAGGGAACCACGGGCCGGTCCTTTGCTGTTTCCTGGCCGGCACTGTGGGCCAGATGTAAGCGCCCCATGCGTTAGATCTGGCCCATGGGCCTTGAGTTTGACAATGCTCTAGATAATACAACCAGTTAGTGTGAAATTTTGGGCAAAATTAAGGTCCTCATGTAATTTGCAAGGGTTTATTCTGAGTCCTTAGAGAGGAGCGGCATACAAATCTAATAACTTCTTCTTCTTCTTCTTCATCTTCTTCTTCACCTTCTTCTTCTTATTCTTCTTCTTCTTCTTCTTCTTATTCTTATTCTTATTATTATTATTATTATTATTATTATTATTATTATTTTCTTATTATTATTATTATTATTATTATTATTATTATTATTATTATTCATAGAATACAAAAACATTCTCTTTCAGTTGCATCCCTTCAACCATTGCAGACTACTACTGCAATGTTTCCTCTTCAAAATCTAGGATTCCCAGAATGAAAAGCAATACAGGTAGTCTTCGACTTACAACAGTTTGTTTAGTGATCACTCAAACTCACGACACTGAAAAAAGTGATTTAGGACCATTTTTCATGGTTATAACCATTGCAGCAGCCCCGTGGTCATTTATTTATTATTTTATTTATTTATTAAATGGACTTTTATGCTACCCCTCTCCGAGGACTCGGGACGGCTCACAACATATAATAAAACAATATAGAACATTTTGGGTCCAATCAATTAAATATAAAATCTAAAAACTAAAAACCATTAAAAACCCAATCTTTCCCATTCAATCAAGTTTCTCTCACTCCATTCATCGGCCAGGGGGCAAGAATCAAATGGCTCCAAGCCTGGGGGCATAAATGAGTCTTAAGACTTGTCGAAGGCAAGGAGGGTGGGGGCAGTATGAATCTCCAGGGGAAGTTGATTCCAGAGGGCTGGGGCCTCCACAGAGAAGGCTCTTCCCCTAGGCCCCACCAAGCGACATTGTCTAGTTGACGGTACCTGGAGAAGGCCAACTCTGTGGGACCTAAGCGGTCGCTGAGATTCATGCAGCAGAAGTCGGTCCCATAGGTATTCTGGCCTGATGCCATGTAGGGATTTATAGGTCGTAACCAACACTTTGAATTGCATCCAGAAACCAATTGGCAGCCAATGCAGTCCGCGGAGTGTTGAAAATATATGTACAGTGGTACCTCAAGATACGAACTTAATTGGTGCCGGGAGGAGGTTCGTAAGGTGAAAAGTTCGTAAGACGAAACATTGTTTCCCATAGGAATCAATGGAAAAGCAATTAATGCGTGCAAACCCAAAACTCAGAAACCGGGAAGCCGGCCGCCACCACCAAAGGAGGCTTGAGCCTCCCTTTGCCCCACGCTGCTTCGCCCTGCCTGTTGTCCTGGGTGAAGTGCTGGGGGGAGGGAGTCAGGAAGGTCCTCCTGCTCCCCCCCCAGCCAAAAACACAAAGACAGGCAGGGCGGAGCAGCGTGGAGCAAAGGGAGGCTGAAACCGCCGGCGGCTTCAGCTTCCCATTGCTCCGCGGGAGTGGCAGACCGCCTTTGTATTTTTGGCTGGGGGGGGAAGCAGGAGGCACAGGATCGGGCCGGCGGCGGGCGCACCGCGAGGTAGCAGGTCAGCATCCTGGGCGGCTGGGCGGCGGGCGAGGAGGCGCGGGCGAGCGGACCTGGCTCCGGCTCCGGCTAGATCTCCAGTGAGGATGGGGTGGGCAGTGGGCGCGGCGGCAGCGGTAGCGGCGAGGGTGCGTCCGATTCGGGGCTGGCGGCCCCCGACGCAGTGGGGAACATCGGCGCGGGAGGCAGGAGAGGACCGGGCGACTGGAGCAGCAGCGCGGCTTCTTTTTGCCTGGGAGGGAAGGTGAAATGCCGGCGGCTCTAGCAGCTGCTACGAGCGGCATTTCACTTTCCCTCCCAGGCAAAAAGATGCCGGCATTCTGGGATGATGGGGCCGGACTTCCCAGGCAGAAGGCGTGCCCCTCTCCCCAGCATCTTTTTGCCTGGGAGGGAAGGTGAAATGCCGGCGGCTCTAGCAGCTGCTATGAGAGGCATTTCACAGCCGGGCTGGGGGGCTTCCCAGCACCCCCCGAACCCCGAACTTTTGCCAAACTTCCGGGTTCGTGGTTGGGGGGGTGCTGGGAAGACCCCCAGCCCGGCTGTCACCTTTTAAAACAGCCGGGCGGCTTTCCAGGAGCCTCCCGCAGCCGAACGCCAAACCCAAACTTCCGCGTTCGGCTTCGGGAGGCTCCTAGAAAGCCGCGCGGCTATTTTAAAAGGTGACCGCCGGGCTGGGGGGCTTCCCAGCACCCCCCCGAACCCCGAACTTTTGCCGAACTTCCGGGTTCGGGGTTCGGGAGGTGCTGGGAAGCCCCCCAGCCCGGCGGTCACCTTTTAAAACAGCCGGGCGGCTTCCCAGCAGCCTCCGAACGCCGAACCCAGAAGTTCGGGTTTGGTGTTCATAACTCGAAAAACGTTCGTAAGAAGGGGCAAATTTCTTCTGAACCCCGGGTTCGTATCACGAGTTGTTCGTAAGACGAGGGGTTCATATCTTGAGGTACCACTGTACATGTCTGGGCAAGCCCATGACTGCTCGCGCGTCATGTGATTTACTTGACAATTGATTCACAATTATGACGGTTGCAGAGTCCCAGGGTCATGTGATCCCATTTGTGACCTTCTGGCAAGCAAAGTCCATGGGGAGGCCACATTCACTTAATGACTGTGTTACTAATTTAACAACTGCAGTAATTCACTTAGCTGTGGCAAGAAAAGTCGTGAAATGGGGCAACACAAATGTCTCACTCAGCAACAGAAATGTTGAGCTTAATTGTGGTCATAACTTGAGGACTATCTGTATTTCAGTATGATTAATGTTACCATATTACCACCAAAATATGCAAACTTTGCAATTCACAAAGCCAATCCAGCAGATTCAAGAGATGCACTTTCGTTCTAAGATACTTTATCTGATATATTTCTTGCTGCCCAGATAAAAAGATGTGAAAGGTATGGTGCTGATTGCAACATCTCCTTTAGAAACAGCACCATATGTTTACAAAATTTCTCTGGTTTTCACCCTATATAGAAGCTGGGAATCACAGGCGAATTATTTCTAGTCTGCCAATGAATTAGAAAAATGTAATCAGGGAGAAAGTTTCAGCTATCGGGCATGGTAACATCCAAGATAAAATCAAACTTCAAACATCAAGATAAAATCACAAAATCACACCTCAAGAAAGATTGCACAACCAGCAGCAATACAGTGTTAGCCTATCTATTAATTAAAAAGGCTTTGTGAGGTGGTATATATCTTCTATGCTGGGAACCCCATCCTTTGACTGAAAAAGGGCGGACCTTAATGGCATATTTATTGCCTTGTGAGTTTGCACCGGGCAGAAAACCAAGTGATACAGATTTGTTTCGTAAGGAGCCTTTCCCAATATGACATCAGCACTCCCATGTAACTTCCAATGCTGAAAAGAAAGCATTTGAATCCATAAACCTGGGCTGATCCTCCATTGACTCCATATGGCTCATCCTCACATCCATTTGTCTTTTGCAAAATGGTTGGTTTTCATGTGGTTGAAAACGTTGCTTTTCTTAGCCCTGTGTGCCAGTTGATGGGCATGTGCTAAATAATAGTTTGCCACATCAATAGCACAATCAAAGAGGAATAACAGCGGTGCTGTGGAGATTAAACATCCTACTCTATCACAACAAGTATTAACATATTTCTCAATTACATCCTGAAGAGGAAAAATTTCAAAATGGCTCTCAGACAATGTGAGAACTCAAAATGAAGTTTTTGAGAACTCAGAATGCAGCTGCGAGAGCAATCATGGGCTTTCCCAAATATGCCCATGTTACACCAACACTCCGCAGTCTGCATTGGTTGCCAATCAGTTTCTGGTCACAATTCAAAGTGTTGGTTATGACCTATAAAGCCCTTCATGGCACCGGACCAGATTACCTCAGGGACCGCCTTCTGCTGCACGAATCCCAGCGACCAGTTAGGTCCCACAGAGTGAGTCTTCTCCGGGTCCCGTCAACCAAACAATGTCGTTTGGCGAGACCCAGGGCAAGAGCCTTCTCTGTGGCGGCCCCGGCCCTCTGGAACCAACTCCCCCCAGAGATTAGAATTGCCCCCACCCTCCTTGCCTTTTGTAAACTGCTTAAAACTCACCTCCGCTGCCAGGCATGGGGAAATTGAGATACTCTTTCCCCCTAGGCCTTTAAAATATTATGCATGGTATGTCTGTATGTATGATTGGTTTTTATATAATGGGTTTTAACTGTTTTTAGTATAGGATTATACTGTTTTGTTACTGTTGTTAGCCGCCCCGAGTCTGCGGAGAGGGGTGGCATACAAATCCAATAAATAAATAAATAAAACCCAGGAAAGGAGCCGGCATTGCAGCTTGCATCTCAGTGCTTACATCTCAGTACAAAAACACATACTAAACCACAGATTATTGTTAGGGTGGGACAAGAGAAAACCAGGGACTTTAACCTTAATTAGACAATTACCCAGCAGAGAGGTAGTTTTATATAAATTCCCTGGTACAGGTAATAGATATTGTCCCAGTTTCACCTCTTCCCAAAATTTCTTTTCTAGTTACATGAATAAGCAAACATAAGCAAAAAAAATGGTTCAGAATGGCTATGCTTTAAGGCAGTGGTTCTCAACCTTCCTAATGCCGTGATGCTTTAATACAGTTCCTCATGTTGTGATGATGCCCAACCATAAAATAATAAAATTATTAGGAAATTGAGGGGTGGGTTCTAACTTACCTTGCTGCCGGTTCGCTTCCTCCTGGCTGTGCCTTGTGGGTGTGGGTGAGCTTTGTGTGTGCACACATGCGCAGTGTCAATTTTTTTCAATGCAAAAAAAAGCGGAAAACAAGATGGCAACTCATGCACAGTGCTGGAAATTAGTTTCTGAGCATGCTCAGAAGTTTCCATGGTACAGATTTATATATATATATATTTGTAGTACAGTAGTCTATTTGCATGTGGATGGACCCGCCAGGAATGGATAGAGAGCGGTATCTTGGATTCTAAGACCATCAAAAATATGTGTTTTCCGATGGTCTTAAGTGACCCTGGGGAAATGGTCATTCCTCCTCGCCTTTCGAAAGAGTTTAAAAACTCATCTTTGCCACCAGGCCTGGGGTTCCTTAGATCTTCTTCCCTGACCAATGAATGCTTTAGTTTGATGGTTGAATGAATGATATTGATAGGTTTTTTTTAATTAGAACTTAAAATATTGTTTTTTAAAGTATTAATTGGATTGTTATTATTGTTTCTTGTTTTTCTGTACATGCTGTGAGCCACCCCGAATCCTTGGAGAGGGGCGGCATACAAATCCAATTAAATCTAAATCTAAATTCTACCCCCATCGAAAGGGGTCGCGACCCACATGTTGAGATCTGCTGCTTTAAGGCATGCCATTTCTTTTTCTCAGCCCTAAGTATTAAAAATAGGTGTCCCCTAAAAGGTACTTTTAAGCAGCTCCACTTAATATCACAGTTCAGGCTGGTGTTATAGCTTTTGGGGATTGTGCACTATGAAGTATATGAGAAAAGCTATGGGTTTTGTTTTGTCATTTAAGCTACAAAATGATCATAATTTGTTGAATTCATCCACAGTGTATAGTGCAAAACCATTGTTTACTTTCACCTATGAACTCAGTCATTGGCCTAGAAAACTCAAGTACTTTGCTTATCTCCTGTACATCTTAAAGAATAAGTCATTAACCTTCCTATTTAAATAATAACATATGGCTAATGTACTCATACTCTGCATCCGTGTGTCTGTATCTTTGCATAGAGATATCTTCACAATTTCCACAGAAGTTAGATCTTTGGTCCACCAAACCTTGAATTGCCTTTCCTAGCTTGCAATAGCTCTTCCAAAATACATTCCAAGTATGGCAGAGGTGGCTTTTCCTTCCTCGCACATCAGTGTTCATTGGTTAAAAAGACCTCAACATTCAGCAAAGTTGAACTGAAGTTCAAGCTGAATACAGAAACTGCTTCAATTGCATTTTAGATCTATCTCTACCCATATAGGGCCTCTTTCTAAGAGACAAGCCCGGCTGTTCTTTTCAACAAATAAAAATCAAACAGGAAACATGTTTTTGCCTTCCTATCAACAGAGTGGGGTAAGGCAGTGGGCTTCCTGATTTTCCTTGGGCAACTGATGTGACGTCTTGAGGTAAACCACACTAAACCTGCAACCATTATGGCTGGGTTGTTTATGCCGCTTCCTATAAAGGAGCAGCGGGGTTTCTTCTCTGTGAAATGTGTTCACTTCACCACAGTTGCAGTCAAACGAGGACGGGAACTAAGAGGGAAGAATGTTCAGCAATCATTTCATAAAACCAGGAGGAACAAAACGTCAGTGATTACTTTCAGGGAGATCCTTTACCGGTAGTTCATGAAAGAGGTTTGTTACCACCGCAAATCTGTATCGTTTAAGGTTTTGCCTTTTTCAAGCTGGATGCCATTTTTAAATTGGAATAGCCAACCAAGGGATGCATCTAATATAATTCAGTTGCCACCAAATATTTACTTTATTTATTTATTAGATTTGTATGCCGCCCTTCTCCAAGGACTTGGAGCCGCTAACAGCATATACTGTACAACGGCAACTCTAATTAAATTTAAAATTACAATATAAAAATCCAATATTTAAAAACAATCATACCAGTTTAATAATACAACATATATCTCATTTCGTTGGCCTGGAGGCTGAGACCTAATTGCCCCAAGCCTGGCGACATAGCTGAGTCTTAAGAAGGCAAGGAGGGTGGGGGCAGTGCGAATCTCCAAGAGGAGCTGATTCCAGAGGGCCGGTGCCCCCACAGAGAAGGCTCTTCCCCTAGGTCCCGCCAAGCAATATTGTCTGGCTGATGGGACCTGGGGAAGGCCAACTCTGTGGGACCTAATCGGTCACTGGGATTCATACAGCAGAAGGCAGTCCGACAAGTAATCTGGCTCGATGCCATGTAGGGCTTTATAGGTCATTACCAACACTTTGAATTGTGTCCGGAAACCAATCAGCAACCAATATATTCTTAACGGTAGAAATACAATTGAAAAGCCTGTTACCTCATAAAACCATAACTCTTTGTTGGTAAGTTTATGTTTTTCTTCAGCAATACTACATTCCATCTGGGCAAATTTCTGATTTAAATAATAAGAACGGTATTTTTTTTTCAGTGACCTTTTGTTTTACATACTGATCCTTATTGTATTTGTTGGTCAAAAGATGAATACAGTAAGTTCTTACTATTTATTAAGATTTTAATTATTGTCAGGTTTTAATATTTTCTGTAAATTGTTACAACTAATTCAGCGAAGATTCCATCTTCGCAGAATTTCAATTAAATAAATAAGATTCTCATATTCAGCTCTTAGAAAGGTTAATTGGAAAGGGATCAGGAAAGTTGTGCCAAAATGTAGTTTCTCTGTGTTTCTAATGATTCTCATTTAATTTGATAAAGAAAAATAGTTTTTGAGGGGGTTTTTCCCTCAAAGAGAAAAAAAACCAGTTAATGAAATTCTTATAAGGAGAAAGCAATTTGTTGACTTTAAGGATGAGTTGGTTGAAGTGATTTCCAATGTGCCAATCAGATGCCAAATGGATGCAATTAAATTACAAGGAAAAAATTAGTGAGGATACTCCATCTTCCATGTTTTTCAAGTCTGAAAGCAAGCAACTGGGGAGAATTTCAGCAGACACTGGGTCTTTGTCTGAAGACTGAAAACAGTCAGGACGATGATTGTGACACTATGATTAAAGTTCCACTTCTTTGGATGGGTGATATCAACACACATGGGTGGGACCCAGTAGTGTGTTCTAAAACCCTTTATTACCGGCTCATGCTTACGCTTGATGCTTCTGAGCATGTGCAGAAGCATCTTGGATGGGTGGGCGGAGTCTACTGCCAACACTGCTACCAGCTCTTAGAACTGGGCCAAATTGGGAGCCACCCACCACTGCTGGGGCCCCTATCGTAATGCTGTAACTGTCCAGTTCATTGTTTTGAACACATAACCTGTGGAACATGTATCACTACAGAATAATGAGGAAGTATGTAAAATAAATGTTCTGCTAATCCATAACCTATAAAGCTATCTTAAGAACAGCATTCAGAGGTCTGAAAAGAATCTGAGGAATGGCTTGTGCAAATCTGTTTTGATCTATGCCTAAGTGAAAAATCTGAGCTTCAGGTAGGCATGAATATATTTGGATTTACAATTCTGGATCTGAATTAATCAGAGATGCTTTCGCCCCAGATTTCCCTTTAGCCCATGATCACAGTGACCATATCTTCTTAGGAAATAAAAAGGGACAACAATTGAAAATAAGGGTAATCTGAAAGAGGTTTATAATAATTAAAAATAATAATTGTTTTGCTTTTAAGGAAAATCCAAGAGCAAAACAAAAAAAAACTTTACAAAAGTGCCGATTCTAATAAAAATAGCTCAAATCAAACAATATATGTAAATTTCTTTTTAAAAAAAAGATGTCAAATTCCATATTTTTTATTAAGACTGCATTAAGTGGTACCATATGTGTGGTAAAAGTTAAATGATCAAAATAAAGGACAAAAGTGAGTTTTTGAAAAATAAATCTAAAAGATTTTTCTAATATAAAGGGCTATCTTTTGTAATAAAGCAAGTATGGTCATTATAGCTATTATATACTGTAATTGAAAGCATTAGAATATTGGAGGTGTTCAGCTTTGGTAGAGTGAGATGCAAATAACAGTATGGATAGACTCTTTAGAGACCATACCTCAATCTTGTTTCTGTTAGGATTTTCAAGAGTTCCAGCAAAATAAAATTTAGAAATATCCAAATGTTCAAGGAAGAAATAGTACAGATGAGGAAAGATAGATGCCAGTTTCCAAATGATCCATTGAACAGCCTAAAATGCATTTAGATTCCAGTATTATAATCCAATGTAAAAAAAAATGCATTCCTATGCTTTTGGAAGTGCCAGATTTGACATATTTTACCATCCTGTTTTACTGCCCTATTGTCCTCATTTATCTGTACTTACTTTGTTTATGTTTATACCTATACCTGCTATTTTATACATGTTTGACAAACAAATAAATAACTAAAAAATAAAGGACTCATTGACTTCCCCTATAAGATAGTGAACTTTTTAACTTCTGATAACAATTTTAGGAAGTACCAGGAGTGGGGAAAGGGGATCCACTGTTGACTATCAGGTTTGGTTTCTCCTGGTAAAGTTGTCTTTATTGCCAGCTTTGGTGGAGTCATGTTAGCAGGGCCAGTGAAGAAGAAGAACCTTCCATTAGCAAATAGTCAAATAAAGGTTATCAGATTAAAAAAAGCTCTAACTAAGCAAGATTTAATAGTCTCCCAACAACTGCTTTTGAGTTGACTTTGTTGGATATCTCATTCAAGCAAACAAAAGCACCTGTGTGAAGGAATTCCTAAAACAATAACTCTTATTATTGCCCTTATTATAAAAATGCATAGCTGCAGCTGTCTAGTCAGATTTTCAGGCTACCTGGATGCATTTTCCTTACAGTTGTTATTGTCTGTTCAACAAGATTTCATTTCTCTGTCTGTGGCCAAGTTTTGTTTTGGTATTTTTAAAATATGCCATACTTTCACCATACAACTTTTATCATTATTAAGTTTTACTATGGTTTTTATTTTCTGTTGCATACTTTTAAAAAAAATTGTCAGTGCCTAATGAATAAATTTTATTAATAAAATTGGTTACTACTACTACTACTACTACTACTACTACTACTACTACTACAACATTATCAAAAGAGAGAACAAAACAAGAACTTGTAGTTGGCCATATTAAAGAAGAAGTTGAGAACTGAGAAAGCTCAATGAAGGCAAAAGAAAATTTGCCTTGCTGGTAGGCGGAGAATTTAAAATGTATTGGCCAAGTGCTTCTTTCCATATCACACATCCCATTGAACCACTCATCTGGCTCCCAGCAGCCTTTATATGGGGAAATGAAGTTGTGGCTCTGCATATTGTCTATAACAAATCCGGAAGCAGCAGAAAAGTCATTAAATTTATGATCTGCCACAGAGCAGGGCCTTGCTTCGGTTCACATATATGCTTCCATGGGGTGATTCGATTAAAGCTTTGCCACTCTGAATCACCCTGTTAAAGCTTTGCAAAGGCTGCCTGAAAAAAATATATATATGACCTTCTTTCACAGGAGAACAAAACGTTCATAAATCGAAAGACAGATTTCAAAACAATATTATCCTCTGATCCAACCCACAAAAGGCCAGGATGGATTGTAACTTTGGATCAAACAGGTGGTCCATAGAGATGCTTGAAAAACAGAATCTCAGAGGGAGCCTTTCAACAAGATCAAAATGTTGCAGTGGTTAAGGGGCTGAGTGTCTCCATCGGCTCTAAACTCAGTACTGTACAGGAATCAAGATACATCTAGTTAAGCTGTGAGTTTTAATCCATGATTTATTGAACAAACTCTAAAGACATATGTTCACATCAAAGCCATCAAATCCTTAGTTTACAAACCCACAATAACTGACCAACCTCCAATGTCAATAATCACAATAGTCCAAAGCTTAAACCAAGCAAAGCAGTGGTTCTCAAGCTTTCTAATGCTGCGACCCCTTAATACAGTTCCTCATGTTGTGGTGACTCCCAACCATATGTCTATCACCAATTCTCCAAACAGAGCTTTAAGCTGATTGGCAGGAAGGTCAGAGGGACACCCCCACTGTAAATGCCAGATTGGTCGGATTGTAAAAATATGTTCCAAGGTGCCAGAATAGAAGCTTTAGTTCCCAACATCATGGGGAATTTGTCTTTTTCCATGGTCTTAAGTGACCCCTGTGAAACAGTCTTTCAATCCCCAAAGGGATCGCAACCCCCGGTTGAGAACCACTGGCATAGAATGATTTAGCCCAGTGTAACGTAGTTAATGATAAATAAGATTTTGGTTCAAGTTCATCCCTAGCTGTTAAGTTTACTTGTTAACCTTAAGCCCGTTATTCTCCACTCACTTTCTCTCAGTACAACTACACAAGGTTACTGCTGAGGAGATAAAACCAGTGGAGATTTTTAATAAGAGCCAGGGGTGGCGCAGTGGTTAGAATGCAGCACTGCAGGCTACTTCAGCTAACTGCTAGCTGTAGTTCAGCAGTTCAAATCTCACCACCGTCTCAAGGTTGACTCAGCCTTCCATCCTTCTGAGGTGGGTAAAAGGAGGAGAATATGGGGGCAATATGCCGATTCTATAAACTGAAATAACCTGGAACACGGTGGCTAACTTTAAAATCTTTATTCCAACAGGAGCTTAATTATACGCAGATACAATTACACCCGTACGCGAGTTAGAGAAGAGCGCGTAACACCAGTGGCACTCTCCTTTTATACTTTCTCGCCCGGCAACAGAAGACGCTTGACAGCGCTACAATTTTGGCGCCAAGCCACGGCAGCCAATGAGGATCAGGTAAACAACTTTCAATACATACAGCTTATTCTGCTTAACAACTCCATTGCTTAACTCTTTCCCCAGTAACAGAATCTTCTGGACTCAGCCTTCCATCCTTCCGAGGTGGGTAAAAGGAGGAGAATATGGGGGCAATATGCCGATTCTATAAACCTCTTAGAGAGGGCTGTAAAAGCACTATGAAGCGGTATATAAGTCTAACTGCTATTGCTAATATGCTGGCTTGAGCTATGAGGGTCAATTAGGAGACCAAACAGGGGCCAAAAATGTATTAAATAAGTGATTGCTGCACCATAAGCACAATTAATGAATACAGTGATCCCTCATTTATAGCAGGGGCTA
This sequence comes from Erythrolamprus reginae, assembly GCF_031021105.1. Classification (NCBI taxonomy): domain Eukaryota; kingdom Metazoa; phylum Chordata; class Lepidosauria; order Squamata; family Dipsadidae; genus Erythrolamprus; species Erythrolamprus reginae. The sequence goes on from NC_091950.1 coordinate 354,328,868, forward strand.
GGTTCCAGGACCACCAACGATAAACCAAAATCTGCAAAGTAGGATTTTCTCTCTCTCTCTCTCCCACATTTTGTCCCTCACTCCCCCCCCCCCCTTTTATCTTTCGTCTCTGCCTCCGTCTCTCTCTCTCTCTTTGAGAATCCTTGCAAGGGGTTCCCGGAGGCTCCGCCCCACACCCAGTAGCAAAGTGTAACCTTGGGCAGGGACAAGGCAGGTGCGCTGCTGAGTTAGCCCCACCCCCACCTCACCCCTCGCCATCACCAAGACCGCTAACTCAGCTGCAAGCCTTTAAAGCAGCCTACCTTCCAATCATTACTGCTCAGGTTAGGGGAGAAGGTTTGACTCGGGCAAAACCACTGCCACCCACGCTCACTTCCGGGTCTTTCAGCAACCCGCGATACACTGAAGCCGTGATAGGTGAACCGCAAAGTGGCGAGGGATCACTGTATATGATTGTTCCATTCCCCAAAGTCAGCATCCATTTCTCAATGCCATTCTTTTTATGTTTTTATCAATTTGTTAATAAATATGGGTGATACCACTGCATTAGAACTATTTTTCATGCAATTTTATGTACCTAAACCAGTGTTTCTCAACCTTGGCTGCTGGAAGATGTGTGGACTTCAACTTCCAGGATTTTATTTCTTTTGCCTCATTGCTACAAAAACTTCCCAATGTGTTAAAATCTGCTGCATCTTACAAGCAAATTACTGTGGTCTTCTACATGCTGGGCAATATAAGATTTCTCTTTTAGGTTTATTCAGCCAGTTCAGAATACCTTCTTTTGCCAATGTGCCAGAAGGGAAAATACTCATTTGACTATTCAAACTTTTAGATTGATACATAAACCATTAAAGAGACAGAACAACTGTAGGACTTGTTTCAAATATTGTAAAAAGTTACAATAACTGTCTGTCTGTCTGTCTGCCTGCCAGCCTGCCTGCCTGCCTGCCTGCTTGCCTGTCAACCTACCTACCTACCTTTCAGAGTTGGAAAGGACCTTGAGGTCATCTAGTCCAGCCCCCTCTCCAGCACGAGTTCCTATACCATTTGAGACAGATGGTAGTCCAATCTCCCCTTGAAGGTTGCAAGTGTTGGGGCTCTCACCACTTCGGCTGGCAAGCTGTTCCACTGGTTGATTGCTCTCACCATCAGAAGGTTTTTCCTCACTTCCAGGCTGAATCTCTCCTTGGTCAGCATCCATCCATTATTCCTTGTTTGGCTTTCTGGAGCCTTGGAAAAACCCCTCTTCTCTGTGGCATCCCCCAAAGTTTTGGAACACTGTTATCATGTGACTCCTGGTCCTTCCCTTCACCAGACTGGCAAGGTTCAGTTCCTGCAACCACTCTTCCTATGCTTTACTTTACTGGTTGCTCTCTTCTGCACGTTCAAAAGAAAAGGATATAGGGGTAGTGATTTCTGACAGTCTCAAAATGGGTGAACAGTGCAGACAGGCGGTAGGGAAAGCAAGTAGGATGCTTGGCTGCATAGCTAGAGGTATAACAAGCAGGATGAGGGAGATTATGATCCCGCTATATAGAGTGCTGGTGAGACCACATTTGGAATACTGTGTTCAGTTCTGGAGACCTCACCTACAAAAAGATATTGACAAAATTAAACGGGTCCAAAGACGGGCTACAAGAATAGTGGAAGGTCTTAAGCATAAAACGTATCAGGAAAGACTTAATGAACTCAAACTGTATAGTCTGGAGGACAGAAGGAAAAGGGGGGACATGATTGAAACATTTAAATATGTTAAAGGGTTAAATGAGGTCCAGGAAGGAAGTGTTTTTAATAGGAAAGTGAACACAAGAACAAGGGGACACAATCTGAAGTTAGTTGGGGGAAAGATCAAAAGCAACATGAGAAAATATTATTTTACTGAAAGAGTAGTAGATCCTTGGAACAAACTTCCAGCAGACGTGGTAGATAAATTCCCAGTAACTGAATTTAAACATGCCTGGGATAAACATATATCCATCCTAAGATAGAATACAGAAAATATTATAATGGCAGACTAGATGGATCATGAGGTCTTTTTCTGCCATCAGTCTTCTATGTTTCTATGTTTCTATTTCAATGTCTTTTTTTATAATGTGGTGACCAAATGGTTTGTTTGATTTTTCCTTACCAGGATATGTATACCGTTACTCCTTATAACTTCAGAGGAGAACCATTTTAGTTTAATCTATTTATTAGATATTTATCTGTACCAAACCATAAGGCATGATTTGAAAAGAGCAGTGTTTTTAAACAAATGAGCAATGTTTTGAGACAAACAAACAATACATATTAAGCCAAAATCAACAAATAAAATTACAAATGTAATTTTGTATGTGTGCATGTATCTATATACACAAGGACACACACTTGATATGGCTAGTGCTCAATTGGCTGCATATAGTTTCATAATCAATACACTGCAGTGGATACCAAAGGTGCTTGATACAAGGCCTTAATATGGTGCTTTGTCCATTTATATGATTTTCATTTAAAACCCAGCCAACAACGGGATAGATCAGCTTCATCCAGGTGGTCCTTGATGCCCTGAACTGTGTTTTCCAGAGCAGCCTGCATGAGCAGTCAATTGGATCAATTCTAGTTTATTATATGACAGGGCAAACATTGACTTTGGGGTAAGGGCAAAAGTGGTGGCCCAGTGGTTAGAATGCAGTATCACAGGCTAATTCTGCCAATTGCCAGGAGTTCAATTCTGACTGAGCCTTCCATCCTTCCGAGTTTGGTAAAATGAGGACCCAGATTGTTAGGGGCAATATGATGACTGTTCTGTGCACAGCACTTGGAGCGAAACCCCCAACTCACAAATCCTTTATTTTATAAATAAATCAAATCCTTTATTGATATAAGCACACATAATGAAAGCAGGTTTTAAAAAAACTCAGAAAGGGAGGATTTTCTTTTTGGGAGCTAAATGTCAACAAGGTCTGGGGAAAACGCCAAGCTCGACCTAATTAGCATTCCAATAGATAATAAAGTCCATTTATCCTTTAAGTATATGATTTACGCTCACCAGATTCCTGGCCACCAGCATCCATCTGAGAATGAGTGTTATTGAGGCAGAAATCATGGTTTTAAAGCTTCGTTCAAGCACACCCCCAGTTTCACATTTCTTCCATTGAACAACATTGAATCTCCAAACCCCATTTCCCACAATCCTTTGCCTTTATACTGCCTGGAAGTGACATCACATCTCAAAGAGGCTAAAGCTATAAGCTAATATTTTTTACTATGTAACTCCTCTCGCCTTCTCAATAATCTTCTGTAGCGACGGTCAATCCATTGACTTTCCATCCTCATGTCTTTCTCATCCTCTGGGACCTCTCCCCCAGTGTCACATCAATCCCCTCTCGTGGTTCCTCAGGCTCACTCAAGTCACTTTCTCCCTCACCCTTGCTTTCTGCTTCATCTGTCAACCCTCCTGGTCCAAGGTATCCCGAGGGGCCTGGCTCATCCTCCTCAGAATTTGACATGACCTGAGGTGGACAAGGGACACTCACAACAAGGACTACCTATGTAAACTGCTTAAAGCAGGGCTGTCAAACTTCCGGCCCAAGGAACAGATGCATCACACTCTGGCCACACCCACAACCAGTTTAGCGAAGGGGGTGGGAGTCTTCATGTGTCACATGATGCTGCTGTGATGATGTGAGCTTGACACCCCTGGCTTAGAGAGTGCTTGAAAGCACTACGAAGTGGTATATAAGTCTTAGCGCTATTGCTATAAATCCACAGTTCAGAGCCCTGGAAAGGATCAGATACTCTTTCCCCTCACTGCTGACAGATCTTTATTTTTTTTATTTTTTTCCCCAACCCAATGGAATGTTGGAAAGAAGTTATGTAAAATGGAGCCAGGTTGCTGTTCATCTGTCTGCCTGCCTGGCAGTAAGATAATGGTCTAAAAAAACCTGAGCAGGGAGGGAGAAAAGCCAGGAAAAGAAACACCTGATTTGATTAGGAGCTAGATCTGGGTGAGGGCGATGAAGGAAAAAACAAATTCACAAAAATATGAACATGCCCTCCATTCAAAGCCTCCTTCTTCGTGTGAAGCAAGGAAAGGGGTATCCAGGCTACCCCATGATTTTATTTATTTATTTATTTATCTTATCTTATCTTATCTTATCTTATCTTATCTTATCTTATCTTATTTTATTTTATTATTTTATTTTATTTTATTTATTTATTTTGTCCGATACACAATGCATATTGAAGAGAATAGACATGAAGTATTATATATAAAGAGAAGATATAAAAATAGAGGAGAAGATATATGAAAGGAAGAAAAGATATATGAGATATGAGATAAGGAGAGACAATTGGACAGGGGACGAAAGGCAGGCTAGTGCACTTACGTACGCCCCTTACTGACCTCTTAGGAACCTGGAGAGGTCAATCGTGGATAGTCTAAAGGAGAAATGTTTGGGGTTAGGGGTTGACACTACTGAGTCCGGTAATGAGTTCCACACTTCGACAACTCAATTGCTAAAGTCATATTTTTTACACTTAAGCTTGGAGCGATTAATATTAAGTTTGAATTTGTTGCGTGCTCTTGTGTTGTTGTGGTTGAAGCTGAAGTAGTCGTTGACAGGCAGGACGTTGCAGCATATGATTTTGTGGGCAATACTTAGATCGTGTTTTAGGCGTTGTAGTTCTAAGCTTTCTAGATCTAGGATTGATAATCTATTTTCGTAGGGTATTCTGTTTCGAGTGGAGGAGTGAAGGGCTCTTCTGGTGAAGTATCTTTGGACATTTTCTAGGGTGTTGATGTCCGAGATGTGGTATGGGTTCCAGACAGATGAACACATGAGTACACAACATGCACAGAGGAAAAAAGAGGGGGGAGAATATGAGAGAGAAGTAACGCCCAACTATAACATGCAGAGGCATCTGCAGGATCGTACATTTCCTATCAAAATGAGGAAATCAGGGCAGCACCCTTGCAATGCATGTTGCATTCCTTTTGGGCATGCGTGCCACATCCCAGCACACAGACGAAAGAAGCAGAGCTTGCACTGTAATAGCGTGGAGGCTGCTTTCATCCTCTTACCCCCTTGACTCAGCAAAGGCTGAAAACACTCACTATACGGAAGACAATATTAAGGCACCCCAGGGCTGTTGCTGGTAAAGGGAAAGGATTCCAGAAGCTTTCGTCTATGTGCTTTCTCATACTTATCAAATTAATTTGTTCCGTGACCAGGTTCTTAAGTAGAAAAGTTTGTAAGAAGAAGCAATTTTCCCCATAGGAATCAATGTAAAAGCAAATAGTGTGTGCGATTGGGGAAACCACAGGGAGGGTGGAGGCCCTATTTCCTCCTAGGAGATTCCTAGAGAGGCCCCATGGAGGCTTCTCTCTCCCTTTTCCAGCCCTGTTTCCTCCCAGGAGACTCCTAGAGAGGCCCCATGAACGCTTCTCCCTGCCTTTTCTGGTTACAGTTTTGGAGGCTTGGGTTTGTAAGTGGAAAATGGTTCTTGAGAAGAGGCAAAAAAATCTTGAACATCCGGTTCTTATCTAGAAAAGTTCGTAAGTAGAGGCGTTTTTAGGTAGAGGTACCACTCTACTTTGCTTATGATGGTACAAGTAATGACTGGGCCTAGACATCATTTGTGTGTGTGTGTGTGTAATGTATGCCTGCAAAATTCCATAGGTATTTGCACTCAAGAACTTCTATCTCAGCTTGTGCCAAGGTATTTGACAGCACAAACTATTTGTTCTCCACTTGCACTGCTTCGGAGAGTCCAACATGGGGTTAATCTACAGCCTATTGGAAGGGACTGAGTTAAAAATTAGCATAAATAACCGGTCCAACCCCCATGTTGCCCTCTCCGGGTCAGTCTAAAAAACTCAGTCATAGTGGAGGGACTCATGAGTTTTTCCTCCTATGACTCTTGTAGTCTTGTTGTTTTAGCTTATCCATTTGCTTAACTTTTACTGTTTTTATTGTTTTGTTATAAAGCATATTAAGATATTCACTAATATGAATGTTTTTCTGTTTGTCTTTCAGAAGCTGGAGGATATATTCGACAGTTTGGGCCCCTGGTTCTGCGGAGCTATGCCCACTTCTCTTCACCCAGGTCGGAGCCTCTTCCCTGCGAGGGTACAGCTCCAAGGACCGGGCGTCGCCCAAAGGAACGAGGTCCCCGGCCTGCGCGGCCATACCTCTGTTCGGAGCGACCATCAGGAGCCGGACACGACGAAGACATGGGCATTTGAATTTCCCGCCAGGGAGAAAAGCCGCGGCGGGGAAACGAGCCGGCGAGCGGAGCGCCGAGCCAGGAAGCCCGGGAGAGATCATCGCCGTTGTAACGGCAACTGTAATGGGCGCGGCCATGACAATAAGGGCGCCAGGCACAGGGCGCCGCCATTTTGAGGCTTAGCTCCGGGCCGCCATTTTGGAGGAGGGACGGACAGCCCGACTACCCAATTACATCGCCCGGATGTCCTGTGTAACAGGAAGAGGCGGAACATAATAGCGGCGGCCATTTTTACTGACCAAATTGCTCAAACGCAGCTATAATTACTTGTGGTCTCACGGAGCCTTATAATCATCCTCATGGCCGATCCAGCCCAACAGGGGACAACTGAAGCCCCGATCACAAAGGCTAAGGAGAAGTCTCACTCTTCCAAGCCCAAGTCTAAAACTTCGCAAACCTCCTCTGCAATGAGAGATGCTGAAAGGCGCATCAAAGCCCTGGAGGAGCAATTGGAGGCGCAAAAGCAAGCTGCCATGCCACAGAATGCACCTATATCAGGTACTACTCCCCCGGGGCTCCCGGAGGGCATGGGATCAGCAACTGATCGAGACTGGTCACCAGATAGGTTTGGGGGGGCATCCCAGGTGGCAGAGCCAACTAGGCCAGAAACTACCAGGCCTTCTTCTTCTTCTTCCCCGGCATGGCACATGGCATCTCAACCAATGCCAACTGCCTCATTCACCCCGACAGCAGCTGGCCTCAGATCCTCCCCAGACACCTGGCAACGCCTGCCACCTGCACTGCAGGACATGATTGCTTCGGCCTATTCCCATGGCATAGTAGCTGGGGCCCAACAACACATGCCCAGTGCCCCCCCCTGCTTCACCTCGCCCTCCTCCATCTATCCAGAGGAATATATGGGCAGCTCCGGCACCCCCATCTCCCACGCACGAATCCTTTCAGGAGGACATGGGCTTTAGGGAGCATGGTTCTGATCCGGATGATGGCCTATCAGAGGATGAAGGTGTACCTCCAGAACCCCCGGCATATACTGGTCTCTTTAGGCCCTCTATTTTTCGTGTGCTCTTGAACAAGGCTAAGCTAACTATAGCCTCAGATGCACCTGACAAGCCCGCTGACCAGGCAGCAATCACTCAACCGACCTCAAGGGTGCTTACTGAAACCCAGAGGGAAGCAGACTGTATACCTGCTCCCAAATTGTTCTTGGACAATGTTAAAAGACCCTGGCAATACCCAGCGGGTGCTCTAGGCCCAACAGTCTCAGAAAGAAAATTCTATACATTTGAACCAGAATTGGAGAATTTACTAGAATTCCCATCTGTAGATGCCCCTGTAGCGGCTCTTGTTTCTAATGTGCTCGTGCCATCAGAGGTGGCAGACGGCCTACGACCAGAAGACCGGAGGGCCGAGAGCATAATCCAAAAGGCACATCAAATGAATGCATGGGCCCTCAAAGCAGCCTCAGCTGCTTCATTTTTTAACCGAGCTTCGGTCCTTTGGTTGCAAGACATGCTCACGAGATTAGGACCGGAAGATGGCAGCTTGAGGCAAGACCTCAACAAGCTACTAGCGGCAGCTGAGTTCTCCGCAGACGCCACCTTATCGGCATCCCGTTTTTCTTCACGGGCTCTAGCAGCAAATCAGTCGGCTCGACGCTTACTCTGGCTCCGGACATGGCAAGCTGACGCCAAGTCCAAATGGCGTCTGGCTTCAGCCCCATTTGATGGTGCTAAATTGTTTGGTGAATCTCTTGACAAGGTCCTCATAGAGGATAAAGACAAGAAGAAGGTCTTACCCAGAACCTATAGAAGGCAAGACAGACGGACCACGCCATACTTCAGACGCCCACCCTTTCGGGCGGAGGCCTCCTCCAATGCACCCCAGGTTGGAAGGTCATACACTCAGGGGTCATACTCTCAAACTTCGTACAGAGCAGACAGAGGTGGCTTTGGAGATCGGAATAAACAATTCCAACAATCAAGGAGACCATACAGAGGCTCCAACAGAGGAGGTTATAGAAGGAACAAATGACTCCATCGAGAGCTTTCCTATAGGAGGACGGCTACAACACTTCACCGCCTCTTGGGAAGCCATATCTACAGACTCTTGGGCTCTAAGAACTATAGCACAAGGTCTCACTTTGGAATTTATTCAGGAACCTCCCAGCAGGTTCCTGCAATGCCCAACAACCTTCAACAACCTCAAGAACAACCTTCTGTATCACGAGATCAACCACCTCCTTCAGATAGGCGCCATCGAAAAGGTCCCGTCCCATCAGGAGGGACGGGGATACTATTCAATCGTGTTCATAGTACCAAAGGCCTCCGGTGGTTGCCGCCTCATTCTAAATTTGAAACAACTAAACATATACCTCAAATATCGGCGTTTCAAGATGCATTCCCTAAAGACAATATTAGCAGCAATTCGCCAAGGGGATTGGTTAACGTCGATAGACCTCAAAGAGGCCTACCTGCATATCCCAGTACATCAGGATTACAGGAAATATCTTCGGTTTTGCCTGGACAACCAGCATTTCCAGTACAGGGCCATGCCTTTCGGCCTGTCATCTGCACCCAGGACATTCACAAAGTTACTGGACATACTCACAGCTCATCTCAGGTCTCGTCCACTACGCCTCATGGCGTATCTGGACGATATCATCATCCTGTCCAAAAGTCCTGGACGGGCTCACCACGACCTAACAGAAACCATAAGGACACTAGAACACCTCGGTTTTTCCATCAATCATCAAAAGAGCCACTTTACACCAACAAGGTACCTACCTCACCTAGGCACCAACATAGACACCACAGTCGGCATGGTCTTCCTTTCAGCAGAACGACAAGCCAAGGTCAAGACCTTGGTCACACAGCTACAACACAACCGTTCTCCGACCTTAGCCTTCCTCTCTCAACTGTTGGGGGTATTCATATCTTGTATAGACATTCTACCTTGGGCCAGACTCCATGCCAGGCCTCTACAATGGTTCCTCATTCCCTTTCAGAGGAACAGAACGAGTCACTCGTCCGCATCAGTGACAATTTCTCACGAAGTAAGGAGATCACTTCCTTGGTGGAAGTCATCAGCCCTCACGCAAGGATCACCGTTCCTGCCACAACAGGAGATGACCATAACAACGGACGCGAGCCTCTCGGGCTGGGGAGCACACTCCGAGGTGGGAGTGGCCCAGGGCCTTTGGACCGAAGAGGAGCTCACATCCCCAAACATCAATTACCTGGAGCTCAGAGCAGTTCACCTGGCTCTCAGACATTTCACTGCACAGGTCAGAGGTCAGAACGTATTGATCCTCACAGACAACGTGGCGACAAGGGCGCACATCAACCATCAGGGCGGCACAAGATCGGGTCGCCTGATGAGGGAATCCCAGTCCCTGTTCAAATGGGCGGAACGACACCTATCATCCCTGAGGGCGGAACACATATCGGGCATCTCGAATCTTCAAGCAGACTGGCTCAGCCGGACCACCATAAATCCGGCAGAGTGGAGCCTGGGCAACGATCTGTTCATGGAGATCATTCACAAATACGGGACACCACAGGTGGATTTGTTTGCCACCCATCACAACAACCAATTGCCCAGGTTCTTTTCGAGGTTCCCCTCGCCGGGAGCAGAGCAGATCAATGCCCTGTCATGCCAGTGGCCGGAGGGTCTGCTATATGCTTTTCCTCCTATCTGTCTGATCCCAAGGGTAGTCAACAAGCTGCTGCAAGAACAAGCGGAGATCCTCTTGGTGGCCCCATTCTGGCCCAGGAGGCCTTGGTTCGCAGACTTGATGGGTCTTTCAATCTCTCCTCCCTGGCGAATCCCACACCACAAAGTGGTCCTGACACAGGGGTCGATCTACCACCCAGACCCTCAGTGGTGGAGTCTTGCCGTGTGGCACTTGAGGGGGAGAGATTGAGGAGAGAACAACTACCGGACAAAGTAATAAATACTATGCAGGCAGCTCGCCGGCCCTCCACGACCCGCATTTATCAGGCCACATGGAGGGCATACTGTTTATTTTGTAGAAACCGTCATCAGGACCCACAGGACCCATCCGTAATCCAGATCCTGGAATTCCTACAAGCTGGGTTGGACAAAGGACTGTCACCCAACACGCTTCGCAGGCAAACGGCAGCTATAGCCACAATACTTAAAATGGACTTTTCTCGCCCAATTTCACAACACCCATGGATTCGGGATTTTATCCGGGGAGCATCAAACATCAGACCTCCCACCATTCACAGATTCCCTACATGGGACTTACCTCTGGTCCTACAGGCCTTGACAGAACCTCCCTTTGAACCTCTAAGAGATATTCCACTTCGTCTCTTATCGTTGAAAACGGCCTTCTTAACAGCAATCACATCAGCGAGGCGAGTATCCGAACTCGCGGCCTTGTCAATCAGACCGGACTTATGCATTTTTCATACAAACAATGTAGTCCTAAGGCCTGATCCTACCTTTTTACCAAAAGTAAACACTGTCTTCCACAGATCACAAGACATCATCCTCCCGGATTTTTGTGCCAAAGGGTCACATCCACTAGAACTAAGGTGGCACAAGATTGATGTCCGTCGTGCCATCAAAATATACATAAGACGGACAAGTTCCTTCCGGAAAACAGAGGCCCTGTTCGTTTCCTATTTCCCGGCATCCATGGGGAATAAAGTATCCTCTAAGACTGTCAGTTGTTGGATACGCTCCTGCATTGCTATAGCATATAAATCAAGATCTGCACCAATACCTAGAGGTATCACGGCCCACTCTACAAGAAGTGCAGCCACATCAGCGGCCTGGGCGACACAGGCCCCCCTGGAAGATATTTGTAGGGCAGCAACCTGGACTGCCCCCAATACATTTATCAAGCACTACCGTTTGGACAGTTTCGCTTCAGCTGAAGCGGCATTTGGACGCAGAGTGTTACAGAGAGTTTGCACCGAGTCTGCGCCCCTGGTCCAGCCTTCTCCCTCCCTAATAGTTTAAAGCTTGGGTATATCCCATGTTGGACTCTCCGAAGCAGTGCAAGTGGAGAAGAACCGTTGCACTTACCTGAACGGTCTTCTCGCTGCACTGCAAGGAGAGTCCAAACCCACCCGGCTAAGGGGCCCAGGGTCACTAGATGATTCATAGTTGAGTTTGGATTCTGTTGAATCAGTTGAATAAAGTTTTCTTGTTTTTCTACCACTATGACTTCGTTTTATTATAAGACTGACCCGGAGAGGGCAACATGGGGGTTGGACCGGTTATTTATGCTAATTTTTAACTCAGTCCCTTCCAATAGGCTGTAGATTAACCCCATGTTGGACTCTCCTTGCAGTGCAGCGAGAAGACCGTTCAGGTAAGTGCAACGGTTCTTTTGTTATGCTTCAGGAAAAGGGCTCTATTTTATAACCCAGAGAGGGTTTTAAGTACTCGTATGGTAATTACCCCTTTGAAAGAGATGGGTGGTAATGAGAAAAATAAAAATAAATAATAATATTGGACTGACTTGGTCCACTGGCCTCTGCAGGAGGATCAAGCGGAGGCAAATGATGAAATGAACATTGTGATTGTATGACACACCCTCCACGCTTTATGTATATCTGCTGTGACATGCAAGAGATGTCAACTTGCACTGCAAGCATTGTTTTGTCATTTAGAAGATACTATCAGACTCCGTGGACTCTTCTGAGACAGCCTACTGAATTTTACAAGGAAAAATAAAGCCTAAGAAAGGACTAATTCAGAATAATTCAGAACAACTTCCTCACCATAAAACAATTGTGCTCTTGCTTCTTTGCTCCCTCAAATTTGGAAATAGGCTGGGGAGGAGGTCACTTTTAAGTGGCAGACTTAAAAGAATTAGCAAGTCCAAATGTTCTTTATCCAAGGGTGGGCTACTGCCTGGACGGGGGGGGAATGCAGTGGGGTAGCGAAAATGGAGGTCCACCCCAGAGGACCCAATTTGCACTGAAAGACGTTGAAAGAAAATGTAGGGCGTCCTACATACGCCATGCCCACTGTGGAAGTAAAAATTTTGGTAGCCCTTCACTGCCTTTATCCTAGATGAAACTGCTATCCTACTTACTTAACTCCTCCAACTTTTTGTCCCAAAAGAGGAACACACCAGAGAATCAGTATTGCTTGTAGTTTGTGCTAGTTTATTAGGCATCAGGGTTGCTTTTTCTAATTAGTGAAGCTTCACGTTGGAGCATGTTCCAGGTCATCTTAACCTTGTAGTCCTGCCAAGGTGGAGTTATGCAGTCTGTACTTCCCAGCCTTCCTACCCGGTGTAATCAGAGCATCTAAGCAACGTAGCATGTCTGGTAGATGAGATGCCTCCTCCCAGGGCTTTGCCAAAAGAAGACTGCAGATATGGACAACCCAATGATGTTTAGACGGCACTGGGAAAAACATACATATTTTCGCTAATGACAACAACAGTAGGGCCTATGAGGATGCCCCACCACTAGAGGAAAAAAAGTTCTAGATTAACAAAATGGTTAGGAGCAACAAAAATGTATTTGGGAGGAGATAACATTAAACAAAAATATAAGAACAAGAAAAAACAACATTTCAGGAATTCATTATGGTAGCCTTGAAAGTAAAATACATCTGTTTTGTAACAAGGAGAACTCCCCTGATTTGTCAAAGGATTGTCACTATTAAGGGATGCTCTTTCTGAAGGCTGTATTGTGGCTAGCTGTTGTTTCTTTGACGATGATGGTGAGTAACACAAGTTATGTGGAAAATCGTGGCAGGAAAAAGTGAAATGCATGTGACAGCATTGTATTTAAAATCCTAGGAAACATTGTCAGCTCACTGAAACAAATATTATGAACCATCAAGTCAGTGTTAGTTCAGAAGCAAATTTTCTCCAGGGCAATGTATCCTTCAAGTCTTCCAGCAGTGTCCTCGTTGCCACTGAAACTACTATAACTCCACCCACCTTGCTGCTAGTCAACCTCTCCTCTTGTGTTCTACCTGTCTCAGAATTATAAAATTCTCTAGGGAGCTAGGTCTTTCCATAAAGTGTCCAAAGACCAATTGCTTGAACCTGATCATTTGGGCCTCAAGTAAGATTTTTGGGTAAATGTGTTTGATTGATCTTTTGTTTTGTTTTCTTGACTGTCCACATAATTTTTAGGTGTCTTCTACAACACCACCATTCAAAAACACCAATACTCTTCCTGTCCTGCTTCTTCAAAGTCCAACCTTCACTTCCATTGAGTACCACAGGGAATATCATTGATTGAAGTCCTCAATCAGCTACCATTCCAACTGAGAGTATACTGATTCTGACACACACACACACACACACACACACACACACACACACACTGTTTTTCTGTTGAGCCACCTGGTATACCCAAATATGGGAGGGAGCATATTGCTTCCTTTTGCCTTTCAGCCCCACTTCACTGAAAGGCCAAAGGAAGCAGTATGATCTCTCCTATATTTGAGTATACCAGGTGGCTCAATAGAAAAACACTTAATCTTTCCCTTGGCTCAATTGATAAGGGAGGAGAACTTGTGGCTTAAAGGGTAAAAGAACTGCCTAACAAGGCAAGCAGCCCAAGTGTGAATCCTAGAAGGGTATGGCCAGCTGATGAGAGCTAAATAGGTTGAAATAGATCTCTACTAGTCTCCCTTTATTTCTTTATCAGTTTTTTGTAAGCTTGACTATATTTATAGTCTATGCACTGTTTTATGTTGTGTGTATATTAACTTTGTTAAAAATCAATAAAAATATATTTTTTTAAAAAGACTATATTTATAATGTATATGACTAGTCAACATTAATATACTCCGAGAGATGCCTCTTTAATTCCAGGAAAATCTCTTTTGTCTATATTGTTGCTATAGACCACTTTATCACAGTACCTGCTTTCCAAATTTGACTAAAAGCAATTAACAGAGACAGAATAATGGGAAATTGAATGACAGTACCAAATTCTTTCTTCAGAGTCAGAACTGTTGCTAATATTCCACGCTAATGAGTACAGGTTAATGTTCCCTGTTGGTAATATTGATAATTTATTTCATTCCTGCCATCCTGGCTTTTAAATAACACTAGATTGCCCATTCTGCAGATTCTAAGAAGGAATTATTCCCTCTTCAATTGTAACGTTTCCGACTTCAGCAGGGACACTTACATTGCGAGCAATTTAAAAAAAAAAAAACTCCATATATATTACATTTTCCTTCACTGACATTTCAGGAATTGGATATGAGGAAGAGATATAGGATTTGCCAAACATATTCACAGCATGGGATTTTGCTCACAGAAGCAGAAATCAGAGTGTTAATGATAATAACTGCTAAGAAAGAACAAGGGAGGGATTGGGGGTGGGTGGGCAGAGTAGGCTAATTTAATTAATTAATTAAATTTATTTGACTTATATGCTGCCCAATCCTGTAGGACTCAAGGCGGCGTACAACAAATAAAATAATACAATATCAGCTAAATGTTGGAGTAAGGGGGTTTCCCCACCCCCCATTTTCCCTTCACTTTTCCTTTCTCCGTAAATAATGATGAATATGGGATTTATAGAATGTTAGATATTGATGATATATTTGGTGGCTTTGTCTCTTTTTCTTTGTTTGTTTTTGTTTTTAAAGTTTAGCACTTCTTATAATGTTGGAGAGATGGAGCCATGGGAGGAGAAGGGGGAGGTAGAAAGTAAAGAAATTCCCTAAAGCACATTAATGATATGAAATTTGGCATAGGTATATGGTTGGATATTGGTATTGTGTTTTGTTATTTACATATGTTTTCTCTTAAGGTGGAGATTTTTTTAAAAAAAAAATTATACCCAAAATAAAATAATACAATAATACTTACTTAATCCTCATCCAAGGATAATCATATTCACACATTAAAATAAGACATCATTCCATTACCCACAAATTAAAGGTGGTTTGTTGACAGAAAGAAATGGGAAAACAGCTTCTCTTTACAGAAAATATACTGAACAAGCCAGCTGCAGATGTCTCCTTCAGATTGATGGAATGCATCAGAGAGGAAAGCTTGCACAGCCAGTAACCACAACGTAGAGAAAGCAGCATACTTAAGGTAGAATCCCATGAATAATATAATCAGGCTCAAACTCAGCGTGGTTCCTCTATGTCCTCCTCCCCACCTCCATTCCTCTTCCCAAACTAGTTCTAGAACATGGGGGATACATTTTAAATCCCCCACCCCGTGAATCTCTCAAGTTGCTTTGCTTGCAGAACAAAAAAACCCTGAAAAGCTACACGGCAGTGGGACTCTGTTTTTTTTCCTGGCACATGCTGTGTGTGTTCCCTAAGGCAGAATCTGCAGGCAGAAGGAGAGCCAGGAAGAAAGACTGTGGTGGGCAGCGATAGAGTCAAAAAAGTGGGTGAGATAAATTCTTTTCTGACTCCATTTATCTCCCTGCCAAAATACATTAAATTCCTTGCAGCCCATTTGGCAAGTTGCCAGTAGAAGGACTAGCCAAGAGGTGTGAACAAGTCATTGGAAGAAAGATTTTAAAATTTTGGACTTGCAGGGGGTGATGGTGTCTGAAGGCTTGGGCAGGGGTTTTTTTGGGGGGGAGATTATCTACCTTTGCTATAGTCCTTGTTCCATATCTTCACACATTTTTTGAATGGGTAGAAATCAAGGTCGAGGTGAGAGTTTGAGGACATGGTCAGACAGATCTAAATGCGACTGTTAATCGTGTCAATGCAAAGCTTGTTTGGAGCTCTTCTTTCTAAATGGATTAAAGAGAATTGTAAATAACAGGAAAGTTGTGTTAGTCAACAGGGAAGTCAGAACAGTGTTGTACTTCTCTTTTCAGGCTGGTATTTGCATGAGAAGCTAAGGCTCCAAAAGTAGATATAATTTATCATCCTTATCTTTTCATTCATGTACACTGAGATCATATGCACCAAAGACAAATTCCTTGCGTGTCCAATCACACTTGGCCAATAAAATTCTATTCTTTTTTATCCTGAGTAAACATGGAGACAATCCTGAAAAATCATAAAGCAAAGTTGATTGACCTGTAATGTCCATCCAGATAATAGGAAGAGACAATTAAAGCCCAGGAAAACCAAAGGCTGAAGGCTTAATCACAGGAGGTTGAGACTTTAAAAGAGGAAGAACAGAGCTGTCTCTTTTCCTTTTTTTTCCATTATGTGTGGTTTTTTCCTCTAAGTCTGGCTGAAAATAAGTAAGAGGAAAAATACACTCATTTTCCAGTTCACTGCAATAAGACTCCGCTCAATCACCTGGAAAGCAAACTGGAATCAGTAAACCTACAGTAGTTGCAGCATGGACAGTTTTATTTTATGAGCAAATACCCGGTTTAGGTACCATGTAAATCATCCAGTGTGAATGCGTGTGCATGTGTGGGGGGATTGTGTATATCTGTTTGTTGGAGATGCCCAAAATTCCCTAGTAGTACTACCAATACTCACATTGATTTAATACAAATAGACTTCACTGAAAACAATATTTAAAAAGCACTATGCGGCCTAAAACCTTCTCTGTCAATCAGACCTGATGGTCTATGTCAGTGTTTCCCAACCTTGGCCACTTGAAGATATTTGGACTTCAACTCCCAGAATTCCCCAGCCAGCAAGGTTGGGAAACACTGGTCTATGTACATACTTCCTAAAAAAGCTCTGCACAGCCATAGCTGAACCACTAAGCATAATCTTTGAAAAATCCTACAGGATCAGTTCTCTACCAAACCTATGGTCACTAGCCATGGTCATCCCCATCTTCAAAAAGGGAGATCCCAGTCTAGTAGAAAACTACAGACCAATCTCTCTATGCTGCATCACGTGCAAAGTCATAGAATCAACCTAAACCAATCCATTACCCTCCACCTAGAAACTAACAACCTACTTTCCAACAATCAATACTTTACTAAAAGAGCCCTCCACTCCTCTACTCACAACAGAATATCTTACACAACCAGACTTGAAATCCTGGACTTAGAAAGCTTAGAACTATGTTGCCTTTGGCGCGACATAATTCTAAGCATAGCTCATAAAATTATCTGCTATAATGTTCTACCTGTCAATGACTACTTCAGCTTCAACCACAATAATACACAAGCACACAACAGATACCAACTCAAAATGAACTGCTCCAAACTTGACTGTAGAAAATACGACTTTAGCAACAGAGTGGTTAATGCTTGGAACTCACTACCTGACTCTGTGGTTTTGTCACCAAGCCTCCCAAATTTTACTCTTAGACTGTGCACTGTTGACCTCACCTGATTCCCAAGAGGCCAGTAAGGGGCATGCATAAGTGCACCGGTGTGCCTACCGTCCCTGTCCAATTGTTCCCTCTTATCAGTACCCATCATATGTATATAAACAATGTTTTATCTATCTATATTGCAAATACATACTTGACAAAATGAATGAACGAATAAACAAACAAACAAATATAGAAATAAATAAATAAATAAATAAATCTTGTTGCTGAGGAAGAGGTTAGTCCCTGAACTGATGTTGATAGTTGTATCTTCTTTCTTGCCTCATTCCACACCTCTGACCTTGCTGCATGTAATGAAGATTTAGGATTCTTATCAAACTGATGGGAACCACTTGCTCTCAGTTGTGAGAAAATTGTTTTTACTTGTGTAACTGCATCATGACCTTATGCATATGAGCATCAGGCAGCTAAACCCACCTCAGTTGTTTTCAAAATCGTTCTGGCAATTGCCCAAAAACCCAGCCAGTTCTCACTCAGAGGCAAGTCCCTACACTTCAACGAAGTGAACATTACGATTTTAAAAGTGTGATCTTCAACTCCCCCAGGGGCTGTTGAAATTTTTTTCCCCAACTCGTAAAGCTTGCTAATAAATACACACAGTTGTGCATTCACACACACATGCACACACACGCCATAGAATGATGTAGCAAGTAAATAATGCTATGGATAGCTTTAAAGAAATACTTTTTTCCTAAAGGTTTTTGCTAGACTGCAAAGCACAAAGTAACCGAGGAAATTCAAGCAAAGATCTAAGTCATCAAAATGTTTTTTAATCTTACCTAAGAACACCTTTGTTGGTCTTGATAGCTGTATAAGAACAAAATAGAATAGAATTCTTTATTGGCCAAGTGTGATTGGACACACAAGGAATTTGTCATTGGTTCAAATGCTCTCAGTGTACATAAAATAAAAGATACATTTGCTGAGAGTCATGAGATAGAACACTTAATGATTGTGATAGGATTCAAATAAGCAATCAGTAAACAATCAATATTAATATAAATCGTAAGGATACAAGCAATAAGTGGGAGGAGATGGCTGATAGGTACAATGAGAAAAACTAATAGTAATAGTTAGTGAATAGTTAGCCTTAGTGAATAGTGTGACAGTGGTGAGGGAATTATTTGTTTAGCAGAGTGATGGCATTTGGGGAAAAACTATTCTTGTGCCTGGTTGTCTTGGTGTGCAGTGCTCTATCGTTTTGAGGGTAGGAGTTGAAACAATTTATGTCCAAGATGCGAGGGGTCTGTAAATATTTTCACGGCCCTCTTTTTGACTCATGCAGTATACAGATAAGCAAAAATGAAGTACGGTACTTTCAGTTTCTTCCAATGGCCAATGCTTCATATTCAGTGTTCCCTCGATTTTCGCAGGTTCGAACTCGAGAAAAGTCTATACCACGGTTTTTCAAAAATATTAATTAAAAAATACTTCACGGTTTTCCCCCCTATACCATGGTTTTTCCTGCCCGATGATGTCATATGTCATCGCCAAACATTCTTCCACCTTTAATAAATACTTTTTAATAAACTTTAATAAATAAACATGGTGAGTAATAATCTAAATGATTGCTAAGGGAATGGAAAATCGCAATTTAAGGGTTTAAAGTGTTAAGGGAAGGCTTGTGATACTGTCCATAGCCAAAAATAGTGTATTTACTTCCGCATCTCTACTTCGTGGAAATTTGACTTTCGCGGGCGGTCTCGGAACGCAACCCCACGAAAAGTGAGGGAACACTGTAGTCCTAAGTGGGAGGAAAAGGATGTCTACACCTATGACATTAGGCAGGTATTCTTTCACTCTACCTCTCAACAATTGTTATTTAGGATCATCTGACTCTGACACATAATACCCGCTATGCCTAATGGAAATTGAAAATGATTTTCCACATGAATCATACTAATCTGCTTTTAAATGTATCTACAAGTAGCCATCATATTCTGCAGGAGCCAATTGTCCAAGTGGATGATATGTTGTCTGAAGAAGTATTATCTTCATTTTGCTTATTATGACTTTCCCAACATTTGGGAAAGTCATAATGAGATTTTCCAGGTATTACAGAAAGTTTTCCATTTACAACAGTTCATTCAGCCAAAGTTACAACATCACAGAAAAAAATGACTTATGACTGTTTTTCACACAGCCATTGCATCATCCCCATGGTCACATGATCAAACTTAGCTACCAAGACCTTACTGAATATCCTCATAACAATAGCATTACTGGAAAGTGAAGGCCGAGTCATAGCAGTTTGTTAGACATTAATCAGTTAAAATTTGCATTATTACATATTCATGACATAATCAACTTCCAACCACATCATTTAATTTATAATAAAAGTATATAAAAAAGAAAGAAAAAACTTCACCGTAGTAATCATGGTCATCAATAAATTCATTGTTTATAATCTTCACATAGTAGATATGAAGGGATGATATAAGTAATATTGTTTTTTCTTTTCTTCTTTATGTTAATGTTTTTTTCTTATTACCAGTATGTTAAAAAGGGCAATTAAGATAGAAATAAGGATTCAGAGACGTATATGAATAAATAAGGATATATGAAAATGGAATTTAGCACTGTTAGAGATCCCTTTGGCCCCAATGTATTGATGAGTAAAAATACTTGATTAGATGTAAATGCCAATGGCGTTGTAAATTTGAACAAGGATGTTACAAAATTTTATATTTGATTTTTCAGCTGATAAAAGAAAGGAGGCAGCACTTGTGGAAGGATAAATACCAAACGCAAATGGATAATTATTGTATTATAATGTAGATGGAAGGTATATGATATTGAACATGTTTTTGAGTGGAGAAAAATAAAAAAAATTAAACCCAAATTTACCTACCTAGCAGCTGGTTCATATTTATGATGGCTGCAGTGTCCTAGGACCTTCTGATGTCCTTTCTGCATCCTTCTGCCAAGCAAAGTTACTGGGGAAGCCAGATTCACTTAACAACCGTGTTACTAACTTAACAACTGCAGCAATTCACTTACCAATTGTGGCAGGTTGTAAATCGGGACAAAATTCACTTAATGACTTAGCAACATAAATTTTGGGGTCTATTGTAGTCCTAAGTCGACGACTACCTGAATAAGAGAAAACCTTGGCCTTTAAATGATTTCTCCATAATTTTGCTTGATATTTATTTATTTATTTATTTATTTATTTATTTATTTACTTACTTACTTACTTACTTACTTACTTACTTACTTACTTACTTACTTACTTACTTACTTACTTATTTATTTATTTATTGTTAGAGTTGAAAGGGACCATGAAGGCCATCGAGTTCAACCCCCTGCCCAAGCAGGAACTCTATAGTACACCAGTCAAGTGGCAGTTCAATCTTCTCTTAAAAATGTCCAGAGTGTTGGAGTTCACAACGTCTGCTGGTAGGTTGTTCCATTGGTTGATCGCTCTGACTGTCAGGAAGTTCCTCCTTATCTCCATGTTGAATCTCTCCTTGGCCAGCTTCCAGCCATTGTTCCTCATCCAGCCCTCTGGCGCCCTGAAGAATAAAGTGATCCCCTCCTCTCTGTGACATCCCCTCGTATACTTGTAGACTGCTATCATGTCTGCTCTGGCCCTCCTTTTCTCTAGGCTATCCATGTCCAGTTCCCGCAGTCTCTCTTTGTAAGTCTTGGTTTCCAATCCCTTAATCATCTTGGTTGCTCTTTTTTGCACCTTCCCCAGAGTTTCAATGTCTCTTTTGAAGTGTGGTGACCAGAATTGAATACAGTACTCCAGGTGTGGTCGGACCAGAGCGTAGTAGAATGGTATTAAGACTTCCCTGGTCTTGGAGTGTATTCCCCTGTTGATGCAGCTTAGGATTGTGTTGGCTTTTTTAGCTGCCGCTGCACATTGTTGACTCATGTTTAGTTAATTGTCCACCAAGACTCCGAGGTCTCTTTCACAGTCGCTACTGCTATGAGGGGTTTCTCCCAGGTTGTATGTGTGTCCAGGGTTTTTTTTCTGCCTAGGTGAAGGACTTTGCTCTTGTCGATGTTAAACATCATTTTGTTGGTGTGGGCCCACTGTGTTAGTTTGTCTAGGTCTTTCTGTAATTTGAGCCTGTCTTCTAGGGTATTGGCTACCCCCGCCAGCTTGGTGTTGTCTGCGAATTTGATCAGTTGCCCTTCTATTCCCTGTCACATCCTCACTTGCCCTGTTTTCTCAGCTTCAAGTGTTGTTACCATCCCTTAGATGAAAAACACCAACTTTTCATCTTTTTAGCTCCTGAGAGAGCTCTGTGCTGTAATATCTTTTTGAGGTATGGTCCCTACCACCCACCACTCTGATTATGTTATTAAGTAACAGTGAAGGGCAACCAAAGTTTTTACTACCACACTGTGGGCATGGCTTATGCATGCTGCCCTGCATTTTCTTTCAACATCTTTTACTGCAAATTGGATGCTCTGGGGTGGAGTTCCATTTTTGCCACCCTACTGCGTCCCCCCAATCTGGGCAGCAGCCCACCCCTGGTTATAGATTTGTATAAATTATTAAGACGCTGGCTAGAAATCTTGCCAGTAATGTTCCCAAATGTCTCATGAGGATTCCAAGGGGTAAAAAACTCAGTTGCAGTATCAATAATGTTTATTCAATAATCTCTAAAAGAAATGTATTTTTCTGTAACCAGACACTCTTTGCCTCCATGTTTTTTTCTCTATCATCAAGTTTCATAAAGATCTCTTTCCTGAAACACAAACAGTACAGATACCATTAAGGATATACATGGAGGAAAGGGGTTTTTTTTCCTTAAAAAAATAACAGGTGTGTGACCAGCCATGACACAGAAACCCAAACAAATGCTTTCTGCTCCCTAAATAATAGAGCTATAGTAATCCCTCGCTACTTCACGGTTCATCTTTTGCAGATTCGCTACTTCACAGGTTTTCAAAGGGGCTTAAATCCATTAAATCCATTGAAAAATTTAAATCTATTAAAAATTCATAAAATTCTTCTACAGTACTAGTGTACTCTATTAAAGAAACTGGTAGGATATCTATCACATGTAGTTCTAGCTGAGAAACATTCTAGAATGACTTTAATGCAAAGGGTGGGTTTTAAAAGTCCAAATACTCATTAAATACATTAAAGAAATATCTTTCCTCTACTTCACGGAAATTCGTTTTTCACGGGTGGTCTTAGAACGCATCTCCTGCGAAAAATGAGGGATCACTATAGTCCTTGATTTACAACAACAATTGGGACCATAAGTTTTGTTACTAAGCAAGGCAGTTGTGAAATGAGTTGTTATGTCCTGAAGAAGTTGGGAGGTTTTCACTCCAGTCTGACAGGGAAGTAAAGTAAAGTAATCTAATAAACACAACACAACAATAAAATAAAATAAAATAAAATAAAATAAAATAAAATAAAATAAAATAAAATAAAATAAAATAAAATAAAATAAAATAAAATAAAATAAAATAAAATAAAATAAAATAAAATAAAATAAAATAAAATAAAATAAAATAAAATAAAATAAAATAAAATAAAATAAAATAAAATAAAATAAAATAAAAAATAAAATGATAAAAAAGATAATAAAATAAAATAAATAAAAAAATAAAATAAAATAAAATAAAATAAAATAATAAAAAATAAAATAAAATAAAATAAATAAATAAATAAAGTAAAATAAAAACAAAACAAAACAAAACAAAATGAATAAAATGAATTGAAATGAAATGAAATGAAATAAAATAAATAAAATTGGAAAATTCTGATTGGTTCTTTGCCGGATTGGCTCCCTATTTAAACCCCCTGCCTTTTGTATACTGCTGCTGGAAGTCACTCCCTGTAACCTAATAAAGAGCTGAAGTCACTCCACCAGTCTCATGTCTCTTCAATATTGGAACTCAACATGAGTCACGTCTGATTTACAATATTTCTCTCCATTATGGTTAAGTGAATCACTGTGGTTGTTAAGTGAATCACACATGGTCATCAAGTGAATCCAGTTTCCACCATTGACTTTGCTCATCCAAAGCCAGCTTGGAGTGGCAATCACATCACCTCTGGATGCTGCAACCATTGTAAATATAGGCCAATTGCCAGAATACAATTGTGGTCAAAATAGTGATAGTTATAGGTGTGCAGATTGGTACATGTCATCATTTTCAGCGATGCTGTAACTTTGAATGGTCACTAAATTAATGGTTGTAAGTCAAGGACTACCCGTAAGCAGAGGTGGGTGGGCTTCAAAAATTTTAGCAAGGGAGTCTCTGCTCGGTTGCTGGGTGACTGTGGCCATTCTGGGCATGGACTAGTCGGCTTCCTGCACCACAGCGGGGGCATTTTTGCCCTCCACAGGCTCTGGAAGATTTCGTCGAGCCTTTGGGAGGAGGAAAACGGCCTCCGGAGGCCAGAAACAGGTCTGTTTCTGGCCTTCCCAAACTTCCAAGAGGCCCATTTTTCGGCCACCCCAAGCTTCCATGTGCGCCCTGCACTTACTTGTATCCAAAACGGGTCGCACTGGGATGTCTGGGAGTGGAAGGCTGGGGTGGGTGGGGCCCATCAGAAGTGGGGTTTGGGGGTTTTCTGAACTGCACAGAATCTTAGCTAGAGGTTTTCCTGAACCCCTGCTGTTGGCTTGTCTCGGTTAGCTATGAAACCTTCGACAACACCGAGCAGAGAATTTTAACAGAGCGTGGATGTGTGATAAAGCCAAGACACAGACTTAGTTAAATAAGTATTATTTACATATAAACAAAATATAAACAATCCAGAATAAGCACGAAACAAATACAGAATAATACGCACTGAGCAATTACAAGATTAGCACAAAGCAAAACACAATATAGATAATAAGCACGAAGCTAAAATACAATATAGATAATAAGCACAAAGCTTATACAAGCACGAAGCTTAAACACGACTCCCCCATCTCTCAGGCAAAAGTAAAGGAAGTGGCCGAGCAAAATAATGAGCTTTTATAGCTTCAATGAGGAAATGACGAAACAGCCTTAAATATTAACTCTTCAAGTACAAATTAACTCTTTAAGTACAAGTTTGGTACAAGTGTACAATATACAGTTTACAATGGCAATCACTAACAACCATGTACCCTGTACTAACACCTGCAAACTCCCAGCAGCCCACCCCTGCCTGTAAGAGAAGCTGAAATTAGTGATCATTTAAGGAAAAAAGAGGGATTAGCATGCTAATGTTTGAGAAGACATATTAAATACCTAAGGGAATTCTAAAGAAAAAAAACCTGAGGGAGAGCTCTAAGGGAAGGAGTCAACTATGATGGTTACTCAAGAATGGCTATTGGTTGAAGAGCAACAGAGGCTGGTAAATCTGTCTCGGTTTGGACAGGAAATCCCTGGTGCGGCACATATCACTATAAACAGGGGCAGGCTACCAAAGGACCTCTACCAGGTGAACCTGAGGACTCCTACTCTATTATTTGGGCTTTAATGGACATTTCTGTGCTGATAAACATATTGGTAACTTCATACCATTGCCTCTAATAAAAGTATCCACCATATCTAGAGGGAAAAAATACAACTACCTAATATTGAGAATGAAAAATGGAAATGTGCAGTATTTGCAAAGAATGGAGGTTACTGAAAGAAAGGATCACCTTATATTTGGTCCTAAGCTGCCTCTTTCTTCTCCTCCCTTATAAAAAAATGTCTTTTTATGTTTTATATGGCTTTATTGCTGCTCATTATGTTATGGAGATTAGTTATTTCTATAATAGCTTTTAATGCTGTCTGTTGTCCTGAACATGTTTAATGAGGAGCATGGTGTAAATATAACAGGAATCAGAAATAAGTAAGAATGATGGGAATTGAAAAGGTGGAATCTAATTGCTATCTGCTTAATGGGAACATGCTTCATTATTTATAATGGAACAAATAGAGCTGGATTTAGCTGCTCCGGAGGAAAAAAATGCACCTTATGGATACATTTAGCTGGCCATTTTGCAAATATGTATCTGAATTGAGTTTACCGGATCTCCTTTAAACTCTATGGACTCAACAAGAGGATTTCATCCTGCAATCAACTTGTCTGCAGTTTTTCTCAACATGAAACAAACTGTGCATTTATTCCCCCAATCATTAGTGCTTTTTCCTCCTGGAACTGCATAGCAGGTGTTTATTTGTATTAAATTCAAATACAAATTTCATTCAAATCTTAATTCAGATTCAAACTTAATACTAACTGCTCCAAACTTGACTGTAAAAAATATGATTTCAACAATCGAGTTATCGAAGCGTGGAACTCATTACCGGACTCAATTGTGTCAACCTCCCTTAGACTCTCCACGATTGACCTCTCCAGGTTCCTAAGAGGCCAGTAAGGGGCGTACATAAGTGCACTGGTGTGCCTTTCGTCCCCTGTCCAATTGTCTTTCCTTTCTCTCACTTATCATATATATTTTCTTTCTTTCATATATCCTCTCCTCTAAGTTCACTTTTACCCTTATATATATTACTACATGTCTATTTTTCTTCCTATGTATTTGTGTATTGGACAAATGAATAAATAAATAAAAAAATAAAATAAAATAAAGTAATCCTCAATTTGTGCTATTATAACCATATGCTTTCTGGTGGGTTGGATCCCTTTTCTATCCCCAACAGAAGAAAGAATTTTCAGAGCCAAATTTTCTTCAGGTAACTCTGGCAAACGAGGAGGGGGAAAGAACCATTCTTTTTCTATAGCTCCAGTACCATAGGTGGGTTCCCACCAGTTCTAACTGGTGCTTTGGAACAGTTAGTAACTCAGTGATGGCGTTAAGGAGCTGGTTCTGTCCGTGTCTTTGTGGGTGCCGCCATATTTGATTTTTTAAAAAAATTGCTGCATGCACGTGCAACCTTGAGCGAACCAGCAGCAAAAAGATCCAGAATCCACCCCCTGTCCAGTGCCATCTGTCATGCTGTTCTTGGGGAACCAGCAACAGGCCAAATTTGGATCATGGCTGGCTCTGTTAAAAAGTGCTATTGCTAACATGTTGTAAGCCGCCCTGAGTCTAAGGAGAAGGGCGGCATAAAAATTGAATAAATAAATAAGAGATTTTAAGGCAAAGGGGGTAATTAGCAAAGATCACCAGCTCCCATTAGAAATACTCCCTGGACTTGAACCCTTTCATGACAGAACTAGTTGTTACTGAGGAAAGACTAGAGATTCACTTCAGGAAAGAGAAAGATCTTAGAAGGATCCATACATCAGCCCAGAATATCGGACAGGATGAAAATTGTGAAGTTGGTGCAAAAGCAAAAGTATTTAAGATCCTGGAGCAACAGTATTCTAAGACAGTGTTTCCCAACCTTGGCCACCTGAAGATATTTGGACTTCAACTCCCAGAATTCCCCAGTCAGCGAATGCTGGCTGGGGAATTCTGGGAGTTGAAGTCCAAATATCTTCAAGTGGCCAAGGTTGGGAAACACTGTTCTAAGATATTGATTTTAGTTTTAGTCCCTGCAAAATATTCAAAAGAAAGGAACTTTATAAAAGAAGAAGACACTAGGATTAGGATGAGGCATAGCATAAAATTTCGAGAATAGCAATTAGATAGAAAGATCTATCATGCATGCATTTGCCCTTGAAAATTGGTAAGAGAGCACCAGCACAATTCATAGAATTTGGTTTGGCTACGGCTCCATTTTGACAAACATATAGTACCTGCAGTAATTAAGGGGAAATGGTTTGGGAGAACTGTATTAGCATCTAACATATAGAAGAACAAATTAAATTTCCCACATAAAGAAGAGACACATCTGATCACACCTAGAACTCTTTGTTGAGGTTGACATGAGAGCTTTCATTCATAACCCAGGTCTATGCTGAACATTATAGGAGCTTAATTAACTAGTCCGCAGTGTACCAGAATAACAGGGGAAACTGCTGAATAAGAACAATTATAAAGTTATATTAAATCACAGGATTTTTAAAAAAAATGTACATAGAAAGTTGATGACTTTGTATCCCCTACACCAGAGCTTCCCAACCTTTCATCCTCTACTAAAAACAAGTATCCGATTGCTAAGAGGCCTGTAAGGACGTGCATAAGTACACCAGCATGCCTACCATCCCTGTCCTAATGTACCCATGTATTCATAAAATATCATGTACTCATAACCATGCTTGCACTTCTTATACATTCACAATCATGTTTATACTTTGTCTGTAATCATATACATGCTTGATAACCAACCAACCAACCAACCAACCAACCAACCAACCAACCAACCAACCAACCAACCAACCAACCAAACAAACAAACAAACAAACAAACAAACAAATGAATAAGTAAAAGTAAAAGTCCCCTGTCCCAATGTTTCTTTTGTTTTTACTAGTACCATGCGTATGAATGTTATTATATCTAATGTTTCTTCTTATTTTTTTTGTTTTTCCTAGTATCATGTATATGAATATTATACCTTTACATACCTCAATTTTTTTGACAAAACAAACAAACAAATAAATAAAATAAACCTAAATACATACAATGTTAGGAAAAACACATTTTCCTGAAGTTGGACATTTATGCATCTACAAGTATTTAATAATTATTATATTTCATACAAGAAAGATTCAGTAAGTCTACTATAGTAAGTGCCCTATGTGAATGCCCTGCACCACTGAACAATTCGTAAAATGTGCTTCATATCAGATGGCAAAACCCCAGATCATTTTGAAAGAAATAATCACTTCTCTGCAACCAGCAGAAAACCTAAGAAACCAGGTGCCACTTTTGTGCTTTACAGATTTGAAGAAACGTGAAATAGAATTGCAATGCAGGGGGAAGAAAGGGGGTATTGAGGTTAAAAAAAATCCCCAAGGGGCAAAAAGGTTGCTTGGTGTGAAACACCCTCAGCTACATCAAACTTATGAAAAGAGGAAAGAGGTCTTTGCCAAGAGCAAACAAAGTGGGCGTGTCTTTTAAATAATTACCCTAAGACTGATTACCTTTCCAAGTAATTAAACGTTATGAAAGGTTATTAACGTGCTGATCACTGACAGCTTTGAAAATTGCCAGCACGGCGTGAGTGAGAAGACAACTGTATGGGGGCAGAAGGTAGAATACGTTTCTATAGACTTTAATACACTCCAGTCTGCTTGTAATCATGCTGCTGCTATTGCTGCAGAAAAGGAAAACAATGGGTTAAATTATCTCCTTTTGTAAGCTTGGAAGAACCCATACAAAACAAGTGGGGGTGAGGGAAAACTTTCAGGTCCTAAAAATGGTAGGGTGCCTTAAAATGCCATGGAAATAGCAAGAGTGGGAAGAGAGGTATACACTGGGCCCAAACAAATGAAATGAAATTCAATGGAGAGAAAAGTAAAATCCTACACCTAGGTAAGAAAAACGAAAGACATACATATAAACTGGTTGAAACCACATTCAATAGCAGTGACTGCAAGAGGGATCTTAGAGTTTTGGTAGACAACCAACTATTGAGCCAGCAATGTGCAGTGGCAACCAAAAAGGCCAATACAAACCTGAGTTGCATTAACAAATAACAGCCTATAAAGCCATCTGTCTGTCTGTCTGTCTGTCCGTCCATCCGTCCGTCCGTCCGTCCGTCCGTCTGTCTGTCCGTCTATCCATTTATTTATTTATTTATTTGTTTGTTTGTATTTGTATGCCGCTCCTCTCTGAGGACTCAGGGCAGCTCACAGCATCTGCGGAGAGGGGCGGCATACAAATCCAATAAATAAATAAATAAATAAATATATAGTAGACATAAAAATACAATAAATACAATTAATGCAATTTTTAAAGAAATTAAATTCGAAAACTTTTTTTTATAAAAAAATACTTTATTAGTTATTTACATTAAAAAAAGATAAACAAAACAACAACACAACATTACAAAGTACATAAAATTACATACTTATTTATGCATAGAAATCCATATAGAAAAAGGAAGAACAACATATGACAAGATAAAGCTTTATGCTTTATACATGGGTTGTTTTTGGTATCAGAGCTTAATACTTACACCTGTTAAGTTGCAGGATAATTGATTTTTGCAGCTTGTTCATTTATAACAATATTTTTTTTCTTGTTTATTATTATACATACATCTTATTAACTTATCTAAAACATTTTTTAAAACATTCATTAACATTCACCCAATAAATTACACAAAAAGCATTTGTTGGTCAGGGGGAAGATATAATTATCCCAGGCCTGGCGACAAAGATGAGTTTTTAAACTCTTTCGGAAGGCAAGGAGGGTGAGGGCAATGCAAAAGTCCAGGGGGAGCTGATTCCAGTGGGCCGGGGCCCCCACAGAGAAGGCTCTTCCCCTAGGTCCCCCCAACCGACATTGTTTGGTCGACAGGACCCTGAGGAGACCAACTCTGTTGGATCTCACCAGATGGCTGGATTCGTGCGGCAGAAGGTGGTCTCGGAGATAATCTGGTCCTATGCCATGTAGGGCTTTATAGGTCATAATCAACACTTTGCATTGTGTCTGGAAACCAATTGGCAGCCAATGCAGTCTGTGGAGTGATGGTGAAATATGGGCATGCCTTGGAAGGCCCATCACCACTCGCACCACTGCATTTTTCACAATTTGAAGTTTCCGAACTATACACACCTATAATAGTGCATTCAGTTTTGGTCACCACATTAAAAAACAGATATTGAAATTCTAGAGAAGGTGCAGAAGAGGACAACCAGGATGATACCTCCCCGAATCTTCGGAGAAGGTCGGCATACAAGTCTAATAAATAAATAAATTAATTAATTAAATACAGAGCCTCGGTGGCGCAGTGGTTAGAGTGCAGTACTGCAAGCTACTTCTGCTGATCATGGCTGCCAGCAGTTTGGCAGATCGAATCTCAGTAGGCTCAAGGTTGACTCAGCCTTCCATCCTTCCAAGATTGGTAAAATGAGGTCCCAGATTGTTAGGGGCAATATACTTACTCTCTGTGAACTGCTTAGAGAGGTATATAAAGCATCGTGAAGCGATATATAAGTCAAAATGCTATTGCTATTGCTATAAGGGAACTGGAAACTATATATGAAGAGAGGTTGCAGGAACTGGGCATGGCTAGTCTAGCCAAGAGAAGGACCAGGGGAGACCTGAGGGGCTGCCACATAGATGAAGGGGTCAGGCTGTTTTCCAAAGCATCAGAAGGCCAGACTAGGAATAATGGATAAAAGCTGATCAAAGAGAGATTCAACCTGGAAATAAGGAGGAACTTTCTGATGGTGAGAACGATCAGCCAATGAAACAGGTTGCCTGTGGAGGTTGTGAGTGCTCCAACACTTGAGACTTTCAAGGGGAGATTGGACTGCCATTTGTCTGAAATGGTATAGGTATAATGCTTTAGCAGGGGGTTGGACTAGATGACCTACAAGGTCTCCGGAGAGGGGCGGCATGCAAATCCAATAGATAGATAGATAGATAGATAGATAGATAGATAGATAGATAGATAGATAGATAGATAGATAGGCAGACAGACAGACAGACAGACAGACAGACAAACTAGCCTGGTGATAATGTTCAGGGCAGGTTAACTTCAGCATAAAGTTGGCCAAGCAGGAGTTGAGCAATGTTTTAATGCCAGAGAAGAAGGTTGCAAGAGACTGTCTCTGGAATTCATCAAGCCAGTCCATTTACTGCTCTGGAGTGGCCACGCAGTATTTCCCCTCCAATATTCTCCTTACATTTTGTTCCCTTTCTCACATGTTTTCAAAGGGAAGACAATGTTTAAAGGTTGTTCACTGTGCTCTACAACTTTTAAGAGGAACTAAACAAAGTTTGATTTATTCTCTGCTTTTTTTGTCAGATGCAAAATGAACAAAACTGGCCCTTCCTTACAAGGAAAGATATTTCCTGGTGTTTTGATGAACCCTTTCATAATCAAGACGTCTTGGTGAGCTACCCTGGTGCCTGGCAGCTTCTATGCACTACACCAGTGATGGTGAACCTATGGCACACGTGCCACAGTGGCACACGGAGACATATCTGAGGGCACATATGGCATTGCTTTATGTTAGCTCCAGTGGCCAGTTGATTTTCGGCCTTCTTTTTACCCATTTTCACTTTGTACAGGCTTCACGCTAGCCACCTAAAGCCTGGAGACTGCAAAAAATGGCCCAATGGTGCAACTAGAAGTTTATTTGTGTGTGTCACCTTCAGCCGCCTTTTCACTGTCAGAAGTATTCAGGAACTTCTTCAGTTTTGGACATCTGCAGTCAGGCCTCGCACACATCTGCCCATTTCTTCTGCAGCCAGCAGGGCTTTCCTGAAGGTCTCTGCAGCCATTAACAGAGCTCCGGGTCAATCTGAGTTCTGTTATCAGCTACAGAGGCCATCAGGAAAGCCTTGATGGCTGCAGAAGAAATGGGCCAAGGTGTGTGAGTCCTGGTTGCAACTATCTGAAGGTAAGTAGTAGGGCAGCTCCACTTCCTTTCGTTTCCGAACTTCCGGTTGGTCCATTGCAGTGTTTCCCAACCTTGGCAGCTTGGAGATATCTGGACTTCAATTCCCAGAATTCACCAGCCAGCATTTGCTGGCTGGGGAATTCTGGGAGTTGAAGTCCAAATATCTTAAAGTTGCCAAGGTTGGGAAACACTGGTCCATTGTACCATTTTTTGCCGTCCTCAAACTTCAAGAGGCTTTCCTGAACTCTGGGGAGAGCGAAAAACAGTCCAACGGGCCTACCAGAAGTCCAGAGGCTCCAGTGAGGCCTGTGCACATGCACAGGTAGCTGTGTGTGAGGATTGTGCACATGTACAAGGGGCAGCATGGGATTGGTGCATATGCGCAGAGGCAGCACGGAGGTTTTGCACATGCACGGGAGGGAGGGCATTGCATTATGGGTATGGGTATGGGCATGCACACACCACATATGGAAGTATCTGCTCACATGCCATCTTTCTCATGCGCACCCTGAGCAAAAAAAGGTTTGCCATCACTGCACTACACAATACAAGATGAGCAGATAATTCCATATGTGGTGGACGTGCCCAGTGGTTAAGAAATTTTGGAGGAGAGTTAAAGACGTCCTTGAACAAATAACGGACAAAAAAAATCTCACTAAGACCAGAACTCTTCCTCTTGGGGATAATTAGGCACAATACCACCAAAGAAGATAGACATCTAATATTATACTTAATGGCAGCCAGACTTATATACGCTCAAAATTGGAAGCAGGAGACCCCCCGCCCCATGACATTAAACCTGATAACTAAAGTAGAACTTTGACACTGCATACGTACTCCAAAAGAAATGGGGGAAATGGAGAAACAAAGAAAATTGTATTGAACTTTTATCGGCTTTTATTGAACCACTAATTCTCAATTAAATATAACCTTAGGAAAGAAGTATAGAGAGATAGAAACAAGGTAATTTAAGAAGATTAATTTATAATGAAATTAGGAAATTAAATAGGTGTAAATAAATAAGTTGTAAACAACAAGGTCCAACCAAACAGCTGGCATTTATGTTAAGTTCTGAAACCAATGTAAATTACTGCATAAAGCATTATGCTTTATTATGTAATTTTTCTTGTTTCTATGTTCTTTTTTTCTGTTTTCAATGAGCTAATGAACTAATAAAGATTTTTTTTTTTAAAAAAAAGATGAGCAGATCTGGTCACTGGTTAAATTTCTTGCAGTGTGACATTACCAAGCAGTATTGCGGGCAGTGGTGGGCTCCTACCGGAACGCCTAATTGTGCACAGCTCCACGGCTCTGGTATGCAAGCACATGTTCGTGAACATTTTTGCTTCTTCCATCTGTGGAGGAAGCAAAATCTCGCAAGGGGACGGATGCGCAGAAGCAAAAACTCACCGAAAACTCACCTGCATGTGAGATTTCACTTCCTCCACAGGTGGAAGAAGTGAAAATATCCGTGAACATGCGCTTGCATGCCAAAGCCGTGGAGCTGCATACAATTAGGCGTTCTGGTAGGAGCCCACCACTGATTACAGGGTAATATGAGAAGTTAAAAAGGTTGCAAGAATCCAAGCATAAATTATGGGCCCTGCCAGCTGCTCATGGATGCCAGATGCTGATGCCAGTCTTGAACCCTTCGTAATTGTAAAGACAGAAATTGTCTTGAAGAGGTAAGGTAGCAGGTAAGAAGTAGGTATTTTATTTAGGATTGGTCCCATGATTCCAAGTCAGCTTTAGAGATTTCTATAACTTCATTACATCACAGGATGCTAAAAATAAAGAGCCCAGAGCAAAAAATAGCCAGTCAACCCAAGCTATAGATCATTTTGGATCGGGCGTTTCTTTGGAAATTCCACAGAACTACTGGTACTTAATAAAATAATTAATAGTAGAGGGGGGAAGAATTCAATGGAAGATGGTTTGCCCACATAGGGAAATGTATTTTGAGCAGGAAGTTCTATTACTCAGGGCCAAATAAATGCTTTATTTTAAGTTAGCAAAAGTTGTTGCACATATAAAAAGCTTATCAATCATCTAGAGGAAAAAGTATCCAAGAACTTTTTCACTCTTAAACATGAAACCTGCATTAAGTGATGCAACTCCCACCTATTTTCAAAAGGAGTTTTGATAAATCTCAAAATTTTCTGAGTAAAATAAACCTATTTTTGTCTTTTCACATTTTGAGGTCAAATTTGATAGAGGGTTTTAGCAAGGTTCCAAAGTTGAAAACTGTCTGCAGTATTATTTTGGTTACTTTTCAATTATGTGATGACAAAAGAAATTGAAAGTGCAAAGGAAGAAAATATTGACTTATAATCCAACCACCACCACCACCAAAACCAGCTTTTCTATCTACAGCACAGCTGATTTTTTTTTTAAAAAACAACATTTCATTTTAGGCATTATTGTTACCCTACACTAAAATATCCTACACTAAAATGTTATACTTTTTCTCCAGTTTTCTTGATTATTAATTGATAGAGTTTGTCAGAGAGCTAAGTTCTGTATCCCAGAGTTACTGGGTCTCGGCCTGCGTATCAAACTCTTTTGTATTAAGGAATCACAATGTACTTTTTGGTGGGAAAGCACCCTGCAAAGACTCTGCATAATAGGGAACCAGTTCACATTTCTTCCTACTTCTGAAAAAGGGAAAATAATGATTCTTGTAATCTCAAAGTAGCCACTTTGCTTTATTTTACTAAATTGTTATTTCACTATGAGTTTGCTCATCCAAGATCCTGCAGATGTAAGTAGATGTAAGAGCCAGTGAAAATGTTGGAAATATGGTCCCTTAGGTGAGGTTTTTCTCCCTCTCAACATACCATAGGAGTAGGCTGTTATCCATTAAATCAGTTTTCCCAACCTTGGCAACTTGAAGATATTTGGACTTCAACTCCCAGAATTCCCCAGCCAGCATTCGCTGGCTGGGGAATTCTGGGAGTTGAAGTCCAAATATCTTCAAGTTGCCAAGGTTAGGAAACACTGCATTAAATAATTGAACTGCAGCTCACCGGTGAACTGTAGCTTACAGGTAGAATGTAAGCTTTCTGCACAGAAATCCTGAGATCTATTCTTGGAATCTTCAGGGAAAGGATGTAAGCCCTCAGATGCTAATGGGCAGAAGCAGGCAACAAGCTGTTGTAGGCCAGAGTTGTGTGTATCATTTGCCTGCCTTTAACCTCCTAAATATCCATTTGCCCCAAGGTACAGTGTGGAATGCTGCCTTGTCATTACTGTTGAAATAAGATTAATTTGTTAGTTAGGTCACCATTTACTGTAAACATGGAATGGGTGGAGATACCTATCCTACTTCTTGCCCCCAGCAACAAAAGGTTTTCAGTCAGCCCAAGAGCTCAAGATTCAGTCAATAGAAGACTCAGAGGGACTCTAGAAAGTGAATTGCTTGCTTAACAATTAAACATAAAGATAATTATGTCAGCACACAAGAAACGACATCCATAGTTCTGCAATACTTTTCTTAGAATCAATGTGCACATATCTGAAAATTCTTTATTCATTTATTTTCTATCCAAGATCTGTAGATGGTTAAATAATCTGACTTGCTCCCCTGTGTTCTTCGGGTCACAATAAAATTGCTAGGCTGCAAATTATTATATTTAACTGCAGAGAAATACAAAAGACACATCATTGGCCCTGTTGCTCAGGTGTTTTGAGATTTTGCAAGGGATTGTGTTATTTCTTGGAGAGGGGCGGCATATAAACCCAATTAATTAAATAAATAAATAAATAAATAAATTTCAAAACATGCCAGCTCCATTTGAACAGCAGCCGTTCCGGGATTTAAAAAAATGGGAAGTCTCTATTCTACCAAATAATTCACCTTCTCTTGCCACTATCGGATATCTCAGAAACATCTGTTTCCAACCAAGCTTTATGTGATGCAACTAAAAATAATTTATCTGTGGCAATGTTGATTTGCCCAGACATTCCTTTTGAATAAATGCTTCAATCGTTTGTACAGCAATCTTGTTTCCTCTGAGTGTTCTGGACTTTATATTTTTATTGTAAAAAAAATGTTGGTTCTCCCATATTTTAAGCAGTAATATAGTGGGTAACCTTAACCTTAGTTCAACATTCTTTGACTCTGCATTCAGATAGTAATAGCAACAGCATTTAGACTTACCGAATATACTGCTTCACAGTGCTTTAGAGCCCTCTTTAAACAGTTTACTGATTAAACATATTGTCCTCAACAATCTGGATCCTCATTTTACTGACCTGGGAAAGATGGAAGGCTGAGTCAACCTTGAGCCTGGTGAGATTTGAACTTCTAAATTGCAGTCAGCCAGCAGTCAGCAGAAATAGCCTGCAGTACTGCATTCTAACCACTGTGCCGCTCTGGCTCTTAATTTGATAAAATAGTCTCACTGGTCTACAGATCTTTCTGTTCACTCAGATGAATGGGGCTCAAAGGGGTCAGTAAAAGCATCGCTAATTTAAAAAGATTTGGAAATATTTCTATCCTGCAAAAATGATGTGGGAGAACTGAAGTAAAAAAAAAAGGGGGGGGGAGGAACCATAGTAGCAGAGCCAAATTATATAAACTGTAAGTGAGCTGTGCAACAACAGTGCTATGTCATATACTGTACAGTATCTATTCATCAAGAAGGCTAAATAAAATATTAATCTCAAGTAACAGGAGTGGTAGTGGATCACATGAAAGCGATCAAACTTGGATTGCTCTGGTTCTCAGTGTCTTTGGCAAATGATAAATGTCCCTTCACCTACTGGTGATAGAAACCAGCCAGAAATATCTTGTCAAGCACAAGCTTAAGAATGCCAAAAGGAACAGAAAGATTTTAACCTGAATTTTACCATAGAACCTTTTTCAATTCACCACAGTAATCTACATTACTTTTTATTTGCTTTTTCTTCTTCAAGCCATTTTTATAAGGTGATAACCTCACTCTGCGTTATGGTACAATTGGCTCCAGAAGATGTCAAGGAGATGAATCTCCTGCCTCCTAATTATGTTATTTCTATTCTTCAGAAACAACGGATGCGACAACTAATTATTCATTTCCACATCCTGTTTAAAAAGGGGAGCGTTGGTACATGCAATCTCACCCTCCTGGAAGTATCAGAAATTCACAATTCATTATACTGAATATAAAGACAGGCCCTCAACATATGAATTAATTAGAGATGTGTAATTGAATCATTATTTTGATGATGTATCAAACAATTGTAATATTCTCACATTTCCTATACTAAAAATAATCCTATATCATATTGGGTGGAAAACTATTCACTGTGTATTTGGATTTCTGTTTTTCATACCTTATCAGAGGTTCTTATGGGTCTTACATATATAAAGGGAAGAAAGAATATTAAAAATTGATGGGGCTTGTTTAATCCCTTTCATCAATAAAGTCATCTAACATGTTATGTATCAATGTGAAAAAGTAGTAACTCCTTTAGTCCAATTCAATTATATTAAATACACTGATTTTGAATTAATTATATTTACATTAATAAATTCTAATCCCCAAAGTAAAATTCATCCATGTATTTTCATTTTAATTATTTTAATGTCATTAATTAATTAAGCAAATAGGTTAGGCTAGTTATGCAAGTATGTGACTAAACATTGAAGATTAATTTGGAAAATCCTTTACAATACTATTCCCAATGCTCTTAGGCTCCACCAATACCAAGTCAGGTGTAGAGTTTGAAATTGAGAAGATTCTGGGCACTAATTAATTAATTAACTATTGTAATTAATCTTCCCAAGAGCATCTGTCTGGTCAAAATCACTCCCAGGCAAAATGAATGAACCTCAGGTCCTATAGTCTCTCCTATACTGTATCTCGTATTTCTTCTCTACTATATTCTCTATAACCTTCATTGTGTATTATTGTGTATTGCATGAAAGAAAGAAAGAAAGAAAGAAAGAAAGAAAGAAAGAAAAAAAAAGGTAAGTGCTGCCCTTCACTGCTAGGGATGGTGAAAAACAGTCCAAAGGCCCAACCGGAAGTTCAATTCTGAACTTCCAGTTGAGCTGTTGGGTCTCTTTTTCACAACCCACAGGCTCTGGAAGCTTTCCTGAAGTCTGAGGAAGGCAAAAACGACCTCCCTCCCACTTGTGTGGGCCTTTACATCTGTGTAAATGAGATATACCAGTAATTAGGCTTGCCTCTGGCTAGCTGTAAACCTGCCCAGCCTGTTTTGTTCCTTCTGTATTATTGTATATATTTTGCTTATCCCGAATACTTATGGGAAGATAGGAATGTATATTATCTCTCACAATCAACCCAAACTATTGTTTTGCAAGAATGCACCAAAACATAGATAAAGATGCCACAAAAACATATAGATTGTGAAATTTTGGGCACGCTGCAATTTTATGGCTATATGTAACAGGGTTTGTATAGTATTGTAAACAAAGAAAGAAAGAAACAAAAGGATACTGTACACATACCGAAACAACCTTAAGAAAAAGGGAAGGAAGACTCAGATTTTTATATAAAGCTATTTTTAGATTCTCACAGAGAAAAAAAACCCTATCGCTTCCTAAGATTATAAATGCTGAGTCAGGACGTGGGAGCTATTCTAAATCTGAACAATATTCCTTGGGCTGAGGATTACTCCAGCCTTTAAATATCTTGTGCAGAAAAAGAAGAATGTGTTTGCAAAATATTTTTTTTACAAAAACGTGGGAATGAAAATTAAATTAAATGTATTTTATTTTATTAATTTAATTAGATTATAGATTATTATAATCTATCTGTCTATCTATCTATCATCTATCTATCTACAGTATCTATCTATCTATCTATCTATCTATCTATCTATCTATCTATCTATCTATCTATCTATCTATCTATTAGATTTTTATGTTGCCCCTCTCCGAGGACTTGGACTTTTTAATTAACCTCATTGCTGAACTATTGAATTTTCATATGTACTTATAGAAGCACTTACAGAGATCTCATCACATCACAGTTGATTTGCAGGTTGAGAATCAAGTAAGAAGCGTATGACCAAAAATACCTCCCATCCCACTGTCTCATATATATGTAGTGAATCTTTGGCACACATACAAGCCCGTGCCTCACAGAGGAAAGAGGGGAAACGAGGCAGAAAGGTGCCATTCCAGAAATGTGTGGCTGGTAAGGAATTGAACCTAGAAGGATGCAAAGGAATTGAGTTGTAAGAGGGTTGATCACCTGGGAGTACAAATTTTGTATAATGTTGAATCCAATATGTCAGAAGAAAGATGAGGAGTTTGGCTTTGGGGGGATTATTTGCCTATGTACTACCAAGTTGTTTTCAACTTCTAGTAATCACATACATTTTTCTCCAAGTCTTCCATTCTCTCTCACTGTTCAGCCCACTGGCTGGGACTAAAGGGATGTTTACAAACATCCATAGCAGAGGTGGGTTCTTGTTTTTTGCTTCTGTGCATGTACAGAAGCTTTGTTTTTATCTATCTATCTATCTATCTATCATCTATCCATCCATCCATCCATCCATCCATCTATCTATCTATCTATCTGAGTTATAGGCTGCCATTCTCCTCATGGGCTCAGGGCGGCTTACAAGAATAAAATAGACAAGATAAAATAGATGGCAAAAGTAGAATACTATTAAAACATTAGAAAAAAGTAGATAAAACCCAATATAAAAGTAATCAAACATCTCTCATTCATACTAATGGCCCGAGCAGAGCTATCGCTCACAGTCCCCAGGTCTACTGGCATAAAAGTGTTTTTAGCACCTTTGTGTGGAGTGGAGAGTGGGGGCTGTATGAAACTCTGGGGGGAGTTGGTTCCAAAGGACTGGGGCCACAACAGAGAAGGCTCTCCCCCGCAGACCCACCAATCGATATTGTTTGGCTGAGGAGGCCGACTCTGTGCGACCTACCAGTCGCTGAGATGCATGAGACAGAAGACGGTCCCATAAATAATCTGGCCCCATGCCATGTAGGTTTTTAGCACTGTGCATGCACAAAGCATGTGCAGTGCGCCACTGAGAAAACCAACAGTGAAGAAAACCAGAACCCAACCTGATCCATAGGGCATTCCAATGCCTGCATCTCCCACAAGATGAGTTTCCTTTTCCTCCTAGCAAAGAGCTCTCCTTTCTTCCTCCTTCCACTATTCCCCCTTCCATACCCCATTCACAATAAATGACAGCAATCTAGGACCCCTACTGCATGATTGCCAACCTTTATTTATTTATTTTTATTCTTTGTCCAATATACAATACATATGAAAGAGAATAGACATTATATAAAGATAGTAAGTAAAAAAGAAGAGAAATATATGAAAGGGAGAGAATATATATGATATATGAGATAAGGAAAGACAATTGGACAGGGGACATTAGGCACACTAGTGCACTTATGTACGCCCCTTACTGGCCTCTTAGGAACTGGGAGAGGTCAATCGTGGATAGTCTAAGGGAGAAATGTTGGGGGTTGACTCTATTGAGTCCGGTAATGAGTTCCACGCTTCGACAACTCAATTGTTAAAGTCATGTTTTTTACAGTCAAGTTTAGAGCAGTTAATATTAAGTTTGAATCTGTTGCATGCTCTTGTGTTGTTGCGGTTGAAGCTGAAGTAGTCGTTGACCGGAAGGACGTTGCAGCATATGATCTTGTGGGCAATACTTAAATTGTGTTTTAGGCGCTGCAGTTCTAAGCTTTCAAAACCCAGGATTGTAAGTCTATTTTCGTAGGGTATTCTGTTTCAAGTGGAGGAGTGAAGGGCTCTTCTGGTGAAATATCTTTGGACATTTTCGAGGGTGTTGATGTCCGAGATGTGGTATGGGTTCCGGACAGGTGGTATGGGTTCCAGACAGGTGGTATGGGTTCCAGACAACCTGTTTCAGTAAGTGAGGAACACAGATATTTCAAACAGGAAAGGTCTCTCCTGAGTGAAAATGGTCATCTAAGCTGAGCAGTAAACTCACATATTAGCCTACAGGAAACACTGGAAGGAAGATGGGTGCAACTTTGTTTCATTAGCAAGTGGCAGAAAAGCAAGCAGAAGGGAGGGTATTTTTTCCAGGTACATAGAATTATGATTTTAGAGTTCATTGCTGTCTCCTGCTGTTTTAATTGCAAACAACTTCTGTGGGCTAGGAATGGACTGCTGAGTGCCAAAATGTGGGTCAAACTATAAATATAGTCAAATGTGTTGAATGCAGCTTCGTATATAACCCTGCTGGATTTTTAAAATTGCAAATCACAGTAAGATCTTAGCGCCAGAAAAAACACACTGTGCTAAGTCATAACTTCTTAAACCGTGGTTTGTGGATAAATTGTAGTGGTAGAATGCTAACACATCATGGGATGTTTCATGTGATCCTGATGATTCAGAATATGTGAATCAAAATTTTTATGATGGCAGATTTTTTTACACTGCAAAACTTGGCCCTGAGGCAATCCAGCTTCCAAAAGTGATATTTTATTTTAGGGAGAAAAGCCCATTGGTGTTGTTACCATTTTGTTTTTTCAAGATTAAAGCAAATATGCATGTTAGGAAGGAAACACAATGGTAGAAAATATAATTGGTATTAAGCTGGGTTTCCTGCAAGTTTGTGGATGACATTCATGGTGGACGCATATTTTAGACAGTGCTCAGGTTGCTGGGATTCCCACATAAGCATACTAAGCTGGCAAAAGATGTGGATGATAATATTATTGTCTATGGCAACTTTGCTGGGCAAGTAATTCTGGAAGTTGAAATCCACAAGTCTTAAAGTTGCCAAGATTGGAGACCCCTGGTTTATGGTATTGCAAGAGATTTCTCTCCTATGCAACAACCACGCTCGCCACATAATGAATAGCTTTTATTCAGCACAATGTAATATACCTGCTTCTCCCGAATGCCAGACTTTTCTTCTATGTTTCAGAATGAACAAGTTTTTCTTATCCAGACGTTCTATTAACCCTCCTGCCACTCAGCAAACCTTATCAATGATAGTGAGGAAAAAATCCCCAGTTCATTGATAATTCTTCCTGGTTAAAAA
Source organism: Erythrolamprus reginae (assembly GCF_031021105.1). Taxonomy (NCBI): domain Eukaryota; kingdom Metazoa; phylum Chordata; class Lepidosauria; order Squamata; family Dipsadidae; genus Erythrolamprus; species Erythrolamprus reginae. The sequence continues at coordinate 354,370,726 of NC_091950.1, forward strand.
AGATGAATGAAATGGATATTGCTATAGTAGAAATGATGAAAGCTTATTTCAAATCTCCCCTTGCCCATTAAGTTCACTAGATAATCTATAGTATGTACAGTAGTTGTGAACATAAAATTAAGAGAGACAAAGCTATTATTTGGAAGAACCGTAGAATTAAAAAAAATTGTTGTAGAATTACATAATTCTACATAATTCTGACATAAAGGACAAGGTAAGAAAAACCCAAAACACACATTCAAACTGGGCAAGAACACTCTCAACAGCAGTGAATGTGAGAGAGATCTTGGAGTCCTAGTGGACAACAAACTTAACATGAGCCAACCATGTGCAGCGGCGGCTAAAAAAGCCAACACAATCTTAAGCTGCATAAACAGTGGAATACACTCCAAGACAAGGGAGGTGCTAATACCGCTCTATTATGTCCTAGTTAGACTACACCTAGAGTACTGCATTCAGTTTTGGTCACCACACTACAAGAGAGACATTGATACTCTAGAAAAAGTGCAGAAGAGAGCAACCAGAATAATAAAGGGACTAGAAACTAAAACATACGAGGAAAGGTTGCAGGAATTGGGCATGGATTGGTTGCCGATCAGTTTCCAGTCACAATTCAAAGTGTTGGTTATGACCTATAAAGCCCTTCATGGCACCGGACCAGAATATCTCCGGGACCACCTTCTGCCGCAGGAATCCCAGCGACTTAGGTCCCACAGAGTTGGCCTTCTCTGGGTCCCGTCAACTAAACAATGTCGTTTGGTGGGACCCAGGGGAAGAGCCTTCTCTGTGGCGGCCCCGACCGTTTGGAACCAACTCCCCCCAGATATCAGAGTTGCCCCCACCCTCCTTGCCTTTCATAAGCTCCTTAAAACCCACCTCTTCTGTCAGGCATGGGGGAACTGAGACTTTCCCACCCCCTAGGCTTATAAAATTTATGTATGGTATGTTAGTATGTATGATTGGTTTTTAAATTGGAGTTTAAAATTAACTTAAACTTAAATATTGGATTTGTTTACATTGTATTATTATTGCTGTGAGCCGCCCCAAGTCTGCGGAGAGGGGCGGCATACAAATCTAATAAATAAATAAATAAATAAATGGATAATGTAGCAAAGAGGAGGTCCAGGGGGGAGATGATAGCAGTCTACAAATACTTGAGAGGCTGCCACAGGGAGGAGGGGAACACATTATTTTCCAAAGCACCAGAGAGCCAGACATGGAGCAACGGTTGGAAGCTGTCCAAGGAGAGATTCAACCTGGAAATAAGCAGGACTTTTTTTGACTGTGAGAGCGATCAACCAGTGGAATGGCTTGCCCGCAGAGGTGGTGAACACTCCAACACTAGTGACCTTCAAGAAAAGATTGGACTGCTATTGGACTAGCGTGATGTAGGGTGTTGTGGTTGGCTCTGGGCATAGGATCTCCTGAACTAGCAGGGGGTTGGACTAGATAACCTGCAAGGTCCCTTCCAAATCTAATAATAAATAAAATAAATAAAATTTATAAAGGTCTTAGCAGGATGTTTTGAATATTCAAGTCAGGTCCGACTTAAATAGGACTAAAGATTTTTATCTCTACAAAGTCTGAGATCAGAAAGGGACTTTAAAAAAGCAACTAACACAAACATATTCTCAATGCCCTGCTTATGCATTATGTTCTGTTTATGGATTTAATAGTTTTTCATTCTTATCTCTGTAGCTGAGGCTCTTTCATGATTTTATTCACTTTAGATTGCACCATTATTTGGATAGATTTTCTGGAAGACTTGGTCATATAATAATTCTAATCCACCAATATCTTGGTATCTGTATTTACTCATATGTCTACTGCATAATCCACTTACAAGGACAGTGACAATCGTTCAACCTTTGATATCAAGATGGAAATAGTCTACCTTCTTCCCCAGCTGCAACTTTGTGTTTTTCACTGGAAATTGCACAAATGGCATCACAGAAGTGCTGCCATATGTCCATCAGCAGCAATGCGTCCACCACGTTTGTTCAAATATTATGCAAATCAAGTAAGTAGTGTATGCAAATAAGCTCTGCAAATTAGGTACGACCCTCTGTCTCACAATATGTGTTTTCCCCGAATAAGTCTCTCTCTGTGTTGAACTAATTGGCCATTTCAGGTGTTGCTATTACTAAAATTTAGCATGAGAGGTGCATGCGTGAGGCAGGGAGTATATTTTAACAACAAAGTCATATTTAATCTGTGGGACAAAGTTGAAATTCATTTTTGGCATTGGTAGCAAGAGGGAAGGACAGGGATGGAAGGCAATGTAGTGAATGCTCCTGGGCCAGAGATTCTGCCAAATGAATCTTCGGATACATCTCAAACTTTCTAAAAACATGTGAATACTAAAAGATGAAAAATGTTGAGAGAGAAAAAAGAGAAGCATAGATGAAGGAAGAAGGGAAAAAAGAAGGAGAAGGTAAGGATACTGCACATCTACTTGTAGCCCAAAATATTAAAATATTTTTTAGTTGGATGAAATAATCTTCACACTTTTACTAAGATTGGGTTTGATTAATATTGTATACCACTGAAATGCTATTTTAAAAAGGAATAATAATATTAAAAATAGACAAAGCATCATTAAAAGAGCACTGTAACAATAGCAATAACAATAGACTTACATACTACTTCATAGTGCTTTATAGCACTCTTTAAGAAGTTTACAGAGTCAGAATATTGCCCCCAAGAATCTGGGTCCTCTTTTTATTGACCTCGGAGGGATGGAAGGCTGAGTCAACCTTACTTGAGCTCCATCGGGATCAAATTCTTGGCAGTTGGAGGAGTTACCTTGCAATACAGCATTGTAACCACTGCACCATCATGGCTCTATATGATCAGAAATTTTATTTTGCTTTTGTACCGCAAAGTTTCACTGTCCAACAGAGTCCTAAAATGTAGAGGTTTTGCTCCTGTTGGCATTCCTGGTTCTGTTATTTTGGTAAAATTATGAGCCTATTCTAATCCCTTGGTATATTGCATAGAAGCGGTCCTTAATTAAAGTGATGGGATTATTTTAGTTATTTACTTCATTCTGCAAGCTAAATTTGTGTTCCTGGAACACACAGCACCCAAGTTTCTCATTTGCCTGTCAGAGTTCCTCCCTTGCCCTGAAACCTGGAACTTAACTTGTTTAATGTTCAGGCAAGACTGGACCGAGCAAGTATGCATGTTATCTCTTGTTTTTTAAGGAACAGATTGGGTTATTGCTCAACTCAGGCAGCTCTGAATACATGTCTGGGATACTAAAAGACAAGCTTGTTTAGAATTACTTTGGCCAAGTTATTTATTGCAAGAGAACTTTATCACTACCAGATCTCAGTACGTTACACGCAGGCTGATTCTCTTCTCAGGGGATGGATTGCTTTGTGTATGTGGTGTGTGTATATGAGCACTGGTCTCTAAGACAAACAAGTCCAGTTCTTAACTTCAAAAGCAGTTGAAGCCGATGGAAATTTTCAAATGCAATGCACTGTAACAGATAGGCATATCCACTCTACAATGCAATGCACTGTAATTGGTAGGCATACCCACTCTACAGCTGCTGTGGCTATGATAAATGACTGTGATTTATCATAGCCACAGCAGCTATAGAGTGGGTATGCCTACCAGTTACAGAGGAGAACGAGTTTTGAGTGCCTTTTGGGAAACCCTGGTTTCTCACTACCAATTAGCATTTCTAACTGCAAACTGCAATGAAGAAAGTAGGAAAAGGAGGGATTAGGCTACCAAAGCAATTTCTTCTACATGGCCCTTTCCCCCCCAAATACAGATACATCCTATACAGCAGCTGTCACCCACTAGTGATCAGCAAGAAAATTTTGGTGGTCTGCAGAAAAATTATTTAGCTTTTAGCTTTACTAGATAAATGGTCAAAGCAATGGAAACTGCAGTTTAATGTTTCCAAATGTAAAATAATGCACTTGGGGAAAAGGAATCCTCAATCTGAGTATTGTATTGGCAGTTCTGTGTTAGCAAAAACTTCAAAAGAGAAGGATTTAGGAGTAGTGATTTCTGATAGTCTTAAAATGGGTGAACAGTGCAGTCAGGCGGTAGGGAAAGCAAGTAGGATGCTTGGCTGCATAGCTAGAGGTATAACAAGCAGGAAGAGGGAGATTATGATCCCGGTATATAGAGTGCTGGTGAGACCACATTTGGAATACTGTGTTCAGTTCTGAGACCTCACCTACAAAAAGATATTGACAAAATTGAATGGGTCCAAAGACGGGCTACAAGAATGGTAGAAGGCCTTAAGCATAAAACGTATCAGGAAAGACTTAATGAACTCAATCTGTATAGTGTGGAGGACAGAAGGAAAAGGGGGGACATGATCGAAACATTTAAATATGTTAAAGGGTTAAATAAGGTCCAGGAGGGAAGTGTTTTTAATAGGAAAGTGAACACAAGAACAAGGGGACACAATCTGAAGTTAGTTGGGGGAAAGATCAAAAGCAACATGAGAAAATATTATTTTACTGAAAGAGTAGTAGATCCTTGGAACAAACTTCCAACAGATGTGGTTGATAAATCCACAGTAACTGAATTTAAACATGCCTGGGATAAACATATATCAATTGTAAGATAAAATACAGAAAATAGTATAAGGGCAGACTAGATGGAATATGAGGTTTTTTCCTGCCATCAGTCTTCTATGTTTCTATGTTTCTATTTGCATTTTTTATATTGCATTAAATCAAGGGTCCTCAAACTATAGCCCTTAGGCCAGATATGTGCAATGAATGTGTAGCTGTAGAGAGTCTCCCCCTTTTGGGTCTTTTTGTGCAGGTTGCAGAGGGGCAAGAATTCTGACTTGGATTCTGCTTCAGCTTCCTGGTGCAAGGCTTTGGGTGAAGGCCGGAGGGAAGACCACTGGTGGTGAAGAGCTGGAGGGTCTTCTTCCAGTGGGACTGTATCATGGCCTGGAACTGGCTGACCATCACAGCCCACTGAGCCTCCAGGCGCTGATACCTGGCGTAACACTCCCACAGGTCTTCCCTCTGCTTGAAAAGCCTATGCTCATAGTTCCCAGTGAAGTGTTTCTGCTGAGTATCCTTATCGGTCAGATCCAATTTGAACTGAGACAGCTGTTTTGCCAACTCTTTATCGTGGTGGCTGTTTAGCACCAACAACTGCTTCCTGTTGAGGTCCTAAGGAGCCTGAACGGGCAAAGAGTGGCTGGGGGGTGAGGGGCGAGGAGAAGCCGGCAAGGCGCCCTTCAATGTGAGTGACATCAAGTTGGCCATGCCCACCTGCAGCCCAGGGACGCCGCAGCCCAGGAAGAGAGTCTCTATGACGTCAAAGCCCCGCCCTCAGAATCCCATCGTGGGTGTTAAGTATGTAAATATGACATGTAAATAGTTGCCTGAGGAGAATGCTGTCTCCAGGCAGATTGAAAAGACAAGGTTGCGTCTGATTGGCTCAGACGCGGGACAGCTCTTTTGGCGCGAGCCTCAAGAGTATAAATAGAGCCGAGTTTCTCATTGCCGGCTGGCGAGTTCCCAGCTGATTGTCACTTGCAGAAAAGAGCTGAATAAAGGGAACCGTTGTTTAGCACTTGGTCTGGCGTCTCAATACTTTTCACTGGCGACGAGAACCGGAGAGAACCTACGAGCAAGATGAATCCTTCGCAGATCGGCCGAGCACCCGACTACTTCGACCCCGAAAAATTGTCTTGGGAAGCCTACATGACACGCTTCGAAATTTTCCTGGAAGCCGCCGGTATGGGGACCGCCGAAAAGGACAGAAAGCGAGCCATCTTCCTTAACTATTGCGGCCCCGAAATCTTCGATTTGGTTCAAACGCTCACCGATCCGCTTCCAGCCAAGAACGTTCCGTGGCCAGACTTACAAGCCAAGCTTGCGGGTCACTTCAAACCCACGAAGCCGGCTGTGGTATACCGCCATCAGTTCTCCAGGATGGCTCAATGAGAAGCTGAGTCTATTAACCAATTCGCCAATAGACTCCGAACTGTACTGTCAAAGTGCCGGTTTGACAGCCCAGAAGCTCGACTAACCGACGCGATTATATTCGGCATGAAAAACGCCACTGTTCGTAACAAACTCCTCACCGAGGACGAACCTACTTTGCAAACCGTCATTAAACTCGCCCAGACTGCCGAGGTCGCCGAAGCAGCAGCCAAAGACCTTCAAAACCACGTAAGCAAAGATGCCGTCTCCAAAATCTCCTCCGCAGCTGACCCAGCAGACGACCTCAGCCCTCCAGCCACCGCCGACGACACATGCCTACTGCTCCCGAACGACCCCTCCAGACAACCAAGATACCCTCGCCCTCCAGCCCCATGCCCGGGTTGCCGGGGAAATCATCCGCGACTTCGCTGCCCGTTCCGGGATGCCATCTGTCGCCGCTGCAATCGGCGCGGTCACATCGCTGAGGCCTGCCGGGCTCCCCTGCCTGAAGAAACTTTTTCCGCCCCTCGACAACAGCGATTCTCCTACCAGGCTCCACAAGCACGAGAAAACCGGCCTCCAAGATCTTTCAACCGGAAAAACAACTCAGCCACTAACCGCGATTACAACAGAGGTAACTGTCAAACTTACGTAAATTGCGCAAATGCAACGCAAGGCACCAAAATCATTATTTCTCTGCTTCTAAATGGCAAGCCTTGCGATTTAGAGTTGGACACCGGGTCTAAACACTCTATTATGCCTTGGGACAAATTCAAAATGTATATGCCAAATGTTTGTAAATCTAAATTAACTCAGACTACTTTGATTATAAGGGATTTCCAGGGACATGTCATCCCTGTATTAGGTAAAGTTGATATTCCTGTACAATTCAAATCTGTAAAATGTTCCCTACCTTTGGTAATTGTAGATGGGGCAAGGCATTCCCTCCTAGGTTTAACCTGGATGCCCCCCTTAGGGATTGAGATCTCTGGCATATGTATGCTTCAGTCTCCCTCTGATACCCCAGACTTTGTACATGAGTTTCCTGAAGTATTCAGCCCCACTTTGGGAACTTATAAAGGGGACCCTATTTCTTTCTCCATAGACCCAAAGGTCCCACCCATCCGCCTGAAGCCAAGAAGGGTTCCTTTACCTCTGCTGCCCAAACTAGACCACCAGCTAGACCAACTTATCGCTCAGGGCATTCTAGTCCCTGTAGAGCAAGGGCCATGGGAGACTCCAATTGTCACACCATTAAAACCGGACGGTTCGTTAAGAGTCTGTGCGGACTATAAATCAACTATAAATAAGGCCCTTCAGCATCACCCTTATCCCATACCAGTGGTTCAGCACCTCCTGCACTCCCTAGGAGAAGGAAAGGTTTTTGCAAAGATCGACCTTGCTCAGGCATACCTGCAGCTTCCGGTCGATGAGCCTACCTCTTTGGCACAGACAATTGTCACACACAGAGGTGCTTTCAGATGCACCAGGTTGCAATTCGGGGTGAGCATAGCCCCCGGTATATTTCAGAGTCTAATGGAGCGGGTATTAACGGGTCTTGAAGGAACCATACCCTACTTCGATGATATTCTAATTTCGGCTAAATCCATTCCCCAATTGTACCATAGAATCAGAGCTGTGCTACAACGCCTCCAATCTAAAGGGCTCAGAGTAAAAGCAGACAAGTGTGTGTGGGGCACCAAAAGCATTGAATTTCTAGGGTATAGAATAGACTGTCAGGGTATCCACCCCACAACTGATAAATTAAAAGCAATTACCGAAGCACCTGAACCAGCCAATAAGACTGAACTACAAGCTTTCTTAGGTCTTCTGAATTTTTATTCTATTTTTTTGAGACAGAAGGCAACGGTCGCAGAACCCCTCCACCGACTCCTTCAGAAGGGAATTCCCTGGACCTGGGGCAGACCTGAACGCGAAGCATTTTCTCTAATAAAAAACTTATTGACTTCTAATAGCGTGGTGGTGCAGTACAGTTCAGTCTTGCCCATAAGGCTTACTTGTGATGCTTCGGCCTATGGGGTGGGTGGTGTATTGGCCCACGTAATGCCAGACAATACTGAAGCACCTATAGCTTTTTTCTCTAGAACGCTGACCTCCTCTGAACGGAACTATAGCCAGCTGGATAAGGAGGCCCTGGCTTTAATAGCTTGCATTAAGAAATTTCATAACTATTTATTTGGAAGGAGGTTTGAATTAATAACGGACCACAAACCCCTTTTGGGACTGTTGCCTTCAGATAAACCCACCCCTCCGTTCATGTCCCCTAGACTAATTAGATGGGCTCTATTCCTCTCCAGTTACCAGTATACCTTAATCCATAAGGGGGGGAAATCCATAAGCCACGCTGATGGACTAAGCAGGTGCCCTTTGGCACAAAGAGGGGAAGACCCAGTTTCTTCTGAGGATGTACTACTATTAGAAATAGAAGAAACCCCTCTAACTTCAGCCAGGGAAGTGGCTGAGCATACTAAATCAGATCCAATTCTTCAAACAGTCATAAATTGTATACACAGGGGTTGGCATGGGGGACCAGAAGAGAGGGGACTGGCAGATTTTAAGACAAAACGACTAGAATTGTCCTACCTAAAAGGATGTGTATTGTGGGGGGATCGAGTGGTCATTCCAGCAACACTTAGGAAGAAGGTACTGACTATGTTACATGTGGGACACCCAGGCATTGTCAGAATGAAAGGGTTGGCTAGGGGATACCCATGGTGGCCTGGCTTAGATCTTGATATTGAGCATTGGGTAGCCAGGTGTGACCCTTGCCAGGAGTCACGGCCCAATCCCCCTCGAACTGCCCCCGTGGAATGGGAAGAGCCCACTGGACCTTGGTCCAGAATACACATAGATTTTGCTGGCCCCATTGGGTCCCAGTATTTCCTAGTTGTCGTGGATGCCTTTTCTAAGTGGGTAGAGATAGTGGCAATGCAAAATATAACCACATGTGCCACTATTAAGGCTCTGTATCATTTATTTGCAACCCATGGGTGTCCTGACGTACTTGTTTCAGATAATGGGCCACAACTGACCGCCCGACAGTTTGAGGTGTTCTTGAGTAACCTAGGGGTCAGACATGCGCTAATTTCCCCTTACTCCCCATGGGCTAATGGGTTGGCTGAACGCTACGTTCGTGTGGCGAAAGAGGCACTGCGCAGAGCAGGCCCTGGGGAAATACAACATAAATTAGACCAATTCCTATTAATGCAACATATTACACCTAATGCTGCCTCCCATAAAAGCCCTGCAGAAATCTTAATGGGGCGAAAACTAAGGTCTCCTTTAGACAGGTTGCACCCTCGCTATTCCAATACCATGGGTCAAGGTGAGATGTCTGTATTACCAGAAAGAAGCATGTATCTAGGCCAATATGTATTTGCCAGGAATTTTGATGGGGGAGTTCAATGGGTAAAAGGGAAAATCATTCAACAAACGGGGCCGAAAACATATTTAGTACAAACAGAGGATGGCCGTACTTGGAAACGGCACATTGATTACTTAAGAGGGCGGATTAACTCTGATAATAAGCAAACCGCCATTGTAACATCTTCCCCCAAAGCAGACTCTTATGTACAACCTGAGTTATTGGATGTAAATTTGGGCTTACCGACGCTGGAACGTTCCCACGACACCGACGAGCCACCATCGTCCTCCTCCGACGTCGATTCAGCTCCATCTCGGACAGCGCAGCAGGCCGGAGCCCCCACTCGGGCCCAGCCATGTTCCGGATCCGACAGAGAGCCAACCTCCACCAACGAAGTCCCTGACTCAACTGATCTGCGCAGGTCTGAGCGAGCCTCGCGCAGACCCACTCGATTGGAGGATTTCATCACATGGCTCAACTGATGGACAGTATGCAATTGACTAAGGAGGGAGGGGTGTTAAGTATGTAAATATGACATGTAAATAGTTGCCTGAGGAGAATGCTGTCTCCAGGCAGATTGAAAAGACAAGGTTGCGTCTGATTGGCTCAGACGCGGGACAGCTCTTTTGGCGCGAGCCTCAAGAGTATAAATAGAGCCGAGTTTCTCATTGCCGGCTGGCGAGTTCCCAGCTGATTGTCACTTGCAGAAAAGAGCTGAATAAAGGGAACCGTTGTTTAGCACTTGGTCTGGCGTCTCAATACTTTTCAGGATTCCCCACCTACTTTTCCTTGCAGCACTGCTGCAGCGTCCTTTTCTGTAAAAATAAACAAGGAGGTGGGGAATTCCCCACCTCCTTTTGCTTCCTTTTATTTTTACAGAAAAGGATGCCACAACAGTGCTGCAAGGAAAAGTAGGTGGGGAATCCCACGATGGGATTCTGAGGGCGGGGCTTTGACGTCACAGAGACTACTTTCTGGCTGGTCGAAACGGGGTGGAAGTAGTCTCCGTGACATCAAAGCCCTGCTCCCGGAATCCCATTGTGGGATTTTCCATCTCCTTTTGCTTGCAGCACCGCAAGCAAAAGGAGGTGGGGAATCCCATGATGGGATTTCCCACTCTCTTCCTGGGCTGCGGCGTTTTGCGATGTTCGAGCGAATGCCGAACCTGAACCCAAACTTTTTTAAGGGTTCAGTTCACCCAACACTAATGTTGATATGTAAATGTAAGCAGAAATTACAATATGTATCAAAATAGTACCTTAAAATTGAGAAAAATGAAATAAGGATTAATTACAATAATAGACAGCTTTAAAAATTAAATTGAAATTTAAAATGTATAAAATTCAATTTAAAAAATCATTTTTAACAAATGCATGTCCAATTCTACATAGACTTTTAAAATACTGTACTGTGGTCTCAGCCTTTGTCAATGAGTAACTCAGAATTATTTCAACCATGGCAGTTTGTAAAATCTTGCTGATGCATTGGCAGAGGTTCTTTTGCTTCAATAAAATTTATGGTATATCACACACAACTCTCTGTGTGTATTCATTTTACATTTTAGCCAAATTTTTCTTTTCACTAGTACAAATCAACCTCTTGACTACATATACTGCGTAAGCCAAAAGAAAAGGACAATGGTCTTATTGTGGTCCTCGCACCTTGCTGCCTAAATACAATGCAAAAAGATTGCAGCAAATGGTCTTATTTTTATAGAACATAGCACACCTCCTCTAAAAATAGGCACCATATGAAACAAAACAGCTAATTTGGGACCAGATCTCTTTTAAGATGCCAGAAAACAAAACATCTGCCAAGCAATGCACACCAAGAGGAATTTGGTTCATAAAGAGTTGCTTAGTCATATGCTAAAAGATTTCAGCTTGATGTAGTTGCTGTGTCAAATCAACACTTCAGAGTGAAGTGGAATATTTTTTTCAGCAATCTCCCCCAAAATAGAAAATAACAGGAAAATCACCTTTCTCTCAGTGCAAATTTATTGAAAATATATTATTCCATCTGGTGGGATCAGAGCTTAATGAGATTTGATTATGGAAATGTAGGTTTCTTTTGGTCAATAAAGGGTTGGGCTAAGTGCTTGGTGGTCCTCTATCCATCTTAAAATATTACTTTAATCACCTTCAGAGAAGCAATGCTATTGTATTTTTATTTCTATACAGTATTCCAAATTATCTTCCCTCATAGTTTATTTGAATTTTCTATCATAATAATTCTTAAAACACCATAGGGAATGACTTTAACTTTTCTCAATTTTTAAGTAAGGCAAGTGAACAGTTTCTAACATATATATTAAATTACATATCATCCAATCCAAAGTTGACCTCCATATCCTTAATTGGAAAAAAAAACCCTAGAAAAGTATATTTCTTTCACAGCCAGATAATTTTTGATACATTGATTAGAGTGGAAGCTGATATGTACATACCTTATATTATTTTCTATGTAAACTGCCTTCAGTATGTTGATACCATCTCAATTCTTTATAGAAGAGATGTCATCCTAGTTTTTCTACTTATTTAGAATCAGTCAACAAATATACATGATTGATGTTTAAGGACAGGAATTGTTTTCCTTGGCATATATCCCAGAGATCCCAAGAGCAGCCCAAACAGTTAAATAATGTATTTAAAATAATGTGAAATGAATAAAGGCTACACAGCAATTATGATAGAAAAAAATCATTAAAATCGAAAAACCCACTACAGTCTACATGGTACTATGATCACAATTTGGAGACTTGGTAACTGGTGCATGTTTATGATGGCTGTAGCATTCCAATCACGTTAATCATCATTTGGAAACATCATAGTAGCCTTATGACAAGTAAAATCAATGGGAAAACTGGCAGGAACTTGCGAGCGGCAGTCAGGAGATATGCTTAATGACCTACAGTGATTCACTTAACAGCTCAGCCAGAACTGACAAAGTGATGTGATAAAACAGTCACATAATGGAGTCGCTGGTCCCAATTATGATTGGTGGGAATCAGGATGAAATGATACTGGTTAGGCCCAGTTCACATGTACTGGTAGTGGCGGGCAGTGGTGGTTTGGAGAAACGGTAGCGGCAGCAGCACAAGGCTCTGCCCACCCACCCTGATGTCCTTAATTTTTTTAACCCTCTGCGCATGTGCAAAGCTCTGCGCATGTGCAGAGGGTGAAAAAACTCACGCAAGAGCGGAACACGAGTCAAGAAGCACACCTGTGTGAAGAAGGCACTTCTGAACTGGTAGGGAAAGTGAGTAGATTGCACCGCTGGTGGGGATGACCTGTATATCTATAATTTAGACAAGGAGAAGATATACACTGCTCAAAAAAAATAAAAGGGAACACTTAAAAAACAGAATATAACTTTAAGTAAATCAAACTCCTGTGAAATCAAACTGTCCACTTAGGAAGCAATACTGACTGACAGTCAGTTTCACATGCTATTGTGCAAATGGAATAGTTGTGCAGATGAAATATTCAATGAGAATATTTCATTCATTCAGATCTAGGATGTGTTATTTGAGTGTTCCCTTTATTTTTTTGAGCAGTATATTTGTTTTCACCATGCTTGTATTCAGGGGTGGGCAGCAGGCAGGATGGGGTGGAACACAGTTCCACCGGCGGAAATGAAGATGCGTGCGCAGCTCCAGCTGATTGGTGGCTGTCACTTCCTGGATTACTGGTCTCGGCTCAGCTCTCCATTTTTTTCTCTGCTGCTGCTGCTGCTGCGTCTGCACTCCTTGCTTTTTTCCTCTTTCCTTCCTACTGGCTTCGGACGAGCTTCCCTCTCTCCTGCCCAGCTCCCCTCCAGCCTCACCCAGCCTGAGGTGGGGGGGCACAGGAAACGGGAAGTAAATTGTCACCCCAGTGAGTGACACTGGTAAGGTTGTAAGGTGGGGACTTAACAGCTCATTTGATTATGATCGTTTAAGCCACTCCCACCTGGTCACATGGCCAGCAAGCCAATCCTACCCAGTCACATGACAATTAAGCCACACCCACAAAATAAGCCACACCCACAAAATAAGCCACACCCACAGTGTGGCAGTAAAAAATTTGGCTGCCCATTACTGCTTGTATTTCATTCAATAGCCACAGAAACACGGGAGCGTCTGTAAAATTAACCAAGATAAACTGTATTTTCCCTTACCTATTCCAGGTTTTCCAAGACTGTTGTGTTTGGATGGCTAAACTGACTATTTTTTTTAGGGAATACTGGTTTTTGCAGAAACCTATGGACTCAATAATGTGCAGGAAACTGTGGGAGGCTATCACATCTAGTGTTAATAGAGTCCCAACAGGTATTCTTATATTTACTAACTCAGCTGTGAAGGGAAATGCTGATTTCTTTGATATCCCTATTCAGAAGAGTGACCTGCACTTACCAGTGCTGACAAATCATTGGTCTCTCTCTTTCTTTTTCAGAATTAACCTACCAATTCTTGCTGCCAAAGAGAGTTGATTAAAATACTTAGGAGAGATGTGTAATTAACCACCAGCTTTGTGTTCTAATAGGCCCCTTTGCTCCAAGCCCTTTGAAAAATTAATTAAGTGGCACTCTACCTCTTTGTGGTAATGTAGAGACATTAATCTTCTAGAAAGGGAACCTCAGGCATAGAAGAGTGTGGGATTTGCCCAAGACAGCTACATCTTTGAGAGAGTTCCCAACTCCTACCTCTAATTTGCTCCTTGCAAATTTTGAACTAATTGGATTCAACAGACGCAAAACTTACAGAAATCCAGAAAAAGCAGTTTTCTTTATTCTCTTGGTAGGTGGCTCAACATCTATGCTGGATGAGGTGGCTTGCAGATTTTTAAAACACAGTGTACAAAACTTCAAGAAAACTCTATTTATTCCTCTCTTTGAATAATACTGATTTAATAATAAATACTGATACTTTTAATAACAACAACAACAACAATAATGATGCTGTGGCACAGATGATCCACTGGAACTTGTGCCAGAACTACCATCTACCAATGGCAAAGAACTGGTATGATCATAAGCCCGAAAAAGTGGTCGAAAATGAGCAAGCAAAATGACTGTGGGACTTCTGACTTCAGACTGACCGAATTCTGAAGCATAACACGTCAGACATCCTGGCCGCCAGTCTGGCTCAGTGCATTTGCGGACAAAGCTCTGAGTTCTGCAGTGAGAGAGCAGTGGCAGCAGGCACGGCTCGGGGTGGAAGTCTTTTGTTGCTGCAGCAGAGGGGGTGGCTGCCGCGACAGCGGAACAACCCAGGAAGCCCTTCTCCTCTGCTGCAGCGGGCCCTCCAAGACCTTCCCCACAGTGCTTGGGCTGCACAGTTAAGAAGGGGAATACAAATTACAGGCATACGCAGACGATATTGTACTTTTCCTAGAAGATCCTATAAGATCTGGCCCAGAATTAATCAGAGAAATAGAAATTTGTGGGGAACTCTCAGGACTAAAAATTAATAAGCAAAAAACGATGCTTATGACAAAGAATATGACTATAAAACAAATTTAAAAATTGGAAGAAATTACAAATCTACAAACCACAAAAAAAATTAAATACTTAGGACTAATACTATCAAATAAAACTTCATCTCTTAAAAAAGATAACTATAACAAACTCATACAAGAAACTAATAAAAACTTAGAAAAATGGAAAGATATGCAACTATCCATGTTAGGTAGAATCGCGGTGATTAAAATGGACATCTTACCCAAATTCCTCTACCTTTTCCAAACTGCCCCTATTAATATCGAACAAATTTTTTTTAAAGAGATTAATAAAACTTTTTCAAAATTTATTTGGCAAATAAAAAACCCAGAATTCAATTCAGATACCTCCAAGACACCAAAAACAGAGGAGGATTAGGACTCCCCGATCTGAAACAGTATTACACTGCAGCGTGCCTAACATGGCTAAAAGAGTGGATTAATCTTACTAATAAAAGAATACTGGTACTTGAGGGCCATGATCTACAGTTGGGGTGGCATGCCTATTTATGGAAAGACGATAAACAAAAACAAACTGTCTTTAACAAACACATGATAAGAAAATCTCTCCTTAAAACCTGGTATGAGATTAAAAGAAAATTTTACAACAAAATTCCTAGATGGCTATCTACCATGGAAGCCATAGTATATCCGAATTTAATAGACCCTACCAAGACCATAAAATATAAAGATATTTTACATCCAAATGGAGAACTTAAAACTAAACAAGAATTGGAAATACAAAATTATAGGATGGACGAGTGGACATATATACAAATAAAATCAAGATATAATAAGGATAAACAAATACCAGGTATAGCAAATTCCACCCAAACTCTAGACAAGATCTTAACAGGAAACGCTGAAAAACAGATAACCAAACTATACCAGATTTTACTAGAACACGAGAAAGAAAAAGAGATGATTAAAAATCCAATGGTAGCCTGGGAGAAAAACCTACAAAGAAAAATCCATATAGCAGAATGTGAGAAAACATGGAATACAATAACCAAAATCACCCTATCATCAGCCTATAAAGAAAACTATTACAAACTATTTTACAGGTGGTATCTACCACCGGCAAGACTTGCCAAAATTTACCCAGCACTACAAAATGTATGTTGGAAATGCAATAAAGAAAAAGGAACTTTCTTCCATATGTGGTGGTCCTGCCCTAAAATCCAAAAAATTTGGGAAACAATTTACAAATGGTTAAAGGAAATCACGAAGGAGGAAATAGAGTACTCACCGGAGGGGATGCTCCTCGGAATTTGGAAAAAATCTTACTCGAAACAAACCCTTTTTTTAGTGACTCACATAAATACAGCTACAAGAATTGCAATTGCGCAAACATGGAAGAACAAACAGACCCCCAATGTAAATTTAATAATAGAAAAAATATATACATGTGCAGAAATGGATAAATTGACAAACCTACTTAAGGGAAACAGAATCAACGAAACTAAAAGCATGTGGAACAATTGGCACGAGTGGATTCAAAGGAAAAGATTTGTATAACCTTATACAAAATAGCAGTACAAACCTTAAAAAAAAATGAAAATACCATTTGAATGTTTTTACCGTTTTGCATTGCATAGTATTAAGTTAATATTATCCATATAACAACTGTAACCGGTAAAAAAGTTGGATAAGACCTGTAAACTGTATAAACAAATTGTGATATATGTATCTATAAAACAATAAAAAGATTTGCAAAAAAAAAAAAGGGGGGGGGGAATACTCACCTGGCTCGGCTGAGGCAGGGCGGTCAGGTCTGAGGGTGCTTGGAGTGAAGCTGCCTCAGCCAAACTGGGTGAGCGGCTGTGGCAGAAGCCGGTCAGGTGTCACCTCTCCCCGACTGTGGCAGCTTCCCTCAGAGCACCCTTTACCGACCGCCGTGCCCTCCCAAAGGTGCCCCCAAAGGTGGGGGCTGATGGAGCCGAGCCCCCTCCCACCGGACAATCAGGGCCGGCTGAGGCAGCTTCGCTCTGAGAGAGGCGGTACCTGCCACAGCTGTTCGCCCCGAGCCGAGCCTGCCACTCAACAACATGGCGCCAATGTGGACAACAGCTCTGCCCCTTCAGAGCCTGTTTGCCAACCTCCTCAGATTCGGCAGTGATGGCAGCCTGGAACATCCCGCCTTGGCAACATTTGATGTATAAGATGCACCCAATTTTAAAGCACTTTTTGAGGTAAAAAAGTGCATCTTATATACCGAAAAATATGGTATGTATGTACGTATGTGTGTGTGTGTGTGTGTGTGTGTGTGGCTTAGTTTTCAGCCATAATTTATTTATATTTGGGTTTATATTTTTAAATTATCTTCTGTTTTAAATTATCTTTTGCCAAATATTTGCCAGCCCCCACAATTTCTCTCCAGGGGCATTTTGTCCTAGATATTGAAATCAATCAAGGGCAATCTTGATTAGCAGCCACTGAACAAGGCAGGCTTTGTTTTTTGTGAATGTTTCCGGTAATCAGAAATTGACTTTTGTGCTCAGTTGTGGCAATAGAGACAAATCCCCAGGTTCAAAAGTCCAAAGGATACTGGATGATGTAAGGGTTTGTGTTTTTAATAATGAAACCACATTAAATATAAGTCACCAGCCCCTTACAATTCAATGTCTGGCAGCAGTTCTGGGATTTAACCAGGAGCCTTTTCTAGATCTACCCGGAGATGACAGGAAAAAATCTTCAGAACTTCAGTATGTAAATAATGAATCATAGCTGTATCAGGAACTACAGTAATTGATATGGCTTACAGATTTCTACGCATTGCTTCATTGAGTGGTATTGCCTTAAATTGTTTTATTTCAGCTTTGTAGACTACAAAAAGGCTGAGATGATTGATAAAGCCTATCAGCCAAAAGCTCCATGAAATGACTTGCAATTATTACAGGCATGTTAGTCATGTAGACTTCACACTCTCTGGCTATAGTAACCATAGACTTGTTTTTAAGCCCCTCTTGCAATGAATGACATCACAGAATTGTAAATACATAATAAACTGTGCTTTATGATGATGCAATCATTATAACCTCTCACTTACATTGGCCATCCAGGAAATAGCTACTGGTGGAATCCAAACTTGGGGGGACTTATGATGGAAGTCTTCAACTTGAATATCTATTCAGAATAGGTACTCCTTGACTTATGACTCCAACTGAGCCCAGGGTTTATGTTGCTAAGTGAGAAATTTGTTAAGTAAGTTTTGTCCCATTTTACCAATTTTCTTGTCACAGTTGTTAAGTGAATCTGCCTTCCCCACTGACTTTGTCAGGTTACAAAAGGTAATACAGTGATCCCTCGATTATCGCAGGGGTTACGTTCCAAGACCTCCCGCGATAATCGATTTTCCGCGATATAGCGGCGCGGAAGTAAAAACTCCATCTGCGCATGCGCGCCCTTTTTCCATGGCCGCGCAAGGGCTTGCAGGTGGAGGCGGGGAGCGACGAAAGTGCGGAAGCCGACAAAGATTGCTTTGAATGTCGGCTGCCCCCGCCCCCCCAGCACCCGCCCGCCGTTCGCCGCCCACCCGCCGTTCGCCCGCCCACCCGCCGTTCGCCCAGCCGCTCGCTCGCTGCTCGCCCGTTTGCCCGCCCACCCGCCCAGCCGGCCACTCGCTTGCCGCTCGAGAGCAAGAGGGGGAGAGATAGAGAAAGAGAGAGAAGGAAAGAAAGAGATGAGAGAGGGAGGAAGAGAGTGTGAGAGAGGAAGAAGCAAGATAGAGAAAGAGAGAGAGAAAGAAAGATGAGAAAGGAAGGAAGAGAGTGAGAGAGAGGAAGAAAGAGAGAGAGAGAAGAGTGGAAGGAAGAGAGAGAGAAAAATGATAGAAAAAAGGGGAGAAAAAAAGAGAAATGAGAAAATGATTGAAGCAGAGAATGACAGGAAAGAAAGAGAAAGATACAGAGAAGTGACTCTTGGTGACGTATGACGTCATCGGGTGGGAAAAACCGTGGTATAGCAAAAAAACCGTGGAGTATTTTTTAATTAATATTTTTTGAAAAACCGTGGTATAGCGTTTCGCGAAGTTTGAAGCCACGAAAATCGAGGGATCACTGTAGCATGATCTCGGGAACATGGTATCTGTCATAAATATGAACTGTTGTGGTTAGCTCTGGCCCAGCTCCTACCCCAAGGACTGTGGATGTGGGGGAGACATCCACATGCTGCAGGCCTGTTTTGCCCCCGGTGGAATCTGCTGATGAAGGCTCCTCTGACCAAGAAGACATGAGTGACAGGGAGGAGGAGTGTGTGGCAGACAGCTCAGAAGGAGATCAATTATCTAGCTCCTCCTTGGATTCAGAACAAGAGTTAATGATACAGCCACGCATGAGGAGAGCGATGCATAGGCAACAACAACTGAGAGATTATTATCAAAGAAAATGAGGCCACCTGTGGTTGGGTGGGGCTGTGGTAATTAGCGAGGCTGCTATAAATAGCAGCCTCTGGGTTTGGCCATTGTGGAGGATTATCTGATCGTTGTGTTTCGTGACTGCTTTGACCTTTTGTGTGCTGATTTTTCCCTGCTTTGAAACTAAACCAGAGCAAAGTGTGTTTCACTTTGTGAAAGAAGAAGGGCTGCGAATTGCCTCACAGCTGCAAGCTAAGTATCACAGAACTGATAAGGGACTTGTACAAATTACCAGTTTGTTTGGAGACAAGTGCTCTTTGCTATACCAAAAGAGGACTTGGTTTAAGTGAATTTTCATTATAAAGAACATTGTTTTGAATTTTCAAACGTGTGTGTGTGTGTGTCTAAAATTTGTACCTGTGAATTTTTGGGAGGAGTCTACCAGAGAGCCCGACAGAACATGAACCAGCTGCAAAAACATCTGAATGTAAATCATATAATCATGGGGATGCTGCTGCAGTCATGTGAAAAATTATCATAAGCCACTTTTCCCCGTCCGTTATAACTTCAAATGGTCATTAAATGAGCTGTTGTAAGTTGAGAACTACCCGTAGTTGCTTCTGTAGTAAAGCAAATTTGGAGGACATTGCCCAGGTATTCTGGGAATTGTAGTCCCAACACTTCACGAACAGACAACTTTGCATATTATTTTACATCGCAGTAATGATTAACCACTGCAACCTCATGTATTGATGTCATGTTCCTGACTCAAGAAGTGCATTGACAATTTGGAACTGTGAAGCCAAAATGAAAGGAAGAGCATGTCCCTTTGAAAACTCCAACATAGAAAATTCTTTACACAAGGTTATTTGTTCTGGATTTTTCTTGCTCTTGATGCCATTTACAAGATGTTCAGCTTTCGTTTTGAATTATGCAACCACCTAGCAGGGGTTCGGAGGCAGGGGACCTAAATGCTGTTTGTGTGACTTTGTCAGCAGGGCCCACATCATTTCCGCACATATAATTTATGGCATTTGAAAGCCTAATCGGGCAAATCAGCCTTCAAACCGAAAGAATAACTGAGCAGGGGTCTCCAACCTTGGCAACTTTAAGACTTGTGGACTTCAACCCCCAGAATTCTTCAGAATTTGCTGACTGAGGAATTCTGGCAATTATAGTCCACAAGTCTTAAAGTTGTCAAGGTTTTTTAATTATTTATTTCTTTATTTGTCAAACATGTATAGGATAGTAGCAGTTGGTATAAATATAAGTAAAAAAGGTAACAATAAAAGAGAACAATAGGTCAGTAGGACAGTGACAGTAGGCACAGTATACATGCTTCTTACAGACCTCTTAGAAATGAGGAGAGATCAACTGCAGACAGTCTAAGGTTAAAATTTGAGGTGGGGTTTGGGGAAGAATCGACAGAGTCAGGTAGTGCATTCCAGGCATTGATTACTCTATTGCTGAAGCCGTATAATCTGCTGTCAAGTTTGGGGCATTCTACATTTAGTTCGAATCTATTATGTGCTCCTGTACTGCTGCAGCTAAAGGTGAAGTGGTCAACAGAAAGGACATTTTGGTAAATCATTTTATAAACTACCGTATGTTTAGATCAGATCAGAGGCAATGTAGTTATAAATTGTCTAAGTATTTCAAGTCTGGTGGAATAAGGAGCGGAGGAGGAAGGACTCTTTTTGTGAAATATTTATGGACTCTCTTGGTTTGATATGCAGTACAGGTTCCAGACAGGTGAGCTGTATTCCAGAATTGGTCTAACTAACAGATGTTTTGTAAGATTGGGTTAGCAGTGTAATATTGCCAGAGAAGAAGCTACAGAAGATTAGACTAACAACTCTTAGTGCCCTTTTGGCAATGTTGTTACAGTGGGCTCTAGCACTTAGGTCATTGTATATGAGTAAGCCAAGGTATTTATTTATTTGATAAAGATGAGATTTGACAGAGTGAGAGTCATCTACAAGTTTGGTTCCTCCAAGTTTGTATTTTGTATTCTGATTCTTTTTGCCATTGTGTAAGACATTGGAGACCCCTGACTGTGTATACTTTTTAGGGCAACTTACGAATCTGGGACCGGAGGCTAAAACATATGAAGAACATTTGCGGGAACTGGGTATGTCTAGTTTAATGAAAAGAAGGACTGGGGAGACATGATAGCACTGCTCCAATATCTCAGGGGTTGTCACAAAGAAGGAGTCAAACACAGCACCTGAGGCAATGGGTGGAAACTAACCAAGGAGAGAAGCAATTTAGAACTAGGGAGAAATTTCCTGACAGTCAGAACAATTAATCCATGGAACAGCTTGCCTCCAGAAGTTGTGAATGCTCCAACATTGGAAGTTTTAAAGATGTTGGATAACCACTTGTCTCCTGCCCAAGCAGGGGGTTGGATTAGAATAGTGATGGTGAACCTTTTTTTCCCTCAGGTGCCAAAAAAGTGTGCATGTGCGCTATCGTAGATGCCAGAGTGCCCACACCCATAATTCAATGCCTGGGGAGGGCAAAAAACAGCTCCCCTCCCCCTGAGGCCATTTCCCAACTTCTGGTGGGACCAATAGGCTTGTGTTTTGCCCTCCCCGGTCTCCAAAGGTTTCCTGGTAGCCAGAGGGAGGTAAAAACACCCTCCCCCATCCTGCCGGAGACTCTCTAGAAGCCAAAAATGCCCTCCCAGGAGCCTCCATGTGAGCCAAAAATCAGCTGGCGGGCATACGCATCCCGTCCTATTGTCTCTCCTATATATTTTCTTCTATTCCTAAATCCTTTCTCTATTCTTCCACTGATATATTTTATTCCTATATCTTATTCCTATAGCCTATATCTTTATTGCAATATTTTATTCCTATATCTCTTCTATTCTTTCTGATATATTTTGCTACAAGTATATTCTCTATAACCTTCTTTGTGTATTGGACTAAATGAATGAATGAATGAATGTTGGAGCTGAGCTATGGCAATGGCTCCTGTGCCAGCACATATGGCTTCGCGTGCCACCTGTGCCATAAGTTCACCATCACTGGACTAGAAGATCTCCAAGGTCCCTTCCAACTGTTATTAATTATGGTAATCACTTTTGGGTAGGATTTCAATTGCCGGTTACTTTATTTATTTATTAGATTTGTATGCTGCCCTTCTCCGAGGACTCAGAGCGGCTTCCAACAATACAGTCTTCAAATCCAATATTTAAAAAAACAAAAACAGAAAACGTTAAGAAACCCTTATTAAAAACAATCACACAGCTCAACAGACCATACATAAAGCAGGACAGCGGGGGAATCAATTTTCCCATGCCTGGCGACATAGGTGGGTTTTCAGGAGTTTAGGGAAGGCAAGGAGGGTGGGGGCAGTCCTAATCTCTGGGGGAGCTGATTCCAGAGGGCCGGGGCCGCCACAGAGAAGGCTCTTCCCCTGGGTCACGCCAAACGACATTGTTTTGTCAACAGAACCTGGAGAAGGCCAACTCTGTGGGACCTAATCCGTCGCTGGCATTCGTGCTGCAGAAGGGGGTCTCGAAGGTACTTTGTCACGACGGCAGTCTTTTTACCCCAAAGCAGGCGGCCCATTGCTTTGCAAGGCACTTGGGGATCCATCGGTAAACTCTCGTCTGAGACTCCCCTCTGTTCCTCTCCTTTTTAATTATTTTGAACTGCTTGATGGGGGGCGTTTTTTCCCCCTTATGAAAAAATACAACTTTCCATATAGGCGCAGGGAGGGGGGGGGAGAGAGCCTTGCGCATCTAATTTCCTGGAGAGCTGCTTTTTTCGAAAAATAATTAAAAAACAAACAAACAACCAGCCACGTCCGGGCAGACGTAATCCTCAGCGGGAAATTCCATCTTCCGCCGCCCCTTTCCCTCCTTTTCCCGCAACTCCGGTCTGGGTTGGGCAGATCTTTGCCCCCGTGAAGGTTTCCGGCCCCGCTGCCTGCCGTCCTGGCGGCGTCACCAAGCTTCGCTTTTTCTCCTCAGCGGCGTTTGCAAAAGGGGCCGCCCAAATTCCGCAGAAACTCCTTGATCTCCTGATTTGGGGGGGGGGGGGGGGAGAGAGAGAGGAACGGAGCCAGCGGCCACGTCACTTTACTGGAAGGCAAACCGACCCGACTCCGTCGGTGCGTGCAGAGCGGCAGCAAAAGCAATGCCGCTCCGCCTACAGGCTAGACGGGCTTTTACTGGAAGAGGCGGGTTTTTTTTTTCTTGCAGCCGAGCAGGGGAGGCTCACTTCGTCCGGCTCCAGGCGAGGTTGGCCCGGGCCAGGCGCCCGACCGGAGCCGAAAGGAACATCGAGTCCGTCCATACACATACACACCCCTTTGTAACTTCTTTATATTATACGGTAGGCCAGAGGTCTTCAAACTTGGCAATTTTAAGACTGGTGGACTTCAACTCCCAGAATTCTCCAGTCAGCATAGCTGGCTGGAGAATTCTGGGAGTTGAAGTCCACCGGTGGTTGAAGTCCACCAGTCTTAAAGTTCCATTTTGAGGACCCATGCGTAGGCCGTCGGCCAGGATCGTAGGGATAGGGGTAGTCTTCGTCGCACCGGGCCGGCTTTCCTCCTCCTTTTAAACGGCTTTGCGCCGCTTGGCGGTGGCGGCTAAGAACCAATATTGTCGCTCCGCGCCAAAAGGGGTTGCAAAGGACGGCGCCGGTCGCTTCTCCTGCTCGGTACACAGTGCGTTCCCCGGATGCTCCTTTGGGCTGGTGCGAGTTTGCTCTTTCGTGCAATTCCGAGTCGAGGCTGCGCTTCGAAATACGAAGCCTAATTCTGGGTCCCCGTGCCGCAGCCTTATATGAGCGCCATCCCCAACGCCTTTAACTCGGGAATCGGGCTCTCTGGGTTCAACAGGCGGGAGAAGAAAAAATGAAAAGAAAACGCTTTGCATAACAGCGAACACGGGCGCAACTCTTGCTGTTGAGCTTTTTTTTTAAATCTTTCCGACGGAGCAAAAAAAAGGGTGAATAAACGCCAGCGGCCTTCAGCCGGTTTTCCCAGAACTTCTGAAGAACCACAGTTAGTTAGCAATAACATGTATAAGTTATAGAAATGAATCAAGTCTGGTCAAGGAACTGCTCCAGATTGTACAGTTCAGATTCTAGGACTTCGGGTTGTGAATATAGAGCAGACGAGCTCGGGAAATCCAACTATGAGATCTGATGATCAGGAAATCAACTAAAATCTGATAATCAGAAAATCAAATATGAGATCTGATCAGGGAAATCATATCAGCCGCTCCGAGTCTTTGGAGAGGGGCGACATACAAATCTAAATAATAATAATAATAATAATAATAATAATAATAATAATAATAATAATAATAATAATGTATGAGGTCCGATGATCAGGAAATCCACTAAGAGATCTGATGGGATGGGATGATTGGAAGCCTCGGATATTACATTATATGGCAAGATCAATAACCATGCAAAAATGTTAATGGGATTCTATGTGGTATGAAAGCTCCAGCATTGCCTTCCTGGGATCTGGCCCAGGTTTCTTTTCTTTCCATCCTTTTCGGATTCGTTGCTACTATATTAACTGGAAACCCCCCACCCCACCCCCACACCTTTTGACATCCCATCTAAATTCAACTCAGTTGAATTTGATTCAATTACTCGATTTTTTTGAGTAAGCCTCGCAGCCTTCGAAATGCGACCACCTCCCCCGCATCTTTCCCCCTGTCCTGCTTGCGAGTCGTGCACGAGTTTTATGCAGGAGGACGAGCCCCCCGAGAAAGAACCGGGGTGGTGGTGGTGGTCAATCAGAGGCTTCTTCAGAGCCGCACTTTTCCGCCTTCTCTATTAAGATCCGTCCCTTAATTGAGGTTTGATCTGCGGCGGGCGAGCAAGGGAATCCCTCGCTGAGCGCGTCACTCTAACCAAGGAAACCCGCGCTCACGTAGTATAACGCAAATGACCATCTTTGGCAACCGCGACCTGCGACAATGGAACGTACTAAACCGAGACGTGGGGGGTGGAAGCAGGATGAGGGGGGAGAAACCATTCCGGACCAGGCAACGGACTGGTCCGGTCGGTCGGAATGGCGAGTGGGCGTGAGAACGTCCTATCTTGAATTGCCGGCCTACCCGCTTTCCCATCGGCTGCGTTCAGTAAACTGGGTCGGGTGGAATGGGCCGACCGATTTTTGTCCTCCTCCTTGTCTCCTCCTCCTCCCTCCCCTCCCCACCAGTGGGAGGCTCCGCGTTGCCATTGGGGCGCGGCCAAGTTGCAACTTTGACGCTGGAAGTCCACATGGTGCAGATCTTAAAGAAGAGGCGATGGCAGCGAGGCTCGGGATTTGAACTGTTGCCACCCGCGCCCTGATTTACCCGGGGGAGATTAAAAGGAGCTCCGGGAACATAAGCTGAGAGAGGCGCTCGCTCAAGAAGAGGGGAGGGGGGTGGGTAGCGTAAGCAGGGGGGACAAGAAGAGTTTCGCCTTCGTGGCCGAGGGGAGCAAAATCGAAGGCTAGATCGATCCCCCGAATCGACTCTTTGCAACAAGGAGTAAATATTAAAAAAAGCGCCTCAAAGCCAGGGCTGAGTCACCCAGTCCAGTTGGAGCAGGAAGACGGCACTTTTCTGAAGGGCTTTAATTATACAGGAGGCAACGATCCTCCTTAAAACTACAGAGAGATCCAGACTTTGAATACCAGTAAGGCAGGCAAAGTAAGGAAGGCAGGGGAAACGACACACGTCCCATTTTCTTTTAGAAATAAAGGCGCGTTTGGAAAAAACACTTGTTTTTTAAAAAAGCTTTTCATAAGTTATGCTGACGTTCTTAAGAGACTCGATCATTTGGCTCTACGAGCGGTGAATTTTGCCTTATACGCGGGAGGTTTGGGTTGATTTTTTTTTTAAAAAAATCCCACGCTCGTTTTGTGAGAGAGGAAAAAAAAAAATCAGGACTCGCTTTAAAATAGAATCAACATCCAAACTGCCAGCTGCATCCGTCTCCACCTGAGCGCGCCTGGAAAAACCTCCAAAGCATCAATTAAAACGATTGGAAACCCAAGACAGGAAGGGACCGAGCCGAGCGGGAACAACAGCTAGAAAGATTGTGATTTTCTTTTTCTCCTCCTCGTTATTATTATTCCTCTCCTCCTTGAACCTTGGACAATGTACCGGGACTTTCCGACGAATTTTGATACCTCCTCTCGGGGCAGCAGCACTTCTCCGGGCCATCCGGAAACTTACTCTAGCATCACAACTCAACAGGTAGGGGCCAGCCCCGAGCACCTCGGGTCGGCGAGTTTTGCTCAAATCCTGTGCTTTTTACCAGGACACGTGTCCTTTCTCTTCTCCTTAAATCCATACCACGATTTGGGGATTTGTTATGTGTGTTGGAATGATCTTTAGGCGTCATGTGAAGTTCGTTGTATGGGTATACTGTGTGGATACATACAGTGACAATAAAGTATTATTATTATAGAAACATAGAAGATTGACGGCAGAAAAAGACCTCCTGGTCCATCTAGTCTGCCCTTATACTATTTCCTGTATTTTATCTTAGGATGGATATATGTTTATCCCAGGTATGTTTAAATTCAGTTAGTGTGGATTTACCAACCGCGTCTGCTGGAAGTTTGTTCCAAGCATCTACTACTAATGTACGAATTAAGTAAAATTATATTGTTGTTATTACTATTACTGTTGTTATTATCATCTCTCCCAATTGTGGTCCTGTGACAGGAATTTGTGGGGAGAGGGAAAGCAGCTTTCTTTCATTTTATTTTAATATGGCTTTGCGTAGTTGGGGTGGCTATTATCATGCTGATGATTTATTATCTGCTTTTCTTTCCCCCTCAGTCAGCAAGCGCCTCTCCGTCGCACGTTTCTCTCAGCCAGCCAGCTACCCCGTCCCCGCCAGCGATCTGCGCCCCCCCCCCTTCCTCCCGCGGCTCGCAGCAAAGCAACTCCTTAGCCAAATAGTAAAGTTCGCTAACCACACCCCAGTCCACCTCCTTGTGTGCGCGCCTCGACCTCTCCCCCTCAGTTCGGGAGATTAAGAGAGCAGGAGCGGCGGGCGGCGCGTCTCCTTTGGCCTCCAGTCCAATAGCCGCCTCTTGGCGCCCTCACGCCTTAAAAGGAGGCGGAAACGGCCGCGGCTTTGCGAGAGTTTTGGGCGGTTGCGGGCGAGCGAGTCCTTGGAAGCGCAAGACGAGAGCGAGCGAGCGAGCGAGCGCCCTTGGAAGTTGGTAGGCAGGAAAGGCAGCCCCGATCGGAACGGGCAAGTCCAATGCGACCCTGACTGAGCCACCGATTTGGGCGGCGCGCCGGTTTAAATAAGCGGGGTTGTATGTGTGTGGGGGTCGGTCCTCTCTCTCCCTTGCCTTGTTTTCCTTTTTCTTCCTAGGAAAAGAGCTTCGCGGCTGTCTGTGCGCTCGCCATCCCTTTGCCCGGTATTCTCTCTTTTTTTTAAGTTCAGCAGAACCCGAACCCAGCTCCCTCTTCGGGCGGTCTTGCTTTTCCGCAGCTTGTGCTGGCCTCTGGTGGCGCCTAAGGCGATGAGGCGGAGAGGCGCGCGGTGGGGAGGATGGGAGGTTGCTTTGGTTATTCTCTTGGCTTCGGGCAGGGCGGGGGGACTCTCTTCTTGGAAAGGTGGTGTCTTCGGTCTGTTTTTCTCAGGGGAGATCAGGGGGGTCCGCCTAACGGGGAAGCGAAGGGACGGGGGGAGAGCCTTTCTTGGGCGAGAGTCTTTAAAAAATCCTGGGTGAAGAGAAAGCCGGAGCCGCCATCTCCAGGTTACATGCGCCAGGTCAAAGAGTTTGGGTGAGTACGGGCGGGTGTTTTCCCTCGGAATAAAACGCCTCATTGGGAACAAAAGGGAGGAAATCCTGAGTAGCTTGCTGGAAATGTTAACACAGGGTTCCACTGGTAGAAAAGGGGGTATATGTGGCCTCCCTTCTTCAATCCTTGCCATTGGGAAAGACTGCCAAAATGTCTGGTACCTCAGGTGAAAGGAGAGAGCCAAAGAGAAAACTTGGTTTCTGTTGTGGAGTTTTAAGAGTGCAAAGGAGGAGATGAAGCAAGTCAAGTTTTCAGGTTTATTCAGTAGAAACTTACCCCACCCCACCCAAGTAAGCAGCTTGCAAACAGCAGGCTAAATGTAGGTCTGGTCATCTATAACAGTGTTTCCCAACCTTGGCAACTTGAAAATATTTGGACTTCAACTCCCAGAATTGCCCAGCCAGCAAATGCTGGCTGGGGAATTCTGGGAATTGAAGTCCAGGTTGGAAAACACTGATCTATAATATGTTTCCTTGGCTTGACTTTTTCCCTTATGGTATTTCTTAAAAGTTCAGATATTGCGGTGGTGGGGTGAGAATCTAAAGAGTAGAAAATAATTGGCTCTGAAGAAGGACCATAATCCAGGAACCCTTTTATAAGAAAGTTATATGTGTTCCTAATTTGGAGAGGGCATATTTGCAAGTGCCCATCAAGATAGGGCGCCTCACAAAAGTCCTCTATTTTACAAAACAGAAAAGTTAGGTTACCTATGAACTTTACCTGTGAAGGCAAGAAGGAATTCTGGACCTCTAAACACAAATTTCTGCCTTGAGCTCATATAGTCTTCTACTCCAGGGCCTATTTGGCAGAGGGCAAATTGAGGAGACTAGGGCTGGCAGATAAATAACTTTGCCAAATGAGTACAATGCAGAGGTGTGGTCTGGATGTCAAGTGCCAAAACACGTATCTGCCTGCACAAAGCACAACAAAATACCCCCCCACACACATAATGCAAACAGGTTATGTTTAAAGAAACACACAAATCATTATACTCCCACATAGAAGAAAATCTCAGACAAAAAATACACCACACCAAAACATACAAATGAGCTAACATGCATCACATGATTAGGTTGGAAACTCAGGCTTTGCTTTGCAGCAAACTATTTCCCAGTGGAAAACTAATGTTTAATTATATACAAAAAAAGTAAAAATCATTTTAAAATTAGAAGGGACAATGAAGTGCTTTTAAGGAGCACATCTGTGAGCCCAATGCTACCCACATTAAATGCCTATATAATCCCAGGGTAGTTGAGGCTCACCTGGACCCTTGTGAGACTTAATCAGGGTAAATGGTCACTTAAATGACAGAAACAGGGAATGAAGTCACTTGAAATGCATGTGACTCTATGGATAGATATGTTTTCTTGATATGGGTTGGTCATTCCTCGATTTCTTATCTCTAAGTTTCTTATTTAAGAAATACAAGTTTAAGGAGAGAAAGGAAATTGAAAGCCACCAGTTCTTGGGAACAGTCCAGGTCTGTTCCCGAGAGAAGCCACAATGGGAATCTCCTTTGAATTGCTTCAGTTCCTAAGTTCCTTCAACTCAAATGAATTAAGCTTATGATATAATCTTTTTTCAGGGTTTGGAAAAAATAAAACGAAAATAGAGATGTCTTCAGGGAATTATGGTGCCAGCTCACATAACTGTCAGGACAGAATTAAGGATTTGGAAGGTGACTCTAGAAAATTATTTCAAAGTTCCAAAGAAAGATACCGTAGATTATTTTCATTATATAGTAGTTGGCCTTTAGGAAAGAGCCTGACAAATTGTATATGGGCAAAATTAGGCTACACTTTGGCAGTTCACAAAATTAGATATATTCATGAATATTTAATTGTGCTGATTTTAGTTTTCAAAATTGGGAATAATGCATCTGTATTATTTTCGTGTTTATTAGTGTCTGAATGGATTTTGTATCTAGGATGAAAAATGTGAATCAAAAGTCGTAAGAAGCGGGAAAAGATTGGTTATTTAGTGAAGGTGAAGAGATAATATACTTCTATCTCGCTCTTTGGAAATAAGTAGTTCTCCCTTTCCTTTTCAAATACTAATCTTTAATTTTCCAAGATATTTCTAAAAATGCAAAATGTTTCCTTAATATTTGTAATGGTTAGCATTTTTTTACTGTGACACCCATCCCATTTATTTGTGCTTTATTTGGTAGAAGTAGGTTTGCAGTGGACCGAATTTGTAAGGTTATGGAAGTAACTTCTTCACTTCCAAATAACCACATATTTCTTTCCGTGAGTCTGAAATCAAATTTGTTTCATATTCTAAGATTTCCTTTTTCCCCCAATTGTACAAATAGAATGTCCATGTCATTTTTAGGATTCTAAGGAGGCTGTAATATTTTGTGTTTGAAAAAGTAAAATTTGCAACTGTTATTAGAATAAGCTTGATTGAAATAATTACGTTTACTTTTCAAAATGTTCAATGTTAGTATCATTAGCTTGGTTTGTAATTTACTTTAACTCAGGTTGTTGAACTGGATATTATACACCCAAAGTAAAATGTCTTTTTCCATTGAAAATTTAGAATCTAAATTTAAAATCTGATGTGTGATTACATATGCGTTTTTAAATTTCAGTATGTTAATGACGGACTTTTTTATGTTTTTGTAAATATAGTTCAGTACTCTCTTTATAATCCCATCTAATAAATGGCCATACGTACTACAGACCCAATTTACTGAAAAAAACATTTTTGCAATGGATTGTAAATCATATGTCACTTCAAAAAAATGTAAAAGCAAGAGAGAATGCTTTTTTCTAGATTAGGCAGAGTTTATTACTCTTTTGCAAATTAGTGGAATCTGCAAGGTGAACTATACTTTTTAAATTATGGATTTTCTTTCTCTCTTGTTTGCAACTCTTCTCTTTTATTCTAGTTGGATTCAATTTCCCTTCCATGAACTCTGACCCTGTTTCATGAAGCATTTCGGTCTTTTGCTAAAAATGCTGTTTAAATG
This sequence comes from Erythrolamprus reginae, assembly GCF_031021105.1. Classification (NCBI taxonomy): domain Eukaryota; kingdom Metazoa; phylum Chordata; class Lepidosauria; order Squamata; family Dipsadidae; genus Erythrolamprus; species Erythrolamprus reginae. The sequence goes on from NC_091950.1 coordinate 354,401,634, forward strand.
ATAGTAATTTCCATAGTCAAAATGCAACCCCCCCCTCCAATATCTCCTATCCTTTCAAAGGAGTCAATTCAGTTTGGTTTCTACATTTTTTAAACAGCTTTTCCCAGAAGGAACTGGAATGTCCTTTTTCTGTATCTGCTTTATCTTCAGGCAAACAAGAGAGGGCAATTACTGTTTTCCTTTGGTATTCAGACATTCCCTGGCTTGTTGGTATTTATTGTTGATTGGGTTTTGACCTTCAAAATGCAAGTTTTTACAGGATCTGAGCACTCTGGCTGCATTTTTGGGATACTTTTTTTTGGTCAGTGTCTGGTCTTGAACGATGTCGGAACTTAAAGAATGAGGAATATTTCCTGTTGGAACTGAAGTCTGATGGCCGGTTTGTTCCCCGCCTTTTTTCTCTAAATTTGCATTTCTCTATTTTTCTCCCCCCCCCCAGCTGCCTTTTCATCATAGGCAAAAATTATGGCTTCTCTGAAAGGCATTGCACAATCTCCTCAGTTACACAAACTTATAATATTTCATAACATGTTTACATCGGTTGCCTTTGCTTTCCTCCCCCTTCCTCTCCCCCCCCCCCATGGCTTTTTTATTACTTGTGCAGTAAAGCAGCAACATGGGGAATAACGCATTATTTTTACTATAAGCTACAGGCACTTTTTAGGAGGGCATAATTGTGTTAATCTTTGCTAGTAATTCCAGTCTGCAAGATTCCATACATCAAAGAGTTCCTCCACCCCCCTTATTTTATTTTTTTTTACCAGAAATGACTCTCTCTGTGCCCAGCTCCCTAGTAAAGACATCTCTTTGGTGCCCTCTTTTGGCTAATCCAGATAGATTTCCAAAGATTATAGATAATGGAAAGGAGTAATTTACACTAAGTGTGTGGAATGGTGAGCTGCTTGCTTCAAATGTACGGCATATTATTATTATTATTTTTTTAAAAATACCCTTGTGGTTCAAATACTTTCTCAGTATTTTTGGTACAGTTTTGTCTCAAAGATTCATCCCTTTTGAGAAGAAACTTTGTCTATATCTAAACTCATGGCTATACACTTTTGTAAAATTTGCTCTCTGGGACTGGAATTGTTTCGGGTGCTTTTACCTTACTGGTTTGTGAAGATCAGGATTTTAACTGACTGGTCAAGTAGCCAACCAACTTTGGCCTTCTCATATGTGCACTAACTCAGGGGTCCCCAAACTTGGCAAGTTTAAGACTTGTGGTCTCCAACTTACAGAATTCTTCAGCTATGCTATCTGGATAATTCTGGGAGTTGAAATCCACAAGTCTTAAAGACTACTAACTTCTGCACTATCTGTTACTAGTTTTTTCAATCTACTGGATGTGACATAAGAAGCCCAATTGGTTTTAGCCTTCGACACCATGTATATATGATCATACCAGTATTTCTTACAAAATTTCGGTTGTAGAGTCAACAATTTATAGGTGGTCCTCGACTTACAACAGCTCATTTAGTGACCGTTCAAAGTTGCAACAGCATCAAAAAAAGTTACATGACCGGTTTTCACAGTTACGACCTTTCTACCATCCACATAATCATGTACCCAAAATTCTGATGCTTGGCAACAGCTTCATACTTATGACCGTTGCTATGTCCCACGATCATGCAATCTTCTTTGCTGAGAGTCTGACAAGCAAAGTCAATGAGGAAGCTCCGTTCACTTAACGATCAGGTTATCAACTGCAGTGATTTACTTAACAACTGAAGCAAGAAAGGTCACCTAATGGGGCACAATCCACTTTTAAAATGATTCACTTCACAACAGAAATTTGGGGCTCAATTGTTGTAAGTCGAGGACTACCTGTATCCACTACAGCAGTATACGCTGCTCTTAATCTTAGCCAAAATGTTGAATCCTTTGCTAAATCACAGAGGTCCTGAAATTCAATCTTGTTTTGTGCCTTCGGTGTTTGTTGACAGTTTGTGATAATAGTAGTTCCATCCTAAGGTTGTTTTTTTTTAAAAGCATGATGGAAATTTAATAAAGAAATGAAGAACAGCTTGGTCCTAAAAGGGTGTGGTTGTGTATACACCTTAAGACACTGCTGTTATGTTCAAGATTAAATAAAGACATGGCAATCATGTCAGAATAGATGCATGTATGGTTTACATCTGACAGTTCAAAGAGAATATGAGTGCTTCTGCAATGTCTTTTGCTTTGATTCCTACTGCTGTTGCAGACTAAGCATAAATCTGAACTTCAACTCAAGAATGAACGATTCATAAAGGTACTTTATGTCAGCTGCCTGACAAGAGAAAAAAATGTATTAAATTCTCTCTCCTCTGTCCCCAACCTTTTCTTAATTCAGAGTGAGGCATCTTGTCTTTGTGAACGTACTGTATTTAAATTGCTGCATCCTTAAAGCAGTCTGTTATTTATGAAAACGATGCTGTTATCACAAATTCACAGTATAGATATCTTTGCACAATATGGATATATTTTGATATTTTACCATGGAACCTGTCTTGAAAATATCCTGCAAGGTTATTTGCAGGATCTAAAGCAGAAGTAAAGCACCGAATCATAATAATTCAGATCAGATAACAATGTATCTTTCAATGTATAAAACAGTAAAAGAGATGAGATGCTGTAAGCCACTGCTGTAGTTGATGGTAGGTTGATCTTTTCAATAACAAAAAAATTTCAAATGTTGTGAAGCAGTGAGAAGAATACAGCAGATCATTTTCACCACGAGACTGATGGGCGACCTCACCCAAGCCACTCTCGTTTTCTGCTGTGTATCCTCATTGAGTTATAGTGATAATATAAGATAATGCTAAGAAGAGTAGCAGATTTATGCAATAAGGATTTGCAGGTGTTTCTTATCTTGCCATTGGTTATATCTCTTATTAGGAAGAATGATCTCCAACATAGATGGTTACTTATCATGGTTGTTATTTCCAATATCAGAGGAATACTACACGACATACTATGGGCCCATAGACTGGTTACTGCAAGATATAATATAGGATAAGGCAAATCTTATGGGAAATCCAGCACTATTTTTCTTAAATGTTACACAAATGCACAGAGGCTTTGCTTTGAATTATGGAAGTCCACAGTAACTTTCCATTTTTATTCTGGTCTGATAGCTCTAGATTCCCCTCTGAATGAAAAAGGTTAGCAGCTTGATGTTTAATAATTTAAACAGTTCACTTTTCCATCCTGCAAAAGATTACTCAAGAATATCCATCTGAGCCTGAAGTGTGCTTCACTCAAGGAAAATAAATCCTATTGAAATGTAAAAAAAGAAAAAGAAAAAGAAAAAAAGAATAGCATTAGAAAGATTGGATTTTTTTTCTCTAGACAGATGTGTTGGAAATTAGCCTGTAGAAGCATGTACATGGAGAAGTGCACATAACCAGTTTCTGTTTAGTTAAACAAACAAACAAACTAACCTTTAAGTCTCAAATCAGTCTTGACTCAAAATCCTTCTGCTTCATTGTAATCTCTCTTTGTCTCTAGGGCTGTTCCTATTCGCAAGGGAAGGAGGCTATGACCATAGTTGCCAAGAATATTGTATCTGAGCCACTTTGCTGATTTTTATTCCACAGCCATAGAAACATAGAAGACTGACGGCAGAAAAAGACCTCATGATCCATCTAGTCTGCCTTTATACTATTTTCTGTATTGTATCTTAGGATGGATATATGTTTATCCCAGGCATGTTTAAATTCAGTTATTGTGGATTTACCAACCATGTCTGCTGGAAGTTTGTTCCAAGCATCTATTACTCTTTCAGTAAAATAATATTTTCTCATGTTGCTTTTGATCTTTCCCCCAACTAACTTCAGATTGTGTCCCCTTGCTCTTGTGTTCACTTTCCTATTAAAAACACTTCCCTCCTGGACCTTACTTAACCATTTAACATATGTAAATGTTTCGATCATGTCCCCCCTTTTCCTTCTGTCCTCCAGACTATACAGATTGAGTTCATTAAGTCTTTCCTGATACGTTTCATGCTTAAGACCTTCCACCATTCTTGTAGCCCGTCTTTGGACCCGTTCAATTTTGTCAATATCTTTTTGTAGGTGAGGTCTCCAGAACTGAACACAGTATTCCAAATGTGGTCTCACCAGCACTCTATATAGCGGGATCACAATCTCATTTAGGAGATATTTATTTCTGAGTACTCATAACTAATTTAGACCAGCTTTGTTGGTCTGAGAGTTGAAGTCCACAAGTCTTAAAGTTGCCAAGGTTGGAGACCCCTGATTTAGACGACCTGTATGATAGGAACATACAGTAACTAATAATAGTACACTTAGTGACTGTTCAAAGTTACAACGGCACTGAAACAAATGACTTTTTTCACACTTATGACCATCATCCCCAGGATCATGTCATCAAAATTCAGACACTCGGAAACTGACTCATATTTATGACCTTTGTAGCGTCCTGGGGTCAGGTGATCTTTTGCTACCTTCTTACAAACAAAGGGGTCAAAGGGGAAGCCAGATTCACTTAACAACTCTGCTATTAAGTGAACAACCGCAGAGATTTACTTAACAACTGTGGCAATAAAAGTCGTAAAATGGGGTAAAAACCCCTTAACAGATGTTTCACTTGGCAGCAGAAATTTGGGGCTCAATTGTGGTCATAAGCCAAGGATCACCTGCAATGTTTTCTTAATAGCTCTTAACCACTCTTTCACTCTTGTCCAATTTCATGCTGTTCAGTTGGGTTGAAATTAAGTAGAGTAAAAACACTCAAGTTCAGCTCTATATCTGGTGACCAGGAATACTTGTCCTAGCCTAGACAGTAATATGGAGATCATTTGGTATTGAATTCTTCCAGGATATTATTTCGATTTCCCAGTCATATCTACAGCCTTGACTCTGCATAACCTCCAAATCTTGATAAAGTCTGCTAGAATCTTAAAATTCTCAAGTTGGTGCCAATTCTTAACAACCACATATATTTTGTCTGTGACAATCCTTCCTAATTTGTCTGTTTAGGTCTTCAAGTTGTGTACACAACAGCATTGCAACTGAGCTGTCCACCTGATTACTGATTGTCCTGTTCTTCTTTTTCCTTCTGTTTTTCCCAGTATTACAGCCTTTTGTAGAGAGCCAGGATCTCACATAATAGGATAGAGAGAGCCTTGAGTGAGAACTTCGGCTTGAGTTGTTTGATTGGGTTGTTTTTCTTGATTATCCATGGTATTCTCAGCAGTCTCAATTCCCAATCCACTGGAGTCCCGGTATATATGGACATCAGGTTTTGTCGGGTTGCTTATTTCATTGTCCAAAGCACACATATCGAGATGCTAAAACAGCTTGTCTAGATTACTGTGTGTCATAAGAGTGCATGTTCTAGTATGCCTTCTTGCTTCATCAGCCATGATTTTATAATACTGTATAACACTGAAGAATAGCAGTTAACTCCTAAATATGCTCATTAGGAAGTTCTGAGGAGAATACCAGAATACTTACGGGACCGCCTTCTGCCGCATAAATCCCAGCGGCCGATCAGGTCCCACAGAGTTGGCCTTCTCCAGGTCCCATCGACCAAACAATGTCGTCTGGCGGGGTCTAGGGGAAGAGCCTTCTCTGTGGCTGCCCCGGCCCTCTGGAATCAACTCCCACCCAAGATTTGAACTGCTCCCACCCTCCTCGCCTTTCGCAAGAGCCTGAAGACCTATCTATGTCACCAGGCCATTAAAGTTATGAGCGGGTATGATTTTGTAGTATCGATTGTTTTTAAGATAATGGGTTTTAGCTACAGCTTTAATTATTAGATTTGTTTCTGTATTGTTTTATTGTTGTTGTGAGCCGCCCCGAGTCTTCGGAGAGGAGTGGCATACAAATCTAATAAATAATAATAATAATAATAATAATAATAATAATAATAATAATTATTATTATTATTATTATTATTATTATCTCCTTTGTTGATTACAGAGGGATGTTGGTTCAGAGAATAGCAAGATTGAAAGCTGAAAGCCATTGTTAATGCAGACTTCTGCTTTACATTGGGACTTTGTCCTTCTTTTGTAAGTCCTATCCACTCCCTGCCTTTTAACTACTATTCTTGGATGTTAACCTTACCAAGCAGGTTGTAAGGATGACGACTTCTCTCCTTGTTTCCTCGCTCCCTTGTTTATGTTGCATCATTCTGGAAAATAAATATATGTTTTTCTCACCACATACCTTCACAGTTAAGACTGCTACCATCTTCGCAGATTATCCTCAAGGCACAAATTCTGAATCGGTAGTTGACCTTAGTTTGGATTCTTCAGAACAGATCTCCTGTTTTTGTTTAGTTCACTAGTTTATTTTAATTCCTTTAATGTCATTACATCAATCAAAATGGTGGGGATCATTTTCATATACAGTGGTACCTCTACTTATGAACTTAATTCATTCCGTGACCAGGTTCTTAAGTAGAAAAGTTTGTAGGAAGAAGGAATTTTTCCCATAGGAATCAATGTAAAAGCAAATAATGTGTGCGATTGGGGAAACCGCAGGGAGGGTGGAGGCCCTGTTTCCTCCCAGGAGATTTCTAGAGAGACCCCAGAGTGGCTTCTCCCCGCCTTTTGCAGCCCTGTTTCCTCCCAGGAGATTCCTAGAGAGGACCCATGGAGGCTTCTGCCCACCTTTTCTGGCCCTGTTTCCTCCCAGGAGATTCCTAGAGAGGCCCCATGGAGGCTTCTCCCCATCTTTCCAGGCCCTGTTTCCTCCCAGGAGATTCCTAGAGAGGCCCCATGGAGGCTTTCCCCTGCCTTTTCCGGTTACACTTTCGGAGGCTCGGGCTTGTAAGTGGAAAATGGTTCTTGAGAAGAGGCAAAAAAATCTTGAACGCCCTGTTCTTATCTGGAAAAGTTTGTAAGTAGACACGTTGTTAGGTAAAGATACTACTGTACTGCAAATACTGTTAGTTACGATATTTTTCAGAGTATAAGACGCACCGTTTTCTTTCTTAAAAGAGGCTGTCTTATACTCTTATATTCCAAATGTAGCTTTTTTGAAGCTTTTTTCCCCCAGCCTTAATGTGTTAACAATCTTCCGGGCTTCCTATTACCTCTGAAGAAGGTTTTTTCCAACCCTATTGCAGGCTTGTTTTCATTCCTACTCCCACTGGGAAAGTTTTTTCCAACCCTAAAGCAGTGCTAATGATCTTCCCAGTTTTTTTTTTAAATTCCTTCTCCCTCCGAAGTAATTTTTTCCAGCCTTTTGCAGGCTTGTTTTTATTGCTATTTTTTTCAGCTCTAACCAGTGGATAAAATATTGTGCTGAAGAGACTAAGGACACTAGCTTGATGAATACCTGGTAGGTAGGTCCCCCCTCCCATTTTTCTATCCCAAAACTAAGGCGCGTCTTATACTCCGGTGTGTAATGAGTTTAAAAACCCCATGCTTGGGCATGATGAGCCTATAAACCTAATCCAATAATTGTTGTCTCCTTGTTACAGAAAAGAATTCCTTTTCTTTACTTTCCCCCACTCCTTTAGAGGCTACCAGTTGTTTTCTTTTTCCTCCATTGCTCCAGCTTTTGGTGCCAGCAGAAGTTTCAGATTTGCTTTGAAAACAAAACATGGTGGACTCTTATGCCTTTAAAATTTTTATATATGCACACAAATACCTAAACATTGTTTGAAATGAATTATTATATAGTGTCTTTTTAAAAGCTCCTGCTTTGTTTTGTCTAGACAGAGGAAAAACCTTCAAGGATTTTTTTTTTCTGATCTGGATCCCAAAACACTTTTTATGGAATATTATTAAAGAATAGGCACATAAATCTGCTTCAGCTGGAGGCATCTTTATATTCTGCCTTTAAAACTGCCTCCAGATCAGACTTGTAGAGCAGCAGTACTTTAACTGGTACCAGGCCTTAAAATACTATGCCATAATGATGGAACAGTGTCTGTGAAACAGCTTTTTTGTTTTTATATTCATTTGCCATGTTTCCATATGTATTTTCTGCCAGCTTGGAATATACCAGAACGACGAGTATTTTTCAGTTATTGATATTTTAACCGATTAAAGCAATAAGTAGGAAAAAAAATAGGGGTATTGAAATAATCTAAAATTCTCAGGTATCTTTTTAAAATGCTATTAATTTTATACTACAAATATTGTTATTGGTATTATTAAGCTTTTTTAGAAGATGTGACTATGTATGTATGTATGTATGTATGTATGTATGTATGTATGTATGTATGTACCGTGTTTCCCCGAAAATAAGACACTGTCTTATATTAATTTTTGCTCCAAAAGTTGTGCTATGTCTTATTTTCGGGGGGTGCCTTATATTTCTCAAATAAGAAAATTCACAGGCAGAAAAGCTGACACCCCCAAAGAAAGTGTACCGTATGGTACACTGATTACGGTACGGTACGGTACCTGTCAGTATGGCACCCACACACACAAACGACGGCACTTATATGGCACAACAGTATACTCCCGCTATTGCAGCTTCCGGCCACCAGAGGAACTACAGTCTACACACTGTAGTGGAGACTGTAATGGCGGTGAGACAGCAGCAGACTGTGTCTGCTGTACTGGACAGTAGTACAAAGCAATGGAAGGGGCCAGCAGGGGACGCCACATTATTACGGTACCGCTATGAACAGCTTTGAATGGTACGGTATGTTTTTCCACCATACCGTATGTAAATTTGATTAGGCCTTATTTTCAGGGGGTGCCTTATATTAGCAAATTCTGCAAAACCTTTGACATGTCTTACTTTCGGGTTACGTCTTATTTTCGGGGAAACAGGGTATGTATGTATGTATGTATGTATGTATGTATGTATGTATGTATGTATGTATTTACTTACTTATTTACTTACTTACTTACTTATTTATTTATTTAGATTTGTATGCCGCCCCTCTCCATTTTCATAGGAATAGTATGGAAGATTTTGCTGTAGTTTTCTTTCTGGATTTTTTGGACTTCCTATCTAGCCTACAAACTTGTGATTTTCTAATAGTTTCCTCCCTCAGTAGGCTTAGTCCTACTTAAATTGCAAGCTCAATGTCATTCAGATTCTTCCAGCAACATAAACTTTTTAGTTTTAAATATGACATGGTTTGCTTAAGATCGGCCTACTTTTTGCCTTCTAAAGAGCCAGGGATATTCCTTACCTCATACCAGTGTTTCCTTAAAGACTGATGAAGCTTTGTCATTCTATGAGTCAGCCTTGTCTTTTGAGTTAGTATTTGATATTCTAGGAACACAAACAATTGAGTAGAATATGATTGAGTTACACCTGGAATTCTCTGGGATGACTTGTTAGAAAACACAACTTTTTCCTCACCTACTCCTCCGTATTTCATGAATGATCACACAGGTAACAGAGTAAAATTGTAATGAAGAAGAGAAAAGTGCTCCCTGGGATTTAGATAAGAAAGAGTTAATAAAGCAGTCAATCTAGAACAGTGTATGATAATAATAATAATAATAATAATAATAATAATAATAATAATAATTATTATTATTATTATTATTTATATTTGTATGCCTCCCCTCTCCGAAGACTCGGAGCGGCTCAAGAAACTCTGTGGTTTCTTAACTTTGGCAAGTTTAAACTGCGTGGACTACAATTTCAGAATTCTGGGAGTTGAAATCTATCCATCTTAAATTTGCTAAGGTTGAGAAACATTGACCTAGACCAGTGATGGAAAACCTTTTTTTCCTTGGGTGCCAAAAAAGTGTGTGCACTCACTATTGTGCGTGCACGATGGCCCACACCCATAATTCAATGTCTGGGAGGGCGAAAACAGCTTCCCCCTGCCCTCCGGAGATCCTCTGGAGGCCGGAAATGGCCTGTTTCCCAACTTCTGGTAGGCCCAGTAGGCTAGTGTTTCACCCTCCCCAGGCTCCAAAGGCTTCCGTGAAGCTGGGGAAGGGTAAACATGACCTCCCCCATCCCCCCAGAGGCTCCCTGGAAGCCAAAAACACTCTCCCAGAGCCTCTATGCGAGCCAAAAATCAGCTGGCTGCCACACACATGTATGTTGGAGCTGAGCTAGGGCAACAGTTAGTGTGCCAGCAGATATTCAATTTTAATTTAATTTATTAGATTTGTATGCCACCCCTCTCCGAGGACTCGGAGCCAAAAGATATGGCTCTGCGGGCCACTTGTGGCACCCGTGCCATAGGTTCGCCATCACTGACCTAGACTAGACAGAACCCATCAAAACCCAGGTAACCCAAGCTCTAAGCAATCAACCAAAAACAATCACCCCACACTCTTAGACCAGCTTCTGAAAAGGCAGGTGCCCAATTAGCTATATCCCTACTTTTTTCATCTTCTATCACAGAGGTCTTCAAACTTGGCAACTTTAAGACTTGTGGGCTTCCAGCTTTCTGGGAGTTAAAGTCCACAAGTCTTAAAGTTGCCAAGTTTGGGGACCCCTGTTCTATCAGGAGAAGAAGGGATCACTATCTCTCAGCTGGCTTCTGCAGGCCCAGCTTTCAAATGAGGATTGAGAAATAGCCATCTATGGAAATGTGGAACTAAAGGCAGATTAAAAGATGCGTGTGAATGAATTTATATATGTGAATTGTTCAGAGCTGTTTCTTCCTTTGTTTCCTTAATTGTATTTTATTGTGCATGCATGTGTCTGAATCAGGGATGGGTTCTAACTTACCTAGCCGCTGATTCACTTCCTCCCTCGCCGCGTGTTGCACACAGTGCCACGAAAACTCAGGTTCTGTGCAGAAACAATAAACAGCTCCACATGCACAGAAGCCAAAAACAAGATGGCGCCTGCCTATGGTGCCGCTGAGAGAGCCAGTTTGGGGGCATGGCCAGCCTGCGATTGCTGCCGGTTCAGTGAGTGGGGGAAAATTCCCGCTACCTGTTCTATAGAACCGGTCTGAATTGGCAGGAACCCATCTCTGGTCTAAATGTATATTCATGCCTGGAAGAGACTGAGTTTAAACTATGACATATTTAATTTTATTTCTCATATGGTCTTCAATTCTTAATTAGTTCCTTAACTCTATGCAATGAACAATTTATTCATTCTTCCTGAATCTGAATCTTTCTGAATCAGAATCTTATTCTGACATGGAATTTATCCTAGCAAGCATCCTAGCTACTCTTAACTATGGAGGCCCAGAGTAGGTGCAGATCTGAGTTGCTTCTTCCTAAGCATAGAAAAAGATTTTTTGTAAAGAGTGGGAATGTAAGTGATTATATATTTCCCACTTCCCCAAATTTGTACGAAGACTCCAGAAGACCATATCTTTTGGATATATGTGGTTACAAAAGTGGAAGACCAAAATTAAAGAATTTTTTTCTTTTATTGCTTTAGTTTGAAGTGTGAACCTTCTGGGTTTTGTTTTGTTTTGTTTTTGTTTTTAAACCATCTTAAAAAAACCTGCAGGCAGGAATGCAAAAAATGTCAACATTGGCATTTATGGACTTAGTAATATTCTGTAGCAACACCCAGAATTTCTACCTGAAGACTGCATTGACAGTCTTTCCTCTATTCACCTGGGATAAATGCCATTGAATTCAATTGACGATTTTGCGATGTTTAGTATGGATTTGCAAAGCTCCAAAATTCCATTTTAGGAATTGCAGTATCATTTAGACTTATATACCGCTTCATAGTGCTTTACAGATCTCTCTAATCTACAGAACTACTGTGTTTCCCCGAAAATAAGACACTGTCTTATATTAATTTTTGCTCCAAAAGTTGTGCTACGTCTTATTTTCGGGGGGTGCCTTATATTTCTCAAATAAGACAAACTCACAGGCAGAAAAGCTGACACTCCCAAAGAAAGTGTACCGTACGGTACACTGATTACAGTACGGTACCTATCAGTATGGCACCCACACACACAAACGACGGCACTTATATGGTGCCACAATATACTCCCGCTATTGCAGCTTCTGGCCACCAGAGGAACTACAGTCTATGCACTGTAGTGGAGACTGTAATGGCGGTGAGACAGCAGCAGACTGTGTCTGCTGTAATGGACGGTACAAAGCGATAGAAGGGGCCAGCAGGGGATGCCACATTATTACAGTACTGCTATGAACAGCTTTGAATGGTACCGTATGTTTTTCCACTGTACCGTATGTAAACTTGACTACGCCTTATTTTCGGGGTGGGGGGGGTGCCTTATATTAATTAGCAAATTCTGCCAAACCTATGACATTCCTTATTTTTGGGGAACGTCTTATTTTCGGGGGAAACAGGGTAGCATATTGTCTCTAACAATCTTGGTCTTCATTTTACTGATCTTGGAAGGATGGAAGGCTGTGTCAACCTTGAGCTAATCAGAATCAAACTCCTGGATTGAGCTGTGAGTTAGCCTGCAATATTGAATTCTAATACTGAGCTACCATGACTTTACTAAGTTAATCCGCCTTGTCACAGCAAAAACGGTATTTCTTCCTTGATTGGCCTTTTTTTTGAGGAGGTGGGCTCTGTCATGCAAAAGACCCATTTGTCAGTCATAGCAAAACCATACATTATAGCTGTCCTGGCATATGAAAGCAATATCTTCGTTTTTTAAATACGGTATTTAAAAAGCCAGATCCAAAGAATGATGTGATGATATTATTTTTGGGGTAAGAACAAAACCTTGCCTTTTAATAATACTGCTGCCTCAATTTGTTCATTTAAAGCAGGGGTGTAAAACTGGCAGCCTGCGGGCCAAATGCATGATGCGCAGGCCAAGCCCACCCCAACTCTGCGAAGGGGAAAAACATCACTATACAGCAACGTGACATGGCGAGTTTGACACCTGTGATTTATCTGCTACTAATAACACAGGTGTCATCAAACTGCTACAATAATATACACAATATACCGGTACTTGAATAATCCATTATTCAGAAGTCATTGAATCCCTGTGTCTCTCTGATTTATTTGACTTGCTTCCTCCTTCTGTTTGTGTAATCCCTCTTCCACCACATGTTATCAGTAGTTTTAAAAAATTCTAATTTGTTTGGTTGGTTGCAACATTTTACTGCATTTTCAGTATTTCTCAGGCTGCCTGTTTTCAAAAAGCTAGTTAGTTCTAGTTTGCTAGCTGCAGATCTTTCCTATAAACCACATTATCACTAGTATGCCCACTGAGAGACTTTTGCACTTTCCTATTACTTGAGCAAGTTTTCACCAATCATTTTTCTTAACTCCCAAAAGTGGTAATGTATTTGCTTTCCTTCAATATGATCTTGGTTTTTCTCTTCTCAATTTTTCAGTACATTTTTGCAGTGCTTCTTTTTACTTTAAATGTCTGTGAAAATTTGGGCTGCTGATTTGCCATATGACTAATCTGATTTTACTTTTACTTTTTAAACATCATTTTAACAGTATGCCACTTGGGTATAATAAGTTTTGAAATAGTAAGTAGAATACCACCACCCCTTTCTTGGATATTACTACAATTATTTTGAAGTAAACCTAAGTAAACCTACTTCCAACCCAGCAGCTATAGCATCATCTGAAATCGAAATTGTTTTATCAACATTATAATATCTCAGTATTAGCAATTTAGTTAAATATTTAAGCTCTGCAGAGGCCTTATCTTGTATATTTAACCACTGAAACTCCACTTCTTGCAATAGCAGTTATAAAACTGGTCATATTTGCTATGACTTTGAATAAATGTGTAATCATCTAAAACGTCTTTACTTCATTTTGTGGATGATACATTCCAACAATAGTTTCAATTTTACTTTTATCAATTTTTATATTATGAGCAAATATAGTTCCGGTTTATTCTATAAATTTGTTTAGGATGGTTTTTTAAAATCATGCTCTATAATGATCTTGTTTCTTTAAAATTTTGCTGTATTCTCTGATAAACTTCAAAAGCTGATGAAATATCAGATGTCAATATGTTAAAAGTACACTTTGGCAAAGTAGATAAAGAAAAATATTTTCTCAAAATATCCTTATTCATATTCTTTCAATTGAACTAATTTGTCCGCTATTTGATTTTTACTACAGGATTAACCTGTTGGTTCTGTAGCTTGTGCTATTGTACCCAGCTTTTTCATCTGTTTGAGTTCTCCTTGGCTTTTAAGATAAAGATATATCTTTCTACAAGCACAAATAACCTATGAATTTCATTTAGTAGATTAGTAATCTGTAAACAACCCACGTATTTGAACTGCAGTTTATTTTTAATATTATCTTCACACCTAAAATCTTATTTGCAACACAAATTGTTAGCTGTAAAGGCCAGTGAAAAAAATTATCTCTTTATTTGCAAATAAACTCACATCTTCCCACATATTTAATTCCTTCCCAAAATAAATAAACAATCTTGCATTTGATTTTCTCCCAAAGATTTACTTTACAAGATCATATAAACATTTATAAACAAGCCGTGTAATTCTAAATAGTACAGTATTTCTTTTAAAGCCTATCACTTTATAATGATTCACGTTCAATGAAACTAATCTGTCCAGTTGTAGTTCCTGGATACAGTCATCTTCCTAGTAATCTTTTTGTATGTCTACAACATACAAATTTTTCTTACTTGCAACTTTTTACTCTTTACTTTTTTTTTACTAATTTGCAACTTCTTACTCCTAGTTTTGCACTGAGTATCTGTAGGATATTGGATAAGAAGCAGAGAGGCTAAGCTTCTACTCTATCCTTAGTTACAAGGAGATAAATATACTGACTTGAGTTCCTGATTTAAAAACCAGGATAGATACCTGATAAATAAATAAAAATAATTAAGTTATCATGTTTTCTACAATCTTCTTTCATATTTCAAGCAAACCTGAATACTGCAGTAAATAACACAGTGCTGAAAGTATTCTTAGCTTCTGTTCCTAACAGTAATTGAAGTTATTTAGCATTTAGTTTCTTTCACTAACTTACTATAGTATTAATTTTTTTTTGCCAAGAGTATTCTTAATTGATTTGCTCTTTATGCACAGAAATGTCTATTTGTTTGCTTAGGGTTTTTTTTAAAGTTAAGTCTCACTCTCTGGATAACTTGCTTGTGCTTTATTATTCTGTTTCTACAAACAAAATTCACAAACTTGTATTAATAACTTTTCAAACAAATACTCCAGGATTGATTTTTTTCCCCTTCCTCTTGACGAAACCATATGGAATATGTATGCATTCCATAAATAATCTCTTTTTTAAAGTCAATAATGTGCTTCAAATGTAAGGATAACAATTTGCAACTTTTGTTTACCCAATCCCTTGTCAAACTGGAAATGCTCAGTGGGTTTTCCCCCAGATAGAAACATTTGAACCCTTCAGTCTTCTTATCTATACTAACCACACCACACAAGCCTTTGCTTTCATGTTTTCCAGTTTTCTGCAACACTATCTTCAAACACCAACTTACCTGGAGGCTTCAGTCAATCCAACGAGTGCAGTCTATCCTAGGGATGAAATTCAAATTGTTTCCCTATTGGTTCTGTGAGCATGGATTAGATTAGATTAGATTTATTGGATTTATATGCCGCCCCTCTCCGCAGACTCGGGGCGGCTCACAACAATGGTGAAGAACAGTACATAGTAACAAATCTAATATTTAAAAATCTAAATTACAGTTTTAGATTAAAAGGTCCAAAAAAGAAACCCCAATATATAAAAAAACAACACACAATCGAATCATACACAAAAACTACATGGGCAAAGGGGAGATGTTTCAATTCCCCCATGCCTGATGGCAGAGGTGGGTTTTAAGAAGTTTACGAAAGGCAAGGAGGGTGGGGGCAATCCTGATCTCTGGGGGGAGCTGGTTCCAGAGGGTCAGAGCCACCACAGAGAAGGCTCTTCCCCTGGGTCCCGCCAGGTGACAATGTTTAGTCGATGGGACCTGGAGAAGGCCAACTCTGTGGGACCTAACCGGTCGCTGGGATTCGTGCGGCAGAAGACGGTCTCGCAGATATCCTGGTCCGATGCCATGAAGGGCTTTATAGGTCATAACCAATATTTTGAATTGTGACTGGAAACTGATCGGCAGCCAATGCAGACTGCAGAGTGTTGGAGTAACATGGGCATACTTAGGGAAGCCCATGATTGCTCTTTCAGCTGCATTCTGCACAATCTGAAGTTTCCAAACACTCTTCAAAGGTAGCCCCATGTAGAGAGCATTACAGTAGTCGAGCCTCGAGGTGATGAGGGCATGAGTGACTGTGAGCTGTGACTGCTGGTCCAAATAGGGCTGCAACTGGTTCCCCAGGCGAACTTGGGCAAACACCCCCTCGCCACAGCTGAAAGATGGTTCTCTAATGTGAGCTGTGGATCGAGGAGGACGCCCAAGTTGCAGACCCTCTCTGAGGGGGTCAGTACTTTCCCCCCAGGGTAATGGACGGACAGATGGAGTTGTCCTTGGGAGGCAAAACCCACAGCCACTCCGTCATGGCTTGGTGGGCATGGAAGGGGAAGGATACTGCACAATCCCCATTCCCCTCCCACTCCTGGAGGCAAGAATATTGCAAAATCTTCATTCCCACCCTCTCTGGGACCAGCCAGGGGTGGTATTTGCCGGTTCGCCGAACTATTCAAAATTTCCGTTACCGGTTCTGCAGAACCTGTCAGAACCTGCTGAATTTCACCCCTGGCCTATTCCCAACCATTTATGTCTTTGTATTATGTTAAAAAGTCAGATCTGAGTAATAAAAAAAGATTTCTTTAAATTGGCAGCAACAACTTATTTAATAACATAGCCATATTTATTCATGCTATGAGAATTCTGCTGTTAGTGAAGTATTCTGCCGAATGCTAAAGAGGAACCAAAGGCGTTTTTCAGTTTAACCGTCTTCTCTCATTTCTGGATTGTTTTAAACAAATCATTGGCTGCTCCAATGTATAGAATGAGAAATAGAAGTATGTAATATTGAATGGGTCTACAGATTTATGCTATATTGTTTGCCTTGCAAATTTAAGTTCTGAACCTTTAAAAAGATTCATACAAAATAAAATCCACCCAAAAATGCTTATTTATATTAATAGAAAATAAACTATATGTATTCATATCCTATAGTATTTAATTCAATACTGGGATCATAAAAAGCTTGCTCCAGCAGATAGGTCAGTTCTTCAGGGTGTGACAGAATAGATAGATAATAGATGTTCTTCCTAATACTTTAGGATTAATTGGAACAATGAACCACAGCAATGTTTGGAAGGATAAATTACATCTTCTCCAATTATTAAACCATTACTCCTATATAACAATTGGAATGGTACAGGGGGATGGCACAATGGTTGTAAGCTTGAGAATGGGTTGTAAGTCACATTTCCAGGATCATTGCAAAAGTGAAGATTGCATGAAATATCATTAGACTTTTTCAGAAGCTTGTTCTCACAGTCTAGAAACTGTATTTGTCCGGATAAGAATGTGCTGAAGAAAAATTAGGTCTACTTATATGGGAAAGTATTGCTTAAATTAGCAAGCACTAAGATGAAAACCGAGCTCAGAACAAAAAAGCATACTATCATCTTTTCAATTAACTAGTATAAAACAAATGCTCACAATTATGCTGAAATCATGTAGTAATATGGAAATATCTGCTATCTGATGGAAATATTACCAGATTTCTTATAATATTGTTGATCCTCAAGAATGAAGGATTTGCTAATTATTCTTCTAGTTATACAAAGCATTTTATTTGGATATTAAAAGCAATAGTATTTATTATTATTATTTATTAGATTTGCATGCCGCCCCTGTTAGATGGAATATATATCCCCCAACAATCTGGGTTTCTCATTTTACTGATCTCAGAAGGATAGAAGACTGAGTCAATCTTGAGCTGATGACACTCGAACTGTCAAATTGTTGGCAGAAGTAGCCTACAGTACTGCATTCTAACCACTGCGTCATGATGGCTCTTAAGATCCTGAATTAATCCCTGGCATCTCCAGTTAAAAGTATTTTTCAGAGTCCTCTATTCCAGATCACGTATAACTGCTTTCAGCAAGGATGCTCAGATGAATTAGATCAGGGATCCCCAAACACGGCAACTTTTAAGACTTGTAGACTTAATTCTCCAGCCAGCCAGAATTCTGGGAGTGGAAGTCCACAAGTCTTAAAGTTGCTAAGTTTGAAGACCTCTGTATTTAGATGCACATGATTTTCAATTGGTGGAAAAACAATGCATGTGTTTATTTATTTATTTAATTGGATTTGTATGTCGCCCCTCTCCGAGGACTCGGAGCAGCTCACAGCATGTATAAAAAACAGAACAATAATATGATCCAATTAATACTATAATTTAAAGACAATTAAAAGAGAAGATTAACCAAAAAATAACTTATTAACCAAACATTCAGCAATCATACTTAAGGCATTCAGTGGTCACGGGAACATCTAAAAGTCCCAAGCCTGGTGGCAAAGATGAGTTTTTAAGTTCTTTCGGAAGGCAAGGAGGGAGGGGGTAGTGCGAATGTCTGGAGGGGAGATGATTCCAGAGGGCCGGGGCTCCCACAGAGAAGGTTCTACCCCAAGGTCCCATCAACCAACATTTGGCTGACGGGACCCTAAGGAGGCCAACTCTGTGGGATCTCACCGGTCGCTGGGACTCGTGCGGCAGAAGGCGGTCCTGGAGTTCCTTACCATCCTATATTTTCATTTAAATAGGCTGCTGACTTCTCTCTCTTTCTGTCTTCTAGAAATTCCGGGTCGATATGCCAGGATCGAGCAACACATTTATTCCTACTCTCAACGCAATAACCACCAGCCAAGACCTACAGTGGATGGTTCAGCCCACCGTGATAACCTCCATGCCAAGTGCCTACTCTCGCTCGCATCCCTACAGCCACGCATTGCCCAACCTGTCTTCAGTTACTGGACACACAGCCTTACAAAGGCCTGGTGTCATTAAAACCATTGGGACCACCGTGGGCAGGAGGAGAAGAGATGAGCAGGTAGCTCCACTGTTTAAAACAACTAGTGGAATGGACTTGATATTGAATGTAGCATTTCTAGGTCTGTGCTTCAAATGTTGGTGGTAACTGACAATAGATTTATACATTGCCTGAATCTAGCTTGAAGGAATAGTGACTTCAGTATAAGAAAGTCTCTACAAACCATAGCTTAGCTAGCTTATATTTTTTGAGACCTTGCATTGTTCCCAGGATTTTCCAGTGAAGGAATTGTGAATAACAAAGCTGGGAAGATTTGTAGAGTTAAGATTGAAAGTTGTCGCCAATCAGGACTGACAGCTTTCAATAAGCTAAATTATATTTTGTGAGGCCTTGCATTGCTCCCAGGATTTTCCAGCCCAATCTGATATGATGCCCCTGCTTAAGTTTTCATTTATATTAATGTTTTAATAGTGTCTCCTTTAGTGATAATTTCACTGGAATGTGTGGATTCCAAAAGCATTGGAAAGGTTCACTATCTCGTTTTCATTGCAAATAAATTGTTGGTTGTAACTAACGTATAAGGCTTAAGATAATACAAAATGTCATTCTTTGTTGTCTTGTGGACATCTATGCAGTAACTTCTCAAGGAAAATGTATCCAAGAATCTTGTATTGCTGAATAATTATCAGGAATTCTGAATAAAATGTAAGCTTGGAAATTTCTAAATGGATTACTAAAGCCAGGCTTATTGGTGCATGTCAACATTCACCAAATATTGTTAAATGTTATTGGACTAGTATTTAACTTATTAAAAATCTTTTTGTATTTGGAGATTTATATAACTACGGAGATGGAAATATAATATGAGGCTGCTAGTTAAGGCAGTAGCCCTGTATTTCTCTCTAATGGGTAGTTCCATCCAAAGAATATAAGGACTGTTCCCCAGAAATGCCCAGAGCATGCCAAGCAGTCCTTCCCACAGTAGCCAACTGTATTCCTCTGGATAATCCATAAGTAGGCAAGAGGTAATAGCAATCTCCTGCTCTTCCTGAGCAACTAATTTAGAGATAAATATATATCTGAACTTGAAGGTAACACATTACTCATTATACTGTGGCATAATGTGGTTTCTATGCCTCTGGTTTTAGTGTGTTGTGCAAACCCACCCATTATGGCATAAGGATATGTACAGAAACTAGGCCACAATGGCAAATTTAAACAATGTTTAAAATAAGGCCAGGCTTAGCATGATTGGTGAGTACTGTCCTAACTGTTACAGCTAGTCATTATTGAGAGCCAATGTGGTGCAGCGATGGAGTTGTTGGACAAGACGTAAGGTAGTTCATATTCTAGTCAACCCCCAGCCACAGAAGCTTATGTACTTACTTTGAGCCAGTTGCTCCCTCTCAGCCCAGCCTATCTCATAAACCAGGGGTAGGCAAAGTTGGCACTTGTGGACTTCAACTCCCAGAATTCCGGAGCCAATCATGCTAGCCCAGGAATTCTGGGAGTTGAAGTCCACATGTCAGAGAAGAGCCAATTTTGCCTACCCCTGTCATAAACAGTCTGTAGTGGGGAAAATATGAGAAAACACTGTGTCGCCTTGAGCTCTTGAATGAAAAGTAAGATAGAAATCAAATCAACAAATGGTGGTATTCTCCTTCATTGGTAGAGTCCCATTTTAAAGCCATTAAGGCTCAGGATTAGTGTGATTTCTTTTGGTTTTTGAATTCACATAATTCTCAGTATAGTTGATGGCTATGAATACTGCAGTTCAAAGAATCTGGAACACAAGTAAATGGGTGCAGTGTCGCAATCAAAGCTCCGCCCCTTTGATTGCAACACTGCACCCATCTTCATATCTTGACTTCCCTTCTTACCAAACGCTGATCTGCAGTGAATGTGGCTGGACCTTACGTTGGCTATTCGGGCATAAGGAGATGGATCAGAGAGTTAACAATGTAACTGAGAATAGCATAAAACCCAGTCCCTGGGCATGGGTGCCATTCAAGTATTTTGCATTGGAGTCACATTTCTTATTTCCAGTTTGTCGTTAGATTCAAAAAAGTTGATTAGAATTAGATGCTTGATTAGAATAAGAAAACTTTTGGGTAGCTTAATTCCTTTTTCATTGTAACAGATGGTTAACTACAGTGAGGATGCTGAAGTGGTTTTGAGATAACTGTTATCTCTGCCACATGTACAGGTGGGAGGAGAGGGCAGAGAAGTTACTAGAAATCTTAATTTATCTACAGTCCTCCAAATTCTCCTCTTTAGGTTGTGTGTGGGCATATTTAAACCCACTACACTCCCTCCATGGCATTTATCTCCTATTGCTTAAGGGCTGCCTGATGATGCAGGAAATGTAGGGTCTTATCTCAAGAAGTCAGAGGTAGGAAAGGAAAGAATCGAAAGGCAGCCCTTTTGATTTGATTAGGGTCATTCCAGTTTGTCCAGCCCCCTGGACCTTGGCTTCTGACCTTCCAGTTAAAGACTGTTGTCCCAAGAGAAGAAACACACAGATTTTTTTTTTTCCAAGGAAAGAAAAACTTGCAACATCTTCCAAGGCTCTTACTTCACAAACCACCCACATTGCAAAACCACCGAGAAACTTCTATCTTTGCATTCAGTCTTAATTGCAGATTCATTGTTTTCTTGCCCAACCTTCCTGTGGTTTCCCCACTGCTGTGCTCTTCCCCCACCTTGCTAGTGCTTTTCCTTTCTCCCCAGTGGCTCCAGGGCTATATTATATCAAATCCCCGGTAGTACCTTGATGTGAAAAAGAATGTTTTCTCAGAGCCCCTGGATCCATATGGGGGAGCCTCAGCTCTGACGCCCAGAATTGCATTATTCAGCTAGTAACATGGTAGCTTTTGAAGTGACTGGTTTATCTTCACCAGTCCTCAGGCCCTAATTGCTATCACCTTCCAGACTAGTCTAGTATTTGAGGCTAAGAGGTTGGACAAGAACTGGGGGAGATCCAAGTTCACCTTGAGTCATAGAAGCTTACTGGGTGACTTTGGGCCAATCACACATTCTCCACTCAAATCACCTTACAAAGTGGTTATTCTGGGAAAAACTGTAGGTGGGAGGGTTGTGGATACATTTCCTTGAGCTGCTGAAGGGAAAGCAGAATATAAATCAGTTGAACTATGCATGAAAGATGAAAATTGAACCATGGATCATCAGTTGAATCACATTTCTCATTGATTCATCCTTCAAACTACCAGCTTGAACTAATGTTTTGTCCATTTGCTTGCCTACAGTTATCACCTGAAGAAGAAGAGAAGAGAAGAATTAGAAGAGAAAGGAACAAACTAGCAGCAGCGAAATGCCGTAACAGGCGCCGAGAGCTGACTGAGAAACTCCAGGCAGTATGTATTTTGCACAAATCTCCTCCTTTATTTATTTATTTGACTTGTATGCAGCCCAATCCTGTAGGACTCGGGGCGGCTTACAACAATCAAACAGTACAATAGAAATTCAAAGTCTTGAATTCCTTTGTTTTTTGTAAGATAAAATGAAGACTTGTTGAATTGAGCTCAACATACACTGACTTCATGGACAAATAGTATTGTTTTCTTGAAAACAATATTGAAGTAGTTTCCCATTGATATCTTTTGATTTTTGACTTTCCAGTCTAACCTCTAGTCTTGGAATTTGTAAATGGTCTCCTGCTCAAGTGCTAAAATAGGCCGGCCTCTGCAAATGAAGCTGGATAACTTTGTAAATAGGGTATATAATATACTGATTTTTTTGTGGCTATGTGATACAAGATGATCTGACATTTTATTGATTTTTGTTCAGTATCATGATATTTCTAAAACTCTAAAGGCTTGCTGAACCACTGTTGAGAGCTGCCCCCTGAAAATCCTTGCGATAGTTGGGCTGGTTTTTGGTTCACGGTGGAAACTTGGGGTGAAAAGAAAACTTTAATATAGAGCTAAATGGTTCTTCAGAAGTTACATATCTGATGCCTTTATTAGGGAATAGGGACAGTACTAGGAATTTATTAACAAAAGGAGAAGAGTAAAGTAATAAAGCTTGAATATGTATGAATAGTGATCTACCCACTTTTCCTCATTCTGCTTATACCAGATAATCATACAAATAAGATGGAGCAAACACTTAAAGGTGTTAAAAAATGACCTAAGTGTTTTTAAAAAAAACAAAAACAAAAATGCAAATGACTATAGTGTAGCAAAAGAATTACAATTATCTCAAAACTGTTTTGCATATATATCTTTTTGCAGATCATATTTTTTTCTGCAATAATGCATCTGTACTCAGTTACAAGTAAATTGGAGTCGCACCTTTACTTGTAAGGCAAACGATAGCATTAAAGTGCAATCATTCTAGTTTTTAAACCTGTTGATTCAAATTTATCAAAACAACCAGTAGATGTACATGGACAACATCTAGTGCTTGAGCTTACGTTTGGAATATTAATATCAGAGTAATACTTTTTTTCCAGAAAAGATTTTGTGTTTTGGGTCTTTCAAACCTGCTTTCATATCTCTATCTACCTTTAAATGGCCAGCCATAAATCCTTAGGCAGTTAACAGAATCACTCAGAGAACCTAGTCCAGAGGTCTTCAGAGCTATGCTGGCTGGAGAATTCTGGGAGCTGAAGTCCACAAATCTTAAATTTGTCACGTTTGGGGACCCCAGACCAAGTTTTCCCCCCTTACTACTGCCAAGAAATACTATGCTACAGTTGCTAAAAGTAAAGCCTGTTTATCTTGAAACCCCTTCTAGGAATGCTAGTTGCTGTTCTTCTTGATGACCATCTCTTTATCTTGGATCTACAGGAAACAGAGGAGCTGGAGGAGGAGAAATCAGTGCTGCAAAAGGAGATTGCTGAACTAGAGAAAGAGAAAGAGAAGCTGAAATTCATGCTAATGGCCCATAGCCCCATGTGCAAGATCAGCCCTGAGGGGCATCGAACCCCTCCACCTCATAACCTCCAGGCCCTGAGGACTGGAATGAGTGGTCCTGTGGTGGTGAAGCAAGAGCCTGTGGAGGAAGACATCCCCTCTTCCTCTTCAAATCCCGAAAAAGGGCAGAGGTCTGTCATTAAGCCCATCAGCATTGTTGGGGGGTTTTATGGAGAAGAGCCACTCAACACACCTATTGTGGTGACTTCGACTCCCGCTGTTACCCCTGGAACATCCAACTTGGTCTTCACCTATCCCAGCGTGCTGGACCAGGATTCCCCACTCTCCCCATCAGAATCCTGTTCCAAAGCTCACCGGAGGAGCAGCAGCAGTGGGGATCAGTCATCTGATTCCTTGAACTCTCCAACTCTACTGGCGTTGTAACCCCTTTAGCCACCACTCCACCCAGTTACTGTTGGCGGGGAAAGCCCCACCTCAAGATCAGAGACAGCACAATGGCATTCGAGCACAAGGCCAACAAGAGCCAGGAAAGGAAATGATGTTGCTTCAGATATTTCCTTAGACAGGAAGACTAGAACAAATGAAAGCTATATCAGTCTGGAGTTGGTAAGCAGCAGCCAAAATCCCAGGACCCAATGGTGAGGGTGTTTTCCCTCCTTCACCAGTTATGGCAGTGGATGTGACCATCCATAAATTGCTAGCCGTTTTCCTGTTAGGCTGATGAATGGACTGTCTGACCTGGCTCCTTCTCCTACGCTAAGTAGTACATTCCAGTTAGTTGATCTCATTTGGGCCTTAACATTTTCTTGATTTTTGTTGGATACCATGACATTTCGAAAACTCTAAAGGCTTGCTGAACCACTGCTGATATTGAGAGCTGCCTCCTGGGAATGTTTGCCGTAATGGGTGGCTTTTGGCACATGGTGGAAGTTTTGGGGGAGAAGGGAAATTTATTACAGGTCCAAATGGTTCCTCAAAAGTTACACATCCAGTGTCTTCATTAGGGAATGGGGAAAGCGATGGGGAAACTGGTTAACAAAAACAGAAGAGTCTCCTTGAAGACAATAAAGACCAGTGCACTGTTTGTGTCTACAAAGGCTGTATCTGCCTCATACCTTCGTCAGTGGGCCAGGAGTGGTGCCAAGAGGGTTGGGGACATGCCAGAGTAGGTTTCCACTAAGCCTTTGTTTCTGGCATGATGTCTTCTGTAATTAGTGTTTGTCAAATCTGTTGCAGGATCCTGTGTTTTCTTTCCTTTTGGCTGCCAGCCACCCACTTTGGGTGCGATGCAGCTTCTTCTGAAGTAGGCCTGAATCACATGCTGGTGCTGCTTCTCAAACAAAGTTTACCAGTTTCCAGGTTGTGGTGGACGGTTGCCTTTGCCCAGTGCTGCCATGCTTCTTGCGGCTGATCAGGAAAGGGGATTAATTTGAGGGAGAATATGCAAGAAGCTCCCTTGGAGAAATTTTCCCCTTTGGCTAAGTTTCAATCATCAGGACCTGGCCAGGGTTATGCACATTGCCATTTGATGGTGTCAGGCCAAATCAGTCCTTTTGTCCTTTTCCTGGTCCTAGGGACAACTGAAGAAAAATGGATTCTGCACTTTGCCTCCCGCTGTACTTGGTATTTCCAACTCTTAACTAAATATGGCTGATTTTTTTAAAAAAAATCTGTGTTCACTACTGAAAAAGGCAGCATGTTTCACTTATGTACACCCCCTGTAGTGCCAAGCATTGATGCAACTACTTAAAGAATGTGCAGATTTTAGCAAGGTTACCCACAGATAAATTAGAGAGAGGTTAGTTACATTTTCATCTGGAAGGAAACAGTTTTACTCTAAAACTTATTCTTTACAAAACACACAATATAGCTCAATTTAATAGTAAATATTAATGACTGGGTCTGGGTCTGTTTCTTTTATGTGATCTGTGAGTGAGCTAAGCAAGGAAGCTGATAGATTTTTTTACCCTGTTATGCTCTTCAGAGATCAGCTTCTTGAGTTTGGACGGGACCTTCTTCAAGCCTGCAGTGAACATCTTTGCCTCTCTTTCAAGCTTTGCCTTAACAGCTGGGAAACTGCCATCTTGATTCGAAGTTGATTTTCATTGATATCAGTGATCACACTCCTGATTATTTTTAATGCGTCTGGATCACAGCCATAGTTAGGAATATATTACTAGGCTATTTGATCAGAGTTTCTAGTTAACAAAGTTTTTAGAATGATCTAGATCAGTGATGGTGAACCTTTTTTTCCTTGGGTGCCGAAAAAGCATGGGCGTGCGCTATCGTGCACGCACAAGTACCCACACCCATAATTCAGTGACTTGGGAGGGCGAAAACAGCTTCCCCTGCCCCCTGGAGGCCCTCTGGAGGGCAGAAACGATCTGTTTCCCAACTCCTGGTGGGCCCAGTAGGGTCATGTTTCGCCCTCCTCAGGTTCCAAAGGCTTCCCTGGAGCTGGGAGAGGGCAAAAACGCCCTCCCCCATCCCTCTGGAGGCTCTCTGGAAGCCAAAAACACCCTCCCAGAGCCTCTGTGCCAGACAAAAATCAGCTGACTAGCACACACATTGCATGTTGGAGCTGAGCTAGAGCAACAGATTTCATGCCAGCAGATATGACTCCACTTGCCACCTGTGGCACCTGTGCCATAGGTTCACCATCACTGATCTAGATTATGGGATTTTAATTCCTAATATAAGAAAAGTCAGAACCGGGATCTAAATGAATCCCAGGGAATTTGAGTACTGTAAAGGTAGTGTTTGATTCAAGTGGAGCTCAATTCTTGGTGATTTCACGGCTATGTTTATTTGTCATTTCTTGGACAATGATGGTGGCTTGCCTTCTTCAAGGATATTTTTTGGATTCCAGTCTAATTTGCAATCTGGGATTCCCTAGAGGTTTCCCAAATATTGACTAGATCCAAAACAAACTCTGCTCATCTTCCAAACCCAGAAATGACAGATGAAGTTTCATTATCTATTTTTACCTATGCTGGCCATAGGAGAGGAAAATAATCTGGTTACTGGTAGTACTGGTAGTATATTTGATCACTTAACATGCCCTAGACATTGCGTAACACTATCAAATTTCTATTTATAGCAATAAAAGCCAAACATTTGCTTTATAGGAAAAAAAGGGTGTGCAAACTGCTTTTATATGCACATGGTAAGAATGTTTGTTGTTCAAGTTTCAGACTTCAGCATCTCATGTTTGATATTTTAAGGAGGATTCTGATCTTAATGGGAAGGCAAAGCCAGCATCTCCTTGTCACTAGAAGCAATAGGAATTGCTCAATATGTCAGAAGTAAGGGACCAATGCTTTTCTGCCTTAGTGTTTCAGAAATCAAATTGCCATAGTTCATTTAGCACAAATTCCATCTCCTTAGGAATGAATGGAAAACTAAAGGGTATATAAAGTTAAATAATTTGACCTGCAACCTTGGACGTTAAATGATTATTGGCAGAAGAGGACAATATTCTATGAAAATTCTCATTTTATTAATGTGCCAGTAGCAGGGTTAAGTATTCAGTTCCATGTTGAATCTATGACCTTGCCATCATTCTGCAGATAAACCTGCAACTAATATGTGCTTTCCAAGAAGTGTTGCTCCAGAAAACTGGGAGAATTAAAGAAAATACCTGAGTAGTGATCCTTTTGTTCTAATTCCATGAAGCAGGACATGATGGTGCTGAGATCAATTAGAAAGTAGAAAAATGTTTCAAGCTTGACTGGAAGAACAGCAGTCTTAAGGGATGCCTCTACAGATGTAGACTTCTATAATTGGTTCTGGTTCTAGTGTCAGATCTCTACAGATAATTTTAGCTTGCTTCTCATTTCATGTTTGGGTTTGCTAGTTGGATGATGGCTCCTGGAACCTAGCAAAAGTAGATTTATATTTGGTTCATCCAATTTTGTTACTTAAAGCAGGTTGAAGTATATGAGGCCATTATGCTCTTGCAGTAAGCGGTGTCTTTGAGGCTAATATGTTTGGGTCAACCTTGTAGAATTGGTTCATTAATGTGTTCCGACTGAACACTGCCATATTTTGGGTAATTGCACCAGCTTTTATTCCAGTTTTAGCTTTTCTTTGCCATCTTTTTAAATGTGCACATTTATACCCTTGAAATGGCACATTTGCATTTTTCCTTCTGCCTTACAGGTGTAGATGCTGTAAAATGTTCGCATGGCACAAACTCTTTGGCTCTCCACAAGCTTCTGACAGAGACCTATGTTTTATAATTCTCCCAACTCGCTGAAGATGATGTAGTAGTAGGAATTACTTAGCCTCCTGAGAGCAATATAGGATGGCATCTTACACACGGCTGGTGGTGATAACACCTCAGATCTAGTTTTCTGTGGTATAGTTCTGTGAGTAACACGCTTGTGCGTGAAGTCCTAATAACAGCGTTTGTGCAATAAAGAAAACTTGAGAAGTTTTGTAGAATGGGTTGTATCCAAACCTTTTACAATCTATAGGATTTATACCAAACTTGCGATATTTAAGTCTCTGATCTGGTGATGTTTTGCCCAGCTACTTTAAGACTTATATGCATGCCTTGATGGAAAGCAATTCCTTTTCTTGCAGTATTTTTGGGGGGAGGGAAGCATCTTTTCCAGAGAAAAAGTCTATTTGTTTCCCAACACTAATGCATTTTCTCCCTCTTTAAATTCCTGCTTCCTACCCATACTTAGTTCTAATGTTTATACTTGACTTTTTATTTCCATTAGAACACAATCCAGGAAACTCTTCGCTTTGTAGCTTCTGTTAATTTCAACCTGTTTTGACTCGATGACACAGCAAGGGGTGGTGTCGTCACCGGGTTTAATGAATTTTGCTTGTGATCCAGCTGAGTACTTGTAATATAACAGGACATGAGATGGTCATATCAGTATCAAAGGATTTTTTTAAAAAAATATCCTTATTATATTGTTTTATTTAATTCATTCACTAAGTTCATTTGAACTTAGCAGTATGCTGCTTCTGTATTCCACCCGATCATAAAAACACTCATTATTTCTTATTTATTGGCAAGCAAACATTTTTGTGTCGGCTACAGTGAATCTGCCCACCATTAATTAAACAACTTGTTCCTATTTTTTATGCCAAAATGAAATTAATCAAAGGGTCAAATATTTTAAAAGAGAATGAAATGATAGCATATATTTCTTGATTTTTTTTTTACATAGACTTATAATGTTTACATCTTTTTCTTTTTTTCCTACTGATTTTTAAAATCTTGATTTTTTTTCTTTTTTAAAAATAAAAATAGATGTGGTAAGGGTTAATAATTTCTCCCCTTCCCTTTGTATAATTTTTCAATGAATTGTTTTGGTGCTTCATTTTGGTTCTCTTTGTTCTGTTCAAATCTGCACTAATATCTAGTCTGTAAAAATGGTTTACTAGTCTCAGTTACATGCTCTTTTCATTCATGAGAATTATTGTTTTCTTGAGGGTGGGGGTTTCATTAAGCCATAAGTATCTTTATCTGTGCAATAAACACTAGGCAAGTGCTTTCAGAAAAGGTTGGTATCTCAGTCATAATGTGCTTTGCAGGCAAAAGTTTCCAGGGCCTTTCTAAATTGCCCAAATTGCTGAATGAAACAGACTTATCTCTAACTCCTTTCTGTTTCTTTCAAAAAAACAGTGGTTCTTACAATCACGTTCAACATTCCATTAGGTGGCATTTTTGCATATCGGTGTAATCCTAGTGCATGTCTTATTCCAATTTATTAAAAATCCATTCTGCAGGCAGAAAGATCTAAAATGGGCAGGCAGAATAGGATTTAATTCCCACAGCAAAAGTAAAAAGGATGCCCTTCCATTATATCCACTGGCTTGCGTAAATTGGTGGGTTTTTTAAAAAGACAACAAAGAATGTTGATGTGATTCCATATCCAGGCTGATGGAATAGATTGTCTAGTACTGTTCTTGGCATACACAAAGGGAAAGAATATCATGGCAAAAAAAGGGGGGGGGGGTAATCTGCAAGAACACCAAATTGTACACGTATATGGATATTTTCTAATTATAGAAAACAAAGCCAGAAGAACTGAAGGAAGTAAGCGTTTTTATGTCTTTTCTCCACAAATCTCACAAGATTAATAAGAACCATAAAGATTAGGAGAAATTTGGGAGGGTTGGGAAAAGCTCCAAAATTTATCTACCTATGTAAGGGGGAGGGGGATTCTCTTATATAAAATGTACAAGAAATGGTTTCTAAAAATGAACTTTCAATCTTCTTCAAATTATAAGATAGAACAAGAGAATTCTCTCTCAGTAAAAGATTATTTTTCCATCCTAAAAATGATTCTGCTCCCTTCCCACTCTTGGATTTTAATACTGTTCTGATTCTTTTGTGGCTGTTTTGACGTAGGAAAACCAGAATTATGTGTTGAAAATAGACATTTGGTCTGTCTCAGTGAGCAGATAAATGTTGTGCATGTGTATAGATTCTACAGTGTAGTCCCAATAAATATTGGTAAGAAAAAGTGCAATTTCTTTAGCACAGTAAATTGATGGTATAAAATGAAAGAATGCTTTGGGATCAAAAGGCCCGATTCTCTCTTTGTTTATATGACTGTGATCTTAAATGCATTCACCTTAAATGTATGTATACCAGTGTGAAAATCAGTACAAAAAATTGTTTCAGTGATTTTGTTTTCCCCATCTTATATACAAATCCATAGAGATCTTTATTTTTTTTCTTCCACACAGTCTAAAATTTTTGCATTTCTTTTTCCCCAACAAAGGGTGAAATAAGTTTGGATAGGCATGATTTAAATTGGGAGCGCTTTTCTGAATGTCTGTGTAAGATCTCTCGTTGGCAGAGAAGCTTGCCGGGGAGCTCATCTTATTCCTTTTCTTGTAATGCAGGCCTAGAATATTTGCACTAAAATTAACAAAAATAATGGTCTGGAGGTGGTTTAAAGAAAGGTTGCTGCTATGAAAGAAAGAACTTAAAAGAATGGCCGTGCTTTTACAGATTTTAATGTACCATTTTGTAAAATGAAATCAGTCTAGTTGGAAAAGAATGAAGGTTTTATATGTATGTGTGTGTATAAAATTATAATTATTATTTTTTACTTCCTCTCGCTGTTCATTTCCACAACCCACTTGATTCTATTCTGTTGTTCTTTCATTGCTACTTTTGTGATTGTGTTCATTATCCCCATTCCCAAGTTTAAACACTTGTAAATGATGCTTTCATGGCACTGCGGACACCTTTTTTTTTGTTTGTACAGTCAGATCTAACTGGAGTTCTTCTCTGTCTTCAGTTGAATTCATTAAAAAAATTATTTGTTATGACCAACTGAATGTTTACATTTTCCTTCTCTCAAGAATGGCAAACGTTGCCAGATGCTTCTTGGGGTGGTGATTCAGAGGGCAGCTTTCGTCAAAAGAAAATGAGTCTTCTGAATGAAATTCAGGATTTGGAGATGCTAGGTGCACAAGGTCTTATGCAGAGGTCTTCAAACTTGGCAACTTTAAGACTTGTGGACTGCAATTCCCAGAATTACAAAGTTGGTTGGAGAATTCTGGAAGATGAAGACCACAAGTCTTAAAGTTGCCAAGTTCAGGGATATCTGCTCTTACGTATAACAACTTCTCACCAATATTTCTCTCTTTCTGTGCAGAACAGACAAAGGAGAGTATAAAAAAAAGATCCTGGCCTCATATAAAATAATAATAGTTCCTCTCAATTTCAGGATTGAACACCTATGTTCATGTGCACTCATACATACACACATCCATGACAATTGGAAGAATGCAGGATGATGATGATGATGATGATGATGATTATTATTATTATTATTATTATTATTATGTTTGGAGAGCTGGGTAATGAGTCCCAGGAAATTCACTTTTGATACTAAGTGCTGCTGCTGTGCCTGGCTATGACATTACAGGAGCAGCAGGTCACAGAACACAGTATTACTACTAAAGTTTTAAAATGCAATACGCCTTTTGGTCCCCATTAAAAATGCTTCTCAAAATGTCTTCAGAAGA
This sequence comes from Erythrolamprus reginae, assembly GCF_031021105.1. NCBI lineage: Eukaryota > Metazoa > Chordata > Lepidosauria > Squamata > Dipsadidae > Erythrolamprus > Erythrolamprus reginae. The sequence goes on from NC_091950.1 coordinate 354,433,324, forward strand.
TGTCTGGGTGCCATGTACATGCTATATTCTATTCTGGCCTCATTACAGATGAAGCAGAAATTGATGCCATTTCTAGTCCAATTGTTTTTGACCATTTTGGTAATACAGTAAACAAAACTTTCTATATATTTAGCAGGTTGCTTGATACCAAATCAAGCAAGCAATTTATTTAATAATGTCTGGCAGAAAGATGTGCAACTTTTACTTGCTCTTTTTTAAAAACAATAACAGCGATTTTAATCCAGTGAAAGAAATCACAAAACTTGGTCATATACTCCTTGTCAAATGCAGCATTCTCAGCTAACAGTAAAGATCTATTGGTTAGATTTTGGAGACATTTTAAGTGCAATAAAAGTTTTGCCCTAAGTATATCGATTCAAGGCAAGCTAGGATTTCTACTCTAAAAACCACCTTATTGCATATATATACCAATTAGAAGACACATGCAATTTATAGTCCCTTGGAATTTAGGGAATAAACTCAGTTATTCCTGAATTTATTGATGAATATATCAAGTGCTGCAGTTGGAAATCGTATTTGTCCACAATGTTCTTTTCAAGTAGTATCAAATTATTTTTCTTTAAAGATTATAAAATGTATCTGCACAATTCCTACCTAAGTTGTTTTTCAGCTTCAATACACAGCCTCACACACAAACTGGCCTCTCTCAGCTCAGTTGCTAAAATTTGAATCTGAAGGTTAAAATTATGTGGTAGTGCAAACTTCATAAGTTCAACTCCCTTTCCTTGAGAAACAGTTAATCCACCACACTTCTGACAAGAATTTTGTTATTTTGGTCCATTCTTTTCTTCTTTTTAATACCCCAAATAAATATGATAGCTTTTTCTTTAGCAGTTTGCTTTCCGAAGCTGCTTATATTTATACTATTAATGTAAAATGTCTGCATTGAAGATAAAATAATTCTATATTTCTGTGATGATTTCCAGTGTCTAGAGCTAAGCAACTAAGAGTTTGGGGGAAAGCACATCTGAATGTTTTTTAAACTATTCACACAAAACTTAATTTTTGGAAGGAGAATTGTAGCTTAAAACCTGTTATAGAAGATAGAAATGGGGGCAACCAAAGTTTATCATGTATCCTACAACATTTCAAGATGTTTTGAATTTCAGAGTTTAGATTTTTGTCTTAAAGATGAATATTTAGTATACAATTTTAAAAGTTTTTTAAAAGTAACACATTGGACCAACATTTTTATGACAATCTTATTACCTTGTTTGTACAACTGAAACGTTGAATACCTTGATGCCAACTCCTGTTTCTCTGATGGAGCTTCTCAATTATTATATCTAACAGATGTCACTGTAATTAATTAGTCTCAATTAGAAAGGTTTGATAATAGGATTCTAACATAAATAGTAAAATGGTCTTCATTTTGGGGAGACGGAATAATTTTGGGCCATTTCCCAATCATTTTACTGAATATTAAAAATCCAATAAATTATTAAGAAAAATACCTCCAAACTTGCTTTCAACACCTGTATAATTTATCACACCAATTAGTTACTATTGATTCCAGTACAGTATTTGAGATCATTTTGAACATTACTTGGCAATGTTCATCAGCTCACTTGTTTCATCTGCTCCCCTCAACTGGTTTACCCCTTGCAAAGGATAATGGATGAGGAGGCAGCTAACAAGGTTTAGGTGATTCCATTGCTTTAAAGGGCACCACAAAGTGATCAAGGCACTCACTACTGCAGTTGGAGTCAGAAACCCAACCTCCATTTCCTTTCTGCCCATTTTCAATAATTCAAACAAAGTTTTAAAAAAGATTAAGATAGAATGCCTTGAAAAACAAACAATTTTCCAGGGCTTTTCTAGTGTGGCATTTCTCTTTTGGGAGTAGGAACAGAGAGCTAATAACCCATTCAACCCTGTTTAGACAACACAATTGTTCAACAAATTGGGAAACAGTTTCAGGGTCAGCACTATTTAGGCCCTGAGATATTGAGTAAGCATTGCGGGGAAAATGCACGTAACACATGCTGAAATTTCTGTTTCTGATTCTTTCGCTGTTGGTGACTAAAACTGATCTATGTCAAGTCACTACCAACTGGCTGGTTTATGGCGCATATACACTAATGCCCTGCTCCAGTTAAGTGTGTCCTGTAAACAGGTGAGACTGTCAACATCATTAATTGCTACAAAACACTACACAGGGACAACATTCTAGAGCACAGAGTTTTAAAAAACAAAACAAAAAAGTGGAGGAGCTTGTCAGCAGGATCACTCCAGCTACAGTTTTCACTCTTGAAAATAGGGCAACAACCATGGAAGCGCCACACCCATTTGGCCTGATTTCCTGTTTTGAAAGGTACCCGAGTCTCCTCCCTCAAAGAGGAGATATTTAAAAACCCATAATAGATGCCTTCTCTCTGTCTTGTAATCCTTTCATAACAAGTCAGAGAAAATTAATGTGGAAACACAATACAGTGTGATCATTTCTTTCCTCAACTATGAGTGCAATATAGATATAACTATGTGAGAAAGAAATATAAATGTAGATATAGATGCTATTCAGTAAATGCAGTAGCTCAGCCAGCAGATCTTGATTTAAAATTACAATTGATCCCCAAAATTTCTGTTGCTAAGCAAGACAGTTCTGAAGTGAGTTTTACAAACTTGTTATTAAATGAATCACACCAAGGTTTAAGTTAGTGAAGCGGTTAAGTAAATCTGCCCCCCCCCACACACACACATTGACTTTGCTTGTCAAATGGTCACAAAAGGTCACAATCTAAGGACACTAGCAAGCTTCATAAATAAATGTCAGTTGCCGAGTGCCCAAATTTTAATCATGTGACCACAGAGATCTTGCAGTGGTAGCAAATCACTTTTTTTTCAGTGCCATTGTAACTTCAACAGTCACTAGATGAATAGTTGCTGTAAGTCAAGGGCTACCTATCTGTTATCTGGATGAAGTCGCCAGGCTGGACTCGAGTGGCTACTGTTTGGTTCTGTCTCTCTAGAATTGGCAGAAATACCTTGATTTAAGCGAAAACACAATTCAGATTAAGGTATTACTGTTAGCTGAAGCAGCCCCAATGCTTCTGAATGAATGGTGTCGGATGGAAAACATGTATTGGAAATTGCAGTCTCTTTCGTCAGGAAATCATACAATAGTTTATTATGACATCTTCCATAATTCAAAGAATAAATAAGAGAACAAGCATGTTGATGATGCAGAATTTGAATTTGATAGTTACACAGTGGAGGCAAATCTAAAGAGCAGATAATGATGTTACCATTATTACTAAAATTAAAATTACATTACAATTTTGCTTTTATTCCAGTAATTTTATGGTAATATCATTTAATCAAAATTCTTAAACTTATTTAGAATGAGAGGGACTTCCCTAAGTTGCTCTGACCTCCCACATGAATGGACACTTGAATTTTGATCTCCACAATCTCACTGTGAACATTGTATTTCATAAATACTACTCTCATTATCATACAGGCATTAACATCACATGCATAAAGCATATATTAAAAGAGAGGGTCAAAGCATAAGGCAGAGCTTGAAGAAAATGGAAAGATAACATCAAAGACATGCAATAGTAGCATCAAATAACAATAGTTGAGGCTGTGAGAAGTGAAGAACCAAAACTTTGTATTTCCCGAAGTTGTAAAAGAGGAGAAGGGGGAAGAGAACAAGAGAGGGAGGAGGAGAAGAACACACACCTTATTGAACCAAGATTTATTTTACCCACATTTTTGGAACAGTTAAGTCCTCCTAACCCATGATTTATAAATAGCAGAATGTAAGATTAGGCCAAATTCAAATAAACAGCATTGAGCAATAGCAGAATCAGGATGTTTAAACATTTGCACTGCAGAAGAACAAATGGCACTCCAAAAATGTTACAAAGCAATCCATACGGAGGTAAATGAATGTAGTCTTCCAACAACCAGCTTTTGAAGTCAACTCTATGACATTCCTATTGGTTGACCTTCTCCAAACAGATGTCCTCCAGCTACGTAGGACTACAACTTCAAGAATTTCCAGGTACAGGCCACACTTGCTGAGAGTTTGGAGGGATGTGGTGTGGGTAACTGAAGGGAAGATAAAAAAAGTCAAAATGGCAATCTCAATTATGGATATGGAGTTCTACATAAAAAGGGGTAGGGCTTCAGACACAGGGTGATGACCACCATCTTGACTGTTTTCAACACTCCTAGAAATGCTGAATGTGGGCCAACACTAAGTTAGCGTGGGTTGTTTTAGATGTTTCCTTCCTGGACTGGACTAGACTGACTGACTGGACATACCTATCAATAGTTAAGAATTAGAAACAGTAATATAGAAAAACAGAAATAGAGACGTGATTGCATCAGAATCTTACAAACCACAGTATATAAAACTGCCCTTCATTTTCCCTTCCTCTCACCATGTGTTCTGTCTCTTGAGCTTAAAAGGAATAGTTATAATTCAATTCCAATCAAACAAGAAATTCAAATTGTGTGTGTGTGTGTGTATTTTATTGTATGCATACTCAGGATTGTTTGTTTTAAAACATTTATATAGCCACCCATCTTATAATCAACTCTAGACAGCTCCCAATCACAAGTTAAAACAACATACAAAGCCACATTAAAACTATAAAACTAAACACATTAAAAACAAGGTTAAGGAACTCGCTACAGCTGACTTATGGGAAAAGGTTTTGGGGCCAAATTTCAAATTCAATGAGAATGCCCGAAAGACAGTTCTAAAATAATTAATATCTATTCAGTTGTAAAAGAATCTACAAAGAAAACATGCTTTTCTATATACCTATTAGGAAATGAATTTCCCTAGATTCAGGGAACATATTCTCATGCTTGTATTTACTTCTTAAAGGGAATTATACAAAAAACAAGCCAGAGAAATAACACAACATTTCTGTCCTTTTCCTGACTAATATAGAACCATCCAGTGGAGGGATGCAAATTTTTTTACTACCACACTGTGGCTGTGGCTTATTTTGTGGGTGTGGTTTGCCGGCCATGTGACCAGGTGGGAGCGACTTGACATTCATGTGACTGGGGTGGCATAAAGGTCATGTGATTGGCTTAAAGATGGCCAACTTGATGTCACTGACATCAAGGGTTTGGGTTAGGGTTAGAGTGCCTGGCCTCTTCTCGCCCCAAAGAGATACAATTTCACTATCTATTTTCTATTACTGAACATCCCAAATATACTATTTAATTCTATGTATATATGCCATATGTGTACATATATATTACACATAGGCATATAAAAATATATATTATCTACTATATAAACTGTATGTGTATGAACACACACACATATGCATACACAGCTCTTCTAAAATTATACACATTCAACCTCATTTCCTGCGATAGGAAAAACATACCAACACTCCAGAAGAGAAAAAAAAAGAAAATAAATCAAAATTTGTCTACCGGTTTTCCGTACCTGATCAAAATTTTTCTACCGGTTCTGCATACCTGACCGTACCTGTAGGAGCCCATCACTGGAACCATCTCTGGATCACTTGTTCTCCTAAACAGTCATGGTGAACCATTTTGCTTGGATGCCAAAAGGGTGTGCACCCATGCACGCCCACACCCATAATGCAATGGCCTTGCAATGAAGCCTCTGGAGCCTGTGGATGGCAAAAAATAGATTCTAGCTGATTTTTGGCCTTCTGGAGGGTGCGGGGGAAGTCGTTTTCTCCTTCCTCAGGCTTCAGGAAAGCCTTCAGAGCCTGCGAATGGTAAAAAATGGACCCAACACCCCAACCGGATGTTTGGAAAGGAACTTCCAGCTGGGTTTTGGGGCTGTTTCTCACCATCCCTAGGCTTCAGGAAGCCTCCGGAGCTGGCATAGGGCAATGCCTCATGTGCCCTCAGATATGGCTCCCCGCACCACCTGTGGCACGTGTGCCATACGTTCACCATCATAGTTCTAGAATTATCTGATAAATCATTCTTTGCTCAGTCTTATGTATTCAGATATCAGTTCAGCTACATTCAATCTATCTATACCAGTGTTTCCCAACCTTTTTTGAGCCGCGGCACATTATTCATATTTTCAAAATCCTGGGGAACATTGAAAGGGGGGGGGCCCCTAAAGAAAAGTTTGGACAAAAAAACCCTCTCTCTTCCTCCCTTTCGCTCTATTTCTCCCTCTTTCTCTCTTTTCCTTCCTTCCCTTCTTTCTCTCTCTCCATCCCTCTTTCTTTCTTTCTCTCTTTTTTGCTCTCTTTCTCTCTCCCTCCTTCCCTTCCTCTATGTCTTTCTCTCTCCCTTGCTCTCTCTCTCTCTCTCTTGCTATCTCTTTCTTGCTCTTTTCTCTCTTTCTTGCTCTCTCTCTCTCTCTTTCACTGTCTCTTGCTATCATTCTTTCTTTCTCTCTCTTTCTCTCTCTGTCTCTCTTGCTATGTCTCTCTTTCTTTCTCTTTCTCTCTCTCTCTGCCTCTCTTGCTAAGTCTCTCTTTTTCTCTTGCTATGTCTCTCTTTCTTTTTCTCTCTCTCTGCCTCTCTTGCTATGTCTCTCTTTCTCTCTCTCTTTCTCTATCTCTCTTTCTCTGCCTCTCTTGCTGTCTATCTTTCTCGCTCTGTCTCTCTTTCTCTGCCTCTCTTGCTATGTCTCTCTTTCTTTCTCTCTCTTTCTCTCTTTCTCTCTCTCTGTCTCTCTTGCTATGTCTCTCTTTCTTTCTCTTTCTCTCTCTCTCTGCCTCTCTTGCTAAGTCTCTCTTTTTCTCTTGCTATGTCTCTCTTTCTTTTTCTCTCTCTCTGCCTCTCTTTCTCTTTCTCTCTCTCTTTCTCTTTCTCTCTTTCTCTGCCTCTCTTGCTGTCTCTCTTTCTCGCTCTTTCTCTTTCTCTGCCTCTTTTGCTATGTCTCTCTTTCTCTCTCTCTCTGCCTCTCTTATATGTCTCTTTCTTTCTCTCTCTCTCTCTCAGCTGACTGCAAGCGGGAGCCCTGACGGCGGCAGCTGGACGTGCTGCTGGACACCGTATATGCCAGGCCCGCAGCGCCAGCATGTATGACATCCAGCAACACGTCCAACCGCCACCGTCAGGGCTCCCGCTTGCAGTCAGCTGAGAGAGAGAGAGAGAGAGAGAGAGAGCTCCCTCTCGCCGCCGCCTGGAGCTCCCTGTCGCCGCCGCCATCTCCCCGCGACTGCCTGTGGCCGCTGCAGCCGCCACCCCTCCCACCGCCAGTGCCCTCCCGCCGGGCCACAAAGGACACTTGCCGCCGACGCCAGGGAAGCTCCAGCTGGGTGGGGCGCTGCCGGTGCCTCCGTCCTGGGGCTCCCACTCGCAGCTGTCCCCCGGCTCCTGCCTGATGCCGCGGTTTCTGGCGCTCTCCTGCTGGGCCCCAAAGAAGGAAGGTGGGAAAAAGGCGCGAAGAATGAAGCTCTCCTTCTTCCTGCCTTCCTTCTTTGGGGCCCAGCAGGAGAGCGCCGAAAACTGCGGCATCGAGCAGGAGCCGGGGGACAGCTGCGAGTGGGAGCTCCAGGTCGGCACCGGCAGCGCCCCGCCCAGCTGGAGCTTCCCTAGGTGCTTTGTGGCACACTTGGCCGGGTCTCGCGGCCCACTAGTGTGCCGTGGCACACCGGTTGGGAAACGCTGCGTTAGGTTGTGTGATTGTTGTTTATAAGGGTTTTAAATTGCTTTTAACATTAGATTTGTACATTGTATTTTGCTGTTGTGAGCCGCTCCGAGTCCTCGAAGAGGGGAGGCATACAAATCTAATAAATTATTATTATTATTATTATTATTATTATTATTATTATCATCATTTATTTTATTATTTATTTATTAGATTTGTATGCCGCCCCTCTCCGAAAACTCGGGGCGGCTAACAACAATAAAGAAGATAATGTAACAAATCTAATATTTATCATCATCATCATTATGAAAGAGTGCTACATTGATATCCAAAATCGGATCTTTTAAGAGTTGATAACCAACTTCCTTTTGGACATGAGTTCAGCACTGTTCAAGACTAGTCTGAACATCAAATTGACAAATACAGGAACACATCAAATTGCAATATACAGCATTAATTTCTTCCTCTCTGGGTGTCTCTCTCTTCTTCCCGATTCTGCAGCCTTCTACCTTCTCCTCACTCCCTTTCCCCCAAACCTCTGTGTCAGTTGCTATTATTGTTGACTCGGGCCCGTTAACTGGAGAACTGCTTAGAGATGTAATAAGTATTGGGGGGTATCAACCTGGCTGCAACTGGCCAAAAGCAGAATGGCTTTGAAAGTAGGTTCAGACATGGACAGAGAGGGGCAGTTCCCATACTAACCTATAGTACCCATAGTAGTAGTGATATTCATTTACCTTTACTACCGTTTTGGACATGGGATCATCCATGATGATGTCTGGGCATGTGGGCAGAGCCTTCCACCACCGTCGCTACCGGTTCGCCCGAACTGGTGCAAAACAATAGTGACCCATAGGTAGTTAAATGATCAGGTTGTTTCATAGTAGAGTCTATGGAAAGGTGACCTAGGACTGTTTCAGCTGTGAGCTGGGGATCAGATAAAGGTGTGAGCACTTGGTGAGGAAAAAAAAAGAGGTTGTGGGGAATTTTGTTGCTGTAGACACATGTCAGTAAAGGCTCATGCAAGTCTGAGCAGCTGTCAGTTCCAATCTATCCTGATCTTTGAGCTGCAATGCAAAAAGGGAGAGTTTGTACTTCCTTCTGTTGTTTGAGTAACATTCTATTACCTACGTAGCTCCAGACTGTGGAATGATGGGATGGAAGTGGAACATCTCATCCCAACAAATGTAAACAATTCCAGAGCATCTGCAAGGGTGTGTGCTAAAATTTCAAGTTGGTATGTGAACAAAGGGCCACCCATTTTTAAATGTGCTTGTGATACAAATAGAATGGGAGTTGGTTTTGATCACATTGTAATGGTCAATCTTCATATTTTTTTATCCTCCCTCCCTATGGAGGTTCCTGGAGGACTATTATGGGTTTCTTTATTGAAATGCCCTAAGACAGTGTTTCTCAAACTTTTGACATATGTGTACCCCTTCTTTAATTTTCGTAACGATTAGTATCCCTCATCAAAAAAATGGATGTATTTTAATAACAATAAAAATACATTTATTTTTTCTTTTTTTAGTACATACACAAAATAATAATAAATGAAAAATAAAATTATTCATAATAAAATATAAGTAAAAGTTATATTATAAATAACATTTATTTGGATTAATGAGAAGGATGAAATTGTGCTGAGATGACAGATCGTCATAATTTTAATCTGAGATGCGGTTCCATGTCCAATAGTCTGTTCCTTTTTTTGACTTAATGTCTACAAATGCTGAATATGAATGCATAAATATGAAGTTGGAAAAGGCAAGATGTATTTCAGAACTTTTTCTGAACGTGTACCTCCACCAAACTCTTTCCGTACCCCTGGGGGTACGCATACCACACTTTGGGAAATATGCTCTAGAGCAGTGTTTCCCAACCTTGGCAACTTGAAGGTATCTGGACTTCAACTCCCAGAATTCCCCAGCCAGTATTCGCTAGCTGGGGAATTCTGGGAGTTGAAGTCCAAATATCTTCAAGTTGCCAAGGTTGGGAAACATTGACCTAATGAACCATACATAAAAACCCATAGTAGCTAAGGGGTGTATCAGTTTCCCCATGCCTGGTGACATAGGTGGGTTTTTAGGCGCTTTCGAAAAGCAAGGAGGATGAGGGCAGTCCTAATCTCTGGGGGAAGTTGATTCCAGAGGGCCGGGGCTGCCACAGAGAAGGCTCTTCCCCTGGGTCCCGCCAGATGGCATTGTTTAGTCGATGGGACCTGGAGAAGGTCAATTCTGTGGGACCTAACCAGTCGCTGGGATTCGTGAGGCAGAAGGCAGTCCTGAAGATATTCTGGTCCGATGCCATGTAGGGCTTCATAGGTCATAACCAACACTTTGAATTGTGACTGGAAACTGATCGGCAGCCAGTGCAAGCCGCGGAGTGTTGACGAGACATGGGCATATCTGGGAAAGCCCTTGATTGCTCTGGTGACTGCATTCTGCATGATCTGAAGTTTCCGAACACTTTTCAAAAGCAGCCCCATGTAGAGAGTGTTGCCGTAGTTGAACCTCGAGGTGATGAGGGCATAAATGACTGTGAGCAAATAGGGCTGCAACTGGTGCACCAGGTGAACCTGGGCAAACACCCTCCTCGCAACAGCTGAAAGATGGTGCACTAATGTTACCTGTGGATCGATGAGGACACCCAAGTTACGGACCCTCTCTGAGGGGGTCAGTAATTCCCCCCCACAGAGTAATGGACGGAGAGATGGCATTGTCCTTGGGAGGCAAAACCCACAGCCACTCCGTCTTGTCAAAGAAGTGATTGTTGTCTTCCTTGTGAAAAACCATAGTGAATTTTGATGGTTGCCTAACCCTGACAGATTAGCCATCTGACAAAACTCGCATCCTGCCAAGCCCAGCTCCACTCCACTTTAAAGAAAATGATTCATAGATATCATCTCACCAGGTGATGACATTCTGTTACCAGGGAAAGGAAACAGAGTCCCTCTTCTTAGTGATCCCTACACATTAAAAAAAATGGAATCATTTATTGGCATCACAGCTTTAGCATGATAGGCAACATCAAATTTAGCTCCTAAAGTGATTCAATTAATCATTCAATGTTGCACCGTATAAGGAAAATCACATTTTAAACATTTCCTCCTAATAAAATATTTCACACATAATTATGGAAAGTAGGTTTGATGCAATAATAATAGAAACATAGAAACATAGAAGACTGATGGCAGAAAAAGACCTCATGGTCCTTCTAGTCTGCCCTTATACTATTTCCTGTATTTTATCTTACAATGGATATATGTTTATCCCAGGCATGTTTAAATTCAGTTACTGTGGATTTACCAACCACGTCTGCTGGAAGTTTGTTCCAAGGATCTACTACTCTTTCAGTGAAATAATATTTTCTCACGTTGCTTTTGATCTTTCCCCCAAATAACTTCAGATTGTGTCCCCTTGTTCTTGTGTTCACTTTCCTATTAAAAACACTTCCCTCCTGGACCTTATTTAACCCTTTAACATATTTAAATGTTTCGATCATGTCCCCCCTTTTACTTCTGTCCTCCAGACTATACAGATTGAGTTCATTAATTCTTTCCTGATACGCTTTATGCTTAAGACCTTTAATAATAATAATAATAATAATAATAATAATAATAATAATAATAATAATAATAATAATAATAATCTTCCTCCATGGGGTGCAACATTAGGAGAAGAATATCTGCAGTCCTCTGAAGATTAGAATAGACTTGTGAAAGCCTCCTGGTCTCTTGCAAGTGAATTAGTGGTGGGATGCTACCGGTTCAGACCAGTTCGTGCGAGCTAGTAGCAGAAATATGAACCATTCACTAAACCGGTATTGATGGCCAGCTTGCCACGCCCCCGAAATTGTTCCCTGGATGCCGCTATGAACCCTCTGCACATGCGCAAAGGCTTCTGTGCATGCACAGAGGTTCAGTACCCAGATGTGACGCACTTCCAAACTGGTAGGGAAAGTAAGAGTTCTCCTGAGTTTCATCAAATAAATAGATAAGTAAGTAAGTAAGTAAGTAAGTAAGTAAGTAAGTAAGTAAGTAAGTAAGTAAGTAAGTAAGTAAGTAAGTAAGTGAAACCTACCCCTGAGGTGAATATATGTAAGACCTTAAACCAATCTCGAAACTTGGCAACTTTAAGACTTGATGACTTCATCTCCCAGAATTCACCAGCCATATTATTCTCCATGCTGACTGGGGAATTCTGGGAGTTGAAATCCACCAGTTTTAAAGCTGCCAAGTTTGGAGACCCCTGCTTCATGTTTTGTGACTGAGTAGAGTTTAGGATTAGTGTTAAATCAGAGGCTGGAGGCCGAGGAAGAGGGTAACAGCTCTTTATTTAGCAATCAGGAACATTAAAAGTGACCAGCTCGCAGGCAGGTAGTGACTTAAAGGAAAATCGGCCAAAGCCGCCCCTTTTGTACTTTGTTACCAGCGCTGGGGATTGGTGACAATGTTTCAGGCTTCGCGCCGAGGCTTCCTATTGGTTGCGCCCGGAGGTTCCTTATTGGTCGCGCCTCGGCTTCCCATTGGTTGCGCTTGCGGGCCTCTCATTGGTCGCGCCTGCTCCAATCAGCGATCACATTTATTTCAACAACTTGCAAACATAACAATTAGTCCAATCGAAATGAAAAACATAACTGCTATTGTAGTACTTAAAAGCAGGAAAAGAAGTTCAATGACCAAGGGATACTTTATTCTGCTAAGGAAACATGTTTTCCCCTCTTTTTACCAAATTCTTCATACATTCTCACAGTACAAAAAGGGCGTATAGAAGGGGTGGGTTCCAAGTTAACTAGCTGTCGGTTCGTTTCCTCCAGCGCCACACTGCCAAATAATAATAATAATTAAAAATAATTAAAAATAAGCAAAAAACAAGATGGTGACCACATGCACAGTGCTGGAAACAGAGAGGATCCGCAACATGCTCAGAAGATTTTTTTTTAAAATGGCAGCGCCCATGGATTGGCACTGACTGAACCAGTTCTGTGATATCATCGTGACATCACCAGCAAGTCACTGACAGTTCAAATGAATCAGTCCAAACCGGGGGGAACCCAGGAAACCAGCTTGCCCGAACTGCTAGTAACCTGCTATTGACATAATTTTGGTGTAACGGATCTGCTTCTGTCTATGCCGGTCCGTGCTCACCGCCATCTTTTTTTTTTCTGAAGATTTGGCCAATTTTCCTGTGTTTTGATGGCTTCTCCTCATTCTGTAGTTTGAAAACAGACCTCCCTCCCACCCCTGGATTAATACTTGACTATTTCTTTGCCCAAATCACAACTGATCAGCTCTTCAGCTGTGTTTTGGGCTGAATCCACCATCTGAGCATGTGCAGAAGTGAAATCGCATGAGGGAATGCGGGCGAAATGTCGCGATGTGAACCAGTGGCGAAGGTAATTAGAACCCATCCCTGAACCCACCTCTGGCTTGTAGATGAATAAAACTTTCTCTCTTGGGGGGGGGATCCCCACCATTTACAGGTATGGTCTTGTTCTATGGTGCTAGATTTTCAGTTGTTTTTATATTACCACTTTTGTTTACACATCCTATAGAAAGTGTCCCTGTATTGCAGGTAATCCATTTTGTCTTGTCGTGCAATAATAATATGGAGGTTTAAAAAAAAATCAAAGGAAACTTCTATCACCACTTGGAAGAGGAAGGCAATCTTATTGTGACCCACAATGTCATTGTAGCTGCTTTTCCTGTCTGGTAGGATCTGAAAATCCATTTTGGTGTAATGATAATGGCACCAGACTAGAAATCAGAAGACTCTGAGTTTTAGCCCTGCCTTAGACACGAAGCAAAGAGGGTGAATTTTGGAATTTTCACGCCCTCAGCCCTAGGAAGGGGCCAGTGGCAAACAACCTCTGAAAAACCTTGCCAAGAAAACAGCAGGGACTTGTCCAGGCACCTACCAGGAATAAGAAAGAGTCACAAAGGATTAATAATAAAAAAAGGATCTTCTGTGTATCTTCAGCTTGTCCTGTCATGATTGATTTATAGGAACTCTGAAGATTAAAAAATGCCCTGTCAGCAAGGAAATGATGTAAAATTTGATCTGAAAAGTCCTATAAAGACAAACTCTCATGCCGCTTAATATAAGTTGTGTTCTGAGCTTTTGTGTCTTTTGAGGTTTTCATGGCTGCGACATTTTATTTTAGATGATATGATGTCGCTTTTAGCAGAACAAATATAATTATTTTAATCTAAAAATATGAAAAAATCACTCTCTGAATACTCTAGTGTGTGTGGAAGGGGGACAGGGAAATGTTACAGAATGTCCCAGAAAAGAATTGACTCCAGATGTTCTTTCTTATATTTATCTTATGTGGGCAAGGATTTTATTTCTTTATCAAGCTAGGATGGAACAACATTTATCTATGAAAAATGCTTGCAATGAGCAAGTTTGACAGCTGATTGGCTGTTGAATAAACTTAGACAATGATTACACCGGGGAACAATTTTTAACACAATTTCTGTTGAGTTTGATTTTTGAGCTTTTTAATAGTTAATTAGGCATGCTGGTTTCTAAACTGAAGTTAGTTTTCTTCTACCACATCAAGTTTTTTCTTTACACCTTATATATAACATATAGTTAATTAGGCAACATGAGCATCAAATTGCATTTTTTCTCTTGCTAACTTCCTGGAAAATCTTGGTGCAGTCAGTAATGAGCAGGGTAAGTGATTCCACCAAGATTTAAAGGTCATGGTGGCACAGTATCAAAGTAGATGGGATGTACACAAGAGGCTGACTATTGGTGCATCAAGTGAGAATGTCCAGAGATAAAACACTCCAGAAAAGGCTATAAGCGAAAAATTTTACCTTAATGTGTGTACACTTAATATGTGTAATTACCATTCGATAAAAACCCAACTATTTGTATGAACACAATTTAACTTGCAATAACTATTATGGCGTTTGTGTGAATAAAATTATTCTTTATAAACGGTATATTTGGTAAGCTGTTACTTTCCTTTCCTTCATATGCACAATTTCCATGAGTTTTTAGGGTATCCTGTAGCTTAAAAAGTTGACGTGATAGACACAAACTAGAGGCCAAAAGTTAGTTGAAAACAAGTCATAGATTTAAGACAATGAAATTGCTGTTCCCCAGTGATCAGGATAGGCTAGATGATTAACAACAAACAATCCTCATACATAGCGTTTGGATTAAGGACATATTTGAGGTAGTTCTCTCCCTTAGTCTTTTTTGTTTTGTTTTTTTAAGAAGGGAATCTTTCAGCACCTGCAAAGCTCACTAGGAGTATAACTGCTGTATCTATACTTCTTAACTTTTCTTAACAATTTTCAGGAACAATACAGAAGGGATTTATGATTGTTTCCTTCAGAGTTTGATTCTGAATTATTTCTCATAAATGGCTTGGGTTCCTACTTGATTATCGAACTCTATTAGTCCTCAACCATTTTTGGAATGTCTTTAATTTCACTCTTTCCTTTCTGTCAAGAGCCACTTTATAAAGAATATGTGTTCCCGTCAATATTACTACCAGGGCAACTAAAACTACTGAATTCCACTATGTCTTAGGAGAATCCATCTAATGAGAAATTTTCCACCCAAAATTGTAAAAGGTAGGGAAAAGTGAAGGGGGACTTGTTTTGAGAACAGATGGGCTTTGCACAGACCTGAAGTGATAATACTAGGAACTTATGACTAACTTTTCTTAATGCCTATATTATAACACTTGCTGAGCTTGTATACTGTATTTGCAAATAAAGAGATTATTGGTATTGAAGCTGATTTTATTGCTTTTGTCTTTACGCTTTGAATTCATTTAAACCTTGACCCATCAAAATTCTGATCGAAACTGCACAATGAAAAGACTTTGTAAATTTACAACTGTTTTTGTGAAGACAAAATTTGTATGTAATTAAATTAATTAACAAAGAGTGTGCTGAAGGCGGTTTAAAAACATCAACAATAATAGAAAAGATATTGATAACCAAAAAGTACAATAGTGAATGCTGATGATTTCTATTCACCAGAAAATAACTTGATATTTGATAAGATTGAAACTTTCCTCCCCCCAAGAGGATATTGGTGAGATTTTCTTTTTATGTTATTTGTAATTTTGTAACTGTTCATGATGTTTTTTGTTTTGTTTTGTTTGTTTCGGTGTACAGTGGTCCCCCGATTGTTGCGAGGGTTCCGTTCCAGGACCCCTCGCAATGATCGGTTTTTCGCAAAGTAGCGCTGCGGAAGTAAAAACACCATCTGCGCATGCGCAGATGGTGTTTTTACTTCCGCCGCAGCAGCGAGGAGCCGAAGATTGGGGTTTCCCCACCGCCCACGCAAACTCCTCGCTGCTGCCGCGCCCGCTGCTTGTCTTGTCCGCCCGCCGCTTGTCCGCCGCCTGCCCGCCCGCGCGCCCGCCGCTCGCCCGCCCTTCTCCCGCCCACGCCGTTCGCTCGCGCCGCTTCCCAGCTGAGTCCAGAAGCCAGAAGGCAAAGGCGAACTTCCGCGTTTGGCTTCGGGACTCAGCTGGGAAGCGGCGCTGGGGTTTCCCCACCGCCCACGCAAACTCCTCGCTGCCGCTCGCCCGCCCTTCGCCCGCCCACGCCGTTCGCTCGCGCCGCTTCCCAGCTGAGTCCTGAAGCGAACTTCCGCGTTTGGCTTCAGGACTCAGCTGGGAAGCGGCGCTGGGGTTTCCCTGCCGCCCACGCAAACTCCTTGCTGATGCCCGCCGCTCGCCCTCCCGCCAGCAAGAGGGGGAAGACCCAGGGAAGCCGCCCAGCAGCTGATCTGCCCGGCGCCATCTACGCATGCGTGGCCATAGAAAAAAAGGGCGCGCATGCGCAGATGGTGTTTTTACTTCCGGGTTGAAAAATCGCCATATAGCCGTTTCGCAATGATCGGGATCGCAATACCCGGGGGATCACTGTATATGTTCTTCTTTGTGTGTTTTGCAAATATTGTAAATATACCAATGTATATACTTTTTTGACTATACTTTTTAAAATAATTTAATAAAAATTAAAGAAAAAAGAAAAAAAGAAAAGACTTTGTAAATTTTCAGTGTTTTGTTCCTCAAAGGAAACTGGTCTCGAAAGGCAGTCCTGAATTGTACACTGCTCAGGAAGAGGAAAACAATATTCTTTGGAAAATAAATGCTTATAAAAATAGTTGCTGTGGTGTTAAATCTGATTCCAGTCTGAACTAAGACGACCTGCAATCTTCCTTATTTACTTTGTATGCTCGAAGGAGATCTTTAGAAACCAATTCTTAAGTCCAACACTGGTGGAAAACCTTCGGTCACAGAAGCAAAGAATCTCACAACACTTTAGAGATCCAGAGCTGTTATTTGTTATTCACAATGCTGTCTTGAATAGCCCCAGTTTTAATCTCTGTTCTCTTGAGGCTGGTCTGGTCTTGTTCCCAGGCCATGAATTACGCCAACTCATCCTGCTTTTTTTGGTTCTACAAAACATCTGCAGGCAGCAAAACACAAGATAGAAAAGAGCAGTCAGCACAAGACTTTATCTCTTTCAGCTAACACAAGGCTGGACTGGAATAAGGGCTGATTGCTGAGGAACTGTAATGCTTTCTACATGGGGCTACCTTTGAAAAGTGTTCGGAAACTTCAGATCGTGCAGAATGCAGCTGCAAGAGCAATCATGGGCTTTCCCAAAAATGCCCATATAACACAAACACTCCGCAGTCTGCATTGGTTGCCAATCAGTTTCCGGTCACAATTCAAAGTGTTGGTTATGACCTATAAAGCCCTTCATGGCACCAGACCAGATTATCTCAGGGACCGCCCTCTGCTGCACGAATCCCAGCGACCAGTTAGGTCCCACAGAGTGGGCCTTCTCCGGGTCCCGTCAACTAAACAATGTCGTTTGGTGGGGCCCAGAGGAAGAGCCTTCTCTGTGGCAGCCCTGGCCCTCTGGAACCAACTCCCCCCTGAGATTAGAATTGCCCCCACCCTCGTCGCCTTTTGTAAGCTCCTTAAAACCCACCTCTGCCGTCAGGCACAGGGGAACTGAGATACTCTTTCCCCCTAGGCCTTTACAATTTATGCATGGTATGTTTGCTTGTATGTATGATTAGTTTTACAATAAGGGTTTTTTTAGTTGTTTTAGTATTGGATTTACATGCTGTTTTTTATTGTTGTTGTTAGCCGCCCCGAGTCTATGGAGAGGGGCAGCATACAAATCCAATAAATAAATAGATAGGTAGATAGATAGATAGATAGATAGATAGATAGATAGATAGATAGATAAACAGGTCCTCTGAGGCTGTTGTGGAACAAACTTTCTTACTACAACAAATCTGCCAGTCTCTGCAATGGCAAAAGATCTTTTTGTAACCTCTTTTTCTCCAAAGTTTTTCCGTGTCATGCTAGCATAATCTTAAGGCAGAGTTGCAGACTCTCTCACCCGCACTCTTCTTTGGAAGGAGCCAGAGTATTTTGCAATTGTGATTAGCTCTTTTTCCATTAGAAAAAAATGCATTTGTACAGCCATTAGGATTGGCACAGTATGTAATAGGGGAACCCTGTACTGTCAGTCTAAGCATGTACTTCCTCATTTTTGAAATTTAACAATGAAATTCATTTTCCACCAGATCTTGCCTTATTCCCAATTTGCATTAATTCTTAGGTTTGCCAAAGGGTAGTGAATTTCCAGCTCTACAAGGAAATCCTTAAATTTAAACACAATCCAAAACAGTATTCCCATATAAAGTCTGCTTACAGGCCAGTACAATGTCCTAGGCAGTTTATTTAATTTCTTTTTTTAAGGATGTCCCTCCTCTCTGCAAATTCTCCTCCACTTAGACCTGCATTGCACAAACAACAGGGTGTGTTTAAACACACGCAGAACAAAGCTGGGGATGAGGATGTAATAAGCATAGCACCAGAACAACAGGAAGTGTTGCAATTTGGGACGAAATAGGATAAATGAGCTGCTCACTGCAATGCAAAGGAAAGGTGAGGCTGCTGTAGCCGCTGGTGTTGCAATTCAGGGGTGAGGTTTCTTGGTGAAGTATTGCAGGCTTGTGGGGGGAGGGGGAGAAAAAGAACTGTACATTTGTTCTTGGCAAAGAGCAAGAGCTGAGTTGCCTGTATCCGTATCTGAATGCATACAAACCACCAAAGGTAGACTTTGGGAGTGAAGAGTGAAATTAAGGTGGCCCAATGGCCAAATTTTTCCCTCTTAGAATTATAAGATGCAGAACTATAAGATACAGAACTAGAGGACTTTCCAGCTGATCTGGTTCCTCTTGGCAATGCACATGCACAGGGCTGACTTATCATAGGCCAGGCATGTACATCATGATGTCATAAGGGGAAAGGAGAGGCAAGTTGTTTGTTACATTACATCGGCTTGTTTACTGTTTCCCAGACAGGTCATCTAAGCTTCCTCTTCAGTGGTAGGAAAATATTTTTGCATAGTCTTTCCCAAATAAAATAAACGCCCATCAGGTGTTTTAGATTATAACCAGCACAAGTGGCCATTTTGGGGAGGGGATGGCAACTATACCACAGAACTATACAGCTGAGGATACCACGTGTGTAGACATGTTTGATGTAGTCCCATGGGATTTATCTAGGTTGACGAGCCATGACTTCTGGTCTGTGGTTACTTCCTGCTTTAAGAGCGCTTTGAGGCGGAGGATTCATGGTACTTCCTGTTCAGAAAATCCTGGAAACATATTCCCTCATTTTCTTTTGGTTCTGTGTATATGCATGAGAAAGAAAGAAAAGAAAGAAAGAGAGAAAGAAAGAAAGAGAGAGAGTGTGTATGTGTGTGAGAGAGAGAGAGAGAGAGAGAGGAAGGAGGGAAGGAAAGAAAGAAAGAAAGAAGGAAGGAAGGAAGGAAGGAAGGAAAGGAAGAAAGAAAAAAGAAAATAAGGAAGAAAGAAAAAAGAAAGAGAGAGAGAGAGAGAGAGAGAGAAGAAACCTCGGTAAAACAAAGGATTACAACTGGATGTATCAGCCCCAGGCAAAAAAATCTATGAATTAAGGCAAGGTTATTACCCAATAAAAATATTGTCCTGAAGTACATAAAGACGGAAGAAAAACACTACCCTGTTTTTGATTTGATCACCAAACCTATAATTAAAGCTGGTGACTTGACTGTACCTTTGCTATCTTACTAAAAAGCATTACATGTAAATCCTTGATTGTCTAAAGTCTTGATGGGTGGTGCAGATCTATATCTATAGGTTTATCCTGTGAAACTAGTTTCAAATATATTTCCTTTCCTTTTTCTCACCTCATACCGCATATAGAGTGCTGGTGAGACCACATTTGGAATACTGTGTTCAGTTCTGGAGACCTCACCTACAAAAAGATATTGACAAAACTGAACGGGTCCAAAGACGGGCTACAAGAATGGTGGAAGGTCTTAAGCATATCAGGAAAGAATTAATGAACTCAATCTGTATAGTCTGGAGGACAGAAGGAAAAGGGGGGACATGATCGAAACATTTAAATATGTTAAAGGGTTAAATAAGGTTCAGGAGACAAGTGTTTTCAATAGGAAAGTGAACACAAGAACAAGGGGGCACAATCTGAAGTTATTTTGGGGAAAGATCAAAAGCAACATGAGAAAATATTATTTTACTGAAAGAGTAGTAGATCCTTGGAACAAACTTCCAGCAGATGTGGTTGGTAAATCCACAGCAACTGAATTTAAACATGCCTGGAATAAACATAGATCCATCCTAAGATAAAATACAAAAAATAGTATAAGGGCAGACTAGATGGACCATGAGGTCTTTTTCTGCCGTCAGTCTTCTATGTTTCTATGTTTCTATACCATATATCTCTTTAGTTCATTATATCCCATTTCAGTGATGGCTAACCTTTTTTCCCTCGGGTGCCAAAAGTACTTGAACATGCGCTATGTTGCATGTGTGTCTGCCCATACCCTTAATACAATGCTCCTCCCATGTGCCCCACTCCTGCAGATGTGGACGCAACTCTCCGTGCATGCCCACCTTTTTGCTTCACATCCCAAACATCGCTTTGGAGGGTGGGGGGAAGTTTCATATCCCCAAACGGTGCTGGGAGGGAGAGAAAACCTCCCATCCCCAAATGGTGCTGAGAGGTGGGGGAAAAACCTCCTATGCCCAAACAGTGCTTTGGAGGGAGAGAAAGTGTCCCATCCAGTAATGGGCAGCCAAAATTTGTGGGTGCGGCTTATTTTGTAGGTGTGGCTTGATGGTCATGTGACTGGATGGGAGTGGCTTGCCGACCATGTGACCAGGTGGGAGTGGCTGGAATGATCATCATCGTTCAAGTGAACTGTTAAGGCCTTGACTTACAACCTCACCAGTGTCGCTCTCTGAGGTGACAATTTGCTTCGCGTTTCCCATGTTCTCCTTCCTGGGTGGCCCCTGCCTGAGGCTGGGTGGCTAGGTGATCGGGTACCAATCAGCTGTTGCGAAAAGATGGGGGAGGAAATGGCCCCCCTGAAACTCCTGCCGGTGCTGGTCTCCCTGCTGCTTTCCAAGGAGGAGGAGGAGGATGGGAGGGTGGGATGGTCAGCTGGAGCTGGGCACACAGCTTCATTTATGTTGTGAGCCGCCCCGAGTCCTTGGAGAGGGAAGGCATACAAATCCAATAAATAAATAAATACATTTCCACTGGTGGAACTGCATTCCACCCCATCCTGCCTGCTGAGTGGGTTGTTCCTGGTTCGGATTGGTTCTTAGAACTGGTAGCACCTGCAGTGGGAGGCTCCGCCCACCTGCCCAGGACATTTCTGCACATGTGCAGAAGCATAACGCATGTGTGCACATGCACATGAACTGGTAGTAAAGGGTTTTAGAACTGACTACTGCCCATACTGCCTTTCGTAAGCTCCTTAAAACCCACCTCTGCTGTCAGGCATGGGGAAACTGAGATATTCTTTCCCCCTAGGCTTCTACAATTTATGCATGGTATGTTTATATGTAAGTTTGGTTTTATAATAAGGGTTTTTAGTTGTTTTAGTATTGGATTGTTACATGCTATTTTGTATCACTGTTGTTAGCTGCCACGGAGAGGGGGCGGCATACAAATCCAACAAACAAACAAATAAATAAACGAACAAACAAACAAATAAATATTATGCTTAATTTTGTGAATCTTAAACAAAGGAAGGATCGTTTCCAAAATGGGAATACCTTCGGGACCGCCTTCTGCTGCACGAATCCCAGTGGCCGATTAGGTCCCACAGAGTTGGCCTTCTCTGGATCATGTTGACTAAACCAGTGTTTCCCAACCTTTTTGAGCCGCGGCACATTATTAATATTTTCAAAATTCTGGGGAACACTGAAGGGGGGCGGGGGGCAGGGCTAAAGAAAAGTTTGGACAAAAAAAAAATCTCTTCCTCCATTTCACTCTATTTCTCCCTCCCTCTTTCTCTCTCTTCCTTCCCTTCTTTCTCTCTCTCCATCCCTCTTTCTTTCTTCCTCTTTTTTGCTCTTTCTCTCTCCCTCCTTCTCTCCCTCCATGTCTTTCCCTCTCCCTCCTTCCCCCTCTCTTTCTCTCTCTTGCTTTCTTTCCCTCTCTTTCTCTTTCTTTCTTTCTTTCTCTCTCATTCTCTCTCCCCTCCTTTTTCTCTCTCTCTCTTTCTCTCTCGTTCACCATGCCGGCAACAGAGAGAAAAAGAAAGAGAGAGAGAGAGCTGGAGAGAGAATGGAGGGCGCCGTTGTCTTCGCCTCCGCCCGCCGGCTCTGCAGCTAAGAGGCAACAGCAGCCATCAGCCTCCTCGCCCTCCCAGACGTTCCCAGCGCCCGGCCACGCGCCGCCTCCCGTTAGCCCGGCTGACCTTTCCCTGCTGCCGTTTTCTCTTCATGGCGCAAAGCCACACAGTCCCGGACTCCCGGATCGCTCGCTTTTCCGGCCAGCAAGCGTGGCGCGGCGCTTTCCTGGGCAGATGGCTTTGCTGACCGGAGAAGCGAGCGATCTGGGAGTCCGGGACTGTGTGGCTTTGCGCCATGAAGAGAAAACGGCAGCAGGGAAAGGTCGGCTGGGCTAACGGGAGGCGGCGCGTGGCCGGGCGCTGGGGACATCTGGGAGTGCGAGGGGAGCCGGCGGGTGGAGGTGAAGACAACGGCGCCTTCCATTCTCTCTCCGGCAGCGAAGGAGAGGGGGCGGATCACGCCCCAAGACAGGAGGCGGCGGCGGAGGAGGAGGAGAGTGGGCGGATCGGGCGGGCAATGGGGCAGGGCAGAGAAGCCAGGGGCGCATTTGGCCAGAGGCACCGTGGGGAGGCAGGGGCAGCCGCGGCTCCCTTTACTCCTACTGCCGGACCTCCCCGCCCCTGCCTCCTTTTTCCCGCCTTCCTTCTTTGGGGCTTAGCCGGAAACAGCTGCATCGGGCTGCGAGTGGAAGCTCCAGGTCGGAGGCACTGGCGGTCCGGCACTGGCAGTGCCCCGCCCACCTGGAGCTTCCTGCGGCACACCTGACCGTGTCTCGCGGCACACTACTGTGCCGCGGCACACTACTGTGCCGCGGCACACCGGTTGGGAAACGCTGGACTAAACAATGTCGGTTGGCGGGGCCCAGGGGAAGAGCCTTCTCTGTGGCGGCCCCGGCCCTCTGAAATCAACTCTCTCCAGAGATTCGAATAGCCCCCACCCTCCTCGCCTTCCATAAAATGTTGAAGACTCACCTCTGTCGTCAGGCGTGTGGATAATCACCCCCCTCTTGTTATGTTTTTGA
Source organism: Erythrolamprus reginae (assembly GCF_031021105.1). Classification (NCBI taxonomy): domain Eukaryota; kingdom Metazoa; phylum Chordata; class Lepidosauria; order Squamata; family Dipsadidae; genus Erythrolamprus; species Erythrolamprus reginae. The sequence continues at coordinate 354,456,593 of NC_091950.1, forward strand.
CCCCTACTGTATGATGGATTGGGTTGAATGTGTATAATTGTGTAGTTGGGGATTTTATTATAATATTGGCTATGCTATAAATGTTTTATATTGGTTTTAATTTTTATTATTGGATTTGTAATGCATTGTATTATTATCATGTTGTGAGCCGCCCCGAGTCTTTGGAGAGGGGCAGCATACAAATCTAATTAATAATAATAATAATAATAATAATAATAATAATAATAATAATAATAATTTGTATTTATTTGTATTTGTATTTATTAGATTTGTATGCCGCCCCTCTCCGCAGACTCGGGGTGGCTAACAACAATAAAAAAGACAATGTGAACAAATCTAATATTAAAAATAATCTAAAAAACCCCAATTTATAGACCAATCATACATACAAGCATACCATGTATAAATTCTATAAGCCTAGGGGGAAGGGAAAATTTCAATTCCCCCATGCCTGATGACAGAGGTGGGTTTTAAAGAGCTTGCGAAAGGCAAGGAGGGTGGGGGCAACTCTGATATCTGGGGGGAGCTGGTTCCAGAGGGTCGCGGCCGCCGCAGAGAAGGCTCTTCTCCTGGGTCCTGCCAAATGACATTTAGTTGACGGGACCCAGAGAAGGTCACTGTGATTCGTGCGGCAGAATAATAATAATAATAATAATAATAATAATAATAATAATAATAATAATAATAATAATAATAATACTTAACAATGTGTCTCCTTCTAACTTGAATGGTTGGGAGATGGGAGTAGCCCTCCTTTCACATATGTGTTCCTGAGGGGAGGGGATGCCACTGTACAGTGATCCCTCGATTTTCACGGGGGTTGCGTTCCCAGACTGCCCGCGGAAGTTGAATATCCGCGAAGTAGAGATGCGGAAGTAAAAACACAATTTTTGGCTATGGACAGCCAAAACCTACCCCCACGCACCCTTTTCCAAGGCTGCGCAAGGAGCCGGGCTTCAAGTTGGGGGCGGGGAGCGACAAAAGTGCGGAGGCTGGCAAAGATTGTTTTGAATGTCGGCCGCCCCTGACCCCCCAGCGCCTCCATCCCCCTCACCACTACCCCCTGCCCGCCCAATCCGCCCCTCTCACCAGCTTTCTTGGGGCACGGATCCTCCTGCAGCAGCACTGGCGGCTACAGCTTCTCATCCTCTTCATTCGGCCACTAGCTGCTCTGAGTGCTTTGAGAATGCCCACCCCGCCCCTCTCACAGTCCCTTAGCTGAGAGCGCTTTCATCCCAGCTGTCAGCGAGGGGGCTGCAGGAGAGGCGGGGCAGGCATTCTCAAAGAGAGAGAGCAACAGACAGAGCGAGATAGAAAGGAGAGAGGGAGAGAGAGAGAGGGAGAAAGAGAGAGAGAGAGCAAGAGGGGGGAGAGTGGAAGAGAGAGAGAGAGAGAGAGAAATGATAGAAAAAAGGGGAGAAAAAAGAGAAATGAGAAAATGATTGAAGCAGAGAATGACAGGAAAGAGAGAGAAAGAGAGAGAGAAGTGACTCTTGGTGATGACGCATGACGTCATCGGGTGGGAAAAACCATGGTATAGAAAAAAACCCGCAAAGTATTTTTTAATTAATATTTTTTTTAAAACCATGGTATAGCCGTTTCGCGAAGTTTGAACCCGCGAAAATCGAGGGATCACTGTACATGCTTAGGGAACCATCCATAAATATGTGCAGAACATTGTAGACATGCTCAAATGTATTTAGGTCCTGTGATGAAGTAAAATAAATATTCATTTTAGATATTTGTATATCAGCTTTCAAGACCCAATGGCTGAAATTAAAGAGCTTTTCATCTGAATTACATACCAGATTTGAAAAGACAACAAAGACAGCATTAATCGTATCATGCCATAATTTTTTGTATCAATTTACAGTAAGTACATCTTCCTGCTTCTGAGGTTTCCAGCAGTAATTTCCTTGCACTAGATGAATTGTGTATTGCTTATTTTCTAAGCCTACATTGGCCACCTGTTTGTGGTGAGCGGGTATCGTGACTCATCTACCAGAAGCAGAAGCTAAATTTTGCATCCCACCACAAGATTCTTCAATGTGGGTTGGTTGATGGCTTGCAAAATATCAATTTCTTCACAAGGCAAATGGATTAAACAATGTCTGGGACAGGACCAGGAACTAAAGGCTGGCCAATCTGGATGTACAATCACAGTTCAAGGGAATGTCTAGAGATGCAGCTCAAAGTTTCTTTCTTATGAGCTTTATCATCTCACTTCATCTATTTACTTTGCTTCCCAAAGATGAAATGTAGATCTTCCCCCTGACCAATGAATGTTTTTTAGTATGATTGTCAAATGAATGGTTAATGGAAATTTTTTAAAGTAGAATTTAATGTGTTATTAATTGAATTGTTTATTATTGTTTCTTGCATATGCTGTGAGCCACCCCGAGTCCTCAGAGAGGGGAGGCATACAAATCCAATTAAATAAATAAATAAATAAAATACCTGCAGAAGTGAACTGTAGGTATAAAAATGGGAATAATAATAATAATAATAATAATAATAATAATAATAATAATAATAATTTAGATTTGTATGCTGCCCCTCTCCGCAGACTCGGGGCAGCTCACAACAATAATAATAACAATGTGATAATGTAACAAATCTAATATTTAAAAGAAAGCATCTAAAACCCCATCATTTTAAAAAAAAACATACAACACAAGCATACCATACATAAAACTATATAAGCCTGGGGGAGATGTCTCAATTCCCTCATGCCTGGCGATATAGGTGGGTCTTAAGCAATTTACAAAAGAGAAGGAGGGGGCAGTTCTGATCTCTGGGGTGAGTTGATTCCAGAGGGCCAGGCCCGCCACAGAGAAGGCTCTTCCCTTGGGTCCTGCCAGATGATATTGTTTAGTTGACGGGACCGGGAGAAAGCCAACTCTGTGGGACTTTATCGGCCGCTGGGATTCGTGCGGCAGAAGACAGTCCCAGAGGTATTCTAGTCTGATGGCATGTAGGACTTTATAAGTCATTACCAACAATTTGAATTGTGACCGGAAACTGATCGGCAGCCAGTGCAAGCCACAAAGGAGATCCATTGCTCTGAAGATGAAATTGAGGAGGTGGGTTCCTACCAATTTGGACCGATTCTATAGAATTGTTAGTAACTGTTGTGGTTAGCTCTGGCCCAGCTCCTGCCCCAAGGACTGTGGATGTGGGGGAGACATCCACATGCTGCAGGCCTGTTTTGCTCCTGGTGGAATCTTTATGATGAAGGCTCCTCTGACCACGAAGACATGAGTGACAGGGAGGAGGAGAGTGTGGCAGACAGCTCAGAAGGAGATCAATTATCTAGCTCCTCCTTGGATTCGGAACAAGAGTTAATGATACAGCCACGCATGCGGAGAGCGATGCATAGGCAGCAACAACTGAGAGATTATTATCAAAGAAAATGAAGCCACCTGTGGTTGGGTGGGGCTGTAGTAATTAGTGAGGCTGCTATAAATGCTATAAAGCCTGTGGATTTGGCCATTGTGGAGGATTATGTTTCGTGCCTGCCTTGCTGACTTCGACCTTTGTGTGCTGATTTTTCCCCACTTTGAAACTAAACCAGGGCAAAGTGTGTTTCACTTTGTGAAAGAAGAAGGACTGTGAATTGCCCCACAGCTGCAAGCTAAGTATCACAGAACTGATAAGGGACTTGTACAAATTACCAGTTTGTTTGGAGATGAGTGCTCTTTGCTATACAAAAAGAGTGCTCCGTTTATTTGCATTTTCGGTATAAAGAACATTGTTTTGAATTGTCAAACGTGTGTGTGTCTGAAATTGTATCTGTACATTTTCAGGAGGATTCTACCAGAGAGCTCGACAAAACAGTAACTTGGCGGCTTGCATCTCTGGAACTGGCAGCAACCTGGGCCTGCCACGCCCCTGAGCCGATTCTCTCGGTGACACCATAAGCCATTGTTTTTTACTTCTGCGCATGTGCAGAATCTTTTTAAAGCACTGCACAAGTGCATGCATGTGTGCAACATGAAGCCACCTGCATGCCACATCCCTGAGCGAACTGGCAGTAACAGAACCCAGAAACCACCCCTGGGAAGGAGGAAGAGCCAGATATGAATTTAAATTTGAAGTAGTCATCAATGTCAATATTCTAATCAGAAACAAGTAAGCGACATGTTCTTTGATTGTATTGTTTATTTCTGTATGAGAACAAATAACCTTAGTGGAGGGAGGCAGGGAGGATTTTTCAGTGGAGTGTTGACATGCTCAGTGGGTTCGAAAGCTTCATTTCAAAAATAAAATGAAAAAATGTGATGTGAAGGAGAAAGGGAGGAAGAGAAGGTGGATGAAAAAGTGAAAGAGGGTAAGACTGAGGAAATTGAGTGGAAGAGTGAACCAAACCCCATACAGCAATATTTATGCCAAATGCTACCTATGTATGTGCCATTAACCCAAGAAAAAGTGTTCACGTTGCCCAGGAAGAGAAAGTGGCAAGTTTTGGAATGAATCAATCCATTCATTCTCCAAGGGCCTGGAAACAAACAAAATTAAACAGATATAAAAGATTCATAAGCTAAAGGAATTCAATATCTGTTTTATATTTTGTTATATAAATCACCTTTGCTTGGCCAATTTGTATCTTTCTTCAAGCAATATACATAGAGAAAAAAACTCATACAATAAAATTTTCCTTGGAATGACAAGATATGCCATTTAACTTGAGAATTAAAATCAGATTAATCTAATGTTTGATGGCAATCTCTCATGTACTTCATTAATTGCCCAGCTGTTCTAAAATGCACGGAAACACATACCTTGCCTCCATACTTCATGTTCCTGTTTAGCAAGGATATAATTCAGGGTGTGTGTCCCCAATAGAATGCCACACCTAGGGCGTAGTTAGGAAGACAGTGTATAATTATTAACTATGCCGACTGACCCAAGCATTGCATAATGAGTTCAGGCCTCCCTTCAGAAGTGCGTTTTTCTTGTACACTTGGAAATGCAAGGACAATATAAAGCCTGTTTTAAAGTATACATCCAATACATTGTCTCATTGAAATAGGTCCCCTTATGCCCTTACGGCTGGTATGTCTTTATTGTAATAGTCACATACCTGCCATATGATAGACATTGTGGAAGTTGATTCTATGTCCATTGATTTCATGACTGTTATCATCCAGAGACTGTTGTCCTTCCCTTACTTCACAGGAGCTGCCATACAGTTCAGAATCTTTGCTTTGGACAGGGATGAACAATGGTTAGAGTGCCTAATAAAAGGTTCAAGTCAGAATTGAAAAGCAGTCTTTTACTGCATGTACTTGCATTATTATGTATAGCAATGATGGCGAACCTATGGCACGCGTGCCACAGTGGGTGCACAGAGATATATCTGAGGGCACATGAGGCGTTGCCCTATGTCAGCTTCAGCGCGCATGTGCACCCTGGCCAGCTGATTTTCAACCTTATTTTGGGCTGTTTTTGCTCTCCCTAGGGTTCAGGAAAGTCTCTTGAAGCCTGGGGACGGCAAAAAAATGGCCCAATTGGAAGTTTGGAAATGAACTTCCGGTTGTTCCATTGGGCTGTTTTTTTGCCATTTCCAGACTTCAGGAAGCTTTCCTGAATGCAGGGGATGGCAAAAAGCGGCCTAACAAGTCTACTGGAAGTCCGGAGGCTTCAGTGAGGCCTGTGTGCATGCATGGTAGGCAATGGGGGAGGGTTGGGTGCATGAATGTGTGTGTGGGAGGGAAGAGCATTGCATTATGGGTGTGGGCACACACTTACACACTATCACCTCACCTGAGCCAAAAAAGATTCGCCATCACTGGTATATAGACAGCCAGAAAAAATTACAATAACAAACGGTATTGTAGAAACACAGTACTCTTCCATTCTCCTTGTCCATAAATCAAAGGTAGGTTGGTTGGTTGGTGAGTGGGTGGGTGGATAGATGAAAGGGTGGGTGGGTAGATTATCCCTAAATAATTTCAGATGTGGGTGTCCACAACTGGAGGATGTTGAAAAAAAACAAACAAGAAACAGATATTTTTACCGTATGGGAAAACTTTTACAAGTGGCTAGAAATGAGAAGAGATAATACAAACAAGTTAAATAAACAGGGAAAAATTGTTAAAATGTGATCAACAAATTTAATGAAAATAGTAAATAATATAGGCCTAGGATAAAGAAGTGTAGATATATGTGTGTACATACATACATACATACATACATACACATACATACATACATGTTCTGCCGGCGTGTCTCAACCACCCGTAATTACAGGGTAATTAGTCCAGGAAGAAACACACCACACGATAAAAGGAAAACCCAAAAGTTTTTATAAACAGAAAAACAGAAACAACTCCCTTTTTAAATGTCAAAGGGATTTTCTGGTACACACAAGGTTAAATGCAGTCCAATTGCTCACCCAATAACTGGGAAATTGAGTCCAATTCTAAAGTCCAGAGAGTCCACACACACAATCCTGAAGAGCAAAAACCACGATCTTGACGAAATAATGAATCAGATAAACTGCCATGAAGCTAAAACACCAGGCTGCATTTTTATCTGTAGCACTAATTAAAGCAGCCCCACCCAACCACAGGTGGCCTCATTTTCTCTTGTAATTATCCTTCAGTTGTTGTCTCCTATGCATCACTCTACACATGCGTAAATGTGTCATTAATTCTTGTTCAGAATCCAGGGATGATACAGATGACTGATCTCCTCCTGGGCTGTCTGCCCAACTCCCCTCTTCCCTGTCACTCATGCTTCCTTGGTCAGAGACTTTGTCGACAGATTCTACTGTGAGCAAAACAGGCCTGCGGCATGTGGATGTCTCCCCCACATCCACCTCCACATTCCTTGGGGCAGGAGCTGGGCCAGAGGTAACCACAACACATACATACATACATACATACATACATACATACATACATACATACATACATACATACATACAAGTGTGTGTGAAGCTAGGAGAATTAATATTCTGAAGTGTAAATATATCTGGAAATGAAATACTGTAGTTGCAAAAGTGGTTGGTATTTACTTTATTTATATTTCATGTATTTTTGTATATCTTGTGTATATGTGGTTTGTTTATAACTAAAAAAACTCAATAAAGATTAGAAAAAGGAAAAGGTTAAAAAAAGAGAATGAAACATGCTTAATGATGTCCAATATCTTTAAGAAGAGATTGGACATCATTAAGGTGTTTCATATTTAAGAAGAGATTGGACATTAATATTCTGCTTGAATATCAAATTGTCCCTTCCAACTCTGTTATTCTGATGTTGAAGAGTAAGTGTTGCCTTTTATGTACTTGTGTGCAACACCACAACTTGCAGTTGGTTCAGATTTTATTTCTTAATCCATGTTTAATAATTTGCCCACCCCCCTTGCTCTCCCAATCTCCAAATCAGACAGGCCCTAGATGGGCCAGTAACCTAAGACAAGTCTCTGAGGATTGGCCACCACAAGAAAAAAAAATCTTCACACTAACAACTGCACAATAGGAGATATCATTGCACTGATATATTTTTATCCTTTACAAATTTTCTCCAACTACTTTTCTTACTGGATACTTACTAGTATCATTCATTGTATCCTGATTTTCAGAGTGACTGATAGGTTTACAATCCGGTACCAGGGTTATAACTTTTCTATTTGCTCTGGCACTGGAAGAGATATGTCAACACAAGCTGCTGGATAATTTTAGTCTTTTACTGTCTTTTAATCTGCAGTTCTTATAAAGGATATTATTCATCTCACTGGATTCCACCAAATGAAGGGTTGTTTAGAAATATCGTACACAGAACGTAGGTTTTCATGAATACAATTTATAGATGACATGACTTCCATGTTATTCAGCATGAGATAATCAAATTGTGCTAATTTTATTAACCATAATGTTGGATCAAAGTAGAGATTGGTTGTGATTCATCGTTCTATTTCCTTGCCACAGCTGTATCTTGTACAATCCATGATTTTTTCCCCAAATATGAAACAAGTATTAAGCAAGAAATGCAAATTTGAGTCTCAGATGTGTTTTTAAGAGGCAACTGGACTTTCTTATTTTTCCTTGAAGATGTTTCGCTTCTCATCCAAGATACTTCTTCAGTCCAAACTGAAGTTTCTTGGATAAGAAGTGAAATATCTTCAAGGAGAGTGGGGAGGGAGGCCTAGCTGCCTTTTGAAAAAGCATCTTTTGGACAACCATGACCTGGATGACTGAGAATCTCAACAGACATGCAGAAATGAGGTACTCAATACATCATCAGCCTCAAAGGTTTGAAGACACAGAGTACATCAAAGCCATATACAGATCAGTTTCTGGTAATGTGTCTCTCCGAGTCTTCGGAGAGGGGCGGCATACAAATCTAATAAATTGAATTGAATTGAATGTTGAATAGTATATATTTTTTAGAAATTAAGTAACTTATTGGCCTGACAGTTTAACGCTTTTCAAAGCAATGGAAACTGCAGTTTAATGTTTCCAAATGTAAAATAATGCACTTAGGGAAAAGGAATCCTCAATCTGAGTATTGCATTGGCAGTTCTGTGTTAGCAAAAACTTCAGAAGAGAAGGATTTAGGGGTAGTGATTTCTGACAGTCTCAAAATGGGTGAGCAGTGTGGTCGGGCAGTAGGAAAAGCTAGTAGGATGCTTGGCTGCATATCTAGAGGTATAACAAGCAGGAAGAGGGAGATTGTGATCCCCTTATATAGAGCGCTGGTGAGACCACATTGGGAATACTGTGTTCAGTTCTGGAGACTTCACCTACAAAAAGATATTGACAAAATTGAACGGGTCCAAAGACGGGCTACAAGAATGGTGGAAGGTCTTAAGCATAAAACGTATCAGGAAAGACTTAATGAACTCAATCTGGATAGTCTGGAGGACAGAAGGAAAAGGGGGACATGATCGAAACATTTAAATATGTTAAAGGGTTAAATAAGGTTCAGGAGGGAAGTGTTTTTAATAGGAAAGTGAACACAAGAACAAGGGGACACAATCTGAAGTTAGTTGGGGGAAAGATCAAAAGCAACGTGAGAAAATATTATTTCACTAGTAGTAGATCCTTGGAACAAACTTCCAGCAAATGTGGTTGGTAAATCCACAGTAACTGAATTTAAACATGCCTGGGATAAACATATATCCATTGTAAGATAAAATACAGGAAATAGTATAAGGGCAGACTAGATGGACAATGAGGTCTTTTTCTGCTGTCAGACTTCTATGTTTCTATGATTACTTGTAGGAGTTACACAAGGCTCAAAATTGCAAATGGGCTGCTTTTTAATAATGAAAATAGGAGTGATGACAGAATATTCATTATTTATTTGTAGGTATTTATACTCTATGACAATCATTAAGTGTTCTACCTCATGACTCTTGACAAATGTACAGTATCTTTTCTTTTATGTATACTGAGAGCATATGCACCAAGACAAATTCTATTGTATTCTATTCCATTCCATTCCATTCCCTGCCATTCTATTCTATTCTATTCTATTTTCTCAAAATTAAATCATCATAAGGACCTAAGGTTAGAGTAATATATTATTGCGATGTCTCTTCCAACTAGCATGGAAAAATGAAATTCATACATATATTTTGTATCATCTCATATCACAATCTCATATAAATCTCTTTATTTTTTATCTCTTTATCTCATATAAATCTCGTATAAATCTCGTATAAATCTCGTATAAATCTCGTATAAATGTCTTTATCTCATATAAATCTCGTATAAATCTCGTATAAATATTGATTGCTTCCTCATTGCTTATTTGACCCTGTGACAATCATTGTGATTGTCACCCTGTGACAATCATTGTGTTGTACCTCATGATTCTTGACAAACATATATTTTCTTTTACGTACACTGAGAATATATGCACCAAAGACATATGCACTGAGAACATATGCACCAAATTTCGTGTGTGTCCAATCACACTTGGCCAATAAAGAATTCTATTCTATTCTGTTCTATTCTTATTTTACTGCTTCCACTTGGCTCCGTCTCTTACTAGCAGAAAGAATGCTGTTCCCTGGCACTCTACTAATAACTGGAGGGAATTCCAACACTAGAATAAGGACTTTGCTCACCACTGTGATGAGGGGATTCATCCATAATGTGGCTGGTCTATCAGAAAGCATTTTATAAATAGCCACTCATTTCTGGAGCATTTTTCCTGTTGGCCTGACACTCCGATGCCATGACTAACGTTGAATGACCCATCTGCCAATTAATCCACTTTTGCACAGGGAACGGGAGGAAACACTCTCTCATCTTTTGCTCATAATGCATTGAGCGGATCTTATAAGAGGGCCGAGTACGTATGTGCAAAGTAATTCAGTCATCTCACAGGGATGAGTTAACGACTTCTGCATATGGCTCAACTGGCTGTCTTTCTGCCCCTGAGGAGTGTTGAGGTTCTTGAGTGATGATGGCTAGTATGGAGATGCTTTGGGAGTAATTAATATGTCAAAGTAAAATAGTAATTGTTTCTGCATCGATTGCTCGATATTTCTAGGGACACTTACGATAGCTATCAGTAGCATATGGCTGCCTTGGATACTAGCTGACAGTCATCCTGAGAAGTCCTATGCTTGTCAAAACCTAAAGAACCCTCTTTTTATTTCTCAATTTATCATGTTGGCAGGGCAAAACATTCATCTATAGGCATGGTCAAAGGAATTGCAAGGGCTGTGGGATAATGAGAAGAACGGATATATATTCTTCCCTGTTCAACTTTTAAGCCGCACTGTCTTGTCTCTTCCATGAACTCTGATCTGAGTGCAAGTGAACCTATTCACCCTCCTTAGAGCAGACTGCCAATGACGTAAACAGAAGGCATTAGTCACCCCTTTGCATCATTAGCTTTCCAGAAGTATGAGCAAGAAGGGTATCAGGACTCCACCAAGAAAGGGAAGTATCCAGAGGCATGGTTAGAGGTGTAGATCTCTTTATTAATGCTGTTTCTGCTTCAGATATTGCAATCTGGTGCTGTCTGCATGTTCATACACAAGGAAGTTGTTTAACTCTCCTTAAACAATTGGTCTGTGCCCGGGGCAAGGAGTTGCTCCTGAGTTCTCAAGAAGGGAAGAAGAGGACTGATGCACAAAAGGTTCCCAGCTAAGGGTCAGTGTCCCATTTCGCAAGTTATGAATATTTTAGAGAAGCCTGTGATAAATAAGAGGCAAGTCTCCTCTCTCTCTTCCCTTCCCCCCCTACACACATTGACACAGACACAAAACATAAATATGTGTAGGCTTATTACTAACCTCTCTGTCACTCAGAGCAAAGAACCAGATAAGATGTGGTATGAAAAATCTGTGGGAAAATATGAAGCAGTTTTGGTGGGGAGAGAATTGGGGAACTTCTGATCCGCAAACTGCAACTTCCTGCAGCCACCTTCAGTAAAACAACCAAGAAGATACTCTTGGGAAAACACACACTACAGCATCATATCTTATCTGACCTTGGAAACAGGCCTTAGATAGTGTCTCTGCTTAGTGTGCATTGCTAAAGGTTGGCCTTGTCAAGCACTGATTATTTACTTCACAGATTGTAGTGACAGATTGTACTCCATGTATTGATCTCAGCCCTAATGAGATACTAGAGAGATACTAGGGATACGTGTGTGAAGGGGAATGGGATAACTTCATAGTTGCTCTTCAGCAAATCTCACTGATCCATATCAGTGGTAGAAATTCAATCATGTCCTTTTTGAGATTCAAGATATTCCCTTTTATGATGTTCCTCAGATAATAGTTGCTTAAGGTTGAGTAGAATTCTACATAGAATTGTAAGAGTTGGAAAGGAGCATTGAACCATTAGGTGCAATATTCTGCTCAGTGAAATAGAATAGAAATAGAAATAATGGAAATAGAAATAGAAATAGAATTCTTTACTGGCAAATGTGATTGGACACACAAGGAATTTGGTGCATGTGCTCTCAGTGTACATGTCAAGAATCATAAAGTAAAACACTTAATGATTGTCATAAGGTACAAATAAGCAATCAGGAAACAATCAATATTAATATAAATTGTAAGGATACAAGCAACATCTTACAACTTACAGTCATATAGTCATAAGTGGGAGGAGATGGGTGATAGGAAGGATGAGAAGACTAATAGTAATAGTAATGCAGCCTTTGTAAACAGTTTGATAGTGACGAGGGAATTATTTGTTTAGCCGAGTGATAGTGTTTGGGAAAACTGTTCTTGTATCTAATTGTCTTGGTGTGTTGTTTTGAAGGTAGCGTTGTTTTGAAGGTAGGAGTTGAAACAATTTATGTCCAGGATGCGAGGGGTCAGTAAATATTTTCATGGCCCTCTTTTGACTCATTCAATATACAGGTCCTCAATGGAAAGAAGGTTGGCAGACAGTTATAGACTCAATAATTGATGACAGACTCAATAATTCCTCTGTAGAACTGTATCAGCAGCTCCTTGAGCAGTTTGAGCTTCCTGAGTCGCCTGCAGAAAGAACGTTCTTTGTTGTGCTTTTTTGATGATGTTTTTGATGTTAGTTGACCATTTTAGGTCTTGAGATAGAAATTTGAATGTATCTACTGTTGATACTGTGTTGTCTAGTATTGTAAGAGGTAAAAATAACCTAAACATACCCGATAGAGTTTCTGTCTCCTAAATGAACATTTGTCTATGTTAAATTTAAATGGACTGTTAAGTTTCATTGTCTTGTTTCTTTACTGTGTTAGGGTAGGTGAAAATTAGATCCTGTTTTTTTAGAAAATTGATATAAAGATCATTTTGAGTTTTATTTTGAGGATGTTAATATGCTATCCCATCCAATTTTGTGTCATTTGCAAATCCAATAAGAACTGGCCCCAGTTTTTCACTCTGAGAATCAATGAATGTACTAAAATATACAAATCTCACAACTGTGCTTTGTAACGCACTACTGCATTTGATTCTGGTAACAGATCTCTGGGTTTTGGTATAGCATAAAAGTGCCCACAAAGCTACTCATAAATTGTTTTCATAGTAAGAAGCCTGACTAAACAGAAATCTGTTGTTTTCTGTTTTCCAGCGTTCTGCCCTGCAATCCTATTTATTCAGTGATACAAGTGATGGTGGTATGAGAGTAAATGAACCTTATCGTTTCACTATGGATCCTTAGGAAAAGGGGTGTAAAGAATAAAGCAACAAGATTGTCTGTTAGGAGGCGTCCAGGATCTCTCTCCAACTGCACTCCCTGTATGGAACCCTGAACATGTACTAAAATTCAAAATGTTATTCAAGAAGGCAATAAATCATTAGCCAAAGAGGTTAAGGTCTATGATTTTATTGGCATTCTGTATGTGCTTATTACCTTACCTCCTTTTTCTGTATTTCATTTTTTTCAATTAATTCCTTAGTTCTAGAGATTTGGATTAATAAGGAGATTCCTGATTAAACCTCCCCTAGTGCAAGGCATCCTCTCTCAGCCAAACTACTTCACAGGGTGGTTGGGGAGAGAAACAGATCTTGTACTGTGCTTGTATGTAAATGCCAAACATAACAAAAGTACCCTCTCCAGCCCTAAATAATAGATTAGTATCAGATTAGTATAGCTAATGCTCCTGATCTTTTCTCTAGTTTCTGAAGAAAAAAGTTATCAGCAAAGCAAGGCAGGAAGGACAGTATTTGTATTCTAAAAAAATATGGGATGATTGGATTATCCCAATGATACTACTTCCTTCCTCTGTGAAAATCTGGAGTTTGTTTTTGGAAAACACCATCCATATCTCCTTGACTGAGATAGGCAACAATACATATCCCCAATAGGATTAATTTAATCTGTGTTCACCTTAAAATGTGCATTCCTATTACTATATTGTTAACTGAACTCCAATTCCAAGTATAGATACTTACAGAGTATTATGATTAAATATAATTTTTCTTTAACCAAACGTGTATCTTTGCATTTCTCCCCAACTGTTGTTATAAATGCATGTGCACTGAATATGAATCAATGTTTATGTCCAATTCATTTTAGCAGGTTTGATGCTGAAACGTGTGCTAAAGGGCTTCACTGCCTAATTGCTTTGTTGGATGGCTACCCTAGACAAATGTCAGACAAATTACAATCTCCTCTTCTCCAAGGCATGGTGACTCTCCAGTTTTTAAAATAGATGAAGTAAGAAACAAGAAAATATGCCACCCATCCCATTCTTGAACATGAACTGCGGTTTTAATGTGAGTAGACATACTTCTCACCCATCATCCAATGATCTTTTGATGTCACGTGAAACCTAAAATCATTCTCTGGAATGTAGTTCAAATAGCATCTTCTGTATCTACATTCCAACTTGGGTACCATGCGTGAGGTTATATCTGCTTGACCATCCGTGATCTGACAGTATAGTGTCAAGCTGTCATTTTGCGTCATGTCATATTAATAACAGGCTCTCAACAATTATGCAGCCATGTGAAGGATTTCCCCCCTCCTACTACAGAGATGTGAAAGCTAGATTGAGACCAAACGATGCTTTTAGCATCCCACACTAAGTAAAACTGGCACAGCACCTTGGGATATCATGAAAGACAATAGCAAGAGAAGGGCATTCTACTTTACCTGACTCTCTTTGCTAATTTTTCCATATTGTTTCCTGTTTCCCACTTACGTGCCATGACCTAGCTTCATGTAAAGTTGGAAAGATTTTTTTTTAAAAAAAACAACATGTTGACATTCCTTTTTTAGAGGGGAAGGCATATTAGCCTTTTGCAATAAAGCAGTCCTCTAGCACTTTAGAAAACAAGTCATCCAACCAAAATTAATGCAGATTGCATTTGTGTATTTCTTACAAAAAAAAAATGCTCTTTGGAAATTCCCTTCAATTTTAATTCAAATATCCCTATCTCCGCATAAAAGTAACTGAAATGTAAAAGAAAATGGTTATGAACAGACTTGAGATAATGTTTGTGGGCCAGACCCACCAAGAAAACCTAAAGAAAATGGTAGAGCTAAAAGCAGCAGCAGCAGCAGCAGCAGCAGTAGTAACAACAACAGAGTTGGAAGGGACCTTGGAGGTCTTCTAGTCCAACCCCCTGCTTAGGCAGGAAACCCTACACTACTTCAGACAGATGGTTATCCAACATCTGCTTAAAAATTTCCAGTGTTGGGGCATTCACAACTTCTGTTCTGTCAGGAAATTTCTCCTTAGTTCTAAGTTACTTCTCTCCTTGCTTAGTTTTCACCCATTGTTTCTTGTTCTACACTCAGGTGCTTTGGAAAATAGGTTGACTCCCTCTTCTTTGTGGCAACCCCTGAGACACTGGAACACAGCTATCATGTCTCCCCTGGTCTTTCTTTTCATTAAACTAGACATACCCAGCTCCTACAACTGTTTTAGCCTCCAGTCCCCAATCATCTTTGTTGCTCTTCTCTGCACTTTTTGTAGAGTCTCAATAACCTTTTTGCATCATGGCAACCAAAACTGAACACAGTATTGAAAGTGTGGCCTTACCAAGGCCTTATAAAGTGTTATTAACACTTCACATGATCTTGATTGTATCTCTCTGTTAATGCAGCCTAGAGCTGTGTTGGCTTTTTTGGCAGCTGCTGCACACTGCTGGCTCATATTTAAATGGTTGTCCACTAGGGGTCCAAGATCCTTCTCACAGTTACTACTGTTGAGCAACGTACCACATATACTGTACCTGTGCATTTTGTTTTTCTTGACTAAATGTAGAACCTTACTTTTGAATTTACCATTGAATTTCATTTTGTTAGATAGTGCCCATTGTTCAAGTTTGTCAAGATCCTTCTGTATTTTGCACCTATCTTGTGGAGTGTTGGCTATTCCTGCCAGTTTGGTGTCATCTGCAAATTTGATAAATTCCCCATCTATCCCCTTGGCCAAGTCATTGATGAAGATGTTGAAGAGTACTGGACATAAAACAGAGCCTTGGGGTACTGTACTGCATACATCCCTCCATGTAGATGTAGTTCCATTGAGCACTACACGTTGAGTGCGGTTAGTTAGCCAATTTTGAATTCATCTGGAAGTGTTGTTGTCCATCCCACATTTTTCTAGTTTATTTAGTAGTAGGTTATGGTCTACTTTGTCAAAAGCCTTACTGAAGTCCAAGTAAACCACATCGGAAGCATTCCCCTGGTCTACTAACTACACTGGTCCACTAACTATCATGTAACTATATTTTTTTCATGACGATCTGACCTCGATCCTCTGAGTTTTCTAACAGTATGCTCATTACCACTATAACTGTATTAATTCACCTTGATGCTGGTCATCCTCTTCTTCTCTTTCTTTCAGTCTTTGCATAATGTGTCCAAAGTAGAATAATTTGAGCCTGGTCATTTATGGCTTGAGTAAGAAATCTGGTTTGCATATAAAAACTGGCCATTCTCTACAATAGCACAATGAGGAAATTAAACTAAAATAAGGAACCTCTCCTCAAAGGAGCCCAAGGAAGAAATAATGTATTCAGTAACTATGGAATATGGACCAAGAAACTAGGTTTAGCTGAATACTTCACACTGCAATATTTTGCTATGGAAATCAATGTATTTCAAAGTTCCTTCCTTTGTAAAGAAAAAAAGCAAAAATTTAATCAGGAAGGAGGATTCAGACACAAGCCCAAGATTGGAGATAGGCATATCTTAACCGTACTTTTAGGTAAAGTAGTACTTACTGATTTAATAATTTTATTTATTTATTTATTTATTTGATTTCTACGCCACCCAATCCCTTGGGACTCAGGGCAGCTTACAGCAATTGACATCTCAGAATATTTTTCAAGTGCTCTATTTGATTATTACTAAGCTATGCTTTTCTATCTTGCTTGTATGTTGCCTTTTGAGGAGGATATGATGATATAGAAATAATTGCCTCAAGTTTGTTTCATTAAAATCAATGGTTTTGGATACGGAGAACGCTCCAAGGAAGGTACCAGAACGCCTTATGGCCAAATTGTGATCAACTCTTTCTATATATTTGCAAAAATTATTATTGCATAACTTGATTCCCTTCGATGTCTAAACAACCTATTGCGGTGGATAAATCCAGGTTGCAGTCTCAGGCCATTTTGTCAGAATCCTGGATGTTCTGGTAAATGAAGCATGCAGAGAAAGGAGAACAGCCTTCAAAGAAACAATATAATTATAGATTAAATTTTAGTAGGGAGCAGCAAGACTTCCCAATGGCTACAAACTTACAGAACTGACAGAAAATGAATCAACCTTGTTATTATTTCCCCTTCCTTTATCTCTGTGATGAACAGATATTAACCTTTTCCTTTCTGCTTGTCAACAATCATGACATTTAAGAATGTTTTCTAAAGATTCGTCCACATACTGCAATTTGGTTCAGGATGTTCCAGAGATGTACCGGAAGAATGAACACAAAGGGAAAGGCAAGAATGACCTGCTGAACAGGTATCTTTGGGTGGGTCAATAAACAGAGGGCAAATTAGAAGTAATTGTAGGAAAAAAATGAAGGAGAATTCATTCATAAAGTAGAATCGCTTTTGTGAAGCACATCCAATTTAACTTCAGGAAAAAAAATAATTACCAGTGCCACTGGGTATGTCCAAATGGCAAAGATTCTGCACTATCTTTGAAGAACCAGTCTAACCCTTTTTTAAATTAATTTTTTAATTGATTTTAAAATATAGAATATAAAACACACACACAACAGTGATTAGTGCCCACCACCAGAGAAACATTCACACCTCACCACCAAATTGGGGGTGTTTCTTATATACAGTAATCCCTTACTACTTCGCGGTTCATCTTTTGTGGATTCGCTACTTCATGGGTTTTCAAAGGGGGCTTAAATCCATTAAATCCATTGAAAATTTTAAATACATTAAAAATTCATAAAATTCTTCTACAGTACTACTGTACTCTATTAAAGAAACTGGTAGGATATCACATGTAGTTCCAGCTGAGAAACATTATAGAATGAATGTTTAATGTAAAGGGTGGGTTTTAAAAGTCCAAATACTCGTTAAATACATAAAAAACTATCTTTCCTCTACTTCACAGAAATTCATTTTTCACGGGTGGTCTTGGAACTCATCCCCCATGAAAAATGAGGGATTACTGTATACCATTTTAACTCAAGAGCAATATATCTATTTACATATTATAAAGTGATTCCCAATTTTTCCTTGTAGCTTTTCCTTAGTCTCGAATTCTACTAACCATATATCATCTTACCTTGTCCCATCGTCCCATCAGTTGTCGCAAATCAGTTTCATTAACCGAATTCATCCTTTTGTCTATAATCTCAAATGGAATATGATCCACCATGTACCGGTACCAATTTTGCATTGTCCATTTTGTTGCATCCTTCCAACCCAAGACTATTACCACCTGAGCACTTTCTATCGCTGTTTGTTTTATTTCTCTAAATTCTCCCATCGCATTGCTTTTAACTAATACTGCTATTTCCTTTGTAATTAGAACCAGTCTAACCCTTTCAGTATTGGCATGAGAGCCAGTGTGGTGTAGTTGGTATGTGCTAGAAACCAGAAGATTGTGAGTTCCAATCCTCCCTTACCCATGAAAAATGGCTGATTGACTTTCCCTCAGCCACCCACCTTAAAGGACTATTGTGGGGAAAAATAGGAGAAGGAAGGAGTATTCGCCTCTTTTTTTTTCAGTATAAGATTTTTTAGTTTTTCTCCACCATAAAGTAAAACAATATATAGTTATAAACACAACAACGATGCTTAAAACAATCATATATAAATTTTTCTTTTCTCATTACTCCCTCAATGGAGGCTCTTATCTCTCCTCGTGTAAAATTTTCTATTCATTTTATACAACATTATCAATTCTTAAAAATCTAAATAAAATTTTTCCCTCACCTTCTTACTACAAAAGGTTACATTACATCAATGCAAAGAATAATAAAATCTCTTTTGCAGCAGAGGCGGAGTAACGACACGGACACAAAGAGCTGGATTTAAACTGGGTCATTTTTATTAATTAAATTTGCATAATTTATCCATCAAATTAGCATAAATTTAACTATAACCCTAACAAGGACCCGCAGGGTCAAACAATTGCTTCCGGGGCGGAAAATGACGTCAGAAAAACTTCCGGGGCAACTTATGGGCGTAGCTCCATGCTGACCCAGGTGAAGGGCCCCGCCCTCTCCTGCGTCTCTGCCATGCACCTGCATGTGGGAGGTCTCGCCGTCTAACCCCTACAAGGGGAAAGAAATGGGCGGGACCCAAAGACAGGTTCCCCCCAATTGCTTAGGTTGGTTAGCCACCATGAGCCTTTAGAGAGAACCTGTCAATCATCTCCAAAGATGCCCAACGGAGAACACGCAGTTGCTAAACACCACCCAGTTTTCCGCCCCTAACCTGCCTACCCAAATGACCAAAGGTAAGCCAATTAGCCTAAGTAGGGTGCGAAGCACCCCCTAAACCGCATGTCCATCACCGCAGTGTGGAATAGGCGAAAAAACGGTCGCAGAAAATACCGAGACTGCCAAAAATTCCTATTCAGCCCCCTAAGGGCAACCCACAGTGGCACACTGAAAGATAGGGAGGGCGGGTGGTTGTTCGCTCTGTCGTCGAGGGGCAAAAAGGAGGCCCCAAGCCTGCACAGCCCTTTTTATAGGGCTGGCAGGCTCCGCCCCCGACGACGTCATCTGCCATGGCTGATGCACCAGGAAATGGCCGAGATCTCCCGAAATCTCGCGAGATCTCAGCCCACAAGATGGCGGCTACGCCGGAGGTCGTGTCTCCCTGGCCCTGCTGCAAAACGGGCCGGGGACTGAAGCACCAGCCAGGTATTATCTGAATTTTAATATTGTATCATATAGCTAATTAAAAATTCTATATTTTTAATAAAAGAAACTATTCATAATATATCACCTACATCGTAAAATAAAGTTCTATATGTTTAAAATCTAAACAATAAGTAAGTTTTGTGTTATATCATTATATAGTGCTACCACCATCTCTCATCTTTGCCATCTGGCTTGCAAAGTTTAAATCCAGGAAATGAGAAATATCTTCTTTTTCTCCCAAGCCCTGTGTTCAATAGATAATTGAAAGTCAGCCTCTTTAGCAAGCTATTAATTTGCCCAGTTCAGTAACCAGCTATTTTTTCTGTGTCTTGTGTCTAGCCAGCAAATCAGAAATTATTGAGTACCTAATTCTATCTTCTTAACAAACCTTGACAAAATGATAAAAACCTAATTTACTTTTTAAAAAATTAACGGGTCTTGTATAAATGGGATTATGTAGGAAAGCTTTTTGAGAGAGGGACACACTCAGAATCCATTTATTCAGGCTCTCATCAATTTATTAGAATGATTGAGGGTATACGGTTATGCCATTTCCAGAATTAAGGCAGCCATCACATAAATGACTGAGTTACACTGAATCTTGTAAAATAAGTACCAGGAATCTGATGTAGCCTGTCAGACAGAACAGGCTAAATCACGGAGAGCTCTTTCAGAGATACTCTTGCAGCCGTGCCCTGAAGTCAGAAAACTTGTCACTATGTTACATCAAAACAGGCTCAGATGAAAAAAACAAGGAAGAATTGTGCCTCCAGAGTTATCAAAATATCCTACTGTCAGCCGCAGAAAATTCTACTTTTGCAAATGTGCATATCATAACAGGACATTTGGTTATCTCTAAACATGGGTGAGAAGCACAATGTATTCTAGATCCTGAGTCAAGACTGGCAAATTAAACACGTATTAAAGTTCAGTAGATTTTAAAGTTATATATTTATTTATTTATTTATTGGATTTGTATGCCGCCCCTCTCCTTCTGAAAAGTTGGCAAACCTCCTTTTCTGTGATGCAATGCAATTTCAGCCAAATGTATTTTTAAGCTGCATTTGAGCAATAATAATAATAATAATAATAATAATAATAATAATAATAATAATAATAATAATAATAATAATAACAACTCTGAGAAGCCACCATAATGAGCTGAGGAACAGAATTTCACCGGCTAGCATCACCTTTATTTCTAGTCATGCATTTAGGTGCTCTTTAAAAATACAATGCTAAATAGCTTCAGCCTTGGATTATGTCTGGACGTGGCTTCACCCTATGCGGAAAATGATGCAGGCAACCTTGGGATGGCAGTATTGCTTATTTCCCCACAGTGGAGGGTCAGTCCTCTCCCCCCTGCTATTTAATATCTACATGAAACCGCTGGGTGAGATCATCCAAGGGCATGGGGTGAGGTATCATCAATATGCCGATGATACCCAGTTGTACATCTCCACCCCATGTCCAGTCAACGAAGCAGTGGAAGTGATGTGCCGGTGCCTGGAGGCTGTTGGGGCCTGGATGGGTGTCAACAAACTCAAACTCAACCCAGACAAGACGGAGTGGCTGTGGGTCTTGCCTCCCAAGGACAATTCTATCTGTCCGTCCATTACCCTGGGGGGGGAATTATTGACCCCCTCAGAGAGGGTCCGCAACTTGGGCGTCCTCCTCGATCCACAGCTCACATTAGAAAAACACCTTTCAGCTGTGGCGAGGGGGGCGTTTGCCCAGGTTCGCCTGGTGCGCCAGTTGCGGCCCTATTTGGACCGGGAGTCATTGCTCACAGTCACTCATGCCCTCATCACCTCGAGGCTCGACTACTGTAACGCTCTCTACATGGGGCTACCTTTGAAAAGTGTTCGGAAACTTCAGATCGTGCAGAATGCAGCTGCGAGAGCAATTATGGGCTTCTCCAAGTATGCCCATATCACTCCAACACTCCGCAGTCTGCATTGGCTGCCGATCAGTTTCCGGTCACAATTCAAAGTGTTGGTTATGACCTATAAAGCCCTTCATGGCACCGGACCAGAATATCTTCGGGACCGCCTCCTGCCGCACGAATCCCAGCGACCGGTTAGGTCCCACAGAGTTGGCCTTCTCCGGGTCCCGTCGACTAAACAATGTCGTCTGGCGGGACCCAGGGGAAGAGCCTTCTCTGTGGGGGCCCCGACCCTCTGGAACCAGCTCCCCCCTGAGATTAGGATTGCCCCCACCCTCCCTGCCTTTCGTAAACTCCTTAAGACCCACCTTTGCCGTCAGGCATGGGGGAACTAAAACACCTCCCCCTTGCCCATGTTGTTTTGTTGATTGATTGACTGTGTGCCTGTTTTTTATATATACTGTTTTTTATGAGATTATTAATTTCAATTGGAATCTGGATGGGTGGGCATTGGATTTGGTATTGTGTACTGTACTGTTTTTTATTATTGTTGTGAGCCGCCCCGAGTTTGCGGAGAGGGGCGGCATATAAATCCAATAAACCTAAACCTAAACCATAAGAAGATGTAAAGAATCTTTCTTTCTATCTTCCCATAGAATTGAGCTGAAGGAATAAGGTTAAGAACATCCCAGATGGACAAATGTGGGAGATTTAACTCAATTGGGACAATCTGTAAGTAATTTTTTACCAAAAGAAGGAATCTGCCAATGAATAAAGTCTACCCCCTCCCAGTTTATCATAATACAGTATAAGCATGGAGCAAATAACAGAAATCACTTACAGATTCATTTGTGATTCCATATGCATTTTCTACAACGTCTCTAGAATTTTCCAAAGTTTATCTACTGTAGTCAAGTAAATTAAGAAGAATTAGCTGTATCTTAACCAGGGCAAGGTCATAATATCATAATGGCCATGGCTTGGTGAAAATTAACCACTTTCCTATGTCTGAGTGGAATTTAAGAGCCCCTCCCTTCATAAAGAACTTACATCACAAGTGGAATTCCCCACTTTTAGCTCCTTTCCCATCTTATCACTGATCTGTTCTCCTGTAACTTCCAGATGTGATTTTCATAGGGCTGCCTCAAAAATTGCCTAATAACTTGAACTAATGCAGACTTCTCCTGACACCCATCAGAAGGTTAGATAAATATTTGCATCCTGCTCAGATTAAGGGGTCAGTTCTAAATACATGCACAATTTGAGATGTTTAATCTCTCTTTGTCTCTCTTCCTTCTCTACTAATCCATTTAGATAGTGACAGTCCTCAAAATTATTTACTCTGTTTGCTCTCCAACTGTGCTCTCCAACTCGAAGACCTATGGAAATCTTTATCAGAATTTAGGGGCAAAGAGAATATATGGCATGACACAGAACTTCTGTGCTAGAACATGTTCAGAAATTAGCTCAGGGTAATTTAGCTTTGAATTTTAATCATTCTATTTTTGTTTTAATTTGCCTCCTAATGCAATTATATACAGTCTGTATGTTTTAATTGTATGCCAGCCAGAATCATTTTGGAAGTGAGATAGGAAGTGGTTTTTACATTTGATAAATAAATAAAATGGTCCAGCTTTTCATTCATAGAAATGTTTGTATCCAGACAAGCAGCCTGATGGTAAATGAGAGACAGAAGGAAATTTCCTCTCTCCACCAGTTCATGAAAATTTCTTACATTCATATCAATGCAGGCCTGCCTATCAATCACACTGTGAAAATTGTTCATTCTTCTGACAATTTTTTAAAAACTGGAATAAGGATCATCCAGCTCTAGTAAAGCCTATGTGACACATGAAGACACGTGGCAAGAAAGTCCCTTTCCACTTTTCCAAAATTGATCCCCATCCCTGAAACCCTTTTCAAAAAGATGTCCCCTGTGGATAAATCTGGCTTCAACCCACTTTCAGGTTTGGTTCTGTCACATCATTTTGTGGTCTCCATCAGACTTCTAGAGTTTGCAAATACCAGTATACAAACATATCTCAGCTTGGAACCTTGATTTTAAAGACCAGGGGACAATGAGCTAACTAGAAGTTTGCTTCCTGCTACATGGAATGGTGGCTTGGCATTGGCCATTTCTGTGTAATTGGCCAAGTATAAGAAGCTTGATGAGAATGAGCCTTAGTGAATAAGGCAGTGTTCCTCAAATAGTGGGACGGGGGTCCCCTGGGGAGTGTGGAGCGATGCCAGGGGGGTCCCCATCCCCAGGGAACGTGGTTTTTTTGTCACAGGTAGCAGTGTTTTTTGCACTGAACAATAGCACACAGCACAGAGCAGGAGATGTGAAGTGCAGATAACAAATACCCCAAGAGATATCATGGAAAAATATTTAACAGGGATGAAAAGAAAGGAGGAGAGAGATGGAGATAATGAGACAAAGGTAAGTCTCCCGAAAGCCACGATGAGGAAATATGACGAAGCGTATGTAACGCTTGGCTTCACTGTGACTATGGTGGGAGACAATGAAAGACCAGTATTTTTTCTGTGTCTAAAAATGTTGGCAGCAGACAACATGAAGCCAAATAAATTAAGGTGTCACTTAAACACATTACACTCCAATCATGCTGATAAGCCACTTGAGTTCTTTCAGCGAAAACGTGCTGAATATTGCAAACAATCATCCCAGTGGAGAGTTGGGTGTGTGTGAAATCTTTACTTCTTCCTGGGGGGGGGGAAGAGGGGCATAACAGAAAATAATTGAGAAGCACTAGAATAAGGTAACATTCCTTGTTTAAAAAGCAATCACCTCCATCCATTGCTGCAGCTGCTTCAAAGTATATACTTTCTGGAGCTGAGTTTACCTCTTGGAAACTTCAGGGAAAAATCCATGTTGTTGTCTTAACCACAACATGAAAGTGATTTGCCATTGTATCCTTCCGAAATATTTTTGACTCTTCATTCTATCCCATTGTCTTGAGATTTCCTGGTGGCTTCCCGTTCAAGTTCAAACCAGGTCACAGAAGAAAAGTTTGGAAACAAAACAATGCACCAGTGACCTCTAGTGGGTACAAGTGGATAAACTGAATTTACAACGCAAGTACTCCTCAGTTTACAATGGCAATTGGAATTAAAAAGGCTACACCTAAACAATGCAGTCATAAAGCATGATGTCACATGATCATATTGTTTAGTGACTACAATTCTTTTGGTCCTGGTTGTTGTCATTAAGGAGCCTGTAAGGTGTTAAGTGAGGACCGTATGTCACACTGATTTTCAATTTCCTGCTGGCTTCCTATTTATTTATCTATTTTATTATTAATTCAATTTCTATGCCGCCCTTCTCCTGAGACTATTGTCTTTGCTTGCGGGAAGGCAGCAAGGAGACATTGAAAATTTATTTATTTATTATTAGATTTGTATGCCGCCCCTCTCCGAAGACAATGTGATCACCTATGCGACTTTAAATGAATGGTGGTAACCTAAGGATTCTATGATCTGACATTTTAAATAAAACATCCATTACCTATTAAAGATGTTATGAAGATAAGAATAAAAGTGCCCAAGAATCAAGCTATCAAATCACATAGGCTACTAGTAACCTCTTATTGAAAATAGATTAAAATGGAATTTATCTTCTATTCCCCATGGAATGAGATGCACTTTTAAAAAAATCTGTTTATTGAATTTTTAACATTAAAAACATATAGATATTCATATTTTTCAATCCTAAGACATCAACATCTATTTGGTTATTTATATACATTATTCCATCCCATTTACATTTTGTATAGTATTCACATTTGCATCTACATATCTCCTATTAACATACAGACAATACACACCTACTTATTCTTCCTATTGTCTAACCAATCATACATATAGTATTCTTTTTCCTCGGGATCTTGCAATGGAATGAGTTGCATTTTTAAAATGTAATAACTGATCACATTTGGGAGAAATAGGAGGAACTTGCTTGCCAAGTATAGTTCTCTTCATCTGGCCAAAGCATCTAGAGGGTTTGCTGAAAATCCCACCAAATGATGATGATGATGATGATGATGATGATGATGATGATAATAATAATAATAATATGGTCATTCCACAGTAGCCCCCCATGGTCTTCATGCTGTACCTTAGTGATACACCTGTTCATTCCTGAAGGCTCAGAAAACCATTTTGTTCCAAAGGGCCTTTGGCTCATAACAAGATGAAGGACAACCGCCTAATTGCTATCGCTTTGAAGTTTGCTATGAAATTCGAATGGCCCCAATTTTGGTGGCTTTTTTGAAAGGCCTTAAAAACCAAGATCTTCCTTCTGGCTTTAAGGTTAGAAGAAATATTAGAGAGAAAAAATACAAACGAAACCTGAACTTTTTTTTGTTAGTTATAGCTCGTGAAAATTTGGGGGAAAAAACAATTGCTACTAATCCTTCATATAACGATAGCAGCTGCAAGAATAGTACTTGCACAACATTGGAAAAACATAAATTTGCCTATTGAGGAAGATATAATTGAAAAAATCACAATGTGTGCAGAAATGGATAGTTTAACAAAAGAAATAAAAATATAGATGAGCAAGAGTATACTAACTGTTAATTGTTTCATCTATTATTATATGTGTATATTTCTATATTTATATGTGCTCACCAGCCAGAATTATTTGATTAAGAACATTGGCCATATAAGTTTGTATACAGTAATAAATAAATAACAAAATAAAAATTATTGTCATGTAGATTTAGGATTGTTTGCTTGCTGCATATGGCCTGGAAGCTATGCTATATTGACTGAGACAGTGTATATATACTGTGATAGATAGATAGATAGATAGATAGGTAGATAGATAGATAGATAGATAGATAGATAGATAGATAGACAGACAGACAGACAGACAGACAGACAGACAGACAGACAGACAGACAGACAGACAGACAGATGATAGAAACATAGAAGATTGATGGCAGAAAAAGACCTCGTGGTCCACCTAGTCTGCCCTTATACCGTTTCCTGTATTTTATCTTAGGGTGGATATATGTTTTTTCCAGGCATGTTTAAATTCAGTTACCGTGGATTTAACAACCACGTTGAATGGAAGTTTGTTCTATGACAGTGTATAAGTACTGTGATAGATAGATAGATAGATAGATAGATAGATAGATAGATAGATGATAGATGATAGACAGACAGACAGACAGACAGACAGACAGACAGACAGACAGATATAGGCAGATAGACAGACTAGTAAAATATACATTTATGTGAATTTAACTAATTTCACAATTCTAAATCAATACATTAACCAAAGTTGAAATATTCTTTGAAATGTATATACCATTGGATTTAGCACAGTAATTCACCTGTGTGGTATTACAATAACGTATACACCTTTAGAAACCACTAAATGCCCCAAATGAGCATTTAACCATTGAGGAGGGTGGGAGGGTGGGAGGCAGCCATTGGAATGTTGAAAATTGTTCTCTAGTAGCACTGGGGTAGTCTGTTGAAACTTCAACCAGTCACTAAATGACTGATTATTAAGCACAGAATAACATGTAATAGGAGAATGAACTGAACGTAATGAATGGAAAAAGAAGAATAGAATAGAATAGAATAGAATAGCAGAGTTGGAAGGGACCTTGGAGGTCTTCGACTCCAACCCCCTGCTTTGGCAGGAAACTCAATATCATTTCAGACAAATGGTTGTCCAATCTCTTCTTTAAAAGTTCCAGTGTTGGAGCATCCACAATTTGTTCCACTGATTAATTGTTAGACAGATAGCTAATACTGGTCGGTTTGCCACTTCCTGCTCTTACATAAAAAGATAATGTATATCGGTAGATTTAAATTCTGAAGTGTACTTGTTTTCTTTAATATCCTCAAATCTAGAGTGTTGCCCACATCAAAGTTCTACGGACAGGGATAGGAAAAATGTGTTGAATATAAGCCCAATGAAATCACTTATTTTCTGATTCAGAAGTGGCAGTGGGACACATGCGAGTGTGTGTGTGTGTGTGTGTGTGAGAGAGAGAGGGGGGGGGAGAGAATTCCTGTAAGGAGGAGAAATAGGAGAAGTCTAAATATGTCAGGGTGTATACAGTGGAATTCTGAAAAGTGTTATATACAAGGGAGAGAATAAAGAGCCATACAGTGTAGTCTCCAGATATTGTGGAAATTGTCCGAATGGCTAAAAACTTGGAATAAGGCACGTTTCAAAATAAATTCCAGAAACATAGAAAATAGGTTCTGTGGGCGGATTAGAAGACAAAGGAAAGGCAAACAAGGTCCACTGGATGGACAAAAGATTGAGAAAGCAGAACTGTTTTGCATCTGTTTTCTCTCAGAGGGGAGAACAGAGCCCTAGCTGGTCATCAAGAAGTCTCAGGGGAAAGAGAAAACCACAATTTAGACCAGGGCTTGTGGACTTCAACTTCTGGGAATTGACATCCACAAGTCTTAAAGTTGCCACGGTTAGAGAGCCCTGATTTAGACCAGAGAAGATTTTTAAAAAGATTTTAGCTGATTTAAACAAACGTAGGTCTCCAGAGCCAGATGAACAACATTCTGGGTTTTGAAGAAACTGGAAATGACAACCTAACTGTTCTTTGTCATCTCAGACTGTTCCTGGAGGGCCAGCAAAATTTCAGAAGACTAGAGAGTAAATGTTATCTCCTTCTCCAATAAAGGGAAGTAAGATGATTATAGACCTGTCAACTTGACATGTATTCTAGGCAAGGCTTCAGATTATTAAGTAGCATGTTTGTGAGCATTTAGGCAGGCTACAATTAACAGACGCCAGCATGAGTCTATCACAAACAAATCATGCCTTATCTTCTTTATCCAATAGAGTTTCTGGCAGCCTCCTGGGACCAAAAATACACCCCATGGCCTGTTTTGGGCCTAGTAGGCCTCCCTGCAGCCTCCTGGGACCAAAAAATCGGCTGTGAAGGGGCGCCACTCTTGGGATCCCTAGAGTGCCCGGTTAACTGCTGTTTTGCAAGCTGCATGGGTTACTGTTTTGCTTCCAGTTACAATTCAAGATGTTGGTTATTGTCTTTGAAGCCCTGCATGGCATATGTCTAAGCTGCCTGAAGAACCATCTTGAATGGGACTCGCCTACCCCACCTATACTGGCAGAAGGAGCATACTGCTGATGGACTCCAGGAGAAGAAACTTTTTTCCCCTTGGCTCCTGCCCTTTGGAATATTCCTGCCCCCCAAGGTGAGATGTGCTCCCATCTTTCTGACCTTCCGTAAGGGCCCGAAGATCCCAACAGGATGCACCACACTGAAAGTGGATGATAGATTAAGACAGTTCCTCTTCTCCCTGTATGCATCTCTTCCTCCCCATCTTTCTAATCATAATTTATTATTGGGTGTCACGTCCTTGGCTAACAGCAGGGGGAGACATTTGGCGGGATTGTTCTAGTGATCTCATTGGTTAATTAGGGGAGTATAAATATCCTGTCAATGATGATAGTTACCTCAGTTCTGTAGTTAAATAAAGTTGTGTTGTATCTGCTGTGGCTGTCCGGTGTCTTCACTACACTGGCGACGAAGGAAAGCTGGATCAGAATCCACATTAGAATCTGCTGTCCTGGAAACAAAGAACTCGGTAAATAATGATGTCGACTCAGATAGTTTTTACCCCATTCAATCCTCAAGGGGAATCGTGGGGGGCATATCTCGCCCGTTTTGAGTGTTTTCTTATATCAAACGACTACAAAGATCTCTCAGGAGACAGGAAACGAGCATATTTCTTAAGTTTTTGTGGGACTGAGATGTTGGAGACCTCCCTCTCCCTGTTTGCCCCAAAATCTATTCATGATGTGCCCTGGGATGAATTCCTCACGACACTCCAAAACCACTATGCCCCCCCACCGTCACGCAGCGCTAGGCGTTATTTGTTTTACCATAGAAATCAAGCGGAGGGGGAGACAATTAATCAGTATATGGCAGCCCTCCCTCATGCAGCCAAGTCTTGCGAGTTTCACGACTTACATGATTATCTACTTGATTGTTTGATCTACGGTGTGAGGGATGCCAGGCTTCGGCGCTGGCTTTTAACCATGACAGACTTGACATTGGCGGCCACTTTAAAAGAGGCAAGAGCTGTGGAGATGTCTACACAGTCTTTGGCCGAAATGGACCTGCCAGCCGAAACAGCCACTACTCATAGCACTGCAGCTGCAGCCGTGTTGCCACCAGAAATTGAAAACACTTTAAGACAGGAGGAAGAAGAAGTAAACAAGTTAGCCACCTCGCGTTTATCATGTGGGGGTTGTGGGGGTGACCACCCCCGATCGGTCTGTGGGCTCCGCGATGCTTATTGCCGCCGTTGTGGCAGACAGGGGCATATTGCGCAAGTCTGTCGCTCGCGAAGGAATTCATCAAGCACTCAGCCATTTTCTGCTCGAGAGTCATTTCCTCCACAACAGAGGGCGTGGCAGAGAGAGTCATTCGGCCAATGGGATTTCTGTAATGCAATCCAGAATGCGTCACCGAATCCTCCAATCAACATTCACCAATCCACACCGCCATCAGCACAGCAGGGGAAGCTGTCAACGTCATCAAAGATCTCAGTGTTTGTGCGAATTGGAGGATCATTGTGTTCCATGGAAGTCGACACGGGATCGTCTGTTTCCCTAATGTCTTGGAGCACTATCAAGCAACTTTTCCCCCGGATTTCTAAGAGTCGTCTGGGGCCATGTCCTCTTTTCTTAAAGGACTACCAAGGTCAAGTAATTCCAACTGTGGGACAGGGTTATTTCCCCGTGCAATACAAGGCTTTTAAGGGGCGGTTACCTCTTATTATTGTAGATGGCCCATTCATAAGTTTACTTGGATTGGACTGGTTTTCAGCATTGGGATTCACCATAGAAGGTATTAATGTTGTAAATGATGTGCCCATGTCCCATCAGTTAGCTAAAGAGTTCCCTACAGTTTTGATGGCACCCTGGGAAAATATTCAGGCATCCCGGTCTCATTGACCCTTGATCCTTTGGTTCCTCCGGTTCGCCTGAAGCCACGGCGCGTGCCGTTGGCTATTAAAGGCAAAGTTGATGCAGAGTTAGATTGCCTGATCAGCCTGGGAATATTAGAGCCGGTAGACCAGGCGAAATGGGAAACCCCTTTGGTGGTAGCCATCAAACAAG
The DNA here is from genome assembly GCF_031021105.1 of Erythrolamprus reginae. Lineage (NCBI taxonomy): Eukaryota > Metazoa > Chordata > Lepidosauria > Squamata > Dipsadidae > Erythrolamprus > Erythrolamprus reginae. The sequence continues at coordinate 354,487,389 of NC_091950.1, forward strand.
ATGGATCAGTGCGTTTATGTGGGGACTACAAGTGCACGGTGAATAGAGCGTTGGCACACCATTCCTATCCTGTACCAATGGTAGCCCATTTTTTACATTCATTGGAAGGGGGAAATATTTTCGTGAAAATTGACCTGTCTCGCGCATACCAACAGTTAGTGGTGGACCCTGAGACAGCTGACTTACAAACCATCATTACCCAATGGGGGGCGTTCCGTTGCACTCAATTACAATTTGGGATAAGTTCTGCTCCTGGAATTTTCCAGGGGCTTATGGAGCGTTTACTGTATGGAATTCCGGGGACTTTGCCCTACTTCGATGATGTGATCACAGCCACGTCATCCCGCCCGGAGTTACTAGAGCGAGTCCCGGCTGTACTGAACAAATTCCAAGAGGTTGGGTTGCGGGTCAAAACGGGAAAGTGTACATTTGCACCTCACAGTGTTGAATTCTTGGGATTCCTCATCGACAGTAGAGGAATTCCCCCTACCCCTACCAAAATACGGGCCATTACCGAGGCTCCTGAACCAAGGTCCAAAACAGAATTACAATCATTTTTGGGGTTGTTAAATTTTTACGCAATGTTCCTACCCCACAAAGCGTCGATTGTAGAGCCACTGCACAAGTTATTAACTAAAGGAGTTCCGTAGCATTGGGGAAAAGCGGAGGCGAGCGCATTTACGGCCTTAAAAGAGGTGTTAGTATCTCATGAGGTTTTAGTGCAATATAGCCCAAAATTGCCATTGGTATTAACGTGTGATGCATCCCCCTTTGGTGTGGGCGCTGTACTGGGACACTGTTTGCCTTCGGGGAAAGAGGTTCCTATAGCCTTTTATTCAAGGACTCTAGGCCGACCAGAACGAAATTATGGGCAATTGGACAAGGAAGCTTTGGCGTTGGTGGCAGGTGTCAAACGCTTCCATCATTATCTATATGGCCGCCAATTCCAATTGGTCACAGACCACCAACCCCTGTTGGTAATACTTGCTGGAACTCGACAAACGCCCGAAATTCTTTCCCCTCGCTTAAATCGTTGGGCCATGTTCTTAGCGAATTATTCATATGATCTAACCTACCGGCCGGGGCGTACTATTCCCCATGCAGATGCGTTGAGCCGATGTCCATTACCCGTACCTTTAACGGCCCCGGCCCCAATTTCCACAGTGTTAGCCGTAGAATCGTATCCTATCAGAGTATCAGCCGCCACGATTGCTTCCGAATCAGCAAAAGACCCCGTTCTTTCTGTAGTGATGTCATGGATTTTATGCGGGTGGCCCTCATCCTGCATTGAGCCTATCATTTTGCGGTACTGGGTCCGCAGAAAGGAACTGTCTGTATTAAGAGGATGCGTATTGTGGGGTTCAAGGGTGGTTATTCCCCCATTTTTACAGTCTAAAGTCTTGGAGTTGGTACATATCGGCCACCCCGGAATAGTCCGGATGAAAGCATTGGCTAGGGGCTACATTTGGTGGCCGGCGTTAGACAGGGCAGTGGAGCGGAAGATTGCGAATTGTCAACCTTGTCAACAAAACCACGCAGCCCCTCCAGCAGCCACCCCTTTGCAGTGGAAAAACCCCAACATGCCATGGTCCAGGTTGCACATCGACCTTGCGGGTCCAGTTGATGGAAAAATGCTATTAATAGTGGTAGATGCTTATTCGAAGTGTTTGGAGGTTAAAATCATGTCATCTATAACAACAAGAGACATAATCAGGGGGTTATCAGCTCTGTTCTCAACCCATGGATACCCAGACGTTATTGTATCAGATAACGGTCCGCAATTCGTTTCTGGGGGTTTTGAGGCCTACCTAGCAGGGTTAGGTGTACGACACGCTAGAACTGCCCCTTGGCACCCTGCCAGCAATGGTCTGGCTGAGAGAATGGTGCACAGCACAAAAAATATGCTCTCTAAAATAAACCACGGCACTCTGCAGGAGAGAATAAATGAGCTGTTATTGGCACAGCATACCACCCCTTGCACCACCACCTCTAAGGCCCCGTCAGAACTCTTAATGGGACGGAAATTGAGGATCGTATTAGACAGACTACATCCATTGTACACTGAGCCAGAACGAGAAATTGAGGCTGCTCGAAATTTTAGAAGCGGGGACCTGGTTTTTGCCCAAAATTTTATGGGTTCACCTCGATGGGTGGCAGGTATTGTCAGTGGTTCCTGAGGGCCCCGGGCATATACACTGGTGTTGCCTGATGGCAGAGAGTGGCATTGTCATGTGGATCAACTAAGGGCCAGGTCGGCCGACTTACCAGGCCCCAGGGGGAAGAAAAAGACCCTGTACGTCCGGAAGACCTTCCCTGCCTTGAGCCGACTGGCCACGGAGATAATGAGTTACACATGGTCCCTCCCCGGTTGCCTGTGGGCAGCATCTGCAGAGCCCCATACTCACCTGAAGTAGTTGTTCCAAAAGATCTGCCAGTTTTGCCCAACGAGGAGGAGGATAGAGGCGGGGCTCAAGAGTCTCCACCCTCAACCATCGATTACAAGAGGTTGCCCCATTCTTCAGGGTGCATCAGATGAAGGCCAGCGTATCTGGAGGATTTTGTGTGCACCCCCTAGGGGAAAGGGGTGTCATGTCCTTGGCTAACAGCAGGGGGAGACATTTGGCGGGATTGTTCTAGTGATCTCATTGGTTAATTAGGGGAGTATAAATATCCTGTCAATGATGAGAGTTACCTCAGTTCTGTAGTTAAATAAAGTTGTGTTGTATCTGCTGTGGCTGTCCGGTGTCTTCACTACACTGTCATTATGAGTATTTATTGTTGCAATGTTTTATTTAATGTTTCTAAGCTGCCCAGAGTCACCTCGAGGCTAGATGGATGGAAAATAAGTCAAACAAATAAATGAGTAAGAAAGACTCACAGGAAGGCTATAAAGCACAAATGGGATTCAGCAGATTCTGACCAGTTCTGGAGAACTGGCAGCAGAAATTTTGAATAGTTCGGAGAACCAGTAAATACCACCTCTGACTGGCCCAACCCCCATCTATTCTCTGCCTCCCAGCTGAATGGGCAAAATGGAGATTTTACAGTATCCTTCCCCTGCCATGACCACCAAGCTATGCCCACCAAGTCATCCACCAAGCCACGCCTACAGAACCGGTAGTAAAAAATGTTTTTGAACCCCATCACTCCTACAAAGAATTGTTTAGGGTTCTTTAGCCTACAGAAACTATCATAGCAGTCTTCAAAAATCAGAAGGGATTTCAGAAAGAATAGGGAGTGATCTTGTTTGTTGCCTAAGGGGGCAGGGCCATAATCAATAGATTAAAACATAAAGGAAGTAGGTTCATGCTAGAAATTAAGAGAAGCTCCCTGACTACATAAGTAGTAAGCCAGTGGAACAGGCTGTCACACAAAGTGGTGAGTTCTCTTTTGATTTTGATGGTTGGAGGTGTTTGTTAGAGGAGATGGCAAAATTGTTTGGGGACTGAGAGGATCTTGCTATGGGCAGGGGAGTGGGCTAGATGATATCTAAGATCTTTTTCAAGCATATGACTCTATTCAAGGGTGAAATGCTACCAGTTCAGCCTATTTCGGGCATACCAATAGTGATGGCGGCTGTTGATTCGGAGAACTGGTAGCAGCGGCAGTGTGAGGCTCCACCCACTTGACTAGATGCTGCCATTTTTTTTCCCAACTCTCTGCGCATGTGCCAAGTCTTCTGCGCATGCACAGAGGGTGAAAATTGTGCGCTTCTGAACCGGTAGAAAAGGTAAGCAGATTTCAGCACTGACTCTATTATTCTTAGTTTGAAATACAGTGGTACCTCGGTTCTCAACCACAATTCGTTCCAGAAGTGTGGTCGAGAACCGATTTGGTCGAGTACCGAATTAATTTATCCCATAGGAAATAATGGAAATGGGTTTAATTGGTTTCCAGCCCCTATTTCCTTTATTTCCTAGGGGATAAAGATCTGAGGTCTAAGCACTCCAAGCTGTAGTAAGGGTGGGGGCAGCTGCAATACCGGCAGTTTCTGGGGGGGGGCTCCTTTCCTCAGTGGTTCGTCTTCTTCCCTTTAAGCAGTTACACCAACTTTCTCCTTCCCGGCGGTGGCGATGACAGCGGCGGCTTTCCTTCGAGCAGCAGCAGCGCCGGGAACGTGACATGAGAAAGGGAAGCCGCTGACGTTCCCAGCGCTGCTGCTGCTCAAAGGAAAGCCGCTGCCCCCGTCAGGAAGGAGAAAGTTGGTGTAGCTGCTTAAAGGGAAGACAAACCACTGAGGAAAGGAGCCCCTCCGAAACTACCGGTATTGCAGCTGCCCCCACCCTTCCTACACCTTTCCGCTCCAAGCTGTAGGAAGGGTGGGGGCAGCTACAATACCAGCAGCTTTGGGGGCCTCCTTTCCTCAGTGGTTCGTCTTCCCTTTAAGCAGCTACACCAACTTTCTCCTTCCTGACGGCGGCAGAAGCTTTATTTCGAGCAGCAGCAGCGCCGGGAACGTGACATGAGAAAGGGAAGCCGCTGACGTTCCCGGCGCTGCTGCTGCTCGAAGGAAAGCCTCTGCCGCCATCAGGAAGGAGAAAGTTGGTGTAGCTGCTTAAAGGGAACAAGACGAACCAGTGAGGAAAGGAGGCCCCCCGAAACTGCCGGTATTGCAGCCCCCCCCCTTCCTACAACTTGGAGCACGACTGGGAGGCTGTTTAGTGGGCGGCCAGGATGGGCGTGTCGGATTCCGACTCCCATTCCTTCTCACCCCGTCCCCTCATTTCGGATAATAAACAAAATTTTCTGTGGCTGTTCGGTATCCAAATTTTTGTTCAGATACCGAAGCAAATTTTTGCCGAAAATTTTGTTCGGTATCCAAAATGTACGAGAACCAAAGCGTTCGAGTACTGAGGTACTACTGTACTTTGTTTTCCCTCCATTGAATTGGGTCTGATCCTTGAACACTGCCTGGACAAAGTCTCTGAAATTTTCTTGGCAATAATGTTTTGAGCAGTGGTTTTTTCTTGCTTTCTTCCTGGGATTGAGAGAAAGTGAACGGTTTACCCTGCTGATTTGTGCTTAATCTGGGATTAGAACGCACAGGATTTCTAGCCTGATGTCTTAACCACTTCACCACTCTGTTTTTTAAAAAAATAATATAATTACTTTGCAAATAATTTTTGATCACATGCTTTTTTACAAGAGGAATTTAAATGTTTTCAATTAAAATACCAGTTGTATTTGCATCTTGGTTCAGATGCATTTCCTGAATTATAATTACAATATTACTAGACTATTGTGTTGTAGTTATATTTAACTTTAGATCATCTTTCAATAAAAATATAAGGTAGAAATATATCCATAAGGTAGAAATTCTGTGAGTGCTAGTGGAATCCGGCGCAATCAGAACTATGGAACAAAGAACTAGAATATTCTATACCAGTGATGGCAAACCTATGGCACAGGTGTCTCAGGTGGCATGCGGAGCCATATCTGCCGGCATGCGAGCCATTGCCAATCTCAGCTCCGATGTGTACCGGCCAGCTGATTTTTGGCTCGCACAGAGGCTCTGGGAGGGCATTTTTGGCTTCCAGGGAGCCTCCAGGAGAATAGGGGAGGGCGTTTTTACCCTCCCTTGGCTCCAGGGGAGGGTGAGACAGGAGTCTACAGGGCCCACCAGAAGTTGGAAAACAGGCCATTTCCAGCCTTCAGAGGGGCTCTGGGGGGCGGAGGATGCTGTTTTCGCCCTCCCCAGACAGTGAATTATGGTGTGAGCACTCGCGCATACCCAATAGCGTGCACACATGCTCTTTCGGCGCCTGAGAGAAAAAAGGTTCACAATCACTGTTCTATACTAATGATTCAATAGCAAAGGTCTTTTTGTTTTTATTTTATTTATTTATTTATTGAATTTGTATGCCGCCCCTCTCCGGAGACTCGGGGCGGCTAACAGCAATAATAAAACAGCATATAATAATAATCCAATACTAAAAACAGTTCAAAACCCATTATTATAAAAACCAAACATACATACAGACATACCATGCATAAACTTGTAAAGGCCTAGGGGGAAAGAGTATCTCAATTCCCCCATGCCTGGCGGCAGAGGTGGGTTTTAAGCAGCTTACGAAAGGCAAGGAGGGTGGGGGCTATTCTAATCTCTGGGGGGAGTTGGTTCTAGAGGGCTGGGGCTGCCACAGAGAAGGCTCTTCCCCTGGGTCCCGCCAAGTGACATTGTTTAGTTGACGGGACCCGGAGAAGACCCACTCTGTAGGACCTAACTGGTCGCTGGGATTCGTGCAGCAGAAGGCGGTCCCTGAGATAATTTGGTCCGGTGCCATGAAGGGCTTTATAGGTCATAACCAATACTTTGAATTGTGACCAGAAACTGATCGGCAACCAATGCAGACTGCGGAGTGTTGGTGTAACATGGGAATATTTGGGGAAGCCCATGATTGCTCTCGCAGCTGCATTCTGCACGATCTGAAGTTTCCGAACACTTTTCAAAGGTAGCCCTATGTAGAGAGCATTACAGTAGTCAAGCCTCGAGGTGATGAGGGCATGAGTGACTGTGACCAGTGACTCCCTGTCCAAATAGGGTGGCAACTGGTGCACCAGGCGAACCTGGGCAAACGCCCCCCTCGCCACAGCTGAAAGATGTTTCTCTAATGTGAGCTGTGGATCGAGGAGGATGCCCAAGTTGCAAACCCTCTCTGAGGGGGTCAATGATTCCCCCCCCCCAGGGTAATGTACGGACAGATGGAATTGTCCTTGGGAGGCAAGACCCACAGCCACTCCGTCTTGTCTGGGTTGAGTTTGAGTTTGTTGACACACATCCAGGCCCCAACAGCCTCCAGGCACCGGCACATCACTTCCACTGCTTCGTTGTTGTTTAGTTGCTTAAGCAGGGATGGGCTACTGCCTGGACAGGTGGGGGGGAATGCAGTGGGGTAGAGAAAATGGAATTCCATCTCAGAGCACCCAATTTGCACTGAAAGATGTTGAAAGAAAATGCATAAGCCACACCCACAGTGTGCTAGTAAAAAATTTGGTAGCCCTTCACTGTGCTTAAGTCACATCTGATTGTTTGTAACCCCATAGCACGCCAGCCTCCCCCATCTTCCATTGTCTCCTTAAGTCTGCCCAAACTCAAGCCCTCTGCATCAATGACAACATCTAGGAATCTCATCTTCTGCTGTCCCCTTCTCCTTTTGCCTTCAATAACAATGGTTCTTAACTGGGATGGATTGCAATTACTGCTGCTACCGCTATGCTGTTCCCTTGCGTGTGTGCATTTGCATCCCAGCATGTTTTTGCTTTTGTGCATGCACAGGAAGCAAAAACGCCCTGAAATCTTACAAGGGGACATGCATGCTCGAAAGATTTTGGCTATTTTCTTTTGCTTCCACTCATGCGCAGAAGCAAAAAATAGCCGGAATCTCACACACACAAATCTCACACGCACCCGTCTTGAGATTTTGCTTCTGTGCATGCAAATGAAACAAAAATATGCTGGGACATGTGTACATGCAAGAGAACCGAAGCTGTACATGCAGTGCACTGTGCGCTACCGGTGTGCCGTCCTCTCCCGGAGCGGTAGCAACCCACTATTGTTTTTAACATCTATTAAATACAGTATATCTCCTTTGATCATACAATGAAACTAATTCCATACAAACTTCTTTTCTGTGTCTACTATATTCCACAAAAAAGTTAGAAAAAGCTGATTACGACCCCCTTAGGTTGAAAACGCAATATGGATGAGGAAGACGTGCAGTTTGTTCAATTAATATCATATTTAGTTTTAGTTTGGTATTTACAATGTTTAGAATATGATACTATAGAGATTGTTGTTGCTTAAAGATGCATGTATGTTTTTGAATTCTACATCAAAAGCATAGGCTAGGTCAGTTATGGCAAACCATTTTTTCCCCCGGGTGCCGAAAGCGTGTGTGCACACACTATCACGCCTGTGTGAGTGCCCATATTCGTAATTCAATGCCTGGGGAGGCTGAAAATTGCCACCCCTGCTCCTCTGAAGGCCCCCTGGAGGCCAAAAACAGCCCATTTCCCAACTTCTGGTGGGCCCGATAGGCCAGTTTTTCACCCTCCCCAGGCTCTAGGGGCTTCTCTGAAGTCTGGGGAGGGCAAAAACGCCCTCCCCCATCCTCCTGGAGGCCCTCTGAAAGCCAAAAATGCCCTCCCAGAACCTCCGTATGAGCCAAAAACCAGTTGGCCAGTGAGCACATGCATACTGGAGCTGAGCTAGGGCAACGGCTCGCGTGCCTGCAGATATGGCTCCGCATGCCACCTGTGGCACCTGTGCAATAGGTTCACCATCACTGGACTAGATCATGATATGGAGAATTATGGATACTTAGAGCTGGAAAGAGAGTTGATGTGGAGTTACAAATATATATTGACTTCCTGTTTATGAATGTGTATTCTGTCAATGCAGTGGAAAGACATTAATATTTCATGTGTCAATGTCTGATGAGTTATCTTAATTTAGGCTGAATGATATCTTTAATGTGTACTATAATATGTTTTGGTCCTTCCTTCCTTCCTTCTTGGAATCCTTAAAGATGGAACAAGCCTTTGGAAACTTGCTTGAATTATAAAACTGCTTAGCTATGCATATCAGAAGAGTAGTCCAAGTCCCAAGTCCAAGCCACCAAAGCAAAAGCATGCCTGGCAGTATCTTATTTTGGCCAGACCCCATGCCATTACTTCCTCCCTACCATATGAATTCAAATCTTAGCTGCCGATTGGAATTAAATTAGTATTTTCCTCTTGTTATGGTACAGGGCAACTTGCAATGACTGGGAGCAGGGGAAACAGAAGCAGGAGAGGGATTCACCAATTGTATCCTGGAGTAGTTTTTTGTTGACACAAGGGTGGTGATGATCCTACAGTTCAGCAATGGGAAAAGACTACTTCTTGGGCAAAATGGTTTCAAAACTAATTTGGTTTCCTTAAATGCATGTAAGTAAAGAGAAGAAGAGTGTGACTATCAGCAAGATGGACAGGAGACACCAATGGGTACAACTGATAGATCAGGTTAAGGTCCGATCATCAAGAAGAAGAAAAAAAATCTATCCATTTGAACTCTAAGAGTCAACACTGACTTGATCACTTAATAATAATAATCAATTAGGTTTATGAAAGACTTGCAACAAAACTCAAAGATAATAAAACATTTCTTCCAATGTATAAATAACAAGAAAAATATCAAGGAAAAAGTCAGTCCACTAAAGAGAGAAGGTGGCAAAGAAGTAGCAGGGAAAGCAGGCCCGCTTAACTCATTCTCATACAAAAAGAAACTATAGCCTAACCCAGCGTTTCCCAACCGGTGTGCCGCGGCACAGTAGTGTGCCGCGAGACATGGCCAGGTGTGCCGCGAGAAGCTCCAGCTGAGCGGGGCGCTGCTGGCGCCCCTGCCTGAGTGTCGTCCTGTGGATGGTCTTGGGCTTCACAGTCGCTTCCTGGTTCCCTCTCCTCCCACCGCCTGTGTCTCCCGCCGTCGCCTCCCACCAAGCCGTCGCCCGTTGCCGTGGGTTCCTCGAGTGGGAGCTGCCGCTTCCCTCCGTCCAGCTCAGCCACGCTGCCGTAGAAAGCACAGAGGTTATTGCCAACGCTTCTGCCTCCACTCAGGGAGCCACCGTGGTCACCGCGCCTTTTCCTCTCGCTCAGCTCAACCACGATGGCTCCCTGAGTGGAGGCAGAGGTGGCGGCAATAACCTCTGCACTTTCTACGGCAGTGTGGCTGGGCTGCCTGGAAGGAAGTGGCAGTTCCGAGGAATGAGGCGCTGGCGGTAGACACACACAGGCGGAGGGAAGAGAGGGAACCAGGAAGCAACCGTAAAGCCCAAGACCAGCCACAGGACGACCTTCAGCCAGGGGCACTGGGACCGCGCGCAGCCATGGTGGGAGCAGCATGAGAAAGAGAGGATTCTATCCCACGAGGAGACGCCCACCGAGCTGCAGGTCCCGCTGCCGTCGCCTTCTTTCCCTCCGCCTCTTTCTCCTCATGCAGCCTGAGCCCGCCTTTGCGAGTCCGCCCTGGCTTTCGCTTCGCCCCATGATTTCCCCGCAATTTCATCCAGGCCACCTCTTGCCTCCTTTTGAACTGCGGGGAAATCTGCGGGCGAAGCAAAAGCCAGGGCGGGAGAGAAGCGCGGGGGTGGGGAAGGAGGAGAGCCTGTCAGCGCTTCCCCTCCGCCAAGCTGCCTGCTTGTCCTCGCGCCTCGTTGCTACCTCCTGCCTTTTTCCAGGGGCCTTTGGAAGGTACCCAGGGAAGGGGGGGGATTGGGGATGGCTGCAGCGGCTTCTCGTCCTCCTCATCGGGCTGCTAATGCCCGCCCGGCCCCTCTTGCATGCAGTCCCTTCACCGAGCGCTTTTTTCTTCTCACAGCTGAGGCAAGATTTGGAATGTCGGGGTGTGTGCGTGCGGGCTCCGCATCCCCCTGCCACCCAGAACATTTAAAATAAGAAAAACCTTCGCCGGCCTCCGCAGAGAAGAAAGGAAGAGAGAGAAAGAGAGAGAGAGCAAGAGAGACATAGCAAGAGAAGCAGCGAGAGAGAGAGAGAGAGAGCAAGAGAGACATAGCAAGAGAGGCAGCGAGAGAGAGAGAGAGCAAGAGAGACATAGCAAGAGAGGCAGAGAGAGAGAGACAGAGAAAGAGAGACAGAGAGAGAGAGAAAGAGAGAGAAAGAGAGAGAAAGAAAGAGAGAGAATGAAAGAGAGATAGCAAGAGAGGCAGAGAGAGCAAGGGAGAGAGAAAGACATATAGGGAGGGAAGGAGGGAGAGAGAAAGAGAGCAAAAAAGAGAGGAAGAAAGAAAGAGGGATGGAGAGAGAGGAAGAAGGGAAGGAAGGAAGAGAGAGAAAGAGTGAGGGAGAAATAGAGCGAAATGGAGGAAGATTTTTTTTTTGTCAAAACTTTTCTTTAGCCACCCCCCCCCCCGTTCAGTGTTCCCCAGGATTTTGAAAATATGAATAATGTGCCGCGGCTCAAAAAAGGTTGGGAAACACTGGCCTAACCTACCAGAAACATAACTGTAAAAAACAGACTGGAAATAAAAATTAAAATAATTTAAAAAAATAGTAAGAGAACACCTATCTGATCTTGATGAATACAAATCACCAGGACCAGACTGATTACATCCCAGAGTTCTAAAGGAGCTGGCAGATGGCATCTCAGAACCACTGCACCACATCTTTCAAAAATCCCGGAATACTGGGAACTACCAGAGGACTGGAAAAGAGTTGATATGGTTCACATTTTCAAAAAAGGGGGAAAAAACAGACCCAGGAAACTACAGACCAATTAGCCTAACATCAATACTTGGGTAGATACTGGAAAAGATAATTAAAAAAACAGATCTGCCAACAGCTAGAAATGAGTAAAGTAATAACTAGCAGCCAGAACAGGTCTGTTAAAAACAAATCATGCAAAACCGATCTTATTTTATTCCTCAACGCAATGACTAAATTAGTAGACCAGTAAAATGCTGTGGACATAATATACTTCAGCAAAACATTCGACAAAGTAGACCACAACCTACTTCTTCATAAGCTAGAAAAAAAGTGGGATAGATAGCTTCACCACCAGATGGATTCACAACTGGCTGACAAACCATGCTCAACGAATAGTCCTTAATGGGTCTAAGTCTACATGGAGAGAAGTAAGCAGTGGGGTACCACAAGTTTCCATCTTAGGCCTTACTCTTCAATATCTTCATAAATTACTTAAATGAGGGAATAGAAAAAGAATTTACCAAATTTGCAGATGATACTAAACTAGCAGGAATAGAACATCCTAGAAGATAGCCTCAAGAATCCAGATGGATCTTGAGAGACTTGAACACTGAATGGAATTCAATGTAGAGAAAAGTAAAGTCCTACACTTAGGTAAGAAAATCCAAAAGTACATATATACTGTAAACTGGGTGAACCCAGACTTGATAACAGTGATTGTTAGAGGGATCTCGTAGTCTTGGTCGACAACCTGCAGCCCTGGCCCTCTGGAATCAACTCCCCCCAGAGATTAGAACCGCCCCCACCCTCCTTGCCTTTCGTAAGTTACTGAAGACCCATGTATGTCGCCAGGCATGGGGTAATTAAGATTTCCCCAGGCTAATATAGTTTATGTATGGTATGACTGAGTTGTATGGTTTTAATGATATGGATTTTTAGATGTTTTTAAGTATTGGATTTGTTATGTTGTTTATCACTGTTGTGAGCCGCTCCAAATCTTCAGAGATAGGCGGCATACAAATCTAATAAATTATTATTATTATTATTATTATTATTATTATTATTATTATTATTATTATTATATGAGCCGGTAGTGTGCAGCGGCAGCCAAAAAGGCCAATGCAATCTTAAATTGCATTAACAGAGAGATACAATCAAGACCAAGTGAGATACTAATACCACTATCAATAAGTGAGACCAGTGGTGGGTTGCTACCAGTACACCCCAGAGCTCTGTTCCGGTAGCGGCGGCCAGATTGCGCAATTTGTGTGCGACCGCTCCAGTGCCGTCTGCACCAATCTGGCAGGTGGTGCCATCTTTTTTTTTAAAAAAAATGTGATTTTTTGCTTCCTGCACATGCACAGAAACAAAATCTTACAAGGGGACCCTTGCACGGGGTGAGATTACAACATTTGTTTTGCTTCCGCGCATGCGTGGAAGCAAAAAAATTGCTGAAATCACACATGCATGAGCATCCCCTTGTGAGATTTGGGCACATTGTTGCAGTATGCACATGCACGGAAGCAAAATCACATGAAGGGACATGCATGTGGGACCGCATGACCGCCCAAATGAGCAGGATAAGTGCACAGGGCAACGGTATTCAGGTAAGTGGAACCCGCCGCTGCGTAAGACCACACCTGGAGTACTGCATCCAGTTTTGGTCACCACACTATGAAAAAAGATGTTGAGACTCTAGAAAAAGTGCAGAGGAGAGTGACCAGGATGATTAGGGGACTAGAGACTAAAACATATGAAGAACAATTACAGGAACTGGGCTAGTCTAGTAAAGAGAAGGACCAGGGGAGACATGGTAGCACTGTTCCAATATTTGAGGGGCTGCCACAGAAAGGAGGGGGTCAAGCTATTCTTCAAAGCACCTGAAGGTCAGACGAGGAATAATGGATAGAAACTGATCAAGGAGAGATTCAATCTAGAAATAAGGAAGAACTTTCTGACAGTGAGAGCAATGAACCAATGGAACAGCTTGCTTTTGGAACTTGTGGGAGTTTCATCATTTGAGACTTTCAAGAAGAGATTGGACTGCCATTTGTCAGAAATTGTGTAGAGTCTCCTGCTTGAGCGAGTTTGGACTAGATGACCTATAAGGTCCCTTCCAATTCTGTTAATCTGTTGGTTAGACTCTGTTGGACTCTTAGTTTTGGGTATGCATTTGTGTGCGACGGAGACATTAGCATCATTCACTTACATTAACCAGGATGTGATAGATCTTCTCATGGTTAAAACAGTTTCTCATTTGGCAGTGGGGGTGGGGCAGTTTCCTGTTGACGAGCAATATCCATTTTCTTGAATAGTCATATCCTATTCTTGTGATGTCCCCATCTTTTTAGAGAGGGAAGCACTGCTTTGTCTTGCCAGCCTTCGTTTTGTAGGTAGGAAAAGGCTGGTGATTTTTTTCATCTCCACATTGACCACATTGGTCAATTAATGACTACTTCTTCTTCTTCTTCTTCTTCTTCTTCTTCTTCTTCTTCTTCTTCTTCTTCTTCTTCTTCTCCTTCTTCTTCTTCTTCTAATTATTATTATTATCATCATCATCATCATCATCATCATTATTCCTACTACTACTATTACTACTAATAATAATTTTATTATTATTTTATTAGTATTAGTATTATTAATTACCTATTAATATAATTAATTACCTATTAGTATTATTAATTACTAATTAATGTTCTTCTTTTCTCAATCAGCTCTTGCAGAGGATGCTGGTGGCATTATGGAAGTACAGTGGTACCTCTACCTAAGAACGCCTCTACTTAAGAACTTTTCTAGATAAGAACCGGGTGTTCAGGATTTTTTTGCCTCTTCTTAAGAAGCATTTTCTACTTAAGAACCCGAGCCCCGAAAAAATTCCCAGGAAATTTGAGAGCAGCACGAAGGCCAGGCCAGTTTCCGGCCATTCCCCCTAGGTTTCTCTCTCTGGTGCAGTGTATGGGAGGCAGCCTCGCATCGGGTGTATTGGAGGCGCATATTTCTCCTTGCCGCTTCAGAGTCCCTCTTTTTTTTAAGCCTTAAAGTTTTTGATTTTATTGATTCCCCTACCTCACCTTCTTCCTTTGGCAGCAACTGTCCTCCCCCTCTTCTTCCTCCTCCTCCTCCCACCCAAATTCTAAGCTTGTATTTCTTTCCTAATGGTTTTGCTTGCATTATTTGCTTTTACATTGATTCCTATGGGAAAAAAATCCTACTTACAAACTTTTCTACTTAAGAACCTGGTCACTGAATGAATTAAGTTCTTAAGTAGAGGCACCACTGTACTCTTTAACTTTTTTCTTTAATTATGGCTGTAAAGCACTCTTGTAATTAATGCATTTAACCTTTTGAGCTGCTTGTAATTTGTAATATGTCCAGCAGGTGGCAGCAGAATACTTTAAATATTCCCTTTTGTTTGAGCATGGGATTTATTTTTATTTTTTTTTGGACAGTGGAAAACAAACAACTCTTCTTTAGAAATTCATGATGTGGCAATTAGGATAGATCGCTCCAAAATACCCAAATATGATGCAGTTAAAATCAGTCCAACAAACCTTACAGTTAACCTCCTGTAAGAAAGATTCAATTGTGCTGTGTGTGTGTGTTTGTCAGGATCAGTCGTTTTTTTTCCAAAAGGGCCAGAATGTCAAAACTGCCATATCTTATTTGCACTCTGTTATTGCTGGGTACCAGTCTGTCATGAACTCAGGGGGAGGGGGGAGTTGGATGGGAGGGGAGGAGAAGACATTACTCTTCACTGTATCTTCCTGAGGCACAGTTTCAAGGTCGTATGCGGGGGAATGGAAAGCAGCTGCATATCAACTCACACTTGGAGTGGAAGTTCCAAAAGCATCTTCTTTGAATATGATTGGATGATGGGGGTGGGTGGGTGGAGCAGAAATGGGAAGTACTCAAGAGGGGGAAAGTTTATACTTGGGTAATTAGGTGCATGAATTTCAGTTCTGGCTTTGCTTTATTGTGTTTCGCGTGACCTTTAGCAACCTATAGCTTTCTCAACAAAGGGATTCAAGATCGTTCTTGCATAAAGGTTCAAGCCAAGGCGAGTCTGACAGTGTGCTTCTGATGGAATGTAGTGGGCCACATTCCCAGGAGGAAGGGGCAGTCTGTCCGTCCATCCATCCATCCATCCATCCATCCATCTATCTATCTATCTATCTAATTTGACTTCTATGCCGCCCAATCCCAAAGGACTCGGGGCGGCTTACAACAGTATAAAACTACAAATAACAATAACACAAAAAAGAAGACAAGAAAAAAATGAACTAATTTTTTAAAATCCTAATTAAAACTTAAAAACAGTTCAACAACACACGTATTAGTTATTCATACCAATTCATATACAAGGACAAACTAGTAGGCCTGCCGGCATAGCCAGATCTTCGTGGCCTTACGAAAAGCCAACAGGATGGGGGCCATATGGACCTCGGGGGGGTGAGTTGATTCAATAAATTCGGGACAGTAACAGAGAAGGCCCTCCCCCATGGTCCCGCCAACCTGCATTGTTTAGCTGATGGGACCTGGAGGAGGTCTTCAACCTTGGCAACTTTAAGACTTGTGGACTTCAATTCTCAGAATTCTGGGAGTTGAAGTCCACAAGTCTTAAAGTTGCCAAGTTTTGGGACCCCTGCCCTACCATATGTCAGACAAATATTTGCCCAATGTAAGTGTAGTGAGCATGCACATGTGAGTGTAGTGAGCATGCACACGCACAAAATGATGTGCATACAGCACCCAGGAATGAAGATAAAAGGAACCCACTGCTGCTTTAAACCTATGGCTCTAGCCACTAACTTGACTACTTTGGCATATTTTATATACTTTATTTTCTTCTCATCTATGAAATAGTTGAATAACCAGGCTTTTGTAAATTTGCCATTAAAAATTAAAATACGTATACAGTAATCCCTCTTTTTTCACGGGGGATGCGTTCCAAGACCACCATGAAAAATGAATTTCCATGAAGTAGAGGAAATATATTTTTTTATGTATTGAATGTATTGGACTCCCTTTCTACAACTACTAAATGCAGGTGAGTCTTGCTTTATGATGGGTTATAAGAAATAACCCTTGCAATTAATGAAATTTATTATTTATTATCCAGTATGAGAATTTTTGTGCTCTTCATTGTGGAGGTAAAAAAATAGGGAAATTCCAATATTTACAACACCTACCAAACTAAGGAAAGCTGTAGAGCAGTTACATGCAGGAAAAACTGATCTCGTGAGACTATTTATGTACCCTATTAAAAAAAGAAACAAAAAAAAATTAAGATGATTTACTCCCCAAATCTTAATTTTATCTTCTCAACTTAATATATTTTCTCTATATAAATTCTTCATACATTTCTTATCTATGAATTGTTCACATAAATTCTTGGTATATTTTCTCTAATACTCCAATCTGAAAGACTGATATCTGGCGCTGGAAAACAAAATCAACCATGACTATTACTCCAATTTAGCATACAAGAAATAAGTGCAGAAATAATGTTATCCATATGTTATACGCAGCTGATATATTTGCACAGATTTATAGTTTGCGATAATTACACTTACATATCATTTATTTAGTATACTGAAGCCATATGCATATGACCAATATTCAGTTTATGATATAGTTGTAAAATATCTCCTTTCCCCTTTTAAATTTAAGACTAGAAAAACAACCCCCAAGGAGCAAAGCTCTTATCATTTCTCTGAGAAGCAGGGAAGCACTGTTTCTATCCCAACTAAGAAGAACATAGCCAGCTTTGACTGCTCTCAAAAGCTGGGAGTTAATAATTGCATGGAAGATAACAATGAAAGCAAAGTTTAATCTAGAAGTCAGGAGTGGTTACAATATGTCTAATCAATTCTATCCATAATTCACATAAACCAGGGGTAGGCAAAGTTGGCTCTTCTTCCGTCCCCTGTCCAATTGTCTCTCCTTATCTCATTTATCTTTTCTTCCTTTCTAATATGTTTACCTATACTTTTATATCTTTTCTTCTATTCTTTTCTTTAATTATATTATTACATATCTTTCTCTTCAATGTGTATTATGTATTGGACAAAATAAATAAATAAAAATAAATAAATAAATAAAATGTGGACTTCAACTCCCAGAATTCCTGAGCTTGCATGATTGGCTCGGGGATTCTGGGAGTTGAAGTCCACAAGTCATAGAAGAGCCAACTTTGCCTACCCCTGACATAAACAGTGCAAACTTAGCAAGAATTTAGCTGTAAATCTATAGGTAGATCTACAGAAATCTATATCTTGGAATCTACAGTTATTATACAGGTATTCCTCTTCTTTAAATTCTCAGGAGACATAGAAATGTAATTCCCAGTTTTGAATTAAATGACATTATAAAGCAGAAGATTGTAAATACAAATGTCCAAAGAAACATCACTGAGGAAGCAGTTCAGTTTCGACCAATTTTTCCATAATAAACTTATATAAAAATGGGAAATTGCAAAGTATCGTAGGTTACTTGCTTAAAGAGCAATTGCTCCTTTTTATTCTTTCTTTAAAAATGGTTTTGAAGTATGTAAGAGTCTTCTTACCTGGGGGCATCAAAATGTTAATATTTTATCACTTCGCTTTTTAAAGTTGCATTTTCAAATGAGAAAAGAGCAATAAATTTTATGGCAGCTGAATTATCTGCTCACCAAGTTATAAAAACTGGCACAGAAGAGAAGGCAATTTCTTGACCACGGAATTGTCATTTGGCAAGCAAAGCAAACATCTTTCCAGACACATTCGTTCAAAAAAGGAGCAAAGAATGAAGACGCTGCCGTTCTTCGTCTGTCTGCCCTTTTTCTTAGGTAAGATGCTTTTCCTTTATAAACTTCCCAGATATACATCAAGCAGCAACTCATTGAAGCAACTTATCTGAAAGCCAAGGCTGATAAGCACATCTTTGATGGCTTACATCAGAGGTCTTCAAAGGTGGCCACTTTAAGACTTGTGGACTTCAATTCCCAGAATTCTCCAGCCAGTTGAAGTCCACAAGTCTTAAAGTTGCCAAGTTTGGGGGCCCCTGGCTTACATGCTGAAGCAGAGAAAACATAACTAACACTAATTTAAGTTAGTGAGATAGATAATATATTTGAAAGGAGCTGCTTTATATTGTAACACCAAGATAGGTGTGTGTTGTGTTTTTTGCGGATGACAAAGGTAGGAACAATGGAGTGATAGTTATGAGGCACAGCTTCTTGAGAGAGATGTTTTCCCTATCACGATTTTGGATTGTTAACCATGGTTGGAATAAAATGCAGGAAAATGCCCAGGTCACATAGCACTTTTAAATTTACCTTCATTATTAGTAGAATGAAAAAGCAGGCAAGCCTTCATCTAACTAAAATAAAGCAAGTCTTTCTTGCTGGTTGAGTTCCAGTACTATGAAATGCTGCATACTTACATTAAAACTGATGGTCTTTCTCTTCAAAGTATTTTTTTAAAATTGTACTGGGTAAATACTAAGATTGGAAAACACCAGTCCTGGTAAAACTTGTATATACCGTATTTTTTGGAATATAAGATGCACCCCCCCCCCCCCCAAAAAAAAGTGGCTGAAAATTTGGGTGCATCTTATACTTTGTAGCTTTTTTGAAGCTTTCCCCCCCCAGCCCTAATGAGGTACTAATGATCTTCCCAGCTCTTTCTGGCTTGAAAGCTTGTTTTCATTGCTACTCCCTCTGAAAAAGGTTTTTTCAGCCCTAACAAGGTGCTAATAATATTCCCGGCTAGCAGGATTTTTTCATTCCTACTATCTCAGAAGAAGCTTTTTTCCAGCCCTAAGTCTTTGCAGGCTTGTTTTCATTGCTACTCCCTCCAAAAAAGGTTTTTTGAGCCCTAACAGGGGATAAAATAATGTGCTGAAGCTGACCAGACTAAGGACGCTAGACAGATAAATACCTAGTAGGTAGATTTTCCCCCTATTTTCCTCCCCCAAAACTAAGGTGCATCTTATACTCTGAAAAATATGGTATGTATTCTGTAATTAAAAGTTTGAAAGAAGTTCATAATAATATAATTTCAAAATTTGTGTTGTAGCCAACCTCTTTTTTTACACATTCTGTGCAGTTGTACCCTTCCCTATGAGAAAGAGCAACAAGATTAAATGCCAGTTCCACTGATGTATTTATGCAATTGTTTGATATTTTAATTAGATGCTGTTATTGGAAGAATTTTTAAGAATCAACAATCCAATAATTAGCAAGGGTATATGTTGAAACGTATCTGGTTATTTGTGTAGAAATTGAACGTTTACAAGCACAAAGCTATCATATGACACAATCACTATAAATCAAAAGAAAGTCCACTAGAATAAGGAAATAAATTAAACAAACACATTTTTTCTTAAAGGCACTGCAGCTCACATTCTGGCAACCAAGGATAAAATGAAAGAAGAAATTGAATTGGACGTAAGTCAATGTTTCTGCACAATTACAAGATAAAAAGGGATCTGTGACGTCTCTCAAACATGATCTATCATTCAGATGTGGCTATTTTTGAGCACAGGCATAAAGCCAGAAAAGCCAGTGTACTCAGGCCTCTAGCTTCCCAATTATTGAATCTGACTGGCTTGGCATATGAATTTAATTCCTATTTATTGGCCTCTATTAATTAAGCAGAGTAACCTAGCTTAGGCTTGTAAGGCAGGTAGATATAGGACACACAAAGCTGTGCATCATTATGTAGAGTAAATAAAAAAAATAATGGGAGGCAATGGGGAGGGATGTTATTCATATTTGGTTCTGAAATTTCTGGTTGCCCTGCTTTGTTTAAGTACATAGCCAACACGTTTGAGGCAAAAATTAGTTGGTAGTTCAGCAATGATGGAAGATAGTAGTCAGCTCTTTGTCCTAAAGAGAGATAAACTTCCTAGTCCAACTAGCTTACTATATGAAATCAAGAGAGCCACAACTGTCTTTCTCATCTCAGATTTCAAAGTGGTTTAGATGAACCTTATCTATCTAGGCTTCAATGTCAAATCTTGATTGATGAAGATAATCAGAATCTTCATTGTGCTTAGAATATCAAGTCCATGCTACAGTTGTTCTTGAATACTTAACAGAAGTCCCCACATTGATTAGGGAACTGTGGATTCTAATTTTAAGACTTCAGATTTTCTTTTTTCCCCAAGGAGTCTCCAAACTCTGCTAAAGGGTGGTTAAAATTACTAAGGACTGTCTGGTACCAGAACACATTGGTATAAACAAAACATCAGTGAAGGGCTGCAAAGAATTTTACTGCCACATTGTGGTTGTGGCTTATTGTGTGGGTATGGCTTGATGGTCATGTGACCAGGTAGGAGTGGCTTGCCAGCCATGTGGCCAGGTGGGAGTGACTTGACAATCATGTGACCGGGTGTGTGTGTGACTTAAAGGTCATGTGACTGGGTGGGAGTGGCTTACCGACCAAGATAAGTTTTTTAATAGGTGCTTGGACTCTTTTTCAGTTGATACTCAACCTTAAGGTTCAGTATGATAACAGATTAGCAAGTAGCTCAATTTTCTTTAATTGCTATAAAAGTTCAGTACTAGATAATAATTAAAATGATTAAAGCATTTTATGGGTATAAACATACTATTTAATTATTACCTATTTTAAAAGTAATTAAGGATCACACTTAGGTACTAGAGAAGGAAGGACAATAAAAAAATCCTATTAAGTATTCAATAAATAGTGCATAACTTACTACCCCCACTGTGTCACACACACCCCCGCCCCGGTGGGGGCAGCAACCCATTACTGCAAAACATGAATTAGAAGGTAAACAATAAAACATTAAACATAAAAAATACTGAAATTATTTGGAAAGTATCGAGATATTGATGATAAACACTGTGCTACCAGGCAAAGAGCCATGATGGCACAGCGGTTGAAGTGCAATATTGCAGGCTAACTGTAAGAAACTCCATCCTGACTGGGTCAAGGTTGACTCAATTTTCTATCCTTCTGAGGTTGGTAAAATTAGGACCAGCTTGTAAATTTGTAAACTGCTTAGAAAGTGCTATAAAGCACCATGAAGTGATAGAGATATCTTAAGTACTGTTGCTATATTTGATGAAGAATGTACACAGCCATTGTGATGATATGTCCTTGCAGACACACTCTTTTAATATTTTAAGTGACATGGTTTATAAACAAATATAGAGGATGAACTTTCTTGAAGAGGGGATGAACTTTCTTATTTTAGTATTGTGGATCTGATTGTCCATTATTGAGTGTCATTTCAATCATATTGTTTTTCCTACAGCCTCTAAGGAACTACAAGTTACAAAGTTCTCATCAAACTTCATCTTCAGGTATTTGTCCCAAGGAGCATATTCAAAGTAAAAGATAAGAGTTATCTTATTGAGCACACAAATGTGGAAGTCAAGTTTAGTTATGCCATCCAAATCCTAGATAAATCACCAGGGGAAAAATACAATTCAGATCAAATGAAAATGAGTGAAATAATGGATTGTTACTTTTTAATTGTATTTTGTTTTATTAGAATAAAATATTTAATCCTTATTATTTAGAATTATTCCAATCAAATCTTATCTGCTTTGCACATAGAATTTAAGAGTCTGTGTGTAGGAGTGCAAAATACAAAATATACCTATACTGTATCTACTTTTAGAATAAAGCAATATGCATGTGTAAAAGTAATTGCAATGTTTTGGATTTGCCTTTATTTTAATTTAAATAAATAGAGATAAGGAAAACTATTATTGTACTTGGTTAACTAAAGACTATGCTTTATTTCTTCAGTTCACACACTGCAACCATCAGACATTCAAGTAGCTGTTGCTATAGGAAGTTTGGGAAATGTGAGTATAGCAGTGAATTCTCTTGAAAAGGGATTGTGCAAAAGTACTATAGTCTTTAACCAGATAGAAAAATTATTAGTCAATTGAATCAAAGCAAAGTGGCCAACATGAGTTGGCTCTTACCCAACTACTTGATCTGCAGCATTCCTAACTTTTCTCTACCTATCAATCTGACATCTTTTCTTGAGCGAATTACTGATTTCTCAAGCTCCATACATCTAAATGGATTTATAAAACTTTCTGCCTTTCCCCCATGTTTCCCTTTCTTCATACATTCTTTTTTTCTTACTTGTAATATTTTCATATACTAAAGTGGTAGAAAATCCACCAAGTATGTAGTCTGCTTTAATTCTCCTATTCAATTTACAAAGTCTCTTCCTTAGGCTTTTTTTTTGTAGGAACCAACTTTTGTTCCTTCATCTCAGCAGTTCTTCTGATGCAAACTGGCATTCTCTTCGCACTTTTTCTGCTTGCCTTTTGTTCTTCATTTCTGTTTGTGGGGTTACGGATCACCATCGGAATGGGACTGTTCACCTTCTCCTGTTGGCTGCAGCTGTTTGGTCTCCAGCCTTCCGCCTTGAACAATTGGGTGCTGCCTTTTCTCTCTTGCTGAAAGGCCCCTAGCTCTTCGGCCCAGTCCTTCTGCCACAAAAAAAACCATTCAACATCAGCCTTTTGGCCACATGGGACACTTTGCTGCCAGCCAATCAGAGCGGTGCTCACAAAAAGCTAATTTGCAAACAGTCCTAGACCCAATCATAAGAGTGGATCAGGAACATAATTCATTGCCATCATTGAATTCTCCTTCAACTGTAGACCTAGAAACCTAGGTCTCTCTCCTTTTCCTCACCCTTTCTTTCCTGGTAATAGTTAAAAAAACGTTGGCATCTTCCTTTTTGTCTTTATTTCCAGGTGGGAGATTCTGGAAAAAAGGAAGGAGTTCTCTTCCAAAGGTAGTATTCTTTTTTAGGTTCTGAAGACATGTTATTTTCCATCTCTTCAGAATTCCAGATCTTTCCTTTAATAATAATGGTAAAAATCTGCCTCAGGCAGGAATCAGTATAGAAGGAACACAATATTATAAGAGAAGAGACCATCAACACTTTCTGCAGGCCCAGTAAATGGAGCAAATATATGACCAACCCAGCTGGAGAGCTGTTCCAATTGATAATATCTATGCAGTGATACCTTGTCTTACAAACTTAATTGGTTCCAGGACGAGGTTCGTACGGTGAAAAGTTCATAAGACGAAACAATGTTTCCCATAGGAATCAATGGAAAAGTGATTAATGCGTGCAAGCCCAAACTTCACCCCTTTTGCCAGCTGAAGCGCCTGTTTTCATGCTGGTGGGATTCCCCTGAGGCTTCCCTTGCTGGGAAATCCCACCTCCGGACTTCCGTTGCCAGCGAAGTGCACATTTTTGCAATGCTGGGATTCCCCTGCTAGGATTCTCCTGCAGCATCGCAAAAACGCGGAAGTCCAGAGGTGGGGTTTCCCATGGATGAGAGCCTCAGGGGAATCCCACCAGCATGAAAACGGGCACTTCACTGGCAATGGAAGTCCAGAGGCAGGGGATCCCAGTGGCGGTGGTGGGTTCATAAGGTGAAAACAGTTCGGAAGAAGAGGCAAAAAAATCTTAAACCCCGAATTCGTATCTCAAAAAGTTCGTATGAGGAGGGGTTCGTAAGATGAGGTATCACTGTGTAGTCAAATATATACCATAACATTATGATTGTATTTCCTTCATTTCTGTCCTAATACTGAACAGGGAACATACTGAACAGATACATTGGGATATTAGATTTATATCTGACAATGGTTTCTTTTTTAAAATGCAATTTACCACCAGTCCTAAGTGGATTAACTAGTAGGAAAAGAAGTGTCATGGTCCAGGTTCAGGATTCAGATTCTTGAGTTCCAACTGAACGTGTGGTATGTCAGCCTCAGAAAGAATTACATGAGGCTCATCCAACAGGCAACACCTGAGCAGCTGGAAGAGACGTGTAAAGTAATATAAGACCTTCCAATTGATGTACCTGTTGTTGTGAGAGGAGAGCAGAACACCAAATGTCTATTAGGCTTCTCACCAAACAAAGAAGTAGACCTTCGTGCCAGCTGGCTGCAGCTTATATAAGTATCTGCTCTGCCTCTCTTCTCTTTGCTGGAAGTAATGTCTGACTTCTGGCTTGTGTGTGAATTCTGTTCTTCAACTTCTGACTCTCGGATGGGCTGACAATCTTGACACAGAGCTTTGAAACGTGGACACAATTTTGGATCATTCTTCTGGAACGTTCCTGTTTTAAAACAAACTTTGCTTTGTTGACACTATTTACTTCTTTGATAACTATGCTCCCTGAAAGCAAAATTGATAATGTTCCAAGAGAGCATGTGTGTTGAAATTTGAAGCGTGACAGTGAGAATGTTTCCGACATGTCAGTAGAAGTTACATTTTCTCATCCTGAGAGCATATTGGATGATCAAAAGTCTGGGTTAGCTGACATATTTTATGTAACATTCAATTTGTCATATCTTTCTATATTGAATAATAGCAATTAAGATTTTAAGAGTGATAAGAAGAATAGATGAAAAGAAGGATCAGGGGAGACATGATAGCGGTATTCCAATATCTCAGGGGTTGCCACAAAGAAGAGGGAGTCGGGCTATTCTCCAAAGCACCTGAAAGTAGAACAAGAAGCAATGGGTGGAAACTAAATAAGGAGAGAAGTTACTTAAAACTAAGGGGAAATTTCCTTAGTGGAACAGCTTGCCTCCAGAAGTCGTGAATGCTCCAACACTGGAATATTTTAAGAACATGTTGGACAACCATTTGTCTAAAGTAGTGTAGGGTTTCTTGCCTGAGTAGGGGGTTGGACTAGAAGACCTCCACTGTCCCTTCCAACTCGTTGTTGTTGTTGTTGTTGTTGTTATTATTATTATTATTATTATTATTACAATCCTTTTAGGAAATATGATATCCTAAATATGACATTAAATGGAGGGGAGGGAAAAAGACAAAGCCTAATACAAAGCTTATATACTCTGGGACCCATTATTCTGTATGAAGGAATAATTAATTGATATTTTTATTTTTAGATCAGAACAAGAGTTTATTCAGGGAAGCATGAGAATACTTACAGGTATGTCTTAAATTCTTGGCAATTATTTTGTTACTCAATGATTAGAAATTTTTAAGAAGAGAAATGGTTCTCATTGTTTAGCCTCAAAGAGGAAATTATTTTCCCTCCTTGTTTAGCCTTGATCTTGTTTAGCCTCATGATGTTAGATAGTTAAAGCTGATGCCAATCTTGTAGATAATCTAACCCATTCCTTTATTGTGTACAGAAAATTTAGAAATAGACCAACAGTTCAACTGTAATCCATGAGCATATTGAAACAAAATAACAATGCAATAATAATAATACTGTATAAATCCCATGTATTACTTTTGCATTAGATCAATTATGGTGAAGTTTGTTGTGTGGTATTCTGTGAATTTAAATAGAGGTAAAATCAATTGCACATATGTGGTTAAAGGGTGGGGATCCAAACAGAGATCAATGGATATGAAATCTTTAATGTCTACCATTATTTATGTGGTGGTTTGTACAAGCTTTTTATGACAATGAATAGATTAAATAATGAGAGCCTGAGCTGGAGCACTTCAAACAAATCTCTCTCTAGTCTTTGTTTCTAGAACTTCAGCATGGAAGAATCATAATCTCCCTAGAGAAATAGCTTTGCTAAAGTGTACTTTCTATGTTTAAGCCCACTTGATACAGTCCTGATAGCAAGGGTCATGGAAAATATGTCTTTGCTTATTTTTAAATAACATTTGAAGAGGTATAAGAAATATGCCAGTTAAATGCCAGTTAAGCACTTAACATGCCAGTTAAGAGTTATATGAGGGATCAGACTAGAATCCATTTGAAGCTACAAACAAACTAAGTCCAACATCCCTTAAATTCCTTTGAGCCTTATTTAAACCCAAGCAAGACCCACCTATATCGCCAGGCATAGGGGAACTGAGACACCTCCCCCAGGTTTTTATATTTTATGTTTGGTATGTATGTGTTGTATGGTTTTAATTGTTGGGGTTTTATATATCTTTTCTTATATATCTAATATTAGATTTATTTAGATATTGTTTTTATTATTGTTGTGAGCCGCCCCGAGTCTTCGGAGAGGGGCGGCATACAAATCTAATAAATTGAATTGAATTGAATTGAAGTGTGAAGATTCTGGTACATAAACATGATAAGCAATAAATCAGTTTAATTGGGCCTTCAAATATGACCTATCTTTCATACCTGACATTATCCCCCATTAAATTTTTTTCTCCTGACTGAATTTGTCTGTACCTTTTAATTTTCCCTCATAATTGTTTTTATTTTATTAATTTTTGCTCACTTTTACCTTCTGTGAAATTCATCAACATTTTCATTTATATCTTTGGAAGTGCTCATGAACTACACTCCACCACCCTGTCCCCCAGTTTTGTGTTGTCTGACAATTCAATAGGTATTCCACCATTTCTTCTAGTGAAACTGGCCCTTTAGCTGTAAACTCAATTTCCAGCAGCTGCTCCTACTGAAACATTGTGCCCAAAATACAGCTAAATTCCATCCACTTTAATTTAATATGATGAAGAATCATTAATTAGCACTGTGAATATGAACTAATTATACTTACTTTATCTACTGTGCAATATTTTGCTTATAGCATCATTAAATAATATAAATTTCAGTTTTAGCCAATGTCAAAAATCTATGTTAGTTAAATCTGGCTAGTACTAAAATGAGAGCTTATTTGAAAATTAAAGGGTTGCACACTAAGAAGAAAACAATGACAAACTATTTCCAGAATAGTTTCATTGAAAATTTCAAGGTAGTAGCCATTTAAATTTTCAGGGTATAAGTTTAACTCAAAGGAAATGTTACTTCATTATATTACAATTAATATTATCACTAGCCATGATGAAAATTTCATTTAATCTTCCTTCTGTATCCCTTTAAAAAAAACAACTACTACAAACAATTCCCTAATTTGTTGCCTAATGGTTTCATTGTCATGTGTGCACAAGCAGTTCCAGAGCCTATAAATAAACTGAACCAAATTTATGTCTTTCAGCTCTTATTAGAAAGTATAATCCTTCTGTGAAATATTACTCTCCCTTGGGAAACAGTAAAATTTTATCAAGAAATGGAACTATGTAAGTTTATTTTTTTAATGTACTGGGCTGCTTCTTGTTCATCTGGATGTCATTGTTGCATTGCTGAATGATGCTGTGTAGATGAAAATTATGCAGAAAATGAAAAATGAAACATAGTTTTGAAATTGGACTAATTACCTGTTTATTTACTTGCTGCATTTCTCTGAAATGCTTTTGCTTGCTTTTCTTTTGGAAAATTATCAGAAGCATTCAATACTAAAAAAAAAATAATTACAGGGAAGATAATTGACAGGAAAAACAGGAAAAGAAAAGAAATGGTTAAAATCATTAAAGTACTAAGAATAACCATTAATTGTTATTTCTTTCATATTCAGGACTGTTAATAAAAAGGAAATTGTACATACAGCCCAAACAGTTGCTAAATGAGTAGTTGTAAATCAAGGGCTATGCCTAGGAAAAGGCGCTTTAAAAGCATTTCTGATTGTCATCAAATATGATGCTATTGGTTCCACCCATCCAATTACAGCTTTTCAGAAGCTTGGAAACAGGCTTACATTTCTGGCTGATTGCAGAGTCCCACAGTCATGTGATCATAATTTGTGATTTGGCAAAATAATAATAATAATAATAATAATCAGGAGAATTGATTCAGACCTACGGCTGTGTGATTTGCTCAATAACTGCTGTAAAAATAGTTGTAAAATTAGGTCAATTTATAACTGTCACAACTTATAACCAAAATTCCAATCTCAGTTGTGGTGGTAAACTGAGGACTACCTGTAATGTTATGTAGGAATGAGCTTGGGAATGTGGGAAGGGAAATGCTGCCTAGGGAATAATCCAATAAGAGATGGCATAGCCCACAGCTGCATAATAGAAAGAGAAAGAGACTCATAAAGTATCCCTCTTTAGTTCTCAGTCTATAAAGGAAATGGTGGGATATTTGTACTTTTGTAGAACCTGTTAAGGTGGCATTACAGTAAAGTGGAATCATCTCAACTGGTCATGTTTCCTTTCTGCTCTACCTGGGAAGGCTCATATGTCTGAAACTACAAATATCTCACCATCCTCTTGAGTAAAGTCCTTTAGACTTTCTAAATACTGCACACTCTACAGTACTTCTCATTCTCTCTTTTCTTGGCTTCTGAAAACATCACTTAAGAAAGGGCCATTTTGTACTTTGGAATGGCCTAGATTCTGTAGATTAAAATTCATCTTTCTACCTATAAAGAAAAGAACATTCACCTGCTTAGTCATTTCTCTCTTTGATTTGTGATACAGTAATCTTTTGGATCAAGCAAAAGAACTTGTGGAGAGTATGAGAGAGACCAAGGTATGTATATTGTAACATGTTAAAATACAATCTGTTTATATTTATAATCTCTTGAAATATTCAACGCTGGGCAAAAGCATTTTAATCCTTGTAGCATATACATCTGCTAGAATCGACATGTCTTTCCTGTGCATTCTGGCAATGGTTCTACCAACATTTGTTGGTTTCTCATGTCACACTTGTGTTGTAGGATCAACACTAATTAATTGTAACTTGAAATTATGCTTTGGATTCTCTGTATGGAGACCCTGACAATTTAAGTTGGAGTTAGGACACCAAAACACTAAGGACACAAAGACATTGAAGACCACCAATTAAGTTTATAATAATATCCTGTTGTCTTTTGCTTTTTCTTGCTTATAATATGATGATGGTCAAACTGTAAAAATTAATATATTTATACAAAATAGTAGCATTAATTTTTGGTCCTATGGAACTAGATATAATAGAATAGAATTCTTTATTGGCCAAGTGTAATTGGACACACAAGGAATTTGTCTTTGGTGCATATGCTCTCAGTGTACATAAAAGAAAATGTACATTTGTCAAGAATCATGAGATACAACACTTAATGATTGTCATAGGGTACAAATAAGCAATCAGGAAACAATCAATATTAACATAAATCATAAGGATACAAGGAAACAAGTTACAGTCATAACTGGGAGGAGATGGGTGGTAGGAATGATGGGAAGACTAATAATAATAGTAATGCAGACTTAGAGGTTGTACTACCAGGGAACACATTCATATTTCATGTACTAGGACAGTGATGCAGAATCTTTTTTTCCTCGGGTGTTGAAAGCACATGTGCGAGTGCCCACACTCATAATTCAATGCCTGGTGACAGCAAAAATGGCCTCCCCTTCCCCCCCCCAAACAGAGGTCCTCTGGAGGCCTGAAACAGCCCATTTCCTAACCTCTGGTGAGCCCAGTAGGCCCGTTTTTCATCATTCCCAGGGTCCAGAGCTTCTCTGGAGCCTGGAGAGGGATAAAATGCTCTCTGGAAGCTGAAAATGCCCTCCCAGAGCTTCCAGGTGAGCCAAAAATTAGCTGGCCAGCACACAAATACACATTGAAACTGAGCTAGGGTAATGGCTTGCATGCCAGCAGATATGGCTCTGTGTCATAGGTTCGCCATCACTGTACTAGGATTAAACAAATTGATATTTTTTAAAAAAATAAGGAATCAAATACTGTATATTAATATAAATTTCTCAGATGATGGGGAATTCTGAAGACCCATTCATATTAAAGAAGCATTTTTAATGAGAAACCCCATTCTAGTCACTCCCTCTTATCTGGGCATCATTCATTTTTTTTTCATGACAGGAACTTTCAGATTAGAGTCTAAAAGATGCTTTTTCAAGAGGGAACTGGACTTTCTGGCTTTTCTTTGGAGATATTTTGTTTCTTATCTAAGACGCTTCTTCAGGTGTGGATAAGAAGCGAAACTTCTTCAAAGGAAAACCAGAAAGTCCAGTTGCTTCTTGAAAAAGCATCTTTGTAATAACCGTGAATTGGATGACTGAGAATATCCAGGCTTTCAGATTTTTTCCAACATTTAAACAGGTGCTATTTTCATACTATCATAGTTCATAATATGGATAAGTGATTAAGGCATTATGTAGAATCCAGGAGACTGAGTTCTAGTAAAGTTTTAGGCATGAAATCCAGCTAGATGACTTCTGGCCAATTTAGCCCAACTCACTCATAGGATTATTGCTGTGGAAAAAATAGTTGGAAGAAAGAGTATTAGGTACGTTCACTATGTTCACTTATTTATAAAAATAATAATAATAGGATTAAAATATTTTTTTAAATGAAACAAATTGCTTAGTATGGTTATTGGGATTTGGCCATTCAGAATATTAAGGACAAGTGTACCAGCTGTTCCCTTTAACCTCTTCAGCTTCCTTGTGATTACTTGTGTTGTTTCCCTTTAGTTGTTTGACTATCAAAATGACTGGAAGCTAATCACAGTTTTTCATCTGTGTTCTTCACACAACTCTGACTCCCAGGTAAGTAAGAGGAGTGACTTATTATGACATAGGTAAATAAGAGGCATGATACAGTGGTACCTCTACTTACGAATTTAATTCATTCCGTGACCAGGTTATTAAGTAGAAACGTTTGTAAGTAGAATCATTTTCCCCCATAGGAATCAATGTAAAAGCAAATAATGCATGCAAACCCATTAGGAAAGAAATAAAAGCTCAGAATTTGGGTGGGAGGAGGAGGAGGAAGCAGAGGAGGAGGACAGTTGCTGCCCAGAGCAAAGGGAGTGTTTCTTTTCTCTGGGCACTGGCAGAGGTTTATTCCCTCTCCAAACACCCAGAGAAAGGAAAATGCTTCCTTAAGCACACTGAAAGGCTCCTCTGGCAGCCCAGAAAAGCCCGAGATGGCCGGGATTAAAGGGGGAATGGCAGGAAACTGACCGGGCCTTCGTGCCGCTCTCAAATTTCCTGGGAAATTTTTCTGGGCTTGTGTTCTTAAGTAGAAAATGATTCTTAAGAAGAGGCAAAAAAATACCCAGTTCTTGTCTAGAAAATTTCTTAAGTATAGGCGTTCTTAAGTAGAGGTACCACTGTACTTGGGAAATAGACTAAGAAATTGGATTAAATAATAAACAAATGGTGGATTTTGATGTTTCTTGGATGATGCCAGCTTTCTTTAGAATATGTAAGCCACCCTAGGCAGGGGCACCTACAGTGAGCAAAAAAGTCAAGATGGCAGGCATGACTATGTGGTCAAAGCTGAGCTCCATAATGCCCATTTAAAAAAGGGGGCTCGAGTTTTGATTACCTGGTCATTGCTGCTATATTGACTTTTTTTTAAACCACACCTACAAATGGACTTTCATGCTGTGAGTGCCATAGTTGATCACTTAATATGGAAAAATCATTTTATTTATTATTGCAGTCAGATTAAGTAGCAGATAAGAAGCACTGATATCACAGTGTTGAAATTTAGCAACAAATGATTTTCAGCAGTATATTTGGAATTTTTGCCCTTTTCATTTCATGAATAGAGATGTATAAATAATATGTAAAGCATATTTAAACTTATACCTACTCGGCCCCTAAATTCTCTTATACTATTCATGTTGATCCACTTCTGATGTTCTCATTGCATTGTTATCAATGCTTCTAAAGTACATTTTTATTTTTATTTTAAAAATTCATGCCAAGTCATGGATAGATTGCCCCTCTGCCTTACATAACAATTAAAACTTCAACAGACATTGTGTAAAATCAATCACAAGCCTAGAAAAATGTATACAGCTTTAATACATATTTAATACATATTTAATACATATTTAAAATATTTGCAAAATATGATAATTTTAGCACAAGAAAAATCTAACAGGGTGCCTGTAAAAAGTATATGCCCAGTTGGAATTAGGATTTAATTTTAATTATTGAATATAGATTAATGCAGGAAAGGAGACAGTTAACCCATAACCATTTAATGTATTGATTAAATTAAGAAATGGAGGATTCCCACTCTTTTCAAGACATATTTACTTGAGATTCCTTTCCACACTAGTGAAATGACAGATATGAGAGGCAGGCATTATTCTGAAATGTTTGATTTGGAGTGGGAAAAACATGTATTGTTGACCATTTTCTCATATAAATTGCTTTATTTTGAACAGGATATTTCCCGCCTCAACAGCATAAAGGAACTTGAAAGAGTATTGGATTTTTTATACAGAGAAGTATGAACATTTTCCCAGATTCAATAATTTTGAAACACTGAAATTATTCATATAGCCTTATGTATAGCAAATGCATATGCTTGTATCTGTGACAGCCAGTGTAATATAGTAGTTAAGGGAATACGAAAATCAAGTTCTTATAGGCATGGAAGGTAACTGGGTGATTATTTAAATCCTAAATTGAAAAGTTGAAAAATTGGGCTAGCAAAATAGAATATGATCTATAACAGTTTCCTTGAGTGCTGAAAGAGCATGTGCACATGCGCAATCGCACATGCGTGAGTGCCCACTCCCATAATTCAATGCCTCAGGAGGGCAAAAATAGCTTCTCCCATCCCCCCAGATGCCCTCTGGAAGCCAGAAACGGCTTGTTTCCCAACTTCTGGTGGGCCCAGTAGGCTTGTGTTTCACCCTCCCCATGCTCCAAAGGCTTCCCTGGAGCCAGGGGAGGGTAAAAATGCCTTCCCCCATCCCCCTGGAAGCTCTCTGGAAGCCACAAACGCCCTCCCAGAGCCTCTGTTTGAACAAAAAAATCAGCTGGCCAGCACACACATGCACATTGGAGCTGAGCTAGGGCAATGGCTCGCGTGCCAGCAGGTATAGCTCCGTGTGCCACCTGTGGTACCTGTGCCATAGGTTCACCATCACTGATCTATAACCTTCAATCAAAGGAGCTTCATCCTGCAATGGATTGATTCAGGCTGATATTATTATTACTATTATTAGTAACCTTATACTGTACTCACAAATATATATAGATCTACAGATATTCTTCCCACTATTATATTTGCCCCAAATATTGTAGTATAACAATAAATATGAGCTCCACTCAAACTATGGAACATGATTTTTTTCTATTTTTACAATAAAAACCTGTAAAAATGGTAGTATTTATAATAAATTTGTTGCCCATGCAAAATATCCCCTGTGTTCTGACTAAGCTTTAGCAGAACCAAGAAACAGACTCCTGTCCCCCCAAAAACCTTCTTGATTTAACCATTGTGAATTCATGGCATTCACACACAGAAAAATCCAGGCAATAATCCTTCCAAGGGTTAATTACAATAACAGACCTTATCAGTCCTTGGATAATTGCCAGATCCAGAGCTTCCAGTTGCAAAGCTGTAAATTAATTCCTGGCAAGAAGTCTCTGACCCACAAACTACAACTAAGATAAGCAAAGAAATACAAACTGTTGTCTCGTGTAATCACAATTCCCCTTTTGCTGCTATTTATTGCCCGGCCACGGAGAGGGCATTCAGCATCCATGTATGCCTTTCTTCCTGAGTCAGCCTCTGTTCCTCAGTTGTTCTCCTCTCCTGACAGTTCTGCATATACACACATCTGGAACAGGCCCCAGCTGTTCTTCTTCCCCACTTATCTCCGACTCTGAAGGCAGCTGGGCAATGTCAGACAACCCTGGCTCTATCTCTGCTTCCAACACAGAGCATCCCTCAGACCCTTCCCCAGACTCCAAGACTGGCACAAGTTCCTCCCCAATCTCCTCATTGTCTGTGTTTCCCATCAGCTCCCCTGGCAGCTGGTGGACCACAACACCCTGTGGGAAAATGTCTGATGGCCTAATTTATTCACATTGTATTACAGAGGCAGTTTCCAATGTTGCAACATGTATTGGTGTGCATAGAACAGTCCTTTCCCTCAGGTTGGGGAAAGTTGTTTTATAGTTTAAGGAAAGGGAATAAGAGCCAGCTCAGTCTAAAACACCTTTCTCATTATACTCATACTGTACATCACCTCTGTTGTATCTAGTTTGGCCTACAGATAATTGCTGCTATTATTTTACAACCCAAAAAGCTTAGTTTCAGTTATGTACAGTTATGCACATACATTAATGACATGTTTAACCTAGATACTCACTTGATCCACAATACACTAAATTCACACTAATCAAGTAGGTTGGGTATGTGCTCAGAAACCTAACCAAGAATAATACCAAACAACCTGTGGATTGGGGTGAGCTTCTTTGGTATGTTTTCAATTGATTTAAATATTATTATTATTATTATTATTATTATTATTATTATTTAGATTTGTATGCCGCCCCTCTCCGTAGACTATATGAATATTGTTTAAGTTCTTTCATAGACTAAATCGGTATCCATTGTCTCAGTGAAACTTCTTTATCATTCTCTTCCATCCTGAAATAGTGAGCAAAGATGCAAAGCCACAAACATTTATAGAAAAGATTGGTGGTAGAAGTCATTTTTTCTAATAGGAAATTATTATTTATTTGGCTATTCTTCTATCAATGCAGGTTCCTAAAGTCTTTGTAAATGTGGTGGATTTTACATTGCTACCAATCTCAACCCTTTCACACACAGATCAGAATTATGTCAGGTAACCCAAATTTGTTCTATTTATAAATTGAGACATTTTTCCTCTTCAATATTTATGTATTTGTTTGTTTGTTTGTTTGTTTGTTTGCTTGCTTGCTTGCTTGTTTATTTATTTATTTGTTTGTTTGTTTGGATTTATATGCTGCCCATCTCTGAGGACTCGGGGCGGCTTACAACATATAAGATATGTATTATTGTTTTCTTTAATTTTTCCTTAGAGGTTTGTTCCAAAAATGCTCTGTATGATTTGGCAATTCATTAGTCATTTAAGGCTTTGTTCATAAAAGATTTCCCTCAGGGCCATTTTGCCCATTTTATGTGTTACCTGAACATATACCATATGTGCCTGTTGATTAGCACTTGGTAGAGGAGTCTTCCTTAATGTGGTGCCTTTCTAGATTTCCCAGGCAGTTGAGGAATTCCCAGGTGAGGGATGTTTATTCTACTTTCTTAGACATGCCAGTAGAAACCACAATGACTTGCTGTGAATCATGCTAATGCATAAATGACAACTTATGCAGTTTGCATGATAACGCATGGTTTTATATAAGCAACTGAAAGTTCGTTTGATTACAGTATGATGGAAACACATTTCCATCATATTAAAAGGGCCTCGGTTGTGCAGTGGTTAGAGTGCAGTACTGCAAGCTACTTCTGCTGATTACCGGCTGCTAGCAGCAGATTGAATCTCAGTAGGCTCAAGGTTGGCTCAGCCTTCCATCCTTCCAAGGTTGGTAAAATGAGGACCCAGATTGTTGGGGGCAATATGCTTACTCTCTGTAAACCACTTAGAGAGGTCTGTAAAGCACCGGGAAGCGTTATATAAGTCTAAATGCTATTGCTATTTTTATTTAGGAAATGTCGTTTCCCTCCTTCTGTCCCTCTGGACACTTTGCTCTGTGGTATCAGATATCAGACTAGGAGTAGGTGCAAGTTCAAAGCTGTTCACTGATGATTCTCCATAATTTAGAGCCAGGCACTTTCTCTGCAGAGGAGTATTCTTGTGCTGAAGGAAAATGAAAGGCGAGAGAACTATTTTGTAAATTTAAGTTCCTTCTTAAAGTAGCATACATAAACGGAATGGAACATAGCATTCCATAAATGGAATGTAAATGGAACAAACATATTTGTGATAGATTGTTTCACTTTAAACATTCTAAAATGACTGAAACAAACACAACAAAAAATGAAGCCCATAACCTATTTTCTTCAAAACAAAAGTGAGTCTTAGAACCTATAAATTGACATATATTATGCATGACGATACCATTTCTTATGTGTACTTAATGTAGCACTTTGGAACATTTTTATCTATTTTGAGCATTTGGCTTTTGGGAATCTCAGAATTTTATCTGTTTAGCCACCCGATGTCCTTCGAGAGTTGGGGGGGAGCATAGAAATACATTAAATTAATTATCTGTAAATAAATATCTACATAGGAAATAATACTAACAAATGAACTTCTATTAAGTAGTTATCATGTCAGAAAATTATATCGATCTTTTAAAGTGGAAAAGTATATGCAAAATATTTTGAATCTGAAATATTTTAAGCTTGAAGCTTCCTATTTCAAGTTAAAAACAGTTGTTCTGAACTTCCTGGATGTGTTCCCATTCTGTTCCTGAGCCCTGGAAGTATTCCAAATTGAACAGCTCTTTGAATAATTGATTGGAATCAATGAAACTGGAATATTTCCAAGAAGAACACATCATCCAATTTTGAGCTTTGATTGAGGTAGTACAAATTCAAAACATTTTGCACACTCCAAAGGAAAAGATAGACTAGTTAATTATGCCAAGAAACTGTCTATTGAAAACACCCATTCTTCCTTTGCTAGATTTCAAGAAATTTTATGTTTTAAATGGAGATTTTATGGCCTTCCATGTTTTTACTTTGCTTTCCTATTGATGTATTCTAGGAATATAGTTCCTAATTCGTGCATTTGTTTCAAACAATGTTCCAAATTGGATGAATCTGTACAGAAATGGGTGTATCAGGTGAGTAAATACCAAGTTTAGTGAAAAGAGAATGTGCCTCCCATCGTATATTATAAATAGACAACCTGTTTTTAGGGTTTCATATCCCTTTCTCGTGGTATTATCCACTTCTACCAAGGAGTCTATCATGACCAGTTTGAGAGTGTTTGGAACAACATTGTTACCAGATCACCATCATTTGCCAAGCTGATGGAATGATGCAATCTATTGCTAAATATGTCTGATTACTTAGAGATGGCAAGAGTGTCACTGGAATGTCCTCGTTTTTGAAATACCTGCAGAATATGGAAAGTCTAGTGTGAAATCCAATGGTCTTTCTAGGGTTATGCTTTTCTTAAGAAAATGGATTTACGTGAAACATTTCATAGCTATTAGGGTAGCATTCATTCATTCATTCATTTATCTATCTATTTATTTATCTATTTATCTATTTATCTATTTATTTATTTATTTATTTATATTTATTTATTTATTTAATAAAAAAGTAATTTTATTTCAAATATACATTTAAAAGGACATTTTCTCAATCATAGCATCTTTACATTCATCATCAAAACAGGCAAAAAAGGTAAGTGAAAGAGAAAACCAGAGACAAGACAAAAACAAACTCTATATAACCCACCCCACCCCCACTGTCTAATTGACAGCTTAGTTTAAACTCATCGGTTTATCATACTGTGAATACTACCAGCGGATATTATTTGGTCATAAGTATAACCAAATTTCAAGTATTTTGTATTTATTCAGTCCTTTTCTTCGCTATCTACTCTCACAAATGGTCAGTTATTACAAAATTCTTAAATAAATCTAATATTTTTAAACCCTTTTAAACTTATTCATAAATCTTTTATACAGCTTCCTTTTCCCTCCTTTTGTCAAGCCAATCGTAAAATTTTCTCCATATTTCATATGCCATTAGGGCATTTTTAATGGTTGTTAAGGAATAAATTATTTTCCCTATTTCATTATTTTGACTATGCAGTTTTATTATTCAGAGTTATTAGACACGATAAATGGGTTTTATTTGATTTAGGGAGAAATGTGTATATTGCACTCAAATCTCTGTAGTTTTTTTAAAAAAGCTCTTTTTATCCCTTTCTATAGGATGCTTTGGAAAAGCTATTGGCATCCGAAAAGTATGACCTCAGGAGTGATTTTGCTGCAGGTCTCCAAATTTCATTCGAAGAAGTAAATATGCCATTTGCAACAGTAAGAATTGCAAGTTTCTTATTCTATCTGGGCCTTCTTCTTTTTTTCTTTTTCTTTCCCTTTTTTCTTTTTTTTTCATTTTCTTTTATTCCTTGTTTTCTCTCCCTCCCTCCCTTCCTCTCTCCCTCCATGTTTGTGTGTGTATGTGTGTGTGTGTGTGTGTGTTTGTTTGAGTCAGTATTGATTCCTGGCAACTG
Source organism: Erythrolamprus reginae (assembly GCF_031021105.1). Taxonomy (NCBI): domain Eukaryota; kingdom Metazoa; phylum Chordata; class Lepidosauria; order Squamata; family Dipsadidae; genus Erythrolamprus; species Erythrolamprus reginae. The sequence goes on from NC_091950.1 coordinate 354,525,401, forward strand.
CAGTTTTCTTGGTAGGATTTCAGAAGTAGTTTACCATTGCCACCTTCTAGGGTTGAAAGAGTAGGACTGGCCCAAGGTCATCCAGCAGGTTTTGTACCTAAGGTTGGACTAATCTAGAACTCCCAATCTCCCAGTTTCTAGCCTGGTGCATTAATCACTGTAACCTAACTGTAAACCATTCCTCCTATCTCTCGCTCTCTGTGTGAGCACAGCAATCAGCAAATGGGGTATAAAAAGTTAGGGTTTTCTCTCCCTTTCCTCTGTCTCTGCTGTAGCTGACTTCTTTACATTCAGTGGCCTGCCTTACACCTGCCTGTCAGAAGTGGACTGCTAAGGTGGAAAGGTGGCATGTACTCACCCCCATGGCTCTGAGTGCTAGCAGAGTCCAGCACAATTCTGCTACTGCACCTGGGCATACACCTGTGTGTTCGTGCACGATTTCACTACCTGCCCAGGTGCAGTAGCAGAATTGTGCTGGACTCCGCTAGCACTCAAAGCCATGGGGGTGAGCACACGTCACTGTTCCACCTTAGCAGTCCACCCTGGTCTTATCCAGTGTCTGTTCAGGAATCTATGCAGTGTTGGCTCATCTAAGAAGAAAGTGAGTGGAGCAGGCATTAAGGAACAGTAGGATTAGCAGCTGATGAGCAAAGCACAGGGAAGGAGTATTGTGGAGAAGGCCTGTACCAAGTCTTCCTTTTCTAGCAATCAGTGCAATTATACTGCTGCTACTGCTAAAAGTTACTATGGTCCTGGTCTTCTGCAGACCTACTTATGAACATCCATCCTTGTTGCAAGTCAGAGGACTTAGGGTTGGAAAGTTAGATTAACCATCAGGACAGTCTTTGGAATTTGTCAGTCATGGATAGTCAAATATTATTCTATGGGGTTCGATTCCTCAAACCCTAGGAATTGAGTTCTCAGACCTTTGCCTTTTAGAGCAATAGCAATAGCAGTTAATATTACCTACCACTTCATAGGACTTCATAGCCCTCTAAGTCCGTAACAATTTGGATCCTCATTTTATTAACTTCAGAAGGATGGAAAGGTGAGTTAACATTGAGCTGTTCAGGATCGTTTATAGAGAACTATATACAGTAGTCCCTCACCTATCGCTGGTGTTACGTTCCAGACCTGGCCGCGATAGGTGAAATCCGCGATGGGGAATTTATCAACTGATAGTACTTATTTAAGTATTTATATTGTAATTGTTTGGTAATTTTTCATTGTTTTAAGTGTTTATAAACCCTTCCCACACAGTATTTATTTTAGATACAGTATTTAAATACAGTATTTACAATTTTAGATTTTTTTTTTTAAAAAAAACCTGCCGATCGAGTTCGGTGGGCTGTTTAAATCTGCCGATCGACTTCCTCAGAAACCTGCAATGAAGTGAAGCCACAGTAGGTGAAGCGCAGTATAGCGAGGGACTACTGTACCTAGTTTTAGAAGCTATAGTGCTAGCCTGCAAGAAGATTTGGAAGGAAGATCATGGATTCTAGGTGCCAAGTTGTCAAAACGTCACTGGGAGCACAATAGACATGAATATTGCAATATTTCACCACTGCAAAAAAAATCAATAAATAAATGGCTAAAATTGACATCAAAGATTCTTCATATGATGGACTGAAAACCTTCCCTTTTCCAAATAAACAATTATGCAGATACCAGTAGTTTTGTCGGAGGATTGTTTATAAATTAAACATAATCATTTTCCTATTTTTCTATTGTTAAGAAGATAATTTAAATGTTAATAATCTAATTTTAGAATGCAAAACACATATAGGATATGTATATAATTTATGTAGTTATGTAATACATATGAGATGACCTATTTGTGATTTTTTTTTAAAAAAATGTGTGCTTAATATACAAGCAAAATGTATATCAAGTAGTTGGGTTGCTTGGGTTGCCTGTTTTAAAATTTAAATGCAGAAATATTCAGTTCTCTTCCATTCTTAATTATGTTGCAGGCTAATCATGATATGGATTATTCAAAAAAGGAGGCACCGCTGAAAATCTCAAGAGGGGGAATTTCTGTTGTAGGAACAGGACTTTGGAACAATATGGTAAGAGGCATGAAAATATATGGAAGACTTCACAATCTTCCAATTTCAATCTAAGGAAAAGCCACAGTAAGAATGGGTATAGCCCTTTTTTCATGATGAGGTTTGAGATAGTGACTAATCAGAGGCATATCATCATGACTAAGCAAGAATTTGAATTCAGATGACCATCAAGCAAGTCTGTCATTCTGATTACTTCCTTTAGATAAAACTTCTTAAGCCCGGTTTCTTTTCAATGCATTGCCTTTCAATTCAACAGCCTCATAAAGCAGATACCCGTGACTTCTCCTGTAAATGATGAGCTCTAACTTTCTTTTGGAGGTGGGCGTCCTTCACTTTAATGACCCTATTTATCTGATATGGTAGGACAAAAGTTAAATCCTTGAATCAAGGTTGCAATCTCGGAGGACAAGAGCTGCATTTAGTTATCTTGATGATCTCTCTTTTATCCATAAACACACATAATGATGTCAAAGTTCTTGTCTCAGCCCTCCATTTATTGCAAGTCAGATGCCCTGATAAGCGAACAAAGGGTGGTATGGTAGATTATTAAATTTGATTTGATTTTTATTTTAATCACAACACCTGAATTCTCATTTAAAATCTGACTTATATGTTACTTGAGCTAGAAAACTGATTGTTGAATCTCCCTCCTTTTTTAAAAAGCCCAATTAAACAGTTTGCGATCTAAGTGTTCCAGTATTTTAAAAGAAAAGCTTTATTGCTAAACCATAAACTCCCCATTTCCCAAGTGGGAAATTTCCCATCTTTTGCTCAACTCTCCCTTTTAAGCAGTGAAGAGCTACCAAAATTTTTACTACCACACTGTGGGCTTGGCTTATGCATTTTCTTTCAACATCTTTCAGTGCAAATTGGGTGCTCTAGGGTGGAGCTCCATTTTCGCTACCCCACTGCGTTCCCCCCCCATCCGGGCAGTAGCCCACCCCTGCTTTTAAGCCACTTCCCATTCCTCTTTTCATAATTCTTCAAAGTTTCCCAATGAGCATCTCTCTGGGTGTCTCTGTATTAATGGCTTCAAATGGTAATATTCAAAAGATACTGTATAGCTGTCCCATTTGTTGTTAATACAATTATTGTAGTAGGAGAAAAGCCAGGGAAGCAGTGTGGAAATAAGGAAAGCAATTGTTAGACGAAGACATTGTCCACAGCATGCTACAAATTACGCTAACTTTACAGGTCTTGAGGCTGGCCTTGAACAATTCTGAAAAGAGGCAGAACACCACTTTAACCTGGTCTAAGAATTGTTGTCCTTCACTATCCAGGTTCTCTTATTACCAGAAGAAATTATCAGAGGGGTCCTCTCCCCCTTTATGTACTGTAGTTTGCAAGGGTGTGTGATCCATACAAGTGAAATGTCTGATACTGCAGAATTAAAAGGGAAAAGGGGGCATAAGAAAGATGACCTTATCAGATCAGCATCTCTAACAAGGAGGATTGATGCTGCAAAGAAAACACTCCACAAGAAATAAAAATAACAGAATAACCAAATCCTTGTAGGCAGATTGTTTTTCCTTAGTTATTTATTAAATTCTATTTACTTATTTATTGCCTCTATACCACCAGCCCCAAGGGACAAATGTCTTGTTCTATGAATCTTACAGAGAGAAAAATAGAAAATTACTTTATATCTCTCTATATTAGTGGTTCTTAAACTAAGGTTAGGACCAGTTTAGCCAAGTGCTTCAACTAAGAAACGCCTATTGTTTGTAACTTTTGCATTCAGAAGAAGGCTCTTGTAGTAGGCTTACAAGTCAATTCTGCAAAGGAAGAATTGGAGGACTGATCAGCTCAGCAAATCTCACCTATGGTTTTCTTTCTTCCTTTTTTAAATTTTAGTTGACTCCAGCTGGTCAGAAGAAGCCCTATTACTTCACAGAAGTACCTGACCCAAAGTGTCCTTCTCAGGTAGGAGAACAATATGTTCTACGCGTAGCTTTAATCTTATCCCTTTTTCTAGATAAATACTTTTTTCCCACTGGGGTGAGTAACATGCTCTCTGTAATTGGTGAACTACAATGTCTCATAACTCCAGCTGAGATGGCTTTTGCAAAGGCTATTTGATGTTTCTGTTTCAACAGCATTTACAAGATTGATTTCCACCCTTGCTTCAAACCAAGATTTATATCTAGTACCTTTCAGATTGTGGATAATAGAAATTATTCTCCAACATATCTTATGGCCATACATTCAGGAAAGCTGTTTAAAGAAATTTAATGCAGTCTTTAAAATCTGCTGATATACAGATAAGATTTTATTTCTCCCCCCTTTTCACAGTACACTATCCACTAAAAGTATTGCACTATGCCCATAAAACATGTAGCAAAATGTATTATAAATGTATATTTAGGGGTTTTAAAAAAGTAAATCTGAATAGATTTGCATGTAATTTTAGTGCATTTTAAAATAAAAATCTAGGTTAAGACAAAAACAGAACAAAATGCACAAAATATCAAAAAGAGAGATGCATCTCTAAATTATTGAGTACTTACTGTATTCTGTAACATAATTTCCTTTTTGGAACAAATAAATTGGTACATTCTATCCTTTGACCAGCATGATTTAATAACCTACTGAAGTATAGTCTAAAAGCTAATAAACAGTTATAATTAATCCCAAAGGTTAAAGGAAAGTGATTATTTTCAAAAAATATACCCCTTGCTGGGGAGCAATAACAAGAGAAAGGTGTTACATTTAAATCTTGATCCCATTTTTTTCCAGAAACATCTGATTGGCCATATGTAGTGATATGATGCTGTCTTGTTCTGTGAAAAAAACTCCATAGCAACCATTTTGAGCATAACAGTTCTGGAGCCATTTTGGACTAACAATCCTCTGCATATAGTCCTCAACTTGCAACTACAATTGAGGCAAACGTTCTGTTGCTAAGTGAAATGACAACTATCTCACTAAGTATTTTGGCTCATTTTATGACCTTTCTTGCCACAGTTCTTATATAAATCACCAGTTGTCAAGTTAGTAACATGGTAAATAAGTGGTTTCCCCATTGATTTTGCTTGTCAGACAGTCACAAAAGGTGATCACATGGAAGAATGGGTGTGGCCAATTCCATGGTGGCATAAAGTTTCCCTCGCTCCAGAGGGGAATCCTGATACACCCACCATTTGGAGACCTGGTTCTTTCAGAACCAGGTCAGAACCACCCAGAAAGGGTGGGGAATAAGAGGAGCACCTGCCAGTGTACTGAGAGGGGTGGCAAACCCCCCAGGGAGCCAGAACAGTCTTCTCGGCCAGCAGGGTTGGGATATGACTGTGAGTTGTGCTTGTGCTGCGGCAGCCACTTTTGCAAGGATTGGTATTGTGAGGTTGGAGTCATCTTGGAAGAGAGAACTGAAGATTTGTGCTAGAGATATAGAAGAACGGAGGCGGGTGAGTTATTTCGCCAAAAGAAAATAAAAAAGAGATTTTGAAATTGTTTAAGGGAACAAAAGGACGGAAATTAAGAAGCGGTGGTCCTGGTATGTGGATACATGAGAGAAACAAAAGTAGAAGGGATATATAACTAAAGCCCATCAATTAAAGATTTTGAATCATTTAAAAAGATTGGATGAAAGTCAAGAAATTTGGTTGGAAAAATTATGAAGGAATCACATGACCCCATCTCACTTCAGCTCTCATAAATATGAATCAGTTACCAATCAGTATCCAAAAGTTTGATCAGGTGGTCATGGGTATGCTGCAATGGTCATCATATATGTGAAATATGGTTATAAGTCACTTTCTTTAGTACTGTTGATACTTTGAACAGTCACTAAAGGAATGGTAGTAAGTTGAAGACTACCAGTAGTGATAGAATAATGCCAGGTCCCCTCTATCTTTGCATTTCTTTTTTTGTGTGTGTGTGTCAGGCTGATGTCTTACAGTATAGGAAAAAAACCCAAGTAGGGTTGGTTAATCATGACTTGAAGGGGAGATAGCATCACTGAGACATGAGGTAAAATTGTTCGATTATTCTAGTCATGCTGTAAATAGCTGATGAAACAGGGTAACAATCATCACCATGTTGTCACCACCAAACCTTCCACAAGAGTGGAATGAATTCCAAAGTCTAATTCAGGACAATTTTAAAGACAAAATTGAACTGCCACTTGACTGGTGTGCTATAGGGTTCTTGCTTGGGCAGGGGGTTGAACTTGATGGCCTTCATGGTCCCTTTCAACTCTAACAATAAACAAATAAACAACTGAACTTTAATGCCATGTCATTAAACATTGCAAGAACCCAAATTTTGGCACTCAAGGTACTAGCAGTTCCATATAAACAAAAAATATTTTGAATTAGAACATAGGAACTTAGGCAATTGCCTGTCTTGCCTAGTGTAATCTACAAAATCTGTCAGGATTCTCGAGAGTTTCAAGCAGGACTTTTCCAACTTCCAGAGAAATCCTGAATTCTTCCTGCACACAGCATATACTTTACAATGGAGTTTGCTTCTCTCCAGCCATTATGATCAGAATCGCAGCAACTGAATACATAGGAAAATTATGTTCCAGACTCATATCGGTGGGCTTTCAAATCTGTCCCCAAGGGCATTTATTCATCAGCAGGCATCAATTCTTCATGGTGTTAGTGTGTCATTGAAAATGGAAGAAAGATCTTTAAGTTCAACTGTGTTTCCCAGTTAAATGTACATTTTACATTTGCTATTTAATTCAAGGAAAAACAAAACTGTAGCCTGCTTGCGTGTGAAAATCTATTATAGTTGCTTGTTTAAACAAACGTGCCTTCTAGGGATGGTGTTCTTCTTTAAAAATAGAATAATAATGTAATAAAATAGAAACAAACTTACACCATTTTATTTGCACCATAAAATTACAAATTCGAGATCCCACATGATAAAAATTAAATGCTGAGTCAAAGTAGTAAAGATGAGGTTCTAAGCTCAGTCATGGAATAAAATAGCAGTTAAGTCACTAATGGTAGGTTAAATGGTAAAGATCTAAACTGATACGGTTAGCTTGTCAAAACACACCTTAAATTTCCCCGTGGGAAATGTTCCACAATTACAGGGCCATTAGCAAGAAACATTTTCTGTAAGAGTCTTCCCTCTGAGAAATAACCTCCTTGCATAACTACTGTGCTTCAGCATGCTTAAGAAGCACATATAGGTTCTTTTCGACTTACTACCACAATTGAGCTCAACATTTCTGTTGCTAAGTGAGAAAGTTGTTAAGTGAATTTTGCCCCATTTTGCAACTTGTCTTGCCACACTTGTTAAGTGAATCACTACAGTTGTTAAATTAGTAACATTGTTTTCAGCCCTTTGTAAGTTTGAATAGTCACTAAATGAATGGATATAAGTCAAGGACTATCTGTACTGAAGCCTGGCTCAAAAAGAGCTTTAGAGATCCAAATTACCATGTAAGCTGTTCTGTCTGGGTCCCCCCAGACGCCAACACCAACCAAAAAGAGTATCCAGACACACTGGTAAAAAGCAAAGGCAGTTTATATACTGGAAAGCAAACACAGGTAACAAAAACTGTCCTTACAGACAGGAACACGATGAAGCTTCACAGAGGTTTCACGAAGGCCAGGCAATAAAACAGGATTCTTACTGGCAAAAACAACACTGAAGATAATAAAACCCACGCCTCCCCCAAGTCTTTCAGCCTTCTAGGCCACAAGCCAAGATCAGAGACGCCAAGAATCGAAGCAAGGTCACAGGACTCCCAGTTGATAACTCTCCACAAGACTGTAAGGGCGGGCCTGCCTTTTCAACCCTGCTGAGGAGAACCACACCCAAACCCAGCTGTTGCCAATTCAGGGATGGAAATACCTTTCTACTTGGCCCCTTCTTTGAGCTGCACGTCTCTGCCTCATGTCTATTATAGCCTGTGCGTCTTCATCCAATGAATCCAGGTTACTAGCTGGGGAGAGGGCCCCCCCGGGGGTCTCAGGCTGCTCTCCCTCCTCCTCTTCCTGATGTTCCTCTCCCCCGTCTGCCTGGTCCTCCCCCTCCTGGTCACTGTCCTCCTCCTCTGGGCATGGATCCGGCAGAGCTCCAGCCGGTCCCTGAGGAGCCTCAGGCTGAATCACAACATAAGCAATGCTTGGAAATAAACCAAGTGTCACTACAAGTCACAGAGAGTATTACGAAAGAGCACTTGATACCAGTTAAAATCTTGCCATCAGGTTCTGCATTCGTAGGGTCGCGTCAATTTTTTCATCTTTCAAAAAGTTGTGACATACCTTAGGGATTGTCAATATGTGTGGTTACTTCAATATAATTTAGATGTGCTTGGTAAGTAATTATATAAATATCATAACTTTTCAACATCTTGTTTGTTGCATTAGCCATAATTCCTACTTATTCTGAGAAAGAGATGGGCAATACATACCCATATTTCCTAAAACTAAAAGAGGGGTAGAAATAGTGATGCATTTTATATACCGAATGCATCCATTCTTGGCCTCCTGAAGCCCCATCCCTGTATCCCATTTTTGCAAAAAGAGGGTTTGGGAGGCCTGCAAAGTGCTCCTAGGGACTGGGGGGGGGAGGCAAAAACACCCCCATCTTTGCAAAAAAGCAGGCAATAAATGGGCCCCTTTTTTGCAAAAATGGGGGCATTGTTGCCTTCCCCCAGCCCCTAGCTACACTTTGCAGGCTTCCCAAACCCTATGTGCAAAAATGAGTCAATTTTTGCAAAAAACAGGGATCATGGATGGTTTGGGAGGCTTGCAGAATGCTCCTGGGAGCTGGGGAGGACAAAAACATTTTTTCTTACTTGCCTCTTTGAAATCTTGGTGCGTCTTATACACCACTGCGTCTTATAGTCCAAAAAACACAGTAATTTGATAAACAAACTGACAAAATATTCCTACTATAGCCTTGTGTACAAAGGCTGCTGGCAAGTCAAAGAAATCAGCAGCTGCACTTTCCTAGCCTCTTTCTGAGAAATAATAATCTTATAGGATAACAAGCCTCTTTCATAGCCAGGTTCAAAAATAAACTCCATTTCATTCAAGAAAGTTTAGTTCCCAATAAATCTTGCATAAAAAGTTGACAGGGCTAATTTCAGTTACAATTGCATTTTGATTACGATTTAGCAATTTCTCCTAATCGATATAAACTACTCTATTTCACAGGTAAGGCAAAGAATTGTGATTTGGGGAGTTACAGTACATGTTTAAGAGAAGCATTCTATGTGTTATATTTTACCCATCTGAGTTTTATATGGCATGCTCTGTCCCTTCTTAAATTCATCTCTTCTGTGTCTTGATTAGATTTTGATTAGATTTATTGGATTTATATGCCGCCCCTCTCCGCAGACTTGGGGTAGCTCACAACAATGGTAAAAAACAGTACATAGTAACAAATCTAATATTTAGCAATCTAAATTACAGTTTTAGGTTAAAAAGTCCAAAAAAAGAAACCCCAATATATAAAAAACAAACACACAATCGAATCATACACAAAAACTACATGGGCTAGGGGGAGATGTTTCAATTCTCCCATGGCTGACAGCAGAGGTGGGTTTTAAGGAGTTTACAAAAGGCAAGGAGGGTGGGGACAATCCTAATCTCTGGGGGGAGCTGGTTCCAGAGGGTCGGAGCTACCACAGAAAAGGCTCTTCCCCTGGGCCCCACCAGATGACATTGTTTAGTCAACGGGACCTGGAGAAGGCCAACTCCGTGGGACCTAACCGGTCACTGGTATTCTTGAGGCAGGAGGCGGTCTCGCAGATATCCTGGTCCGATGCCATGTAGGGCTTTATAGGTCATAACCAACACTTTGAATTGTGACCGGAAACTGATCGTCAACCAATGCAGTTCCTCTTACTGCCCAGTATCCCTGACTTTCTCAAAGATCTTGACCATCCATGGAGGAATCAGATTGTAAATAATATATTTTTAGTACTTGGACCTCTCTCTGTGGATTGACCATAGAGACTTTCCATCAGTTGAAAAGATTGCTCTCATGACTTAATCTCTGATACCAAATGTTTACTTATTTTAATTGCTTTCACTATCTTATCTTTTCAGGAGTACCCGTACATCTTCACATACAAGAATAGTAATTACTCACCTTTTCCTGTGGTGTCATGGAGTGAAGAACAGCCTCAAGTATGGAAAACATTGGTTGCACAATATTTTATTATTACTGATTAGAGACAAAAGGAGGTTTGGCACAACATGTTTTGTGCCTCATTCTTTTCTAAGGAGGAATTCTGCCTATCTGTTCAACACATTCATCTTTCCCAGTACTGGAATACTGGAGATTGTGTATAATTCATTATTCTGTCTCTTTTCAGGAAACAAACTTTGGAACTATTATTCCATGTTCTGATCGTAACCCTTCTAACACAGTTCCTGTCTCAGGTACAGATTCTGTTTATGCAGTTATTTTAGTCTGCAAAGTCTGGAATCTCTCAATATTGATTAAGACAAAGATGGGAATCTTATTTATCTGTGAACTTGAGGAGTTCAAGGCATATATCCTCTACTGTCCGAATTTAGCAGAATTATAAGCAAAAATGCAAGGTCTTTTGATAGACTTTATAAGATGAAATGTATTCAGCATATAGAGGAATTAATATTAATAGTTTCTATAATAAAAAATAGTTGCACTGAGAATGGGAGATTTTTTAAAAATAACATACATATATACACCATCAGTCATGGGATAGTATAAGCCATTTATTTTATTTCCTTTTTTTGCATGGAATGAGGGTGAGGTCGCCAAATAGATAGATAGATTTTTTATTGGCCAAGTGTGATTGGACACACAAGGAATTTGTCTTGGTGCATATGCTCTCAGCGTACATAAAATAAAATATACATTTGTCAAGAATCATGTGGTACAACACTTAATGGTTGTCATAGGGGTCAAATAAGCAATGAAGGAGCAATATTAATAAAAATCTTAGGATATAAGGAACAAGTTACAGTCATACAGTCAACATGGGAGGAAATGGGTGATAGGAATGATGAGAAAACCTACCGTGTTTCCCCGATAGTAAGACCCCCCCGATTGTAAGACATATGGGGGGTCTCAGGGGGGTCGGCTAATATAAGCCATACCCCGAAAGTAAGACATATGTCTTACTTTCGGGGAAACACGGGGGGTATTGCCGCCGGGCCGATTGTCGAGCGGGGACGGGGCGCGGGAGGAGGCAGCGCTGCACCGGACCCCTCAGGCTGCTCCGCCCGGGATGGGGCTCCTCCCGAGCCCCCTTGCGCCCCTCCGGAGGAGCCCCATCCTGGGCGGAGCAGCCTGAGGGGTCCGGTGCGGCGCTGCTTCCTCCCGCGCCCCGTCCTCGCTCGGCAAGAGAGGCACGAAACCGCTGCTTATGCCGGGCGGCCCGCCTGGAACACCAGCAATGCCGCCGGGCCGATTGCCAAGCAGGGACGGGGCGCGGGAGGAGGCAGCGCTGCACCAGACCCCTCAGGCCGCTCCGCCTGGGATGGGGCTCCTCCGGAGGGGCGCACGAGGGCTCGGGAGGAGCCCCATCCCGGGCGGAGCAGTCTGAGGGGTCCGGTGCAGCGCTGCCTCCTCCCGCACCCCGTCCTCGCTCGGCAAGAGAGGCACGAAACTGCTGCTTATGCTGGGCGGCCCACCTGGAACGCCAGCAATGCCGCCGGGCTGATTGCCAAGCGGGGACAGGGTGCGGGAGGAGGCAGCGCTGCGCCAGACCCCTCAGGCCGCTCCGCCCGGGATGGGGCTCCTCCGGAGGGGCGCACGAGGGCTCTGGAGGAGCCCCATCCCAGGCGGAGCAGTCTGAGGGGTCCGGTGCAGCGTTGCCTCCTCCCGCGCCCAGTCCTCGCTCGGCAAGAGAGGCACGAAACCGCTGCTTATGCCGGGCGGCCCGCCTGGAACGCCAGCAATGCCGCCGGGCCAATTGCCGAGCGGGGATGGGGCGCGGGAGAAGGCAGCGCTGCACCGGACCCCTCAGGCTGCTCCGCCCAGGATGGAGCTCCTCCCGAGCCCCCGTGCGCACCTCCAGAGGAGCCCCATCCCGGGCAGAGCGGTCTGAGGGGTCTGGTGCAGCGCTGCCTCCTCCCGCGCCCCATCCCCGCTCGGCAATCGGCCCGGCGGCATTGCTGGCGTTCCAGGCGGGCCGCCCGGCAGTCCAGGTTTCATCATTCATTTATCTCGGCTCGGAAATTATGCGGGTCTTTCAATCCTGCTGCTTCTTTTTAGCTCCTTTCCTCCTTTTTTTCGGTGCCTTTCATCAGCTGATGGACCCCAAACATTGCAGACCCTGTGCTTTTCTGACTTACCCTCATTAAGGATGGAAGGCTGAGTCAACTTTGAGCCTTCAGGAACGCGACCCTTTCAATTTTTTTCCAATATAAGACATACCCCGAAAGAAAGACATAGGGGGGCTTTTTTGACTCGTGCAGTATACAGGTCCTCAATGGAAGGCAGGTTGGCAGCGATTGTTTTTTCTGCAGTTCTGATTATCCTCTGAAGTCTGGGAGTACTCTTGCCTGTTGATTGAGGAATGTTCAGAAAGCTGAGAGATGGAGGTTGATCTAAGGTCAAATAGATGTTCAACTCAAGATGTCCAACTTTATGATACATTCATCATGTTCCATAGGAAGATTTCTGTGTTTTGATTTTGGAAAGAGTTAGCCAAGGATCACTGCAAAGAGATAAGCAGCTTTAAAATTAGGTGACCTCTTCCAACTATTGGGAGTAGGGAATCTGACTCATTGTGGGAATCCTCTTCTATAAAGTATTAGAATAGAATTACAGAGTTGGAAGGGATCTTGAAGGTCTTCTAGTCAACTCCCTGTTTAGGCAGGAAACCCTATACTATTTCAGGCAAATGGTTATCAAATCTCTTCTTAAAAACTTTCAGTGTTGAAGCATTTACAACTTCTGGAGGCAAGTTGTTCCGCTAATTAATTGTTCTATCAGGAAATTTCTCCTTCGTTTTAGGTTGCTTCTCTCCTTGATTAGTATCTTCCACTGCATCTTGTCCTGCCTCCAGATGCTTTGGAGAATAGCTTGACTCCCTCTTCTTTGTGGCAGCCCCTGAGATATTGGAACACTGCTATCATATCACACTAGTCCTTCTTTTCATCAAACAAGACATACCCGGTTCCACCAACTGTTCTTTATATTTTAGAAATCTAAGCATTTGTAGGAATTTTCTCTTCCAGTTCAGTTATTCTTGTTGAATTGCTAATTATGCAAATGTGTTCCTTGCTTATGTTATATATTGGTTTTCCAATTATATTTATGTAGAAACTGGAAGGGTAATTTGTGTAAAAATGTATCTTTTAAAGGTCAATCTAGCTTCCTGTGAAAAGCTTCTAAATAATTTGATAACAACTGCTACAAATCAAAAACCATTTAATTTACTTGTTTTTTTTTTAAAAAAAATACAACATGCAAATTGTTTCTTGAGAAATATCTAGGAAATAATGTTGCATTAATTTCTTTGGAAGAAGAATTGGGGAAAATATAGTGTTCTGATTAGAAGGCTAAATTTCAAAGTTTAGTGAACATAACTTTTCAGGTTCTTATTAATTCTCCAAAGAAGTATATTTCAAATCCTAAAGATTTTCTAAAACTTATATCGTTCTCTTTCCTTTTTTTATAGTTCATAATTTGAGGCCAGGAGACATAAAAGTTATAGGTGCCCTTGGGGACTCATTAACAGTAAGTGTGGATCACCAAATGTACAGTGGTCTATCAGACTGAGCAATATAAAAAGCATTTTTGAATTCCAATTTGAAAAAGGAGGAACAATTGATTTTCAAGGCCAAATGAATTTTCAGTGTTTCCTTCTGCTATATTCCCAATGACACTGGGTTATTAATCGTCTTCAGGCTAGAAATACCATCTCTCTTGGCATTGTTTCCTATTTTCACATGGTAGCTAATGCAGCTTAATGGACACTGCAACATTTTTCTAGCAATAAAAAAATAAGCATCCTGATTGTGTAGTTAGCAAATAACTTGTCTAGTATGATTTTATTCTCAGTAAGTGGCAAATCTGCAAGCAATAAACATACAGGTAGTCTTCAACTTACAACTACAATAGAGCTGAAGCTTTATGTTGTCAAGTAAAAATGTTAAGCGAGTTTTGACCAATTTTATGACTTTCCTTGCCACATTTGTTAGGTGAATCATTACAATTTTTAAATTATTTAAAATAGAATAATAACATAGTTGGAAGGGACCTGGGAGGTCTTCTAGTCCAACCCCCTGATTAGGCAGGAAACCCTACACCAATTCAGACAAATGGTTATCCAACCTCTTATTAGAAACTTCCAGTGTTGGAGCATTCACAACTTCTGGAGGCAAGTTTTTCAATGATTAATTGTTCTAACTATCAGGATTCCCCCCCTTAATTCTAGGTGGCTTCTCTTCTTGATTAGTTTCCACCCATTGCTTCTTGTACTACTCTCAGGTGCTTTGGAGAATAGCTTCACTCCCTCTTGTTTGTAGCAGCCCCTGAGATATTGGAACACTGCTATCATGTCTCCGCAAGTCCTTCTTTTCATTAAACTAGACATACCCAGTTCCTGCAAGTTATACCATTGTTAAGTGAATCTTCTCCATTGCCTTTGCTTGTCAGATTACAGAGGTGATTACATGATCCCAGAACACCGCAGTTTTAATAAATGTGAGATAATTGTCAAACATCTAAATATAAATCATGTGATCATGGGGATGCTACAGCAGTTATAGGTGTCAAAACCTGTCATAAGTTCACTTTTTTCAGTGCCATTGTAACTTTGAACAATCACTAAGCAAACTGTTGTAAATTAAGGATTACCTATATTTTGCTTAAAAGCCCTGGGAAGGTTATGTGTGCTGCTACTTTTGTATGCAGTACAGATCTTACCTGTGAAAGCCCTATGTGTATGTCATAACACACACAAAAAGTCTGACATGAGCCTGCCAGATACTTATCTCCGATTGGTGTGTAATCCAGACAATAGCAATGCCAGTATATGGGTGTTGAATGGAACCCTTATTATTTCTTCCATTTTACCATCTCCTCTAAGGAGAATATAGTAATGTGTAGGATTTCTCCCAATCTAGTGCCAGAGAGTACCGCTTAAAGAGATGGTGAATCAACAGTAAGCTGTTTAGCTTTCTCATTGATGCGACTATGAACCTGGACATTATGTCAGTTTTGGACTGAGTTGGATCTTTGTAGCATTAGCAAAATACTTAAACCCACATTATGGGTTTCTTCTTTAAATTCATTCATTTCACCTTGCATCCATTAATTTTAGGCTAATGGAAGCATTTATCACTTGGATCAAAATGGGTTATGATTTTGCATTTCTGTGCAATTAGTATTCTTGAGAATGGAATACTATTGTACTGTATTTCTTAAAGGATTTATTTCTGATTTGTTTGATTCATAACCATCTCCTCACTTACTTTATTTTAAGTAAAGATTCTTATATAGAGCCAATTTGTTTGTCATTCTGCTTCATCCCATTATGAAGAGGCAAAATACTTTGAAAAGCAAATGTTGGGGATGTGTTCTTTGGATCATACTAGGTCACCTTCTAATCATTAATTCTGTTCTCTTGGTTATTAGGCAGCAAATGGGGCTGGAGCTTCATCAAATAATATGCTTGATGTGCTGGTAGAATATCGAGGTATTTCATGGAGGTGAGCACTCTAAATACTTTTGATTATACAAAATCTGCAATCTGTTTTGTTTTGTTTCCATGGGTGTTAAAAATCAGTTTGCTACCTGCTCATATAAACTATCAGAAGTACGTTTCTAATCTGTTTTGGAGTAATCCTGAAGTTGTCTCTTCAGTAACAATTTAGTAATGTTCATAATAATTGGTCAGCATAGGTCTACTTGCAATAGCAGATCAATGCTTAAAGAGGACTATAAATTAGTTGTGTTCAGAAAAGTTGCTGTGGTTTATAGATTGAAATTGTAAAGTATGGTACTAGTTTTTAATGTACAACTTAGCAGAGCTGTTGGAATGTCTATCCTGTATGTCCCTTGGATCCCCCCAGCTGCTATTTATTTTTATTTTATTTATTTATTTATTTATTTTGTCCAATGCACAATACATATTGAAGAGGATAGACATGAGTTATTATATATAAAGAAAGGATATAAAAGTCCAATACACAATGAGGGTTTTAGTGGGTATATATCAATATACACATAGTAAAATACATGATGAAGGTTATAGAGGAGATACTCATAGTAAAATATATCTAAGAAATAATAGAAAAGAAGATATAGGAATAGAATATATCAATGAAAGAATAGAAGAAGAGATATAGGAATAGAGGAAAGGTATATAGGAGATATAGGAGAGCAATAGGACAGGGGACGGAAGGCACTCTAGTGCACTTGTACTCGCCCCTTACTGACCTCTTAGGAATCTGGATAGGTCAACCGTAGATAATCTAAGGGTAAAGTGTTGGGGGTTTGGGGATGACACTATGGAGTCCGGTAATGAGTTCCACGCTTCGACAACTCGGTTACTGAAGTCATATTTTTTACTGTCAAGTTTGGAGCGGTTAATATTAAGTTTAAATCTGTTGTGTGCTCTTGTGTTGTTGTGGTTGAAGCTGAAGTAGTCGCCGACAGGCAGGACGTTGCAGCATATGATCTTGTGGGCAATACTTAGATCTTGTTTAAGGCGTCTTAGTTCTAAACTTTCTAGGCCCAGGATTGAAAGTCTAGTCTCATAGGGTATTCTATTTCGAGTGGAGGAGTGAAGGGCTCTTCTGGTGAAGTATCTTTGGACATTTTCAAGGGTGTTAATGTCTGAGATGTGATATGGGTTCCAAACAGATGAGCTGTATTCGAGGATGGGTCTGGCAAAAGTTTTGTAAGCTCTGGTATTCTTCTGCACAGGGGAGCCTTATGATTAAGCTTCATATGAGATTATTTGGGTGATTTGATTTACTATAATCAACATACTAATAAATCCTGTATCTGCAACCTTTAGCTGAACAGATCATTGCATCATAAGATAAAACGTTTTCAATCAAGGTATCTCTCATGGACTAATTTATAGAACGCTTAGACTCACTGTTTCCAAGGGAATGAAATTTGAAATTTCTGGGGGCATCAACACTGCCACACTGATGCAGTCAAATGATCCTGATTTTCAATAATCCTAGACAGTTTTTACCTGGGCAGAAGAGGGAAATAGCCACCCCGAGTTTTTGGAAAAGGGCAGCATACAAATCTAATAAATTGAATTAAATTGAATTGAATTGAAATGGAAGGAAATTTTAATTTTAAGTTTTTTTAAAAAAAATTCACATACAGACATTTTCACATATTTATCATTTCATTGCTCATTTCATTCTTTTACAAAATCTTTACACATATATTCTATATCTTATTGCTTTGTTAGTTCAAGGTTGCTTTTTTTAACCATCCTCCCTTCTCATCTCATACAGCCCTCCCTTCTTTCTTACCCTCCCTTCCTCTTCCTAAACCTACTTCCCCTCCCTCTCTCCTTCTCCTCTTCCTTACTTCCTCTCCTGCCCTCTCTCCTAACTTACTTCTCTCCTCTTCTCTTTTTTCCTCCTCCTCTTTCTTTCTTCTTTCTTCTTTCCAGCTTCCCACAAGGAAATTCAACAGAGAAGCCAACAAGAAGTTGGAAGTCACTCCTGTTCCTACTATTTTTTCCTCTGCCTGTGATCATTCAGTTCCCTGTTTAGATTAGGAAATATCTCTGAAACAAAGACCCAATGGGTCATGGCTTATCAAGTTTGCCTTTGAAAACAAAAATAGTTAGAGCATTTTATATCAGAGGAAATGTAATTTTAGATTGAATCAATGTTTAGGGGACAAGTGAAAAGGAGGAGGAAAGTGAAATAATGGGTCCCCCCCTCTTGCTTTCTTCTTCCCCCATCTGCTTTCTCGTGAGTACCAAAGTCTTGATATCCAAGATGGTATCCAAAAGTGGCAAGCTATTGATCTTCAAAGGCATAGTAGATGTTGTGGTTGGATCACAGACAGCTCCTTTACTCACAGACTCTGAAGAGGAGGAACCAAATAAGCATCTTAGGCCTATGTGGCTGTCAGAAGAGTCAAATAGTGAGGATGAGGAAGGGATGGATAGAATATAGGACACCCTGCTAGGGCCTTGTCTAGGTCTGATGAGGAGGGAGAGTTATGGATCCTATTTTAGATACATGGGTGAAAAGAATGCGTGGGAGACAAGAGCAGTTATGGAGACATAGAGGGAGGCCTTGAATACTGCTGTGCACAGTGTGTAATCACAGAGTGTTTAAAGGGGGAGGAGACTAGGAGGTTCCCTTTGCAGAAAATCAATGTTTATACCTACAAGAGGGAAAATGCAAGTTTAGAGTTTTTTCCCCCTCTCAAATATTGCTGCAGTCTTGAAAAAAATATAGTTTTGAGAAGTCTGTGAGTATTTCTGCTCCAGCCAAGCTAAATACTTTATGTAACAACTCTGTTTTGGAACATTTCTTATCAGTTTTGCCACTCGCTTTGAATTTTGGCAGTCGAAGGACATTCTTTACTTTAATTTGTGGTTTTCAACAAGTTTGCTTGTACAATAGACTATTATACTTCCCAACTGTGTGTCTGAGTATTAATTGGAATCTAATTGCTGGCTGGTCCTTGAGTCAGACAGAACAGTAGATACACAGATAGCAATTAGTGTTTATAAGGGAAACAGTCAGATATTACTTACCATAGAAGTGCCGATTTTTCATCATGCCCTATATTGCAGATTAATATAGTTTATGATTTCCGAATCCACAGCAGCCTTCTACTGAAGCCTGACAATCACCTTCCATTTTATTTGGATGGGGATTCAAAGTAGGCAGCAACAGAAAACTGAACAACCACTGGATCTTCAGATTCTGGGAAAGCGCTGGCTGAAAACATCTGATGCTGAAGTTTTGCTGAAGCTGAATTAGAACCAAGAAGTGCCTTAAATAAATAGGAGTTGAGTCTCAGGTCCAATTCCACAGTTCAAATAAAAAGAGATTTTTAAATGTTTGAAATATCACCAGACTTATTCTAAATAAACCTTTCTTGTTTGCTTTTTTTTTTGCTTTCCTTACCCCCGTCCCAACTCTGCAGCATTGGTGGAAACGAAAACCTAACAACAGTCACAACTTTATCAAGTAAGTATCTCTTTCTTAGAGGCTGTTGTTATTTGCAAAACTCTTTCATAATCTAGGGAGAAGACTTGAAAAAATGTTTAGCAAACTGTCAGATGAAATTATTTTGCATTCCAGGATCCAGGACGAGTAGGAATATAGGAAGCAGAAAGCTGCTGTACCCAAAGCTCTAATTTGCTGTCGTGTTTGCATTCACCATTTCGTAGGTTCTTAATAAGTTCTTGTTACATACTGACATATGGAGTAAATTTGCATAGCCGTTGCTGATTGGCCAATGTAGCGGCAGCAGAATTAAACGTCTGTCACTGGCAGCCAGGTTTCAGGGAAGCACTTAAAAGTGGCTTCCCTGCAACTCGCTGGCAGTTCTTTCCTAGTGAGAGCTGAAACTCAATAAAGGTGCTGAACTGTTCTATGTCTCGATTCTTCATTCCCATGCAAATCTAACAGTTCTGTATGCATATTCATGAGAAACCTGCAAAGAAGGTACCCCTAATGACCACTGGCACTTAGGCCTCCAGGAGCATGTTAGACCAAGAACAGTCCTTTTAAAGCAGTTGTTCTTAACCTGGGGATTGGGATACCTTTGCGGGTCGAACGACCGTTTCACAGGGGTCACCTAAGACAATGGAAAAAGACAAATTTCCCATGGTGTTAGGAACTAAAACTTCTATTCTGGCATCTTGGAACATATTTTTATAATCCGACCAATCAGGTGAAATATATTCCTCTATGCCCATAAACCTTTTTGCATCCAAACTAGGCTAAACACAAACAGACACATATCCAGATAGAGCAGTGATTTTCAACCTTTTTTGAGCCGCGGCACATTTTTCACATTTACAAAATCCTGGGGCACACCACCAACCAAAATGACACAAAATGACACCCTAAGACACTCTCCTCTCTTTTTCCATCCCTGTCTCCTCCCTACCCTTGTGTGTGTGTGTGTGTGTATACACACACTCTTGAACCAATTCCAAAAACAGGTGAGGGCTGGGGGTTTTCTCTTATTCTTTGGGTGCTTTTTATCATATGCTTTAAATCAAGAGTCACTTCTCTCTCTCTCTCTTTTGTTTCTCTCTCTTTCCTCTCATTCTCTGTCTCAATCATTTTCTCACTTCTCTTTTTCCCTCCCCTTTTTGCTCATTTCTCTCTCTCACTCTCCCTTCCTCTCCTTTTCTCTTTCTCTCTCTCTTGCTTTCTCTCTCTCGCTTTCCCTCTCTTTCTCTCTCTCTTTCTTTCTCTCTCTCTCACTCTCACTCTCTCTCTCAGCAAAAAGTTGCGAGACCGGAACCTGAGCTTCCTTCTTCGCGGCACACCTGACCATGTCTCACGGCATACTAGTGTGCCACGGCACACTGGTTGAAAAACACTGAGCTAGAGTATATAACCAGACAAGTTTGCGGGTGTTTGTTGTTGTTGCATCCAAGTGAAAAAGAAATGTATACATTTGCCTTTCATTTTTTCCTAGACATTATTCGTGAGTTCAATCCTTCTCTAGTGGGCTTTTCAACTGGCACAGGAAATGAGGACAAACCTAACTCTTACTTGAACCAGGCTGTAGCAGGAGCTGATTCTGGGTAAGTAACTAGAAAGGTGTCGGGAAGATCAGTTTATCTGTGTGTCTTGTGAGAGTAATTTATTATTTTAATACTAAAACTACTATTTTAATAACATAGTTATTGGGCAGAGATAGAACTTTGTTTTTATTGGAACTTTGCTTTTATTATTTTATTAAATAATAATCCATTTGTGAAGAGTTGGGGCAGGTTAGTAAGTATCAAGTTTACAACTTGGGAAAGAGTAATTTTAGCTGCTTCACTTTTTAAAAAATGATGTACAGTGAACCCTCGAGTTTCGCGTCCTCAAGGATCGCGAAAGGGCTATTTCGCGAGTTTTCAACCCGGAAGTAAACTCCACCATCTGCGCATGCGTGCCCTTCCACGCAAGCGTAGATGGTGGAGTTTCCCCGCCGGGCAGAGGCTTCCCTGGGTCTTCCCCCTCTTGCCCCCGTAAGACCCCAGCGGCGGCGCGAGCAACGGCGTGGGCGGGCGGGCGGCACGCGCGGGGACACCCCAGCTCGGCTCCCCAGCTGGGAAGCGGCCCCAGCAACAGCGTGGGCGGGCGGGCGGTGCCCGCGCGCTTGGGGACATCGCAGCTCCGCTCCCCAGCTGGGGAGCCGAGCTAGGGAGTCCCCACCGCGCGCGCGTTGCTGGGGAAAGCGCGCGCGCTTGGGGAATCCCTAGCTCCGCTTCCCAGCTGGGGAGCGGAGCTGCGATGTCCCCAAGCGCGCGCGCTTTCCCCAGCAACGCGCGCGCGGTGGGGACTCCCTAGCTCGGCTCCCCAGCTGGGAAGCGGAGCTAGGGATTCCCCAAGCGCGCGCGCTTTCCCCAGCAACGCGCGCGCGGTGGGGACTCCCTAGCTCGGCTCCCCAGCTGGGATGCGGCCCCAGCAACAGCGTGAGCAACGGGGTGGGCGGGCGCGAGCAACGGGGTGGGCGGGCGAAGGGCGGGCGGCAGTGGAAGCAAAAACACCATCTGCGCACGCGCAGATGGTGTTTTTACTTCCGCACCGCTACTTCGCTAAAAATCGATCATCGCGTGGGGTCCTGGAACGGAACCCTCGCGATGATCGAGGGTTCACTGTAATTGGTTCTAATTTATCACTGTATTTTTTCTGCCAGGACAAATCATTTCTTTTGAAGAACTTTTTCCTCAATCCTACCATTCTTTCCTAGGCTTGTGTTGCAAAGATATATATTTCCAGTACAGTTATTGCTCTGTGCCCATTCCTCCTTACCCTACATTTTAACCCAGCTGCTGTGGCCTAGAGGTGGAGCTCTTGCCTCAGAATCAGGAAGTTGTGAGTTCAATCCTAGGTAGAGGCAAATGTAAGATCTCCTGCTTGGGCAAATGGCTGGACTAGATGACCTGCAAGGTCCCTTCCAATTCTGTTAATTCTGTTAATTCTGTTAATTTATTCAGACTCTTGATCTGTCATCAGAGCAGTTATATTAGCTAAAGCAACCTGTGCCTCTCTCAGTGACATCTTGGTGGTGTGTTAAAATGAATCAGTTTCACAAAAGCAACATTGTACCATCATGACACAAGTTCAGTCTCCTTTGTACATTTATCACGACAGCACATGTACATACAAAAAGGGAATGCTGCCACTGTGCTTATTTTTTTATTTTTTTTAATCTCATCAGCCCCAATTTGGACAGCAGAAATAGTTCCACAAACCTCATGAGAGCCAAAGTATCGCTCAGAATTTCTGGGAGTCAGGTAGCATATTATTATTGTGTGATAGCGCACAAGCACACTCTTTGGGCACCTGAGGAAAAAAAGCTTTGCCATCACTGCTCCAGTGCAATTAGTTATTTTAATACTTAGATTTTAATACTTAGATTTCAATTTCTGATTGAAATCTTCTGATTCAGTTCTGAAAGGGAAGACAGATTTCCTACTTTAGGAATTGAGCCATAGCGACACCTGGGGTTTGTCATTTCTTTTTACCTTACCTTATCGACAGAAAAAGGTGATTAGAAACAACCATGATGTAAGCCTATTACAAAAAGGCCTTTCTTTATGGTATTAAGCTGCCGTTGGAGATATCAGAGAGACCAGTCCTCTAGAATAGCTCTGTTGTGGTTAGCTCTGGCCCAGCTCCTGCCCCAAGGACTGTGGATGTGGGGGAGACATCCACATGCTGCAGGCCTGTTTTGCCACAGGTGGAATCTTCTGATGAAGGCTCCTCTGACCAAGAAGACATGAGTGACAGGGAGGAGGAGAGTGTGGCAGACAGCTCAGAAGGAGATCAATTATCTAGCTCCTCCTTTGATTCAGAACAAGAGTTAATGATACAGCCACGCATGCGGAGAGCGATGCATAGGCAACAACAACTGAGAGAGTATTATCAAAGAAAATGAGGCCACCTGTGGTTGGGTGGGGCTGTGGTAATTAGTGAGGCTGCTATAAATAGCAGCCTGTGGGTTTGGCCATTGTGGAGGATTATCTGATCGTTGTGTTTCGCGACTGCTTTACTGATTTTGACTTTTTGTGTGCTGATTTTTCCCCACTTTGAAACTAAACCAGAGCAAAGTGTGTTTCACTTTGTGAAAGAAGAAGGGCTGTGAATTGCTTCACAGCTGCAAGCTAAGTATCACAGAACTGATAAGGGACTTGTACAAATTACCAGTTTGGTTGGAGACGAGTGCTCTTTGCTAGACCAAAAGAGTGCTTAGTTTAAGTGAATTTTCATTATAAAGAACATTGTTTTGAATTTTCAAACGTGTGTGTGTCTGAAATTTGTACTTGTGAATTTTTGGGAGGAGTCTACCAGAGAGCCCGACAGAACAAGTTCTAAACCAAGGTCTGTTGGCTGAAAGCTAGTGGGAAGGTCAGAATTCAATTCAGACTGAAATAAACATTAATTACATGGTTTATTTAAAAGTGGTTTTAATCTCTATTGAAGCACAAGCGAGGATGTCAGAGCAGAAGGGTTTTGAAGCTTATAATCTGTCATAATTTGTAATAAAACAAAAAAACCATAATTTCCTCTTACAGTTGGACCGCAACAACATGTGGTGAAAGGAAAACATCAGCCTCCTTGTGGGTACACTACACAATATCTGAACCTAGGACATAAGAAGGAAGGGGGATGTTTATAACATGTGCATCATTCATCTGAAAATTAATTGAAATTTAATCAGTTGCCAAAGTTTATACGATTAACAGTGTAAAATATATTTGGTCAGATAACAGTTCTATTTCAGATCTTATTTGAGGAAAGGAAGGTTGTGGTAGTCAGTCCAAATTATAGCTGCTTTAGTTAAATTCTGCCTTTGGGAGTAGTGTCACAATCACACCATTAGCATCTGGAGTATAAGGGGTGATAACTAACATTTATCACAAAATTGTGTTGTGGAATACCAATTCTGTGCCTAAGGAATACAGGAGACACTAGATAAAGAAAACTTTATTTATTTTATTTATTTATTCATTTGTCCAATACACAATACATATGGAAGAGAATAGACATGAAGTAATATATATAATGATAATATGTAAAAATAGAGGAGAAGATATATGAAAGGAAGAAAATATATATGATATATGAGATAAAGGAAAGACAATTAGACAGGGGACGAAAGGCATACTAGTGCACTTATGTACGCCCCTTACTGACCTCTTAGGAACCTGGAGAGGTCAATCGTGGATAGTCTAAGAGAGAAATGTTGGGGGTTAGGGGTTGACACTATTGAGTCCGGCAATGAGTTCCACGCTTCGACAATTCAATTGTTAAAGTCATATTTTTTACAGTCAAGTTTGGAGCGGTTAATATTAAGTTTGAATCTGTTGCGTGCTCTTGTGTTGTTGCGGTTGAAGCTGAAGTAGTCATTGACTGGTAGGACGTTGCAGCATATGATCTTGTGGGCAATACTTAAATCGTGTTTTAGGCACCGTCGTTCTAACTTCTTCAGAAGGAGGAGATATCAATACTGAGATGATTATAGAACTTTTATAAATGCATAATTCCATGGATACATTTCTCACTGGCTTATTTTGCCTTATGTATCAACCATGGATATAAAGAGAGTCAACTTTTATGACTATCTTAAGCAGTACTTGATCATATCTTTTTTCATTTGTGCATAATGTTAATGCGAGAAAATCTATAGTTTGAATGGTTTGATGTTATTGTCACTTTACAATCACTGTTTCCATGTATAATAATAGGCAGGACAGCTTCTTGTGAGCATTATTAAGTATCAGCTATCATGGCAAGGATTAATTATCTTTGAAAACAAAATAAAAAAACCCCTTTTTAAAAAGCCCCATGAACAGTATTTACTGTATCCTTGACAAAGAATCTTATCTGAAACACATCACATTTTGAACCATAACATATTTACTCTGGCATTTGGATTCTTTTTCCTTTCTCCCTTTTCTTCTAGCACTATAAGCAAAACACAGGATGCAATAAATCTACTTTATTTGGCAGGGACATTTTACAGAATCCTGTTGTAGTAACAAAAAGCAGACTCATTGCTTTGTATTCAGTATGTAGAAACACATAAGGGCTATAACCAGACTAATTCTTTGTACATTGAGAGATTCAATCTGTAGGTGCGTTGCATGCAAGGTGTCAGTTACCATGTTGCTCAATCACATGAGTTTTTGTTGAACAAAGTAACTTTTTATGGGTCATTTATATCAGTCTCCTTACCATTATTCATTCTTGTTCATATACTCCAAATTGCTTTATTGTTTGCTTGCAAAATTCATCTGTGCAATAGGCTCTATGTCCCTGAATTATTATTTCTGCTTTGTGTTTTCAGAATGATAGTCTGAGTAGCTCTGTTGCTCCTAATATTTTTTTGCCTCCTTTATTTTCTTTTTTAGTGATATCGCAGATCAGACCAGGAGGCTAATCAATTTGATGAAGAGTGATTCTGTGAGTTTCTGCTGATATGAACATTTTTTCAACAAGTAATTGTGACTTTTTATTGTTGAAAGAGGGAAGATGAAGTTCTGTCCTTTTGTATCTAATTAGTGGTTGCTATCTTTAATTGTTTCATTGAGAAAAGAAATAGATTTGATCCTGTTCAACAATTTAAAGTCTTATTGGCAGAAGTGGGCTGCTGAGGTGGAAAGGTGACATGTGCTCGCCCCCGTAGCTCTGAGTGCTAGGAGAGTCCAGCGCAATTATGCTACTGCACCTGTGCAGGTAGCAAAATCACTTACAGAGAAATAGGTGCACCCATGTTTCAGCACACTTTTTGCTTTCGTGCATGCGTGGAAGCAAAAAACTGCACCAAAACACAGGCACATCGGCATCTCCGTGCGTGGTTTTATTATTATTATTATTATTATTATTATTATTATTATTATTATTACTATTATTTATTGGATTTGTATGCCGCCCCTCTCCGCAGACTCGGGACGGCTAACAACAGCAACAAAAACAGCATGTAAATCCAATCCTAAAAATATCTAAAAAAAACCCTTATTTGTAAAACCACATATACTTACAAACAAGCATACCATGCATAAATTCCCCCAGGCCTGATGGCAGAGATGAGATTTTAGGAGCTTACGAAAGGTGAGGAGGGTGGGGGCAATTCTAATCTCCGGGGGGAGTTGGTTCCAGAGGGTTGGGGCCGCCACAGAGAAGGCTCTTCCCCTGGGCCCCGCCAAATGACATTGTTTTGTTGACGGGACTCGGAGAAGGCCCACTCTGTGGGACCTAACCGGTCGCTGGGATTCGTGCGGAAGAAGGTGGTCTCGTAGGTTTTGCTACCTGCACAGGTACAGTAGCATAATTGCGCTGGACTCCGCTAGAACTCAAAGCCATGGGAAGAGCACAAGTCACCGTTCCACCTTAGCAGCCCACCTCTGCTTATTGGTAACAGCATCTTACCAACTTTGGCTGATCTCAAAAAGCTAGAGTTGGACTTGAATGGCAGATTGTCAAAGATCCAAAGCTCATAAGAAAATTACGGAATTAAAAAAAAACTATTCTGGAAAAAGACAACCACAAACTCCTAATATAAATTATGTGATGTGTCCATGAAATCATCTGCAGTTGAGTTTGGTTTGAAAGAGAATTTATTTGAAAAAGATTTAAATATGCTTCATGAACTTTTGGAATTCCCAATTAATCAATTAACATATATTTTTACAAAATTATGTAAGGTAGCAAAAATACAGAAGGCA
The DNA here is from genome assembly GCF_031021105.1 of Erythrolamprus reginae. Classification (NCBI taxonomy): domain Eukaryota; kingdom Metazoa; phylum Chordata; class Lepidosauria; order Squamata; family Dipsadidae; genus Erythrolamprus; species Erythrolamprus reginae. Next base: position 354,552,284 of record NC_091950.1, read on the forward strand.
ACTAGATACTGTCTCACAAGTAGTACTCCACTTTTGTTCTTGTACAAAAGAAAATGTCCCTTCAAATTATCTATCATCTCTCCCTCCCTCCCCCTCTCTTTCTCTCTCTGATTTTATCTATGTCCAAATTTATGCAAAACTAATTAGTTTAATTAATGTTCATTGAATTAGAGGTACTTACTACTACTCCTGGTCACATGCCTTAGACTCCAGGAACCCTACTACAGTTTCTAATTAGATTTGAAAACGTACATGAAGCCCCCACTCGTCTTAGAATTTTTCCCCCTCTGACTATTGAACAGGCAATACTGAAAAGCGAGCCCTAGATTTTCATTGGCAAAAGCTAACCTTTAGTACTACAGTGTTGGTACGATACATTGGTATACTTATTACCATCAAATCAATTCAATGTACTTCTTAAGTCTGGTGGTGTAGAGCCAATTTCATAATGAAATAGTATCGTAATGAACCAGGCATGATGGCAACATTCTTAGAGCAGCAGTGCTTCGTAGCAATTGGATTTCAAAGAGGCTTCTGTAAAAGAAATCTGTGATTTTTCATTTTATATAACTGATTAGTATATTAAAACCACACTTAAGATTGCTGCCTTGGTTTCCTAGCTACATGCTGATCTAAAAAACCCCAAACTGACTGTCCCCCTAATTGTTCTATTAACTCTTTCTAAGATGTTAACTCGAGCATTTTTAAATGTCTATTCTCTTTTCCTCCTAATTCAGAACATAAATTTCCAAGAAGATTGGAAGCTCATAACCCTTTTTATAGGAGGAAATGACCTTTGTGATTATTGTAATGATCCTGTAAGTTTCCATATATTTTACATTATTTCTAATATATTTCTTCCTATTCCCCTCCCCTATTTTTTTTAAAATAATGTATGTAATTTAAATGCTTACCTCTAGATATGCAAGTAGGAATTTTCCAAGTGCTCGATGATATATGTAAGAATATGATGTGCATAGAATCTGTCCTTCACATGGCTTCATTTAATATTAGACTTGTTCCATGTAATATCATGCCTACTGAATAACATTCAGGTTTACAATAGGAGATGGTAAGATAGTCATTCATTTCACATGAAGCTATTGCAGACATGGCACAAAGAAATAGAAATATTCTGGTAGTATCTTTTCCAATTTATAATAAATGGCATGAGTTTTCATGAGGTACCATAGACCAGTGTTTCCCAACCTTGGCAACTTGGAGATATTTGGACTCCAACTCCCAGAATTCCCCAGCCAGCATTCGCTGGCTGGGGGATTCTGGGAGTTGAAGTCCAAATATCTCCAAGTTGCCAAGGTTGGGAAACACTGCCATAGACTAACTCGGCTTAATCATATACAGTACAGGAAAACTCTCAACAAGAAATTTAGGCTTAGACTTTGCAGTTCCACTCAAGAAGAATTACACTGGAATTAACTCAAAACCTGCTATTGATGCTTTCTTAGATCATTTGTAGCTAACTCAATGAAAACGCTACCTTAAATGGCAGCCGTTCTTCCCTGGAACCGTGGCATTTTAGTAAGGGTGATAGTGGGTCATTGCTGAATCAGTATTTTAAAGAAAAATAAGTATTATATTTCCATGCAGGGCCTCGAGGTCATTCAACCTGAAGGTGTTTTTTTATCTCCTGTAATTTCATATCTTTTTTTATCTCCTGTAATTTCATATCTTTGAGAACTTCCACTGATTAGTATATCAGTGCTACTTCATTTTATAGATACCTTTCTGTTGATAAAGGCAGATGCCAACAGAGATAATAATAAACAGGCAAGGTTTGTACCTTTCTTACTCAATGACAGTTTGGATCTCTAGAAATCCTGCCATTTGTGTAATTAAAACACTTACATTATTTTACCTTTTTTTATAATTAATGATGATAAGATGGTAGTAAAGTGCTTATTTATGAATGCCTCCAAGTGATAATCTTTCTTTCTTTTGGCTCTTATCAACATACTGAAAAATGTAATTAAATATGTATTTTGGGTTGGGTTTCACAGCTCTACGTTTGGAATAATTAGCATTTAAATGCTACTTCTAATTTGTTAGTTTTAACAATTTTTGGAGCTCCTATGGGAAAGTTATTTTATGCTTATTTAGGCCTCTTAATTTCTCCAGCCTTTTAGTCTCCCTTGAGTTACAGCCTTAATTCTGTTTTGGTCATGATCAATGGCATGTGCAAGCTGCAGCAAGATTTGTGGTACAGTTCATATTTACATGAAAGTTCTTGCTCGGCTTCTAATTTTTGATTAGTTTCAGGATAAGTGAATTAATTAAATAAGAATAAGTACTACACTTAACTTTTTCCAAAGAGCCACATAAAATGAAGTAAATAAAATAATAATCTTATTTTAATAATAACCCAATAATAATTATATTTTAAATATACATCATAAATATTATAGTAAATCGTATTTTGATCTAATATCCTGGAAATCTAAACCAAACTGTCTCTTGCCTGGTTTCCTTGCATAGCAAATTTTGAGCAGTTCTCATAAGTTCTGTGTTTTGCTTTGAAACTGCATATCTGGTATAAATGACATGAAAAGGGGGCAACGGTGGGCTACGAGCCGGAATGCTAAATTGCGCTCACCGTGGCAACTCGTAAGTTCTTGCAAGGCCAGTGTGATTTTGCTGTGTTGTGGTTGGCAACACATGCTGCTGCACCTGTAGAGATAGCAATATCACGCATGGAGCCGCAGGAGCGCCCGTGTTTCAGCATGCGCGGAAGAAAAAAGACCCTCTCCGAAACACGGGTGCACCTGTGAACCCTTGCGCGATTTTGCTACCTCCACAGGTGCAGCAGCAAAACAGCGCTGGCCCTGCAAGAACTTATGAGCCGCCGCGGTGAGAACAATTTAGCATTCCGGCTCATAGCCCACCACTGGAAAGCGGTCTGTTTTTGGAACTGGCTGGTGTACTTTCTCCTTCTCCTTTCAGGACTTGTAGGTTTTCCCTCTTGCTGAAATGGTGTCAAGAACTAGTCAGGCATAGTCAGGTGAAGGTGAAGGATGCAAAAGCCTTTTCAATTCTTCCCCTCACAGTTTGATTTCTGTCCTCTGTGAGGGAGGTGGATAGAAGAGAAGCAGGTGATGCTGGGCAGGAAATAGCAAAGTAGATGTTGGTGCAATCATATCTGGGCTGAAAAAATGTGGGTGACCGCTAGATGACAGAGAGATATGGACTGTTCAGTTTTCTGCCATCTAATGGTCATCCATTTTTGTGAATAATCCAGATATGGCAGCCATAGAATGGCTGAATGGAAGGACAACAGAAAACATAGAGATGCCTGAGTGAGTAGAGATGCGTGAGACTCACAGGTTAGCTTACAACTGTACCAGCTTTTCTTTTCTCTCCCCTCTTTTTCTTTTCCATACTTACTGCTGTCAGCCTGAGACATCAAAAAAAAAACCCCACATGGTGATGCCGTGAAGACTTTTCTAAAGTTTCTAGTCAGAATAGCTCACGGAACATAAGAAACAACCTGGGCAAGGATTCTCTATTTACAAAATAGTAATGTTTGACTTACTGTTTAGAAAATTCTGTTTGTCTCCAGACTATGTTGTTCTTCTGACCATTATTTTCTGAGGATGCAGTTTAATGGTTTCCTGAGATAAACCCTCTGAAATGAAAGTGATGTGAATTGTTCCAGGGATTCTCCAGTTGAAAAACAAGTTTCCTTTGGAATGTTATGTTCAAAACACTTTGAACTGCTCCCATTCTCTGCCATGGTTCATACTCAGATTGAAGCTCATGACTACCTTTAATCCAATTACGGTGTCTGGGTGCTTCAAAACAACTAGATTATGTCAAACATATCGTAGAAAGGCGACCATTATGTCATTTGTGAAAAGTGCACATTAGTATAAATGGCAACTTTCAATTGCCAAATGTGCATAAAAAGTGACGTGATAAGGAAGAGCTATGAGCAGCTTATTTTACACAAAATTTATCTTTCTTTATCCTTTTCTTTCATAGATACGTAGCTCTCCAGAGTACTACAGAAGGAATATACAATCAGCTCTGGATATACTCCATAAAGAGGTACCAAAGGAATCTCTACTAAAAGGGGAAATGATTGGGGGAATTATTAGAATCAATAGTTATTTTAAGACTGTGGTTTCCAGTTATGAATTGCAATGGTTATTATTATTATTATTATTATTATTATTATTATTATTAATTGGATTTGTATGCCGCCCCTCTCCGCAGACTTGGGGCGGCTAACAACAGTAACAAAACAGTATAATCCAATACTAAAAACAGTTAAAACCCATTATATAAAAACCAATCATACATACAGACATACCATGCATAAAATTGTAAAGGCCTAGGGGGAAAGTGTATCTCAGTTCCCCCATGCCTGGTTGCCTGCAAGTATGCTTCAGAGGAGTATTGTAAATGTATTGTAACTGCAAACATATTTTTTTTAAATCAAAGGGGTCCAGTTCTCATAAGGTCATGAAAAATTGCAAACCCCCCCCCCCAAAAAAGTGGTGAAATTTGGGCATTCTTTATTTCCATAATTTTAAATATATATATTCAATTCATTTGCATTTGCATTATTGACTCCTATTAAACACTTCTCAAAAGTCGTTGAGGACGGCCATCATTTTAAATGGCTTTCCAAACAGAAATTGACATTCCCATGTAAAAATAGCAACAAAAGTAATCAAAATAGCGAACTGCCTCATAGAGTCATCTGGCAGTTCTTATGCATTACATGTGTAAAAGAACCACCTGGCTTGTAAATTGCTTCTACCTATTCTGTTTCACATGTACCTCTTTGCAGGTCCCTCATACATTTGTGAACCTGGTGACAGTACTTGACGTGATACCTGTGAGGAAACTGTATCAGGAGAAGAGCATTCCTTGCCCAAGATTCATTTTGAGGTTTGAAAGGAATTGATATTGTGCTGGAACTGGGGAAAATCTCCAATATCTGTGCTGATTGTGGTTCCTCTTAAGCAATTGCTTTTTACTAATTCTGATTGTTGCAATATAAAAATATAAACCAAGTACAGTAGTACCTCTAGATACGAGTTTAATTCGTTCCAGAAGGAAGCTTGTATGTTGAACAACTCGTATCTTGAACAAATGGCTTTAGACTTTGTTTTTCCCCTCCGAGATAACCAAAAGCAAGGATTCTTGCGCCACCTAGTGGACGCTCGGCTTGTATCCCGAATTTGAGCTCGGGTCTGGAACAGAAATTTCTCTCCCCTCATGGCTCGTATCTTGGAATACTCACATGTGGAGCAGCTCGTATCTAGAGGTACTACTGTACATGCAATTTACCTAAACGTATAGAAATAGTTTTGCAAGGGTCATGGATTATAGGGGCAGGATTGTCATCAATTCTGCTCTATAGAGCAGGGGGTCTGAAACTCGTGGCCTGGGGTGTGTCACGTGCTGGCCATGCCCTCCCCCATTTTAGGGAAAGAGAAAAATGTTGTGATACATCACACGACAACGTGATGCTGTGCGTTTGACACCCCAGCCATAGAGGATGCAAAGGTTTGCAGTATCACATGAAAACATAGTTCTGCGACATGAAAAGTTTTCCATTTTTAAAAATGTCTGAGATAAAGATTATATGGTCAACATGTGCCATTTTCCCCCCTCTAGGTCAATGTGTCCATGCATTTTCAAACCTCTTGATAATTCCTCAGAAATTGAAAAGTTGGGGTTTTTAAATCAACGGTACCAGGTAAGGGAAACACATTATAGAAATATACTGTATATAGTAGTGTTATATACCTCACCCTTTTAAAAACCAAGTGTGAATATATTAGATACTGTATTTTTGCCATTTTACTAACTCTGTTTCTGGATTTGGTTTTAACAATGAAAAGCAACTTAATTTAAAAATAGTGTCTTAAAATATCAAAGTTACATTTTGTCTTTTTCATATCTTCATTTAAAAGTTTCTTTTAGAAAGTTGGCCCCTCCTGGGCCAACTTTAGATAATAATCACGTATGCTAATTTTTTTTATCAATGAAACACACAGCCCATCCTATGTACATTTACTTACAAATTCAAAAAGTTTTGACATAAATGGAAATACATCATAATTCTATTAAATGCAAGTGACTAAAAGTTGCAATTATACACTTAACATGGAAATAGGCTCCATCAATACTTTGTGTTATAGAATTGACCAATAAAATACTGGTTCTCTTGAGAAAAGTGAGACTGTATTTTTCTGGCTGAAATTATTTTAACTTGTTTTAAAGCCTTTAAATCCACTGCTTCATTTTGGTACATTGACATATTTAAACAAAGAATAATGCAACAATTCATCCAATGTTAGACAGAACAAACAGACTTGGAAAGGCTGCTGTGTGCTCAATAAATATCAGTTTGCGGCTGAACCTCTCTTTCAGATTAAAAAAATAGGGATTCTAATTGTTTTGCAGAACAATGGATATGTGAAATTTTGTGGGCAATTTTAATCAGAAAACCAGTCCCCCCCCCCCTTAAACTCCGGCAATTCCATACGTTTTGACTATTTTCTTTGGAACAAACTCTTGCTTCCTCCTCCTCCTTGGCTTCTAGTTTCATAACTGCCATTATTCTCCTTTCCTTTCATCTTAGAGATCCTTTTATTTAATCTCAAATAAAATTCTACTTTTTAGTTTTTGGTTTTTCATGGATGTGTGTTCGGAATTCATCTCAAGTTATAGGCAACAATGAGATGACAGATTGGGAATCTTCTGAAGGACTTCAAATGAACCTATAGGTAGCTTCTCATCTTAGCAACTTTATGTGTGTCAATGCATGAGTGTGTCATAGAAAGACAAATTGTAAATCGCTAAATGTATATAATACACATGTACTGAAAAACCATGGATAAGATTAACTGTGGAATGGAAAAGGATTAATTTTACTCCATGGCCTTTGGTAGTTCAAAGGATGGGTAACTGTTGCGGTTAGTTCTGGCCCAGCTCCTGCCCCAAGGAATGTGTAGGTGCATGTGGGGGAGACTTCCACATGCCACAGGCCTGTTTTGCTCCCAGTAGAATCTGCCGATGAAGTCTCCTCTGACCAAGGAAGTGTGAGTGACAGGGAAGAGGGGAGTTTGGCAGACAGCCCAGGAGGAGATCAGTCATCTGTATCATCCCTGGATTCTCAACAAGAATTAATGACACATCCACGCATGCGTAGAGTGATGCATAGGAGACAACAACTGAAGGATTATTACAAGAGAAAATGAGGCCACCTGTGGTTGGGTGGGGCTGCTGTAATTAGTGCTATAGATAAAATGCAGCCTAGTGTTTTAGCCTCATGGCAGTTTATCTGATTCATTGTTTCATCAAGATCGTGATTTTTGCTGTTCAGGATTGTGTGTGTGGACTCTCTGGACTTTAGAATTGGACTCAATTTCCCAGTTATTGGGTGAGCAATTGGACTGCATTTAACCTGTGCCTTGTGTGTACCAGAAAATCCCTTTGACATTTAAAAAGGGAGCTGTTTCTGTTTTTCTGTTTATAAAAACTTTTCCCTTTTCCTTTTATCGTGTGGTGTGTGTCTTCCTGGACTAATCACCCTGTAATTACGGGCGGTTGAGACACGCTGGCAGAACAGGTAACTATGCTTGTAGGCAAGCTGGGAGGGGAGAACAATTGGCATTTCTCCCCACATAAGCCAAAGAAATGATTGAACATTAGTCCTGTATTTGACAACTTTTTGACAGATATATCAGCTTGTCATTTCACTGTTTAGCAACTCTAAAAGGAGTATTATAATGGTGTTTGTTTTTCTAGGAAGAAACTCATCGCTTAGTCGAGAATGGAAGATATGACACAAGAGAAGATTTCACTGTGGTTGTACAGCCACTGTTTGAAAAAACAGAGATACCTTTGACTCCGGTAATTGCAAATGTATTTTATTGTTTGTTTGTTTGTTTGTTTGTCAAAATGTGTACAAGATTATAGGTATGGTATAAACATACACAAAAGCAAAGTAGGTATAAGTAAATTTGGACAATAGGACAGTAGGACAGGGATGGTAGGCACGATGGTGCACTTAGACACGCCCCTTACAGACCTCTTAGGAATGGGTTGAGGCCAATTGTAGACAGTCTAAGGTTATACATGTACTACATTTTTGACATCTGTAAATTATAGGTGGAGCCTAGCTAACTTAAATACTATTGAGTTCAATGATCTCCTTTACATTTGACTGCATCTGAATCCAACACATAGTATAGTGAGACTGAGAATTACTTAGGCAGGAGAAGGATAGCAAAGCCGTGATGGTTGCAAGACATGGAGGGCTTTATAGGTGATAACCAACACCTTGAATTGCATCCGGAGACTGGAAGCCAGTGCAGCTCGCGGATAGTTGGTGTGATATAGGTGTGCCTAGGTACACCCACAATAGCTCAACTGTTCTGGACCAGTTGAAGTCTCCAAACATTTTTTAGGGGTAGCCCCATGTAGAGCACATTGCGATAGTTGAGATGTGAGGTGATAAAGGTATGAATGACCGTGCGAAGGGCTTCCTGGTCCAGGTAGGATCCCCATTGGTACGCCAGGTGAACCTGTGAATACATAAAGAAACATTGTCTTCTAGTTCATATGGAAACTAATGTATGACCACAGAGAGTCCTGACTGAAGATAATCATGTTGTATCCATTGACGCTGGCTATTCAATGATATCTACTTAAGTGTTGAATTTGGCATGGAAATGTATCACCTTAACAGGGCTACAATACTGTAAATTGCTCCAAAAGCAATTGAAAAAGGCATAGACAATTCCTTCGGTTTGGAATTACCAGACTTTAGTAATGTTCAGATGGAAATTATTCCTCTTTTGAGTAAATATATTTGTCTATTTTAATCCAAAGCCAAACTGTATAAGAAATAGACTTTCCATTAAAATGCACAAAATCGCCACTTAAAAAATTTAAAGATTTTCTTGTAAATGTATAGTGTTATATGCATTGCAGGACTGTGCCAGATTTCTCTCAAAGATCTATTCTACTTTCCATCTCTTTAAAATAAAATTATATACATCAAGCTTTTTTTTTTTAATGCACACATTTTTGGAATGTATGGACTGGATTTCAGTTTGCTCTATATAGATAACCTGTGGGGTATAGTGGTTAAAATATAGGACCTGACAATGGAAATTCTGATTCAAATTCATCTTCAAAAATCAAAGATAATTAAGTGACTTTTGGATAAGTCACACTGTCAGGCCAATCTCTTTATCTCCAGTTGTAGAGATGAAAGTGGAAAAGGGAGCACAATGTAATATATCACCTTCAGCTTCAAGAAGAAAGATGGAATATACTAGAATACTGCATCTAGTTTTATTTCATTCATTCATTCATTCATTCATTCATTCATTCATTCATTTATTTATTTTGTCCAATACACAATTAGGATTTTAGTGGGTATATATCTATATACACATAGTAAAATACATGATGAAGGTTATAGAAGAGATACTCATAGTAAAATATATCTAAGAAATAATAGAAAAGAAGGTATAGTAATAGAACATATCAATGAAAGAATAGAAGAAGAGATATAGGAATAGAAGAAAGGTATAGGAGATATAAGAGAGCAATACGAGAGGGGATGGAAGGCACAGTAGTGCACTTGTACTCGCCCCTTACTGACCTCTTAGGAATCTGGATAGGTCAACCGTAGATAATCTAAGGGTAAAGTGTTGGGGGTTTGGAGATGACACTATGGAGTCCGGTAATGAGTTCCACGCTTTGACAACTCGGTTACTGAAGTCATATTTTTTACAGTCAAGTTTGGAACGGTTAATATTAAGTTTAAATCTGTTGTGTGCTCTTGTGTTGTTGTGGTTGAAGCTGAAGTAGTCGCCGACAGGCAGGACGTTGCAGCATATGATCTTGTGGGCAATACTTAGATCTTGTTTAAGGCGTCTTAGTTCTAAACTTTCTAGGCCCAGGATTGAAAGTCTAGTCTCATAGGGTATTCTATTTCGAGTGGAGGAGTGAAGGGCTCTTCTGGTGAAGTATCTTTGGACATTTTCATATTGTAAAAAAGATATTCAGACTTTAGAAAGAGTGCAGAAAAGAGTAAGTAAGATGATTAGGAGACTGGGAGATAGAACATACTATGAAGAGTTACAGAAACTGGGCGTTAAGAGAAGAACCAGGGGAGACATGATAGTTCCAATAGCAGTGTTCCAATATTTGAGGGGCTGCCACTGAGAGGAGGGGGTCAAGCTGTTTCCTGAAGACCAGGGAAGGAATAATGGATGGAAAGAACAAGGAGAGATTTAACCTTGAAATAAGGAGTAATTTTCTGATAGTGAGTGCAATTAACAAATTGAACAGCTTGCCTTCAGAAGTTGTGGGAGCTTCATCATTGGAAGTTTTCAAGAAGAGATTGAACTGCCATTTGTCAGAAATGAGGTGGGTGGGTGGACTAGATGACCTAAAAGGTCCCATCCAACTGTGTTAATCTGTTGTTGTTGCTGTTGTTGTTATATAATCTAACAATCAATTAATTATTTGAAGCTTGTTGTGTACAGCATATATTCAGACTTTATTCTGTATATATATGCAAGTCCCAGTGGGTATGGCTAGCTGATGAGGCCAAAATAAGGCCGAAATAGATCTATCCTAGTCTCCCTTAATTTTCAAATTCAGCTTAAACATGTGACATATATATATATATACACACACACACACACACACACACACACACACGTTTCCATTTTTATGGTTTCTGTCCAAGTAAAGAGGGTCTAGTTCTTGAAAATATATTCAGCACATATTTTTGCTTTGCTGGAATAAATCAGCAGAGTTGCCCTTATGGAAATAATAATGTCTGGTTCTTACTTTAGGATGGGCTGCCAGATGCTTCATATTTTGCCCCTGACTGTTTTCATTTCCACCAAAAGATCCACATCCAGGCTGCTCGGGGGCTGTGGAACAACATGGTAAGAGATTGCTCTAGATGATTTTCTCTTAGTCCCATTCATAAATCTCCGAATGTGGACGTTTTGTACTAATAACATAGTCTAAGAATAATTTAAAAAGCAAAGAAAGAAAAAACTGAATGAGAACCTGATATATATGTTTCACATCTATAGAACTGGCATTTGTTTTATGCTTTAGGCAGGAAAAGTGAGAAGATTATTAGAAAATCTGCTAGTAAAAGGCACTGAAACTTTATAATGTCCTTAACAGAAAAACTAACAGGGGATACTCACCCTGAATATCATTGTTTTCTGATGATGGAAAGATGTTGGAGAATTACATTCATTGCATAGGTAATGTGCCAATGGATTTTTAACTGCTGTCCGCTTGCAGATTGTTGGAAACATAAGATTTAGAAAGCCTGGGTTAAGATACTTCCATGCTACTTTTGGCAGCCATTGTTATTGGCACCCAAACCCTCTGAATTGCATTTATACCACCCTTTTGAGAAGGTGTGCTGCCAAGAATGAAGTTAGGTGAATCATCTATGCTGCCAAGAATCATCTTAAGTTAGGTGCTTTTTCACTCTGGAATGGCATAACTTTCCACAATCAACTTTCCATGGTCAACTACCCTTGGCCAACTTGCTGCAGGATAACTCACTTTGGGACAATTCAACAATTCAATTTAATTATTTAAAATAATTTTAAAAACACTTTAATTTTTTGTCTTTCACATTTTATTTTGTCCTTCATTTGGCATCTTTTTAAAAAAAGAATCTATTGGATTATTTCTTTGCTATTAGTGTAACTCTTGTCCCATGCCAAGTTGTTCCACAATGTGTTGGTTGTGACAAATTGGCCATGGTGAATTGGCTGTGGCGAGTTGGCTATGATGAGTTGGCTAAAGCAAGTTTGCTGGGACGAATTGTTATAGATCCTCTTCCCTAGCTAGTAAATTGCAGAGTATAAAAATTAGCACTCCATCTCATGGTTCTAAGAGGTCAAAGAAGTGGACTTTCCACAAATAGGTAACTGGTTACATTGCAATTCCAGATAAAACACAGCAAAATATTTGCCATATTTCTTTGGGAGTAGTAGTCTAGCTACTTAATTTGGAAATTAATTGTCCCACTATGTTAAGCTTTACCTAAGGGGTGTAGCATTTGTATCAATGCAATCCGTTTGCTTGGAAAAGATCTGAGCCAGACTTTCTGCTGCAATATTATTTCCTCTGTGCATTATATCTTTAATATACGAAAAATTGCAGCATTAGGTAATTATAGTTCAAACATCAATAATGTATTGATTATCTAATTCTCTGAAGACTCTGTTATACTTTTTAATTATTTATGGCATATATTTCTGTATTTCCTGTTCTATGCTCTATATATTTTCTAATTATTTGTTATAGTTGGAACCCATTGCAGAAAAAACAATAATACAAAGAGTTGAACCTGAGATAACACTCAAATGTCCAAACCAGGTAAATGAATTTTCTTAGGACTCTATAGTACAATGTAATTTCCAGTATTATTGTCTTTCCCATTCTTGCTGTGCATGTGAGATTAATATTGCCAGCCTAATCCTGTTTCTTTTCTATGAACTGTATAAATTCTACAAAATAGGAAAAAAAACATTCAGTTGCAAAATTATCTGGGTTAGCCTTGACAGGATGCTGACACTAACATATATAATAGAAGTGAGAATTGTCCTATAATTTCACTAACCTCAGTGAGGAAGTTCTATGCATAAAATGAGACACCAGAAAATATATATGTATCTGGAAAGTGAGAGATGACTTGAGGAGAAGTGTCAATGTGGCTCCATCTGAATTCACTAGAATCCCTTACTCACTCCAAGGACCTAATAAATCACTAGTGAGTATCATTGTGATGTCTGAACTCCTGAAAGGTGAATGGATGAGAAGGTGCTCTCATGTTGGTCTTCTTTAGATCTTGCCACCCACATTGACTGCCTAAAAATTGATGGTTTTCCAGATTGGCTCTTGGGGAATATACTGGTCTAGACCAGGGGTAGGCAAAGTTGGCTCTTTCTATGTGGACTTCAACTCCCAGAATTCCTCAGCTAGCATGATTGGCTCTGGAATTCTGTGAGTTGAAGTCCACAAGTAATAGAAGAGCCAACTTTGCCTACCCCTGGTCTAAGGAATCGTGATAATTTCTAGAAGAAAGTATACCCAGAGTTCTTGGGTTATCTTGTTAATAAATATTCTTGGGATATCTTGTTAATAAAAGAAGATAACAGGAGCTGCATGATTCGCTCTCTGGATTTTGTGTGTGCGCGTATTTGATAGAAGCTCCTCTTATCAGACTAATCAAATCAATCTGTGATTCTGAAGGGCAGGTAACTGGCATGCCTCCCTCCTATGAATCCCATACTTAAGCAGTTATTCATCCCACCAAATGCCTGTGTATTTTCTTCTGAAGATCAACAGTAATTGAGATGTGGGGGATAAATGTGTGAGAGATTTAGATATAAACACCAATATGAGGGCAGTTGACTTCTGCTTGAGAAACAGTGCCTGCTTTAATCCTGTTAAGATTGTTGAGATCTCATAATCTCCTCTTATCTCACCTGGTTGGTCCCTAATCAAAGGTACAGAGGACTACAATATCTGAGTTATTTGTAAGACAGACTTGCCTCTGGAGGGCGCTGTGGGACCATCTTTTCACTTTGACTTGGCTATCCCTGTTCTGTAGGCCCAGCCATATTTTATGACATACAAAAACAGCAACTACACTTACCAGAAGGAAAATACTCCAGTTTATGGAAGCCTGATGCTGTGCAAGGATACAGCACCATCCATCAAATATCCTACTTCAGGTAATCTCAGCTGTTTTTCAATTTGTTTTTTTTTAGTTTTTTCCCCATTATACATACACAAAAACATTATTGCAATTTCCCAAGTTAAAATCAAAACAACATACAAGACAAAGATACAAATCACACATACATAAAATATGGTTCCACTAATACAGTTTTACATCATTGGAATTCTCCTTTCCAATTCTATATTTCCTCACTTATGGCTATTGTTTTATACCTAAACATTTTTTTATCTTTACCTATTCATCACTATTAACTATTATCCAATAATTATATGTAAGATTATATACATTATCTTACAACTGTTACAACGCCTTATCACATTTTTATGAGATTTTATTCTTATCCTAATTCACACATTAATTTTACTTTTCTTTTCGAGCCAATTGTACTATCTATCCCGAATTTTATAGTACCCTGTTTCCTCTCTCTCTCTCTCTCTCAGTTCCATGGTTAGTTTACTCATTTCTGCGCATTCTAGCACCTTGTGCTTTTTTTACAATCATAGCATTTGAGGGGTTCTTGTCTTTTTTCCAATTTTGTGCTAATGTAATTCTTGCTGCCATTATTATCTGTTGTATGATATAATAGATTTCCTTTTTCATATTTTCTTTCATTATTCCCAAAGAAAATAATTCTGGTCTTAATTCATAAAGTATTTTTTCCCCATCAGCAGTGTGTCATCTGGTTTTACAACTTTTTCTTATATCTTTTTACAATTTTCTCTCATTACATTCCCTTTTATCCTTTTTTCAATATATTACACATTTCATCTTGATATACAGTTATATTTCTTACTCATTTTTTCTTCAATTCCACACTCCTTTCTTTTGCTCTATCCATTTATAAAACATCTCCCAAACTGCATAAAATTATACCTGTTCTTTCTCTTTAATTGTAAAAAGCTGGCTGAAGAACTCTGGGAGTTGAAGTCCACAAGTCTTAAAGTTGCCAAAGTTGGAGACCCCTGCTATAGAGATCCAATTTGGTCTAGTGGTGAAGGCACCAGCCTAGGAAGCAGGAGTTTGTGAATTCTTGTCCTTCCTTAAGCACAAAGCCAAGTGGATGACTTTGAACTAGTTTGTGGTCATTGGGGAGAAATAATATTTTAAAGGAAATTTGGATTGTTCATTTATATACAAAATATAAAAGTGTGAGATTCACTCATGTGTATTTATCACTAAGTAATTCAAAAAGAGTTTGTCTGAATTTATTCTAAGGTATGTACAAGATTATAATCTGATTATTGTAAATTTATGAAAACATCCTGATGTTGGCTGTGATTTATACAAGTTTCTGTTGTACTGTACTACTTATTACATCTTTAAGATTTCTCAGAAAGATTTCTCAGGGTTTTTTTTCTGCAACATATCAGAACAGTTGCTAGCATTCTGGAATAAGTTTGCATTTCTTGTTGAAATGCATTGATGCAACATATGTCCAACTAGTTCATTAGCGTGTTTGCTCTTTGAATTGAAAAAAAAAATAGATAATTTGTGGCTCAGCTGCTAATAAATAGTTATTTCTAACTTTGGGACCTTACTTGCATTATTATACTATTTTTTCTTAAGAGTATGAATACTTTATATGTAGTTCATATATAGCAACTGCCTTATTTAGTGACTGTTCAGTTATGATGGCAATGAAAAAGTAACTTTACAACCAATCCTTGCATTTACAATCTGCTCAGGTCTGTAAAGCAAAGTAAAGACCACAAGCAGAGTTGTGTTTCATTTAGCAACCATTTCAGTTTACAACCAAATTGATGATCCCAATTGTGGTTGTTAAACAAGGACTATCTCTATTTATTTAGCATATTTAAAAACCACTACCTTCAATGGCTTTCAAGGAGAGGATAGAACCAGTGGAAACCATGAATTGGTAAAGTAATGCAATAATATTACATAGGTACAGTCAAGAGGTTATGTTCATTAACAGGAATGTTTGGAAGAAATGGTGAGAGATAGCTCTTTAAATCAAGGGAAGACCTAACTTAAAAGAAAAAGAAGCATTTCCTATGCCAAAAGAAGAATGGGCCTGGAATACGGTGCTCAGAAACCAGGTTAATGCCATCTGGCAGTATCCAGAATCTGATGGAGTCCCCACCAGCATTAATATAAAGGCATCATAGGTTGTACAGAAAGTACAGGGAATGCCCATCTGCTGAACTAGAACCACGACATTCACATATATGGCCACAGATATGAACGTGAAGGATTGGTATGTATGCATGTTGTTGTATCTATTTTACATTAGTCTTATTAGGGTTTTAGAGTTTAGATAGTAGTTTTTGACTTCTTTTTACTGTTTTGTAATATAAGTAAAATTAAATTAAATTTAAATAAATAAATGCATAAATAAATAAATAAATAAATAAACAAACAAACAAATAAATTCAATGGTATGCTCCTCTGTAGAGAACTGTGGGTGAAACAAAGGTGACATTGTGAAGAGAAAAAAGACAAAAAGACAAAAATTATGAATAAGGCTTTTTGTTGCTGAAATGAGCAAGAATTGAATTCTGCTTCCTGCAAGAGGTTTAATTACAACATTTATTTTCTTTGTTCTTTTCTTATTTTTGTTTCACAGTGCATAGCCTAAAACCAGCTGATGTGCAAGTAATAGCTGCCTTGGGAGATTCCTTGACTGTAAGAAGCCTGCTTCTTTTCTCATTCTTTTCCTTGGGAAAGCTACAGTTCCCTTTGTTTATTTAAATACAGAGTACAGGTCCAATGGCTGGCTCCTGGGGGAGGAGGAGGCCGCTCCCACTGGGGAAATATAGCTGTAGGTTCACCGTAATTCTCAGCCCTAATGAGATTTTTTTCACCTCTGACTCAGTATGAATCAAATCATTAGGGCTCAAGTTTTCATGTAAATCCAGTTATTAGGTTTCAACAAACCTAATAACTTATTTAATAACTTCATTAAGTAATTTAATCAGGCATTGATAGCAACTGTTTTGAGTTCTAAAGGAAAGCTTCATCATTCTTGTTACTTTATTCCTGACTGCCTGAACTTGAGCAAAGTTGGACTATTGGTATGAGTGGCAAAAGACCTCTGCATTACAGTTATAGTTTATAGTTTATTAGATTTGTTACTGTCTCTGATACTTTAATATAAAGCATGATAGAGACTGACCGTAAGGAAAAACCAAAATCAAGTTGTTGGTTTTTTGGTTTTTTTGTTTGCAAATGCACCAACTTTAAAATTTGTTGATAGCAAGATTTCAGATGAAGGATCACAACCCTTGGAATGTCAGGTATTAAAGTTTTATGAGCAGGTGTAGCTCAGGTGTTTTGGATGCATTCTAAGTGCTTGTTTTGTGTAGGTGGGATGGGAGGAAGAATTAAGGTGGCAGGATTTCCTGATTGTTCCAGAATGGGAGGGAAACACGGTGCAGAAGAAGCCTGGGGGTGGCCTAAATGAGGAGTACCCATATCTAAATTGTGCCTTTGCTCCTGCCGATCATTTTCATTTTGTCTCTTTGATGCATTCCATGGACTACCAAGCAGTGTTCTGTTTTTGTAGCACCTTTACACATATGCATCAACCTCTTTCAGACTTCTCTCCATTCAGCTTCACTTAAATAAATAATGGGACCAGTAGTACAAGAGCTCAGTGAACGGATAGTGTATCATTTCTCGATGGATTTCTCACCATATTGCTCCATTAATCTTGCTTCCTGCTCATAGCAGTTCAAAAAACCATTTTGTACATCCATAAATCTTGTTGATGGGATACGGTGTATGCCTCCCCTATGTCAAACCTTTCAAATGCTATGCAAGGGAGGGTTATAATAATGATGGGTGGATAAAAAATGGCAAATCCACCTAAACATCTGACCAACTAGGTGAGGAGTGGCATACAAATCTAATAAATTAATATTAATTAATTAATTAATAATAAATTTTGGGCCCACTTAGAAAATCTGTGCATTTGACAAAATTTTCATCTCAGTTACAAAAGGCTACACTGCTCGGATTCTTACATATACTATGTGAATACAATACTACGATCTAGATCAGGGGTGTCAAAATCAAGGCCCGGGGACCAGATCCGGCCTGTGGTGCACCTAGATCTGGCCTGTAGGGCCACCCTGGAAACAGTGAAGGACCAGTCATTGGTGCCTCGGCCAGCAAAAATGGAGCTTGCATGGCCCTCCCGAGTTCCATTTTTACTGGCAGGGGATTGTAGGAGGTCATCACAGCTTAAAATGGAGCTCATGAGGGCTATGTTTGGCCCTCCCAATCTCCGTTTTCTCTGGCAGAGTGTCGCAGGAGGCCTTTGCAGTCAGAAACGGAGCTCAGAAGCTCGTTTCCACTGGCAGAGCACTTAGGCCACAAAAGGCGCCTTCCCGACATGGCCACACCCACCCTGGCCCCCTGAGGTCAAACGCAATCCTGATGTGGCCCTCAATGAGATCGAGTTTGACACCCCCGGTCTAGATTCTTGGGAAGAACTTGATGTATATGAAGGCTAACAATAGTTAAAGAGCCGGCATCTGTGATCTCACATTTTTAGGTATATAATTATTATATAAACATGACTAAAAAGGGTCAGATGCTCATATTGGAAGCGCCAAAGACTTAAGGGGATAGTTTTATGTGAACAATAAAAAAGGAAAAGAAAACACAAAATGCATAAATGGTGAAATTGTTCTTTCTGTTGTTTCTGAGATAGGCTGGTATTGGAATAGGATCAGGACCAAATGATATGTGGGATATGCATACACAATATCGGGGTCTGGCGTGGAGGTAAGTCTGCTCTCTTTGGGCTCAAGTCATGGCTGGTTAAAGTGCTATTCATCAATCCTTGAATCAGCAGAAAAGTCAGCTACAATATTCTGCTAGGATCACAAGCACAGCAGATGGCGCTGTCCTTGTCTGCTTACTGCCAGTCTAGTCGCTGATGGAGTCCGTTGGGTTAATTTCACAGCTGGTGGGGAAAACATGCACTTGTCCTTCTCTCTTTCTAGACTGGGGCCAGTTTAGATAAATGCTTAGAAGAGCAGGTTTATCCACCTGTCAAGTTACCCAGCTAACAGATGGTAACACCTAAGAGAGACCCAGAGTATATAATGAGAGAGAGATTTCTCCCAGTGATTCTTGTAACACTGCCTTCATCCTCTTTTTATAACTTTCATTATTGCAATGGATTCACAGATGAGGGCTGAAACTACAGTTTGGCCTGAATCAGATCACTACCAGGACATGTCTGAGTCAGTAAAGAGTTGCTACCGGAGCAGTAGCAGACTGTGCATTGGTAGCATCCGCCAGATTGTGCAATTTGCATGCGACTGCTCCGGTGGCAGTCCTATAGGCACTGCCATCTTTTTTTGTACTTTTTGTTTTCTGTGCATGCACAGAAGAAAAATCTTGCAAGGGGATACACAGGTGTGAGATTTCGGCGATTTTTTTGCTTCCACGCAAATTATCAAAATCTCTCACACATACGTCCCCTTGCAAGATTTTGGTGCATTTTTGCTTCCTGTGCATGCGCAGAAGCAAAAACATGCTGGGGATGCACAGTATGCATGCACATGCAACACAACCAAAGCTGCTCACGCAGTGCACCGGTAGCAGCGGTAGCAGCAATCCTCCCCTAGTCTGAGAGCTGTTGCAACAGTTAGGCTGTGTGTTACTTGCAGTGGTGGGCTGCAAGCCAAAACACTAAATTGCGCTCAACGCTGCAGCTCATACGTTCTTGCGGGAGGAAGCAAAAATTGCACACGGAGCTGCAGGTGCGCTCGTGTTTCAGCATGCACGGAAGCAAAAAAACCTCGCTAAAACACGGGCACACCTGCGGTTCTGTGCGTGATTTTGCTTCCTCCACAGGTGCAGCAGCAAAATCGCGCTGGTCCCGCAAGAACTTATGAGCCGCGGCTGCGAGCGCAATTTAGTGTTCCGGCTCATAGCTCACCGCTGGTTACTTGTGAACTAGACTCCGTTTCCTTTCCACCATGGTTGGGAATGCAACTCACTCATCATGGATTTGCTGCTCCTGGACCATCACCACCTCTTTTATCCCATATTCCCTTCAATGCAAAGCAAGAACTTTGCAAGAGCCCCATATGCCGCTTGTGTGTGCCTGTGACCTATCAAAGGAATTGTTGATGAATACTCTTTCAGAAGATCAAAATACACTGAACTGGGCTATTTCTGAACATTCCGTAAAAAACATCAAACCATTCAGCAAGAAGGCCAACTTTATTCATTTTGCATTTTTTAAAGTCTCACCATCTATTCTATATCAAGGGGGCTAAATAATACCACTTTTAAGGGGTTTACCTGAAATGACACATCAAAAATGTAGAGAGCTGTTATTTGCTGATGTGCTAAGAATACTGTACTATGAGTCTATATCCCTTTCTCTGTAGGATTACAGTTTTCAGAATTTTCTGGAGGAGGTCTAATTCCTGAATTTCTTTATAATTGCTATGCTGGATTTGCTATGCAAAGGAAAGTTTAAAAGTTGCCCTTTCCTTCAAAATAAAGGTTGCCTTTATTCTGTAGAAACCAGAGTATATTTAGAATAAGAAACACTAGCCATGTTATGTGAAGGTTTCTATTGGTCATTAACAAGTTCAGTTTTTGCTCAGATCATACAATCATTAATACCCCATAAGCACTTATTCATTTATTGTCAGAGAGAAATTGGCCATGCCAAGAGGAGGCGTCAAGTGGGGAATTTGTCTGGAATCATTATGTAGGCACTAGATGGCAAGGTCTAAGCACAGGTGAAATCCAGCCGGTTCCCACCAGTTTGCCTGAAGTGATAGTAAATCCCCTCAGTTAATAGCTCCACTTAACGATTGCAGTTGGAATGCAGCTTGATCATACAGGCTTTAATGTATGCGTGATCTATCCAACTGCATTGCTTCTGCTGTGAAGCACACAATTTAGAACTTCCCTCACTCTTTTTGAAAGCATCTAGCGATGGCAAATTATTCCATTGTAAAAGTTCCAACCCTGAAATTTTTAAGAAGAGATCGGACAACTATTTGTCTGAAGTGTTATAGGGTTTCCTGCCTAAGCAGAGGGTTGGACTAGAGGACCTCTAAAGTCATTTGCAACTCTGTTATTCTATTCTATTTTAAATATTGGAACAGTGCTATTTTATTGTGAGTTGGACTAAGGAGAAATTTCTTAAGGGTGAGACTAATCAAGTTGGCCATGCCCACCAACACATCACCAAACCACACCCACCAACCCATGCCCACCAAGCCACACCCACAGAATCGATAGTGAAAATGTTTGGATTTCACCACTGGTCCAACTCCTCCAGTGATGGGCTACCAAAACTTTTACTACCACATTGTGGGCATGGCTTATGCATTTTGTTTCAACATCTTTCAGTGCAAATTGGGTGCTCTGGGGTGTAGCTCCATTTTCGCTACCCCACTGTGTCCCCCCTGGTCCAGGCAGTAGCCCACCCCTGATTATCTACTATATAAAGTGTATGTACACACACACACAGCACATCTCTTCTAAAATTACAGTGATCCCTCGAGTTTCGCGATCTCGATCTTCGCGAAACGCTATATCGCGATTTTTTAAAAAAATTAATTTAAAAAAAACCCACTTCCGCGTTTGGCTTCGGGAGTCAGCTGGGAAGCGGCGCGGCTGTTTTAAAAGGTCGCAGCCGGCCTGGGGGGCTTCCCAGCACCCCCCGAACCCCCAACCTGGGTTCGGGGGGGTGCTGGGAAGCCCCCCAGGCCGGCTGCGACCTTTTAAAACAGCCGCGCCGCTTCCCAGCTGAGTCCTGAAGCCAAACGCGGAAGTTCGCCTTTGGCGTTTGGCTTCAGGACTCAGCTGGGAAGCGGCGTGGCTGTTTTAAAAGGTCGCAGCCGGCCTGGGGGGCTTCCCAGCACCCCCCCAAATCCCCAACCTGGGTCTTCCCGGCCGCCCACGCAAAGGGGAAACCCCGGCTCCTCGCTGATGCCCGCCGCTCGCCCGCCTGCCAGCAAGAGGGGGAAGACCCAGGGAAGGTTCCTTTGGCCGCCCAGCAGCTGATCTGTTCGGTAGCGCAGCAGCAGCGAGGAGCCGAATCGGGGTTTCCCCTTTGCGTGGGCGGCAGGGAACGCAAACTCCACCATCTACGCATGTGCGGCCATAGAAAAAAAGGGTGCGCATGCGCAGATGGTGTTTTTACTTCCGCAACCCTACATCATGAAAAATCGATTATCGCGAGGGGTCTTGGAACGGAACCCTCGCGATAATAGAGGGATCACTGTATACACATTCAACCTCATTTACTGTAATAGGAAAAACATACCCAGAGTCCAGAATGGAAAAAAGAAAAAAAAAAGTCATGAACCAAAAAGGGTTCACCATCACTATTCTAGATTATCTCATCTAACCACAATAATATGTTTTGTTATAAAGTTGCATTTAAACATTCATTTTTAGATGATAAAATACCTTTGCATAAAAACACACACAAACATTATTTGGCTGGCCTACAGTTCAAAAGAATACTTAAAAGTGACCCTATTTTCACGAGAGAGAAAAACATGATGTTCCCAAAAGTGGAACTCAAGATCTTTGATTATTTTAGGATAGGATTGAGAAAATCCTTAGTTTTGAAGGTGCTGATGCATATGAGCAAAATTATGAATAGAATACCTGCATGGATAAATACTTTCTCAAACCTTCCCATTGAACGGAGTCGGGCATATTTGTCTCTGACATACGGTAGCTGTTGCCTGGTTTCATATCCCCTTTTTGTAAAAATGAAACTATTCAGTAGATTTAACATAGCTAATGACACAGACATTCTGAAAACTTCACCAAAGTTTTAATATCAGATTTTTGTTCAGGTTCTGCGATTCCAGCATTCTGGAACCTTGAAGGGAAAAATTGTGAGCTGAAACAGATTTATCCTTATCTCACTCCCTCTCTCCACCCTTCCTCTCTCCTTCCCTCCCTCATTGTGTACCTGACCAAAATTTTGCTACTGGTACTGCATACCTGACCGTACCTGTAGGAGCCCATCACTGAACTCCTCCCTTCCAAATGCTGCTGAACCTTATCTAGTCTAGCTCAGGTGCAAACTGTCAGTCTGGGAAGATTGCTGTGAAACAGGCATTGAGCCATAAAACAACTAATGTAAACTATTTACATGTGGGCCTGGTTGTTTGTGTCTCACATTAATACACCTTGTCCTGTCCATCCTTTCCTTTCCCTGCTATTTATATCAGCATGTCATGATTCCAGTTATCATTCTACCTAAACTGAATTTTTCCTGAAAAAGAAGTTCTCTTTTACACTAACAGGAACTTGGTATCTTTCTTCTTCTGTTTTTCTCATTGCAGCATTGGAGGAGATGCTTCATTAAAGAATGTAACAACTTTACCAAGTAAGTCAAACTCGCTCTTGCAATTGCCCTATGAGAAAATAGCAGTTGCTGTCTGTGGTTATTCAGAATGAGTGATTCAGTAAGGATGGAATCCATGACACATTGCAGCACAGAACTCAATGTTGCAGTTGATATCAGACTTAATCTTAAAATGAGGTATTGCTACCAGGTTTGAATGTTTGAATAATCAAAATATCATTTTATCTGTAGATAGGAAATAAGACAATTTTGGGGTTTTAAAAGACATTTATTATAGATGGTCAATTTATTTGGAGAATTTGAATTTACGGTAATAATAAATTACAATGAACAAATTATTTATTGGTAAATTGAAATCCTCTAATATTTGTTCTGCTTTGTTACTCTATAAAACATCTGTATTCTCATTTAAATTTAAATTTAAATAAAAAGAAAAAAGAAAGAAAAACATCTGTACTCCCGCTGAATAATATATATTTCCAAAATTAGTGAATAAGATGGGTAATATTAAAAAGCCTATAACAATTGCTCAAAGCAAAGCCATTTTTTAATTTAGAATGGCACTTTAACCAGAAGAGTAAATAGAAAAAAATGAAGGCAAATTAAAATCCTGTGCAATATCAACTTCTCTACTTTGGCAACCTCAAATTACCAACTCCAAGTTAATTTCAATCCTGTAATCTCCATATCAATTGTGATATTGATATGGAGATTACAGGATTGAAATTCTGTAATCTCCATATCAATTGTGTGTAATATATCAATTGTGTGTAATATATGTGTATGTGTATGCTTTGTATATGTATCTACCAGAAGACACACCAAAACTAAGTAGAGCTGTATGCATATATTACCTTTCAAATGAAAATACAATGTTTTAATTTATAAAAGTCATAATTTCCCATCTGTTATTTTTCCTTTCACATATGTACACAGACCACACTCACACATGGAAACCCTCTACACACACATATGAAGTCCCTTTCTCTTTCCAACATGGACAGCAAAACAAGGGAAACAAATGCTAGGCAGCCTTTCTAAATATATATATATTTCTAAAATTGCAGTTGAAGGCATATGAGATTCTCATTAGCTTTTCTTTGCATCAGCATTTCACGTTTCACCCTCCATATATCCATGTTTTGCTGTTCAGTATTTGTTTGTTTGTTTAAGTTGAAAGGGACCTTGCAGGTCATCTAATCCAACCCCCTGCTCAAGCAGAATCCCTACACCAGCCCAGTCATATGGCAGTCCAATCTCTTTTTGAATGTGTCGAATGTTGGAGTATTCACAACTTCTGCATGCAGGCCGTTCCACTGGTTGATCACCCTCACTGTCAGGAAGTTCTTCCTTATTTCCAGGTTGAATCTCTCCTTGGTCAGCTTCCATCTGTTGCTCTTGGTCTGGCCCTCTGGTGCCCTGGAAAATAGTGTGAATCCCTCCTCTCTGTGGCAGCCCCTCAAGTACCTGTATACCTCTATCATGTCCCCCCTAGCCCTCCTTTTTGCTAGACTATCCATGCCCAGTTCCAGTAACCTCTCTTTGTATGTCTTGGTTTCCAGTCCCCTTATCATTTTGGTTGCTCTCTTCTGTACCTTTTCCTGTGTTTCTATATCCCATTTGTAATAGGTAATCCTATTGTTCACTTTAGGAAACATAGATAGAAGACCTATAATTTAATAGAGCAGCACACGTTTTAGGTGAAAACAACCTCATATTCAATCTCTGGCTTGTCCAGTAAAATTGGGAAAGAATTGGAGTATTCCTGCTGATCAGTGATCTCTAAAGCAGGGACCCCAACTTGGTAACTTTAAGTCTAAAGGACTGGGGGATTGAAGTCCACCAGGCTTATAGTTGCCAAGGTTGGATCTCCCTGCTCTAAAGCATTTTCAGAAATATTCCAAGACATGCTAATAATATACAGTGGTACCTCTACTTAAGAATGCCTCTACTTAAGAACTTTTCTAGATAAGAACCGGGTGTTCAAGATTTTTTTTGCCTCTTCTTAAGAACCATTTTCTACTTAAGAACCTGAGCCCGGAAAAATTTCCCAGGAAATTTGAGAGCAGCACGAAGGCCCGGCCAGTTTCCTGCCATTCCCCTTTTAATCCCGGTCATCTTGGGCTTTTCTGAGCTGCCAGAGGAGCCTTTCAGTGGCGCTTAAGGAGGCTTTGGCAGTCCAGAGCAAACAAAGCATTCTCCAATGCCTCTGGAAAGAGAGTCCAGCATGGGTTATGCTCAAGTCTTATTGGTAGGGACTGAGTTTAAATTAACATAATTAACATGTTAATGAGGTATTTGTTTTTACATTGATTCCTAGGGGGGAAATTGCTTCTACTTACAAATGTTTTTACTTAAAAACCTGGTCACGGAACAAATTAAGTTCTTAAGTAGAGGTACCACTGTACTGATAAGAGGGATAATGGCCTTGTCCCTCTTACCAATATATTCTTGAAAAGACTTTGAGGACTTGTTTACATGAATAACTTCATAGAGAACTAATTTATAGTTAATTTGGTCTGATACAATGCTAGCCCTACGAAAAATAGATCACTACATCTAGTAACTCTTGAGTAAATTTTCCTCAAAAGAGATCCTTGATTTTCTTTCTTTCCTCCATGATTTGCCATTTCTTCCAGATATCCTTCGTGAATTCAATGCTAACCTCACAGGCTATTCAATTGGTATTGGTGAATTTACTGAAGCACATGCTATTCTCAATCAGGCAGTTCCAGGAGCACAGGCTAAGTATGGTTTGTTTTTGTTTTTAATTGTACGCACACGGCATTTGCAAAATGTTGCATTCTAGAAAGTTTATATTTTCTTCAAGATTGGTTGATTTAAGCATTCTTGCCCAGCAATTCTCCAGTAACAAATTTTCCGGAACAGCTAATAGTTCACAGTGTTCTTGATACAATCTATGCACTTCTAACATCATTAGCCAGAAATTGGCAACCTCTGTGGCCCAAGAGCTGAATTAAATTTTGACACTGCATATTTATTTATTTTTATTTAACCATTATGCTGCATTGTTGACATACAAATCCGTGTTTTGCACATATACATTACATCTGTTTTCTTCTCTCCCAGTGTTCCTGAGAGATTTTCTGGGAATAAGGCACTTTCTGTCCATTGCTACTGTTTGCTAATTTATGGTTTTCATTCTAGCACTGTTTAGAAAATTTTGTAGGTCCTGGAGAGCAGTCATACTCATTTTTGTTTCCAGTAATTCTGCTTATTTCTTCATTGATTTCTCTGTTGATTAGAAAAGAACAGAATGTGCTGTTCCTCCTGCTAATGATAGAAAATCAATGATCGGTTTATCTTAATCAGCTTCCTAGTAAGAAAAATAGGTGAAAATCCTGGATCCCTGACGTGCTGACTTTTGCAGGATTACTTCACGTAGGCGAAATAGTCAAAGTGACAGACTGAAAATGTCATGAAATGTCAGAAAATTATTTTTTATTAAAATGTTTACTGTTGTATTCTTAACGCTAGGGTTATGAGAGGTGTTCACAAACAATTCTGCTTCATACCCTTTCAGTTTTGGGTGCTGTCCCTCCACTTGGGTGGAAATTGTCTTGGGACAGTACAAAAAGACATCAAAGGAACAGAACATCAATATTATCCAACACTTTTATCTTGGAATTATAATGTAAAGGTTTGTTCTTTTGATATTCCTTGGCTTCCCGTATTCACTTGAGAAAGAGGTGGAGAAAAATAAGTATTCCCTCTTTCCCCCTTTTCCCAAAAGCTGCCATTATGTTCATTGATATTATTACAGTGCCCATGAACTAATAAATACTTTTCCTAGAAGTTATTATCTACTAAGGATAAAACAGATGGATATATTATATATCCTAGATTTTCACCTACTAGCCATATACATCAAGGAACTATCTTATCAAAGTTAATTATCTTCACTGATATGAAGCTGTTTCAGGAAATGTCAGGGCATCCTTATGTATGGGAAATCTATGAAAAAGGACAAATGAAGTAACAGACCAACAACTCACTTCTGATTCTGAGACCAAGGGTTAGCTCCTCTTCTATTTTTCATGACTATCTTCACTCCAAACTTGACTGTAAAAAATATGATTTCAACAATCGAGTTATCGAAGCGTGGAACTCATTACCGGACTCAATTGTGTCAACCCCTAACCCCCATCATTTCTCCCTTAGACTCTCCACGATTGACCTCTCCAGGTTCTTAAGAGGCCAGTAAGGGGCGTACATAAGTGCACTGGTGTGCCTTTCGTCCCCTGTCCAATTGTCTTTCCTTTCTTTCACCTATCATATATATTCTCTTCCTTTCATATATCCTCTCCTCTAAGTTCACTTTTACCCTTATATATATTACCACATGTCTATTTTTCTTCCTATGTATTTGTGTATTGGACAAGTGAATAAAATAAAATAAAATAAAACCTATTAAGATGCTTCTATATAATAGCTTCAAGCAGTAACTAATAATTCAAGAATGAGGTGACATGCTTCCTTTCTTCCATCCCTCCCCCTTCCTTCCTTCTTTCCTTCCTTCCTTTTCTCACAAAATACAGTAATTTCCAATACTATTAAATTTTATGCACAACTGAAAACAAAATGCTACCGTGTATATTTTTGCAGAGGCAGATCTGACTGGATAGATACTGAAGCTCCTAGCTGTTAGACATGAGTCATCAACCACTTTTGCTGATGAATCACTCCCTTTTCTAAGTACTGTTTTACTTATCCTATTGTAAACAAAAACAAATATATGATGGTCCTGTATTATAATGTTCCCTGGGGGACTTCCAGACAAATATTTGTATTGTGCAATTATCCTAGTCTTTTCAAAATGCTTTATTGCAGGAGGCACAGTGGTACTTGAATTTCTGATTTTACTATTGCTTTTTAACAGAGTTGTCTTTTTAGATATTTTTTCAGGCATCACTTCTCTATCAACTTGATTCATCTTTTTTCTTATTTTTTTCCCCATAGGGATCTACCAGATCAAGTAAAGCGTCTTGTAAAAATCATGAAAAATGATTTGGTAAGTTGGCAACATTCAAGGAACTCATTTATTTGTTAATGTTGTGCAATGGCTAAGCCCATATGGTGGAAAGTGAAGTATCAAATAATTCCATAAATTTTCTGGCTTTCCACACCTCGTTCCACTTCCTATTTAAGTTTTTAGCTTGGTAGACTCTGCTGTTTTCACCTATTTGGGACTCTTTGCCTGGCATTCACCTGGGGCGGGTATCTGCAACTTGTGGTTACGGAATTGCATGCAGCTCTTTCATCACCCTGCTGTGGCTCCCGGTCCGCTGAAGCCACCACTGGTTGGCTCCACCCCTCACCCTCCTCTCACAGTCACTCCTCACCTGGCCTGAGAAGGTTAGGGCAAGAGCGTGGGATAGATACTTGCCCCATATTCCAGAGCATGAGCGAAGCACCCCCATATTTTGCAGGTGCTTCTTCTGGCACTTGTTGGTGCTGCATACACCTTGACCACTTGAGGAGAGGCGCGACTTGCTCTTCACCCTGAAACACTGACCCAACCCAGCCCAGTTGTGGCCGATGCTCTGGATTGTAATGGGCTCCAAGAGGAGGAGAGGACATCTTCCCCATTGTGAGGTGTGCTAAATTTAACTGCTGCGCAAGGAGCTGTGGAAGCAGTGGGCAGGCTTTGGAGGTGGCAGCAGCAGTGGTATCAGGGTGGAGAACAAGTCATGCATCTCCCCAAGGGACCAAGGTGTGCACAAGGTTCAGCGGACAGGGACCAACAAAGGCCAGAAGAAGCGTCTGAGAGATATGGCAAGTACAGGGGCTCTTCGCTCTCTCTCTCTGGAATATGAATCGAGTCTCCATCACCTGCCGTCACCCTTATCAGGCCAGACAAGGAGTGCTTGGGAGGAGTGAAGGGTAGGACCAGCCATGGTGGGTTCAGCCAACAGGCAACCAGAGCAGGGAGATGAAATAGCTTCTGGGAACCTGAAATGACTTTTGATTTAAATATGGTAAAAAGCACCCAAAGAAGAAGAAAGAACAATATCAGCAAAAAAAACCCAACCTAAACTCTCACCTGTTTTTGGAAATGTTTTAAGAGGGAACACACACGCACGCACGCACGCACGCACAAACACACACACACACATGAGACAGAGAGAAAGAGACAGTCAGAGAGAGAGGGATACCTGTTTCCCACAGAAAACACCAGGAGACAAAAAAAACCCTGGGTAAGCGTGACTAGGAGTGAGTGGCATTGAGTTGGCCACACCCAGCCAGGTTTTGTGGCTCCCGGAGAATTTTATTCTGTGGGAAATGGGTCCAAATGGGTATTTGAGTGTTTAAGGTTGCAGACCTCTGACCTGGGGTGTATACATTGAAAGGACTCTCACAATCTATGCTGCCTTTCTGTAAATTAGAAGGTCAAAAAGAAATAATTTCAATAAGTCTATCTAAAGAGACAACTACAAAGAAATAAGATTAGGATTCAAATCACATATATCAAAAGTACATATCAAAGAGGTAGCAGCTGCCTCTCATGAAGCTGTGGGTTATATGCTTAGCAAGTAGTCCAAAATTTGGTGAACAGTCAAAATCATAACAATTTTGTGATTTATTCAGAATCGCGCTAAACTGCATTTTAATTGTTCAGTATGATATCGTTATATTTGCATGGATAAACCGGAAATGTTTATTATTTTATTCCTTTCATTCAGAAAACCAAATTGGAAACTGGCTGGAAGGTCATAACAATATTCATTGGAATCCAAGATCTCTGCAACTATTGCAAAGATATTGTAAGTTTTTAGAATGTTTATAAGTTGTGGTGAATGATTAATGTTGCAACTTTATACTAGAAAAAACCAAGTCCCGTAACTGAACTACAAGTACAAGTATAGAACTCAGTTGGAAGTTGTGACAATATTTGCACAATAATACCAGAGAGATTACTGTATTTTTCAGACTATAAATTGCACTGGTGTATAAGACTCACCAAAATTTCAAACAGGTAAGTAAGGAAAAAAAGTTTTGTCTTCCCCGGATCCCAGAAGTACTTTGCAAGCCTCCCCAACCCTCAGTGCACCCCATTTTTTGCAAAAACAGCCCATTATAACCCAATGTTTTTGCAAAAATGGGGTGTGCAGAGGGTTTGGGAAGCCTGCAGAGTGCTTCTGGGGGCTGGGGGAAGGCAAAAACACCTGTTTTTGTGAAAAACTGTCTGTTTTTCACCAGTTTTTTCACAAAAACGGGGGTGTTTTTGCCTTCCCCCAGTCCCCAGGAGCACTCTGCAGGCCTCCCAAATCTTCTGTGTATCCCATTTTTGTGAAAAGTGGGCCCAGTTTTTGCAAAAATGGGAGATGTGAGCAGAGCTTCAGGCCAAAAATGACTGTGTTTGGTGTATAAGATGCACCAACATTTCCATCCTCTTTTAGAGAGGGAAAAAGGTGTGTCTAATACTCTGAAAAATACGGTAGTTATATAATTTGAAGTAATTTTCTGGAATGAGGATAAAGCTTCAGGTATAAACTGAAAGGTGATCACTTTTTTCTCCCACCTACTTTATTCCATCCATGGTTGGATTGCAATTTTTTACAAACTCGTGGCAATTAACTGATAAACTCTCTCTTCACTCTGTAATTCTCCTGGGCTAATTTGATTCTTCGCAAGTGCCAGATTTGCACAGGGGAAAAAAAAATGAGGGCAGCTGTCTTTAGTATGCTATCTCAGATTAGTTCCAGAAACATTAGAACAAGAAAAGAAAATTAGGGAACCTCCTAGCTTTTCAGAAGTTGCATAATGTAGCTCCTGGTATCAAGCTAATGTTTCTGACACCGGTATTCATGTACCATGATGAAAAGTGAGTAACTGATATTTTCTTCTTTAAACTTTGGAAAATGTCAACAGTGGCTTGATAATATCTATTTTCTTGTTAGGAAATATAGTAAATGTATTTTTGCTTACAAATATACAAA
The DNA here is from genome assembly GCF_031021105.1 of Erythrolamprus reginae. NCBI lineage: Eukaryota > Metazoa > Chordata > Lepidosauria > Squamata > Dipsadidae > Erythrolamprus > Erythrolamprus reginae. The sequence goes on from NC_091950.1 coordinate 354,583,359, forward strand.
CTGAGCATTTTTTTAAAAAAAATGTAGATACTTAATCTCTAAAAGTATGCTGGTTGAAGTCAGGTTTATATATACATACATACATACATACATACATACATACATACATACAAACATATATGTTTTCGTAGATTTTCACGGGTACAGGTATGACGGTCTTGGCATATTTGGGTTTCTTCCCATGTCGCCAGAAATTTCCAAATCCTACACGGGAAGAAACCTGAATATGCCAAGACCGTCATATACATACATATATATATATATGTGTGTGTGTGTGTATATATATATATATGTCACATGTTTAAGCTGAATTTGAAAATTAAGGGAGCCAGCTGCAGAGCAACTGAATTTTGATCAAATGACCACATCGATGCTGCAACTGTCATATGAAAAAGGGTCATAAATCATTTTTTTCGGGGCCATCGTAACTTTGAACAGTTATGGAATGAACTGTTGTAAGTTGTGAACTTCATTGAGGTGGCCAGATGACTAAGATTGTGCATTATATATATATATATATGTGTGTGTGTGTGTGTGTGTGTGTATGTGTGTGTGTGTGTGTGTGTATATATATATATATATATATATATTTTCGTAGATTTTCACGGGTATATGTATGTAGATTGTTCTGAGTTCGGGTTTTGCCCCATGTAATAATTTGAGTGTCTATGCGACGTTTCGGTGAAATCACATTCACCATCATCAGGCTGAAGTTTCAAGCTTCCATATTTACAACAGCACGAAGCTTGAAACTTCAGCCTGATGATGGTGAATGTGATTTCACCGAAACGTCGCATAGACACTCAAATTATTACACGGGGCAAAACCCGAACTCAGAACAATCTACATATATAGATATAGATATAGATATAGATATAGATATAGATATAGATATAGATATAGATATAGATATAGATATAGATATAGATATAGATATAGATATAGATATAGATATAGATATAGATATAGATATAGATATAGATATAGATATAGATATAGATAGATAGATAGATAGATAGATAGATAGATAGATAGATAGATAGATAGATGATAGATAGATAGATAGAGATAGATAGATGATAGATAGATAGATAGATAGATAGAGATAGATAGATAGATAGATAGATAGATGATAGATAGATAGATAGATAGATAGATAGATGATAGATAGATATGTCATATGTTTTTGCTGAATTTGAAAATTAAGGTATATGTATATATGTATATGTATATGTATACGTATACGTATGTGTGTACATACATATACACACACAAACACACACACATACACACATATATATTGTCCAACCTTTAACACATTTTTTCCTCTTTGTTAAGAACTGCCAAGTAGGTATATCTGAGCTCTTTCTGTAAACTGAAGTGTCTGACCTTACAAAAACTAGCAACAGTTCTAACCTTGGAGGATTAAATAGAAATTAGCTTAAGTGATTTATTCTTTCCATTCCCTGCCCTTGCCTGAAGACCTAACACAACATTTTAACCCTGCCAAACTAAATGCAGTTACATCCTCCCACGGAAAACATTCTGTTATATTTAGTAATTATAATTTTTCTTTTAAAAAATTTGGATGGATGAATTTAGCATTTAAATGCCTGAGGGTATTTAGTAAGTCTATAGGTAGTCCTCTACTTAGGGCCACAATAGGGCCCAAAATTTATGTTGCTGACACATTTGTTAAGTGGGCTTTGCCCTATTTTACAACCACAGTTGTTAAATGAATCATTGCAGTTGTTAACAGTGTTCCCTCTAATTATTTTGGGGGGGTGGGCGTAAAAGTATAGTGTCTGAGTGGCAGTCCCTTTGGGACTGGGTGGCACAGAAATATTAAATAAACAAACAAACAAACAAACAAACAAACAAAGAAACAAATAAAAAACCCACCCTGTTTTGCCTCAGAGAATTTCAAAATAAAATACTGTACTGTGTGTCTATAACAGTGAGCTCATAATAGGGCAACTCTATCAATATCAAAATGCCACTTAAATAGTTGAGCTAGTTTCAAACTAGATTTTGATTTTCTTTCTCTCTTCCTTACTCCCATTCTTTTTCTTTCTCTTTTCCTTCCTCTCTTTTTTCTATCTGTTTCTCTCTCTTCCTCTCTTCCTCTCTCTCTCCTTCCCTCTCACTCTTTCCCTCTCGGCTTCTGGGCAGATTTGAAAAACTCTGAGTTGATGATGATTTTTAAGTGAGCGATTGCTCACTGCTCAGCTTAGAGGGAACTATGGTTGTTAAGTTAGGCTTAGGACCAGATTACTTACAGGACCGCCTTCTGCCTCATGTATCCTAGCAGTTGGTTAGGTCCCTCAGAGTTGGTCTTTTCCAGGTCCTGTCAGCTAGGCAATGCCGCCTAAGGGGGGATGGCAGGGCCTAGCGTAAGAGCCTTCTCCGCTCTGGCTGTTTGGAATCAACTCCCTCCAGGTATTTGTACTGCCTCCACCTTCCAGACCTTCTGCGAGGCTTTAAAAACTCACCTTTGCCAGCAGGCTTGCAACCATTGAGTGTTACTCCTAGCTCTGGCCAACGATTAGAATGTATATGGGATGAATGTGGGTGATTGTTTTTGTTGAGTCTGTATATATTACCATGTAAATAGTTGCCTGAGGTGAATGCTGTTACCAGGCAGATTGAAAAGAATAGGACGCGTCTGATTGGCTCAGACGCAGCACAGCTCTTTTGGGCGCGAGCCTTAAGAGTATAAATAGAGCCGAGTTTCTCATTGCCGGCTGGTGAGTTCCCAGCTGATTGTCACTTGCGGAAAGAGCTGAATAAAGGGAACCACCGTTTAGCAATTCGTCTGGCGTCTCAATACTTTTCAGTTTTAATGAACTGGGGTTTAAGATCTGATTTTTAAGCTTAGATTTCTTATATATTATATTATTGTATTTATTTTTGTTGTGATCTGCCCTAGAGTCTGCGGAGAAGGGTGGCATAGAAATCTAATAAATAAATAAATAATAAAATGATAAACATGGCTGTCAAGTGAATCTGGCTTCCTCGTTGACCTTGCTTGTCAAAAAAGGTTGCAAAAGATGATCACATCACTCTGGGACACTGCAACCCATCATAAATACGAGCCAGCTGCAGAGCAACTGAATTTTGATCACATGACCACATCGATGCTGCAACTGTCATATGAAAAAGGGTCATAAATCATTTTTTTCGGGGCCATCGTAACTTTGAACAGTTATGGAATGAACTGTTGTAAGTTGTGAACTTCATTGAGGTGGCCAGATGACTAAGATTGTGCATTGTCTTTCTAGCCCAGCTTTTAGTTCATTATTACCTGCATCATTGTCTGGTTGAGTTACAACATAGGACCGTACATGAATCCCATGTCATTTTTTCCAGTAGGGAGTCAACTTCCAAGAACAGTCACATATTTGAATTCATAGAATCCGCAACAATTCACTGAACCTTTCCTTTTCTATAATCAGTAAACAGCCTCTTTCTGTGTCTCCTCCCAATTAGAACCACTATTCAGCGGCAAACTTTTCAGATCATGTTCAAGAAGCGCTTGACTTGCTTCATACAGAGGTAGGTAGGCGGTTGTTGCTCGGAGAACATCTGTTCATTTTGTCTTACACAATCGTCCATTTTAATTTATTTTTGCTGATTCTTGTTCAAAAGCCATATGTCGCATGCTTTCGATTAAGGTCACATCTCACTCCATCTGCAAGGGGACTGCATTTTCTCAATACTCAAGGGGCATTATTTTATTGCTGTAATAAAATAATGTAATTATTCTTCCTTGTGTGGTCAACTGCAAAATAGAGCATTACAAATACACTTACATGTGTATCATAGGACCCAGTATAAAAATCCTAATGTTTTAATTTTACAGTCTCTTTTTCACTGGGTTTTGCTAGGGAAGTGATGGTAAAACTTTTTTTCCTGGGGTGCTGAAAGAGCATGGCCACATGCTATTGCACATTTGCGAGTGTCCATACCCATAATTCAATGCCCCAGGAGGGCAAAAACAGCTTCCCATGCCCCTTAGAGGCATTCTGGAGGCCAGAAATGGCCTGTTTCCCCAACCTCTGGTGGGCCCAGTAGATTTGTGTTTTGCCCTCCTCAGGCTCCAAAAGCTTCTGTGGAGCTGAGGCAGGTTAAAAATGCCCTCTCCCATCCGCCGGAGGCTCTCTGGAAGCCAAAAACACCCTCCGAGAGCCTCTGTGTGAGCCAAAAATCAGCTAGCCATCACACACATGCACGTTGGAGCTGAGCTAGGACAACGGCTCACGGGCCAGCAGATATGACTCCACATACCACCTGTGGCATTCGTATCATAGGTTTGCCATCACTGTGCTAGGGCATTTTTATGGAGTAGCCTGTAAATTGGAGAGGATTGGAAATGTGGTTTTGTAGTTGCGATAATAAAAGGATATCTTGCATACAAGCCAAGGAATCATAGGTTTCAGTGCTTAATGGAATGTAATTAAATGTAAATAGGAAGAGATATTTTTTTTAGTGAATACTGTCATTCGCTAAAATCAATAGAAGTGAACTTAGCATATTCTCTTTGCCCTAAATGATTACTTGCTAGTCCCAATCTTTCCTGACCCGATCCATCTAAATAAATTGGATTGTAACTCCATTATCTGTGATATAATGGAATAAAAACATGTCCATGCAGAGATAGGAATGTGAAGCGAATGCAAAGGGAATCTGGTGAAACCTGATAGGAGGCAAATTAAATTTGACAGCAGCTTTGAAACTGCTATAGAACAGATGCAAGCTCTGTGTTACATGTAATGCAATTTGGGTAATTAACTCCTTTCCTTTTCAGGTACCTAAAGCTCTGGTTAACCTGGTGGAGGTGATGGATCTTCTCCCTATAAGAAAACTGTTTCTAGATAGCAGATTACCATGTGCTGCGCACTTAGCACAGTAAGGCACTCTTGCATCCCAGTTATTATTTTATATAAAAACCAGGAGTGGGCTGTTCCAGGTTCACCCGGGTTCGGGTGATCCTCTAGCAAAGATTCTGCGTGATTTGTGATTCGGAAAACCCCCAAATTCCATTCCTGGCTGGCTCTACCTGCCCTGCCCCTCCCACCCCTCTCTGTGTGGCCAGTTTTGGATGGCAGGTAAGTGTAGGCCCCACAAGGAGGCTCAGGGAGGATGAAAAATGGGCATCCCGGAGGCTCCAGAAGGTCTGAAGTGGGCTCATTTCTGGCTTCCAGAGGGCTTCTGGAGCCCAGTGGGGGCTGTTTTTGCCCTCTCAGTGGCTCAAAAAAAGCCTCCAGAGCCCAGGGAGGGCAAACGCCCCCCCCCCAAAAAAAAAAATTTCAGAGGGAGAAAATACCCCTCCCTCCACCATGATGCAGGAGGCCAACTAGGCTACACCCACCATAGCCACATACACCCAGCAACCGGGCAGAGAACCTGCTGCTAAATTTTTTGAAGCCCACCCTGTTATGTAAGTAAAATACCCGGCGGCAGATTGACAGACCCGGCTGGGAAATTCAAGCAGCTGTCAAGCTGCGCCTCCAAAGGAAAAATCTTTAAGAGGAACCTCAAGCTGTGCCACTTTCTTTGCTTTTTGTATCGGGTTGCTTTTCTTATATTTTGTTACTTTGAGGTACGTTCCAGCCAATCTTAAATAAACAGATCAAGGCTACAACGTGGTCTTCCATTATTTCCAAACTAAATACACCCCAATAAAGACCACTAGTTTCCAATGACTAGTTCTGAAATTTAATGACTAAAAGAGAATTGCAACATACTTAAACTTACACATAGCCTTTACAACTAATATAACACAGAAAAATGTCCCACCTAAGATTACATTAAAATTCAACCACATCTCATTTTGCTGATGTATTTTCTCTGCTAAATCATGATTCAACATATATCTTTAAAAATAAACTTGAGATATTGCAGTACTTGGTCTTTCCTGTGATTAAACTGGCTACCTTATTTTATTTATTATTTATTTATTGGATTTGTATGCCGCCCCTCTCCGCAGACTCGGGGCGGCTAACAACAACAATAAAACAGTATATAACAATATCCAATACTAAAAACAGTTAAAAGCCCATTATATAAAAACCAATCATACATACAGACATAGCATGCATAAAATTGTATATCTCAGTTCCCCCATGCCTGGCGGCAGAGGTGGGTTTTAAGCAACTTTCGAAAGGCAAGGAGGGTGGGGGCAATTCTAATCTCTGGGGGGATCCAATACAACCTGGTCATTCACTCATTCAGATTTCTCTTGCACAAGTAAGACCTGCATGCTAAGTGCTGCTGTTTTGCATTTCATTACTTTATGTTCTCCCCCATTTCTTTACTTCTCCTTAGCATTCGATGGCCACTGAACACATCTGGTTCTTATTAAATTGATCCTCTCCCTGTTGAATAGTTATTTCTCAAGCTCAGCAATTTTAAGCTGTGTGGACTTCAACTCCGACAATTGCCCCAGCCAGAGTTGAAGCTCACACAGCTTAAAGTGTTGCTGAGGTTGAGAAATACTGTTCTAAAGAATTGGGCGGGGGGAGGTATTTTGGATTGCTGATGCTTCTTTTTGAGCTTTTGCTATATAAATTATAGAAATTGCAGCCTTATTCCAGAGTAGAGGGAAATTTTATACTCTAGATTTCATTTAACAAACAAAATGTCAATCATGACACTCAAGAGGCTAAATAATAGATATTCAGATACTTTCGTTGAACTAAAAGCAGGGATAACCTTGTGGGGAATTGTCTGTGTTTGCAGCGTGACACTCCCTGGCTTTTGTCACATCTTGCCCCTAGAAAATAACTAGTGCACAACAAGGTCTTCAATGTGTTGGGAGCATATTGCTTTGCTGGCAGCTCTTGCTTCATAAAAGGATAAGCCCAGAAATAAGAATGGCTAGAATCGAAACACCTGAATTTTTAATAACATTTTACCATTCATCATTAAGGAGAGACCACTACTAAAAACCTCATATTTCTTTGATCAAATAAAGTATATACGGTAGATATCTTCTTCCTTACTAGAGAAACTATTTGCTTTATGACTGCATCAGTCTTTTGTTTGCTTGTTTGTCCCATATAAGCCTTTTCTTCCTATATTTTCATATGCAGAGATCAGTGCAGTTGCCTTCTTTCCCTTAAAGAAGGCTCATTAGATCTCCTGGTGATGGAGGAAGCAATCAAAGCTTATCAGGTAGGAGTGCCATGAATCAATACTGCCATTTTGTGGATTGTCTATTATACACTCTTGTCATCTTGTTTCTAATATAACATTATACGTTACATTTGAAGGTTATATACTACATAATGTAAAGATACCATGTACCTCAATATGCTATGTTATAATCTAAAAATCCAGTTTTTAGATCAGGAGGGTCAAAGTCAAGTCCCACGGGCCAGATCGGCCTGTGATGCCTCTACCAGCAAAAATTGAGCTTGGGAGAGCTACTTGAGACCCTCCCAGGCTTCGTTTTCACTGGCAGAAGATTACAGGAGGCCATCATGACCAAAAACTGAGCCTCAACGGTGACGTAGAGCTGGCCATGCCCACTCTGGCCATGCCTACTCCAGCTGTGCCCATCTGGCCCCCCAAGGTCAAACACAACCCTCATGAAGCCCTCAATATAATTGAGATTGATGCCCCTATTTTAGATCATGAATTGTTTTGATTCAAAAACAAAAGATTAATCTCTTCTTGCTTGACTAATGGGAATTACTCAAGGAATTGAAGGATGGATCTTTATATTTCTTTCTTTCACAGAGCAAAATACAAAAACTAATTAAGAGTCATAAATATGATACTCGAGAAGATTTTACAGTTGTACTACAGCCATTCCTCCGAAATATTTCATTACCTGTTTTACAGGTATGTTCCAAATTCCAATTTGTTTCTTTTTTTGTTCGTCTGTACCAGAACAATTCTTCCAAGGTAAATACAAAACAATAATACCAGCAACAATAGCAATAATAATAATAATAATATCTTCATTTTGTACTATTTAAGGTGTTGTACATAATATTTCCATTCCCTATTTTCCTACAATGAGTATCCACAGAATCAAAGTAAATTTAATGTAGATGCATATATCTAAGAGATCCTGAAAATGCAAATGTAACATTATTTTGATATGTTTGGACTGAATTACAGACTCTGGGAAACATGCTTTATGAACTCATTCAACCATAAATAGAAAATGGCCTATAGAAACAAATCTGATCTGTAGAAGCATTGAAATTTCAGCCATTGCTACAGTACAAACTCATGGATCATTCATAATATTATCCAAGCAGAATCACATAACTATTTTCTAAAATATTGAGTATCTGGTGTGCTTTGAATCAATCTCCTAGTTTTCTTTGCCTTATATTTACTTACATTAGATATATTAACAACATAAAAATAATGACAATATTTTCTTCATTTTCAGGATGGGCGAATAGATACCTCATTCTTTGCACCAGACTGTTTTCATTTTAGCCAAAAATCACATTCCCAACTTTCCAGAGCTCTCTGGAACAATATGGTGAGGCACCTACTTCAGGGAATAATTCAGTTTTGAAATGGCTGTATTGTTTTATTTGATCAATGTGTACATTCCTATCCAAAACCCTACTTTTATTTCTGATAATAAAGTGATAACTTACTATCAAGACTAGTGAATCTAGTTGAAAGTCAATGCTAAGGACTATAATTTTCTCTTCATCCCCATTATATCTTGACTTCTTTTTCTACTCCACTCTTAGATAAATCTTGGGTAAATGCTGTATTTTGTTCTCAGAATTTTATAGGATATCCTGCAAGAAGATATTCTATTTGTAACCTTTATATTTGCTCATTGCTTTTTTAAATGTCTTTTTCTTATTACATAAAATCTGTGAAAGCAGTAAATGAAACAGTTGCATGAGATCTTAAATAAAATAACTACATAATCAAATCTTTCTTTTAACCTCCAGCTTCAACCTGTTGGAGAAAAAGATGTTTCCTTCAATTTTATGGATAACATAACACTAAGTTGCCCAACCCCGGTAAGCACAATACTGTTTTCTTCTAATGCAAGGGGTTGTGTGGGAATGAACAATTTGGAGATCAAAGCAACATCCAATAATGTTTGAATGTCAGCTTAACAGTTCATGCTTAAAACAGATGTCCTTTGATGATCTTGATTTTTGAAGACCAAGCAAATTTTCGAGTAACTTTTCTGTTGAAGGTGGAAACTCTTGGTTCTATTCCTCAACTATTAGACTGAAATTCTAGACAATTTTACCACAAAATGTAATGCACCTTACTTCTGATTCTAAATAGCATGTATAAGATTACACTTTTATCTTTTAATAAATTTATATCCTGTAGATCTCATATCCATGTACTAGTTGGGGGAAAGATCAAAAGCAACGTGAGGAAATATTATTTCAATGAAAGAGTAGTAGATCCTTGGAACAAACTTCCAGCAGACGTGGTTGGTAAATCCACAGTAACTGAATTTAAACATGCCTGGGATAAACATATATCCATCCTAAGATAAAACACAGGAAATAGTATAAGGGCAGACTAGATGGACCATGAGGTCTTTTTCTGCCGTCAGTCTTCTATGTTTCTATGTTTCTAGATAAAATATATTTCAGTGGCATTATTATACAGGAAAAAAACCCCATCATAGCTTATTCATAATAAATAGGCATAACTGCAGCATAATACAGATATTTAAAATTAGGTTTTTATTTTATTTGATCTTATCAGCTAATCAATGGCATTTGCCCAAATCTTCTTTAATCTATGGGATTTCATGATGGAATAAGGCTGCTCTACTTAATGTCATGGGGAAATATCCTTGGATTTTCTAGCCCAAATTATAGGCAAGATGGCCAAATACTTTATGGCTAAGCAATGTATTGGTTAGATATCACAGTGTTTCCACACATTGGCAATTTTAAGATACATGGACTCATACTCATATTCCCAAAATTCTCAAAACAGATGGGGAAATTCATCTTAAAGGCACCAAAGTTGAGAAACATTGGACTAGAACTATAGAGAATTAGCTTCATTCTGAGACATGAAAGATGAGCTCCATGCTACCTCTCAGCCCACACTACCTCTCTGGGTATTGCTGTCAGGAAATAAAAATAGAGGGGAAAGTACTATTCTTGATGTGTTGAGCTCTCGGAGGTATTACAAAGCCAACAAATAATAAATAGCCTCCCACACAACATGAGGCAAATGGAGCAAATAATATTTTTTCTATCTATTTGCATGTTAGGTGTAAATGCAATTAGCTTACATCTGTTAAAATTTATGATGTTTTTTTCCAGTGAGACATACTGTACAGTTTAAAACGTAACACAATAAAACCACAAAGATAGATTGGTTAATACTGTATTTCTTTTTTTAAAAAATGGGCAGGGGAATAGCACTCATTTTGGGTTGTTACAACATTTAGTGTAGTAGCATAATCTGAAAAGTGTTTCTTTACAAGGCAAGAGCGTTTGAGAGATTTGTTTGCATCTGTGCAGTGCCTACATTTGAATGTTGGAAGGAGGCGTCTTTTCCACTCTTCATGCACAAAGCAGCAAATCGTTCTGAGCAAACACTCCTATCTGACCTTTGATAAGTGTTTAGGGAAATGGGATTCTTCATACTGGTAGCAGCAGAAAGTGAGCATAGCTTGAGACACAGGTTAATGGGAAATTTAAGGCCTGCTATAGCATGTAAAATGTTCTAACATAGACTGCAAAATATTATTAGAATTTGGATTATTAAACTGCCTGTAATTCTAAATTTCGTCTTAACTGCCCAATTTTATGCGTCACATAAGCCAGCTATTACTCTTTTGCATTATTTGTGTATTATGTCAATGAAGTGATGTCTTTTTTTGTCACCAAATAGCCAACTTGCAGCACTGTGCAATATGTTGGATTGGTTGACAAGCGATATGATGAAACGATATAAACTTTTTTTTCACACAAAAGATTCCAAACGTTTTGCATTTTGCATCTTAATACCCTGTTTTCCCCAAAATAAGACATCCTCTTGATAATAAGTCCAATCAGGCTTTTGAGTGCACGCCAAGCGCTTATTTCAGGATTCAAAAAATATAAGACAGGGTCTTATTTTCGGGGAAATACTGTACTTATTTGAAGTGGTCTCATTATGGAAGCTTTTCTCAGTTCAAAACTTCCAGTTTGCCTCCATTATTCTAATAGGATGATTCCAAAATGGCCCCCTTTTTGTGAGGGAAACATTATTTGCAGCATTTCCATTGCTAGACTTACAGTACATACTTAACTGCAGTCAAGTGGCTTGAAGCTATGCTTCTGTTTTTCTCTATTGGAATTTTGAAGCTTGGCATTCATGTTCTTTCTCTATTAGCAACAACCTTTCCTGCTTACCTTCAAAAACAGCAATGCCACAAATCCTCCAGGAAACCCTACCAAGTTTCCAGACCAGGTAATCCCTTTATTATTTACTGTGCATTATTTATCTTAACATAATCATGGTTTCTGGTATGCACAGGATGCTTTCACATCCATACAGTTTTGTAACAACATTTTGAAAGTGATGATCCAGCATCTCAAAAGTAACTCAGTAGGCTTCATGCCTAACAGGGGCCTAGAATTTAGGTTGCCATGCTCTTATTTCAGCATCTTTAACCAAAGATGCTGAAATACCAAACTGTTTTTCAATCGTGGGCAAGAGTAATAAATAGTGCTGGATATTATTCTGTTCCTGACATCCCAAGGATGAATCAGTAATTTCAAGTTGCTTCTTGAAGCACAGAAATAGGATGTGGACATCCCTTTGAAACACAAGTTGCTTCTAGATTGCAATATAGCTTCAATATATAAAGCTCTACATGTCATTGGACCAGATTACTTATGGGACTGCCTCCTGCCACATGAGTCCCAGCAACCAGTCAGATCCCACAGAGTTGGCCTTCTCCAGGTCCCGTCAACTAGGCAATATTGCCTGGCGGGTCCTAGGTGCAGAGCCTTCTCTGTGGGGGCCCCAGCCCTCTGGAATCATCTCCCCCCCCAGAGATTCGTACTGCCCCCATCCTCCTTGCCTTCCGCAAGAATTTGAAGACCTATTTGTGCCGGCAGGCCTGGGGACATTAGACATCAGCCCCCGCCGATGAATGGAACATTTGCTGTTGTTAGAATGAGAGTGACTTGTTTTGTAATAAATTAGGTTTTTAGATTGGTCTCAGATTAGTTAGCTTAGTTTTAAATAATTGGATTTAGGATGTTTCGTATTGTTTTTTATATGCTGTAAGCTGCCCCGAGTCCCCAGAGAGGAATGGCATATAAATCCAATCAACCAACCAATAAATAAATAAATAAATATTACAACTATAGAAATCATTTCCAGTGATATGTTGGCTGAATTTTGTTTTTAAGAATTGGGGGAGCAATCTGCCATGTTCTGTACAGACTGAATCCAGAGAAGTTCCCATATCAGGTGAGAAATAACTGCTTGTAATAATAATAATAATAATAATAATAATAATAATAATAATAATAATAATAATAACAACAACAACAACAACAACAAACAACAATAACAATAATAACAACAACAAAACAACAGCAACAATAATAATAATAATAATAATAATAATAATAATAATAATAATAATAAAATGTATTCTCCTCTCTTAGTGCACATTTATGTAAAATGTTGGGGCTTGGGAAGAAAGTGACAACAAACATATGTAGTTTTTTATTTTCTTTTTCTATTTTTATAATCTTAAGCAATCTAGTGACTGTATTTTTCTGCTCATATTTTACTAACAATGAATGTTTAAACTTAGCTATATGTTTAAACTGTATGTTCAGGGTTGGTATGGATGAAAGTAGAGCATACAATGAGACTCCTTAAATCCCATTGACTATGGAATTTCAGCTGCCTAATAATATGCAAGATGGTCCCCAAAGAGAAAATTAATTGCCAAATTGGGCAACAAAGATAATGAACAATCTGGAGAACATAAGGCATATTTAGGTTGTAGTTTAGCAAACTAGGTCAGTGCTTAATATTATTGATCTGCCTGTTATATTCTTTTATTTTTGTACAACGCAGTCCTATGCAAGATTAAATGGAAATAGGCCCAAATTATGTGTACTATAAAGTGACCAGATTTTAAGATTGGGAAAGAGGGACACCATGGGTGTGGGGGGAGGCTAAAGAAAGTTTAGCCCAAAAAAATTAGAATCTTTTTCTCTCTCTCTCTTTTCCTCCCACTTTCTCTCTCTCCCTTCCTTCTTCTTTCTTTCTCTTTCTCCCCCTCTCTCTTTCTCTCTCTCTCCCTTTCTTTCTGTTTCTCTATTTCTTCCTCTTTTCTCTCTCTTTCTCCATTTCTCTCCTTCTCTCCCCCTCCCTCTTTCATTCATTCTTTCTCTCTTTCTTTCTCTCTCTTTCTTTCTTTCTCTCTCTCTTTCTCTCCCTCTTTTTTCTCTCTCTCCCTCCTTCCCTCCCTCTCTTTCTTTCTCCCTTCCTTCCTCTCCTCCTCTTCCTCCCCCCCCCCCATGAACCCAGCCTCTTCCCTTGGGCTCAGTAGGTGCTCTGGCCCAGGAGCAACTTCACATGGAGAGAGGGGGCGGAGCTTCCACTGCTCCTTCGGGCTCAGAGGCTGACAGGCGGGATGTCTGCAGCACAGGAGCCACCCGCCTTCCCTGCCCCGATGGTGCCTGGGTGAAGGCGAAGGTGGGAGAGGAGGCGGGATGGGGGAAACAGGCGAGCAAAACCCTGCACAGCTGGCGGGAAGTAAGCGCAGAGACCTCCAGCTAAGCTGGGTTGGGGCGGGGAGGGTGAGGCAGCAGTGGAGAGCTTGGAATCCCCTCCCTCCAGCCTCTTCCCAAGGGGGCTGGTTGGGAGAAAGAAAAAGCGGGACATTTTTCAAAGGATGCAGGATGCAGGACAAGATGAAAAAGTGTGACTGTCCCGCTGACGTCTGGTCACACTAGTCTAGTAAGATCTATGCCCTGGTAAGGATATTGGAACTCATTAGCTTTAGAAGTGCTCAACTTAACTTTTAAGTTATACCTCTCGCTACAACATGTTTAGCCTATCAGGATATTAAACTGGGTATGTCTAGTCTAACGAAAAGAAGAACTAAGGGTGACATGATAGCAGTTTTCTAATACACTATTTGAGGGCCTGTCACAAAGAAGAAGGAATCAACCTATTCTCCAAAGTACCTGAAGGCAGGACAAGAAGTAATAGATGGAAACTCATAAAGAAAGAGATCCAATTTAATCCAAATTTCCTGACAGTGTGAACAATTAATCATTCAAATAGTTTGCCTCTGGAAGTTGTAGGTGCTCCATCATTGGAAGTTTTTAAGAAGAGATTGGAAAGTCTTTTGTTTGAAATAGTATAGGGTCTCCTCCTTGAGCAGGGAGTTGGACTAGAAGATTTTCAAGGTCGCTTGCAGCTCTGTTATTTTGCATTCAGTATATGATATTCTCCTCCCCCAATTTTATTTCTATTATTTTTAGTCCACAGGCTGCAGCCAGCTGACATTCGAGTGATAGCAGCTCTTGGTGATTCAATGATGGTAAGTATGTCCACATTTTCAGTAATGCTGTTATTCCTAAGAATCTAAGAATGCCATCTTATTAAAATGACATCAAACACAAAACACCAAGAATAAACATGAAAGGCCTACAAGATTTAAGAACAAGAGGAGGATTCGGTTTACCCAACTTAGAAATATACCACCAAGCCACTAAATTACTATGGATTAAAGAATGGGTCAACCTTGAAAATCCTAGAATTTTAACAATAGAAGGCCACGATATAAATGAAGGATGGCACGCAAATTTGTGGGAAAAAGAACATTCAAAACATACTCAGTTTAAACAGCACCAAATTCGGAATACACTATTGACACACTGGCGGAAAGTCAGGAAAAAACACTACAGTGATCCCCCGCTCGTTGCGAGGGTTCCGTTCCAGGAGCCCCCGCAACGAGCGGGTTTTCGCGAAGTAGCGATGCGGAAGTAAAAACACCGTCTGCGCATGTGCAGACGGTGTTTTTACTCCCACAGCGCTAGCGAGGAGCCGAAGATTGGGGGCGGGGCGGCTGTTTGCCGCCGGCATGGAGGGCTTCCTAGCAGCCCCCCAAACCCGGGTTGGGGGTCCGGGGGGTGCTGGCTCTCGGCGCTTTTGAGCTGAGTCCGGAAGCGAATTCGCTTCCGGACTCAGCTCAAAAGCGCCGATAGCAAGCGGCAAGGAACGGCTTGTCTCGGCGCTTTCGAGCTGACCGGACTCAGCTCAAAAGCGCCGAGACAAGCCGTTCCTTGCCGCTTGCTATCGGCGGTTTTGAGCTGAGTCCGGAAGCGAATTCGCTTCCGGACTCAGCTCAAAACCGGCGATACCAAGCGGCAAGGAACGGCTTGTCTCGGCGCTTTCGAGCTGACAGCTCGAAAGCGCCGAGACAAGCCGTTCCTTGCCGCTTGCTATCGGCGGTTTTGAGCTGAGTCCGGAAGCGAATTCGCTTCCGGACTCAGCTCAAAACCGGCGATACCAAGCGGCAAGGAACGGCTTGTCTCGGCGCTTTCGAGCTGACAGCTCGAAAGCGCCGAGACAAGCCGTTCCTTGCCGCTTGCTATCGGCGCTTTTGAGCTGAGTCCGGGAGCGAATTCGCTCCCGGACTCAGCTCAAAAGCAGCGAGAATGAACGGCGTGGGCGGGCGAAGGGCGGGCGGCAGCGAGGAGTTTGCGTGGGCGGTGGGGAAACTCCTCGCTGACGCCAGCAAGAGGGGGAAGACCCAGGGAAGCCGCTGCCATCTACGCATGCGTGCCCGGCACGCATGCGTAGATGGTATTTTTGACTTCCGGGTTGAAAAATAGCGAAGTACCCTGTTCGCAATGGTTGGGGACGCAATAAACGGGGGATCACTGTATAATGAAATACCCAGATGGCTATCCACACTAGAAGCTCAAATTCATCCAAATATAATTAGCCAAGTACAAAAAATAACCTACGAAGTCCTATTAACCCTGCTGTTCTGTTCGGGTCTGTGAGACCCGAAATCAAGGTTTGAGACCCTGTAAAAAATTTTCCCTGCATATCTGAAACTTGAAATTTCATGACTTTTCATCATTTCAGGGGTTCTCTCTATGAGAATTTTTTTTGGGGGGTGGGAGATTTCTTTCTTGCTGAAAAAAAAAACCTCCCTAATGTTATGTTCCCGGGTCACCCTGACCCGGACCGAAAACTCTTCATTTGCAGTGCTTATGTTTGGTCTTTTTGAAAGCTTTTTTCACTTGGAAAGTAGTCTGAACATTTCTTCACACAATGGAATGAAAATTGAACTGAAAAAATTAATCCTTATTGGTTTATTTTGCCCATAAATGTGCCTCCCCCCCCGTTTTTGTGAAAGTTTTTTCAATTTATGGATAGTTTTGCTTGCAAAATGCAGTCTATTTTACTGGAGTTGGTGTGGGAATGGTACCTTGAACATTTCTGAATATAAGAAAAATATAAAGGAACTGAAAAAAATGATTCTTACTGTTTTTTTAACATCAGAAATAAGGCCTCCCCCCCCCCTGGCTGCTTGCAACAATTTTCACTTTTTATTTTTTTATGCTCCAAATCCGAAATATTCTTTAAAATCTTACGCATTCATTTACTCAATTTAACAATGCTGATCATCAAAAAAATATTTGTGGGGGTGGGGGAAAAATTTTTTTCTTGGCAAAAAAAAAGTCACATTTACTCTGTTCGGGTCATATAGACCCGGATCAAAATGATTTTTTTTAGGTACTTGAATTTGGTCTTTTTGAAAACTTTTTCCACTGGAAAACTAGTTTGAACATTTATGAACATAATGATATGAAAATTGAACTGGAAAAATTGAGACTTATATTTTTATTTTGATCAAAAAGCCCCTCCCCCCATCCTTTTTGAATTTCGTGTCAATTTATATTTTTTAAGGCTACAAATCCCTAAGGAATTTTCCCCCAAAAGGTTTGATATACTAAATTGAACAATCCTGAACATAAGAAAAATATAAATGAACTGAAAAAAATGACTCTTATTGGTTTATTGTTTTATACTCGAGTATAAGCCTACTCGAGTATAAGCCTATTTGAGTATAAGCATGGGGGCCCATTTATGAGCAAAATAAACCAATAAGGATCATTTTTTCAGTTTAATTTTCATATCATTATGTTCAGAAAGGTTCAAGCTACCAATCCCACACCAAAATAGAATAGTAAAATAGAATGCATTTTGCAGGCAAAATTATCAATAAACTCAAAAGTTTTGATATACTAAATTGAACAATCCTAAACATAAGAAAAATAGAAATGAACTGGAAAAAAATGATTCTTATTGGTTTATTTTTGAATATAAGACCATATCATTTTATTCTCGAGTATAAGCCTACTCGAGTATAAGCCTATTTGAGTATAAGCATGGGGGCCCATTTATGAGCAAAATAAACCAATAAGGATTAATTTTCTCAGTTCAATTTTCATATCATTGTGTGCAGAAATGTTCAAGCTACCAATCCCACACCAACTTTAGTAAAATAGAATGGATTTTGCAAGCAAAACTATCCATAAATTGAAAAAACTTTCACAAAAATGGGGGGGGAGGCACATTTATGTGCAAAATAAACCAATAAGGATTAATTTTTTCAGTTCAATTTTCATTCCATTGTGTGCAGAAATGTTCAAACATGTTTCCAGGTGAAAAAAGCTTTCAAAAAGACCAAACATAAGCACTGCAAATGAAGAGTTTTCGGTCCGGGTCAGGGTGACCCGGGAACATAACATTAGGAACTTTTTTCGAACAGAACAAGTCTTAAAACTAGAGAAAGACTTAAAGAGGAAAGCATAGTAATAGATTGGCTTCCATATTACCAAATTCAAAGTAGATATAAAAGGGACTTAGTAAAATTCGGAATATGTAATAAACAAAATGAAATAGACAAAATATTGACAGGATCTGACAAAAAATTTATAACCAAAATGTATATTTATCTATTAAATTATGAAAACATCGAAGAAATTGTTAAACCTAATATGATATCTTGGATGACTAACTTTGGATATGCAATTCAGCTAGAAGACTGGGGAAAACTATGGTCAGTTAACTATAAGATGACTTTGTCAACATCATATAAAGAAAATCTTTATAAAATGTTCTTCCGATGGCATTATGCGCCAGCGCGCCTAGCCAAAATGAATGTAAACATTAGTAACAAATGTTGGAAGTGTAAAAAAGAAGTGGGAACATACTACCACATATGGTGGCAATGTAACGAAGCAAAAAAAATTTGGATTCAAATTAGGGCATGGATGGAAGAAATATTGGGCTATAAAATTGAAATAAAACCGGAAATGTATTTATTAGGCATAATTAGAGGCAAACATAGCAAAGAAAACTACTACTTAATCAATCACTTACTTACTGCTGCAAGATTAGCATATGCACAAGTCTGGAAACAAGATAAGATTCCAAACAAAGAATCGGTAATTAAAAAAATATTAGACTGCGCCAAATTTAGCAAATTAACATACGAAATTCAAAACCAACAAAATAAGGACTATTACAAAGTGTGGGGGGAAATTTACAACTGGGTGGAAATTAAGAAAAAGGTATAGTAAATAGAATTGTTAAAAAAATAAATTTTGTAAATATATCAAGTGTAAATGTTTAATGTTGTATTGTTTGATGTCTAAATGTTTGTAAGTCATATAAAATAAAATTAAAAAAAATAAAATAAAAATAAAATAAAATGACATCAAACAGAATGTTAATCCTGAATGTTTATTAAATGAAACTTCATAATTGGCCATTTTAGCTGGAGCTATGATATTATTATTATTATTATTATTATTATTATTATTATTATTAATTACATTTGTATGCCGCCCCTCTCCGAAGACTCGGGGCGGCTAACAACAGTAAAAAGACAATATGAACAAATCTAATATTAAAAGTAATGTAAAAAAAACCCAATTAAAAAACCAATCATACATACAGACATATCATGCATAAATTTTATAAGCCTAGGGGGAAGGGAATATCTCAATTCCCCCATGCCTGACGACAGGGGTGGGTTTTAAGGAGCTTACGAAAGGCAAGGAGGGTGGGGGCAACTCTGATATCTGGGGGGAGCTGGTTCCAGAGGGTCGGCTCTTCTCCTGGGTCCCGCCAAATGACATTGTTTAGTTGATGGGACCCGGAGAAGGCCAACTCTGTGGGACCTAACCGGTCGCTGGTATTCGTGCGGCAGAAGGCGGTCCCAGAGATATTCTGGTCCAATGCCATGAAGGACTTTATAGGTCATAACCAACACTTTGAATTGTGACCGGAAATTGATCGGCAACCAATGCAGACTGCGGAATGTTGGTGTAACATGGGCATGCCTTGGGAACCCCATGATTGCTCTCGCAGCTGCATTCTGCACGATCTGAAGTTTCCGAACACTTTTCAAAGGTAGCCCCATGTAGAGAGCATTACAGTAGTCGAGCCTCGAGGTGATGAGGGCATGAGTGACTGTGAGCAGTGAGTCCCAGTCCAGATAGGGCCGCAACTGGTGCACCAGGTGAACCTGGGCAAATGCCCCCCTCGCCACAGCTGAAAGATGTTTCTCTAATGTGAGCTGTGGGTCGAGGAGGACGCCCAAGTTGCGGACCCTCTTTGAGGGGGTCAGTAATTCCCCCCCAGGGTTATGGATGGACAGATGGAATTGTCCTTTGGAGGCAGAACCCACAGCCACTCCATCTTATCCGGGTTGAGCTTGAGTCTGTTGACACCCATCCAGACCCCAACAGCCTCTCTCTCTCTCTCTCTCTCTCCCTCCTTCCCTCCCCCTCTCTCTTTCCCTCTGTGGTGTGCAAGTTAGAAAACAGATTCTTTCAATATCCAGGTTAAATGGTGAATACTTTATTTAGTAAATGAAGGTTTTCTAGAATATTCCTCCATGTTGGTAGATTGATAGTATGACCTCATCAGTAAGCATTACCCAGATGTTAACTTTTTGATTCTGTAAGAAATAATAAATTCATTTTGATTGCATTTTATTTTTTCTACTTTAAACAGATTGCTGAAGGCGCTAAAGCAATTGGTTTGAATGATATCAAAACAGCTTGGAGAGGACTTTCCTGGAGGTAAGTTTTTTCCTCCAAAATTTCCTCCATGTTCTATTAAAAGTCTTCTCCAACACTGCACCTCCCAGCTGTGCTAGGAGAGCAAGGTCTAGAATTCCCAACTGGAGGGTGTCAAGCTAAATAAAACAGAAGTAGAATACAGAACTGAAGATTCATGGTTGCAAAGTTCAGTTAATTATAGATATGAAAGAAATGAAAAAAGGCTGCATTATGGGAAAGTTCTTCCTACATCATATTTTCATGCCCAAACATGCAGTTTGATCTTTTCTCAACCACTTATTAAAGGATCTTTTAACAGTGTGCTACCATCTGGCAATCTTTACTGTGGATTATATTTCTATTACAAACTGAATAAATAGCTCCTGATCAAGATTGGAGATAATTCCTAAGTCATTAAGCCTCCACTAGGACTGGCACAAAGCAATGATAGGAAGCTTGCCTAATGCTTGTATGTATTAATGTGACAATCCTTATAGGAATAAGGAATATTCCTTATAGGAATATTATCACCAATTCTCCTCTGCATATTTTCCTCCTTGCAATATCTTTGTGGAATTCTGATCATTTTGTCAAATAAATTCAATTCTTAAGAGAACGATTTTTGTTATGCTGACATTGGGAATAAAAATACAATGCAATAATGTTATTAAATAGTATCTTGATATGCTTTGATAAGCCAAATGCAGAAAAATAAACAGGGCTATATTTTGCTGTTTAAGCTAACTGTATGTGCTCTCAAATGGTTTCTTCAGAAATTATGGCAAGTATTTTCTTCAGATAATAATTTTCTTTGGAAATTATGACAAATATTTGTTGTTTAAAATAATCTGGAAACTTTGAAAACAGAATTCACACATGCCTAATAGTTTATTTAGGAAGAGATTTGTTTTTCAAAACTCCACTTTACACAGTTGTTCTTTATAACAAATGGTATGTACTGGATGATCAATTTTTATTATTCTTTTTCAAGCACTGGAAGCGATGGAAGCTTGGAGACTCACACAACATTACCTAGTGAGTAACCTTAAATACATCAAAATACAAAATAGGAGTAGACATAATTAAATCTGAAATACATTTCAATTGTGAATTATTGCTTTCCACCTTTCCCCCCTATTAATTAATTAATTTATTTATTTGTTTGTTTGTTTGTTTGATTTATATGCCGCCCCTCTCCGTAGAATCGGGGCGGCTCACAACAGCAATAGAACAATTCATAACAAATCTAATAATTTAAAAACATTTTTAAAAACCCATTATTAATCAGACATACATACAAACATACCATACATAAATTGTATAGGTCTGGGGGAGATATCTCAATTCCCCCATGCCTGGTGGCAAAGGTGGGTTTTAAGGAGTTTACGGAAGGTAAGGGGGGGTAGTTCTAATCTCGGGGGAGCTGGTTCCAGAGAGTCAGGGCTGCCACAGAGAAAGCTCTTCCCCTGGGACCCGCCAAATGACATTATTTAGTCGACGGGACCCGGAGAAGGCCAACTCTGTGGGACCTAATCAGTTGCTGGGATTCATGCGGCAGAAGGCGGTCCCGGATATATTCTGGTCCGATGCCATGAAGGGCTTTATAGGTCATAACCAACACTTTGAATTGTGACTGGAAATTGATCGGCAACCAATGCAGACTGCAGAGTGTTGGTGTGACATGGGCATATTTAGGAAAGCCCATGATTGCTCTCGCAGCTGCATTCTGCATGATCTGAAGTTTCCGAACACTCTTCAAAGGTAGACCCATGTAGAGAGCATTACAGTAGTCGAATCTCGAGGTGATGAGGGCATGAGTGACTATGAGCAGTGAGTCCCAGTCCAGATAGGGCCGCAACTGGAGCACCAGGCGAACCTGGGCAAACGTCCCAGGCATCCTCCTCTCCTTTAGTCAAACCAATGTTCAACATGCCATTCAAAGCCATTATTATTAAAGTGATCTCTCTATATATGATTTAATAATGGTTTGGTAAGCAAGACTGATAATATAGTTTGCCAACAGTTGTGATTTAATTCCAAAAGTAAAGAAAACTTAATTTCACCATATGAAGAGGTATGTCAGTTGTATTCCCATTTCCCACTGAATGGGATAGAGCAGCGATGGCAAATCTTTTTTTGCTCATGTGTCAAAAGGGCAAGTACGCACATGTGCACCCACACCCATATGCAATGCTCTCCCCCTGTGAATGTGCACACAATCCCCTACACTGTCTCCACACACATGTACGCAGACCTCATTGAAGCCTCTGGACTGCTGGTAGGCCCATTGGGCCATTTTTTGCCCTCTTCAGGCTTCAGGAAAGCCTCCAGAGCCTGTGGATGGCGAAAAATGAGCCCAATGTCTTTCTGAACTTCTGGTAGGGCCTTTGGGTCTGTTTTTTGCCATCCACAGACTACGAAGCCTGGGGAGAGTGAAAATGGCCTCCCCCACCTTCTAGAATGCCAAATATCAGCTGAAGCTGACATAGGGCAATGCCTTGCATGTCCTCAGATATGGCTGTGCGTGCCACCTGTAGCAGGTGTGTCACAGGTTCGCCATCATGGGGATAGAGATTGGAATTCATCAGTTGTAAGGTTAGGGCAGATTAGGTTTAACCTAAAACAGACTAGCGATTGTTTGGAAATAAAATGCCTTCTTTGGTCAGCCATCGGGGAACAACATAGTCCAGTCAATAGAACAGCTGCCTTGCCCTGCCTACCCAGCCTTCAAAATATAGAGCTGGATCTATTATGTGGGTAAAAAAAGATAAGGTCTCTGCTTGGTAGAATATAATGCAGTCATTTGCTCCTTTGGTTACAAAGGGAAGTAATCCCCAGATACAAATGAGGTTAATATTGTCAAAAAGGTTCTTTCTGCAAGCATACACACCCAGCAGTGAGTCCAAATGAGGAAGAGGAAAAACCCAGTCAGTGCCAAAACATTAACATACTTTCTTACACTTCCAAATGTAAATAAACTCCATGCAATGGTAGCCAACTTATATAGCAGATACTATATGTATGATGGGTTTTGATATTTGCTGTCCTGTTTCTAAAGGATTCCTGCTTGTGTCCTGACTTCCAGGATATGCTTTGAGTTACTTCCCAATGTTACTCTTAATTCTCTATCTGCCAAGTTGTCTTATGCAATGTCATGGGCTTGTTACTTTTATTTGTCTTTCCCAGTGAAGGGCTACCAAAAACTTTACTACCACACTGTGGGCGTGGTTTATGCAGGATGCCCTGCATTTTCTTTCAACATCTTTCAGTGCAAATTGGGTGCTGTAGGGTGGAGCTCCATTTTTGCTACCCCACTGCATTCCCCCCCCCCCCAAATCTGGGCAGTAGCCCACCCCTGGTCTTTCTCCCTCACTCACTTAGGTTGGCAGATGCTCTATATAAGGCTGTGTCATTTTCTGTTGTTTTCCTTCCTCATGGCAAACTTTATGCAGAGTATAAGTATATTTCTGTCCTCATAAGCAATTTGGGAGGGAAAGATTGACAGGACCTGGCGAACCTGTTCTGTTCTTATGGTAGTCTATCTATTTCCTTCTGTGGTTGCACTGAATTTGTGTGAATTGATGCTCGCCACTTCCCTTGTTCTCCCTTCCATATAATCACAATGCCTCATTCTGTAGGAATTCTGAGAACTGTAAATTCCAGAACAAAGATGAAGGAATTGATACTATTCAGTAAAAGTTTGAAGAAAGTATCTCACAAGTATCCCTTAGAATCTTATATCTTTGGACTTTCAAGTCAAATAGGTCTTCAATAAAATATTGGACAGCTATTTGTTCAGGATGGGAAAAGGGCACGTGCCTTGGGCAAGGGAATAGAATAGAAGACCTCTTTCGGCCCTATGATTCTAGGGAATTTGAGGAGATACAGGGCTGCCTCTCACATTCTAATAATTCCAATTCTATTTTGCTCTTTCTATGAGGATGTTTATGAATTCTCATCCATTTTTACCAGTCAAATTTAATAGATATCATTATTTGTAACCATGTTCTATCTGCTTACCATGTAGCCATTCAAATGAATTGCCCATCTAAAACAGAGGTGGCCCTTCTCATTTAGTAGTGTAGTGGTGGATAAAGACATAGCAATTTAAACATAGAGTTTTACAAACTAAGTACTCATACTAATGTCAACTAGCAGTCAGAAGGCATGATGAAAGTCCCTAATTGCACAATACATGGGCATCTATTATATAGTTTCACTATAGTTTCAACTAGGGCACTCTGAATCTCTTAGCCCAGGGGTAGGAAAAGTTGGCTCTCCTATGACATGAGGCCTTCAACTCCCAGAATTCCTGAGCTAGAATGATTGGTTCAGAAATTCTGGGAATTGAAGTCCACAAGTCATAGAAGAGCCAACTTTGCCTACCCCTGTCCTAGCCCAAGTCAAGTCTAAAAATGCTAGAGAATTCCTAGAAACCAGGCCTTTGGTCAAATCAGTCATCAACAGGCACATAGACATGAACAATGTCTACACACCATTCAAAAGACACAAGCAAAAGACAAAAAAAAAGCAAACTAAAAGATCAAAACACTATCTTACTAGTAATCAATAGCCAACTAAACAGAGATTAACACCAAGGTTAATATTAGACCCACAACCAAGAATCAAATAATACCCCAACCAAGAAACTACCAACTCAGACAAACAGTAAACAATAACCTGGCATGAACATTACCATTGACACTGACAGGCAAGCCACTAGTATATACAGTAAATAGAGACCAAACACCACTTCTTTCCAGCATTGATAGCGATACCTAATATAGTAATGAAATATCTGCAAGATATTAATCAAGTTCAGAAAGCTTTAAGAACCCCATAGCTAAACTTTATTTTTTCTAATAATTGTCCAGAACAATTTGGAAAACTTTTGTCAAATGGGAACAAACTTTCAATGATTGTAAGGATTCAAAACCCTTGAAAGCTTTAAAAACCAACACTGGGAATGAGATGCTGGTTCTTATTTACTGCATAAACATTGATGTTGAATTTATCCTTCTCTGTCAGATATTTTGAAGAAATTTAATCCAGCCCTCGTTGGTTTTTCCACTGGCACCCAGAAGGAAACTGCTGGGTTCAATGTAGCTGTGGGAGAAGCCACAACCTGGTAAGTTCTTGTGGGAGATATTTGGGCAAGGAAATCCGTGATTGAAATAGCACTGGAATATTTGGCCTCACTAAACCAAAGCACATTCCAAAGCTGAGGGCTTTTCTTAAGATTAATCATCCCACTTGTTGGTTATAATCAGCTCTCCAGAATTTGGCATGCAAAGATTTCACCCGAATAAGACTTTGGATGAACTTGCTGGGGAATTAGAACATTGCAAAAATCCAGGGAGCCAGTTATCCACAGCATGAACTCATTTAACAAACTGATGAAATAATGTCCGACTATAATATCTAAGAAAGTGATTTAAAATTCATTTAGACTCCTATCCTCTGTTCTTCATTGGTGTTCTGTACCTAAAGTACCTCTGACACTATTATTTAGTAAATTATCCTGAAAACTTTGAGGAGTGCAAAATAAAAGTCTTAATACATTTTTTAAACTCTTATATAACATACTTGGAAGAAACGTTACCAGATTGTGCAACAAACTGACTTCCATTAACCCAGTTCTTTAGAAGGTTTTGCCATAAAGAAAACAACTGTAGTTGCTGTTCTTGTTTTCATTTTTTAAGGGATCTGATGATATCAAAATGACTAGGCAGAAGGCAACATCATCATGCAAATATCACAGTTATTGTTCTGATGTAATAAAACAAATACACAAGTCACACATTTCAGCATTTGCTTTCCTGTTTTCCCTATTGCTAGTGTCTATGATTTCATGCTATGGGGCAACAGTTCCACAGATTTTTCCGATCTTGTGATTTCCATCCTTGAGGCAGCTCTCTGTTGTCCCAAATGTATTTCTGTTCTCTCTCTGTTGATTTTGTTAACTACTTCATTTGGTAAAAACTAAATCCTGGCCAAACTCAACTGATTTCTATAATTCTGTCTGCCTTGGAAATATTTGAGCCAGTAGATGCCAATTCAGATCTTCTAAGTGGTCATCCATTGCTGGGCTGATAGCCAGCAAAGTGGAATTAATTCTTGGCAGACTCATGAACCTATATTCTATTGGTATAGCACTGCAGTTTTAAGATGTGAGTCTCATCTCATTAAGTCCATAACTGCATGTGTTTTTCATAGACAATTTAACTAAATTGTTCCCCAATACTTTTTCTGCAGTTCATCCCAATCCTCCTATGATATTAGTCTGATGTAAAAATCTAATCATAATCTTATAGTGTTCAATCTTTTACAGTATTATACCTGTTTGCATGCATTTCAGAACCCTAGAAAATGAGGTACCTATTTGATCACTTTTTGCCAAACCTTAGAATAGAACAGAACAGAACAGAGTTGGAAGGGACCTTGAAGGGCTTCTAGTCCAACCCCCTGCTTAGGCAGGAAATCCTACACCACTTCAGACAAATGACTATCCAACATCTTCTTAAAAACTTCTAGTGTTGGAGCATTCACAACTTCCAGAAGCAAGCTGTTCCACTGATTAATTGTTCTGTCAGGACATTTTTTCAAGTTGCTTCTCTCCTTGATCAGGTTCCACCCATTGCTTCTTGCTCTACCCTCAGGTGCTTTGGAGAACAGTCTGACTCCCTCTTATTTGTGATAACCCCTGAGATATTGGAACACTATCTATCATGTCTCCCCTGGTCCTTCTTTTCATTAAACCAGACATACCCCGTTTGTGCAACTGTTCTTCATATGTTTTAACCTCTAGTCCACTAATCATCTTCGTTGCCCTTATCTGCACTCTTTCTAAAGTGGCGACCAAAACTGAATGCAGTATTCCGAGTGTGTCCTTATTAAGGTGTTATAAAGTGGTATTAACCCTTCACATGATCTTGATTCTATCCCTGGTCAGCCAGTTTTGAATCCTTCTGGTGATGTTTCTGTCTAACCCACATTTTTCTACTTTTTCTAGTAGTAGGTTATGGTCTACTTTATCAAATGCCTTACTGAAGTCCAAATAAAGTATATTGACAGCATTCCTCTGATGCACTAATTTTGTCACTTTGTCAAATAATGCAATAAGATTAGTCTGGCATGATCTGTTTTTGATAAACCCATGTTGGGTTTTGGTTATTACTTCATTTGCTTCTAGATGTTAGTTGATGCATTGCTTGATTATCTTTTCCAGAATTTTCCCTGGTATTGAGATCAGGCTGATAGGTCTGTAATTTCCTGGATCTGTTTTTTTTTTTCCTTTTTGAAGATTGGAACTATATCAGCTCTTTTCCAGTCCTCTGGCAGTTCCCCAGTGCTCCAGGATCTTTGAAAGATATAGTTCAGTGGTTCTGAGATCTTGTCTGCCAGTTCCTTCAGAACCTTGGGGTGTAATCCATCCAGGCCTGGTGAAGGGTAGACAGGTGTTCACTTACCATTTTCTTCTCTATTTTAACTTGCATTCTTAGTATGTTTTTTGTGGTGCTGTTTTTGATAGGTTGGACTGTTTTTTTTCCTTTGTGTAAAAAAAGATACAAAAAAATGAGTTAAGTAGCTCTGCTTTCTCCCTGTTGCTTGTCACTTTCTTGCCACTTTCTCTCAGCAATTGACCAATCGATTCCTTGACTTTTTTCTTGTTTTTAATGTGTTAGAAGAAGCTTTTCTTCTTATTTTTTACTTTTGTCGCAAGCCTTTGTTCATTGTGAGCCTTAGCTTTCCTCACTTCATCTTTACAGGCTAGGACTATTTGCTGATATTCTGCCTTAGTAATTTCCCTCCCTTTTTCATTTTTTATATTTGTCCTTTTTTTTGTCTTTCAATTTGTCAGAGAGTCTAAATTGACTGCAAAGGGAGTTAGGGGTTAGACAGCAATGACTGTGAAAAAGTCCCTGCTTCCAGGTACAGCTCTGAGAATGTAAAGCTTTAAATTTCTGTGCAGGCTGTCAGAGCCAATCCTTCCACAGAATAATTGATCAAAGCTTCTCTTCTCTTTGACAAGAAGGAAGGCTGGCTGGCAGGTGGATGCTGTCTTGCAATATGACTGTTCACTGCAGAATCCGCTTCTTTCAGGGAATATATATATGTCTTGCTGGTTTCGTTCATGGCTTCTTTCCCTATACACACAGACAAATATTGCTCTTGGGGTGATAGTTCATAAAAGGGAAGAAGCAAAACCAAAGTGAATGACTTTTGTGGAACTTGATTTTTGCAAATTTCCAATATACAAAATGATCTGGTTCCATTCATTCATTAAACTTATCTCCTGGCTTTCCTTCGGGAAATTAAGATGATATATCGTCCTGCTTTTTTTCTCCCAATAACATTTCAAAATGGAATTATCTTTTAACCTCTCTTAATGTTGTAATAATAATAATAATAATAATAATAATAATAATAATAATTATTATTATTATTATTATTTATTGGATTTGTATGCCGCTCCTCTCCGTAGACTGTAATACACTTCTTCAACAGTTTAAGCAAATACATATCACCTGTTAAATAAAATATACCTTTAAAATATCATATCATTACATAAAAGAATGGGGGCACTCACTGCCTTTTCTATTATCAATTGGTGGTGGTGGTTTTCACACAACCAGCTAGAGGAGTATAACAGAAATACATTCATTGTAGTCCCTCTAAGCCCTGCCTATCTATATCCTTAACCTGGTTCACAGGTAAAGCTAAACATTCATTTTTGTTTTATTTGCTTCTAGCTTAACACAAAAATAATGCATCGGTTATGGCATTGCTGTATGTAAAAGCCCAATAGCTGGTTCAACAAACCATAGTTTGAAACCCTTGCTTTGTGCTTCGTGGAGTTATTATAAAGATAAAAGTTGGAGAAGAAAAACTTCCTGAAAATATATTTCAGGGTTTGGAATCTGAAGCAGAGCTAGATTCAGTTTTCAACCAGGGCTGCGGTAGACCTCAGGGCCAATTCTAATTAGGGATGGAAAATTACATAAATCTGATAATTCGTATGCAAAAGTAATATACTGTACGTTAAAACAGAGAAGTCATGCCAAGGTAAAGCTCCTATTTTGTGAAGCGAAAAACAACTTCCTGCCATTTTTCTTTTTATGCAAGAGGACTCACAATTTTCACGAATTACAGACTCCCCAGATACATTGCTTATTTCAGTATGTTGGTGGCACAAGAAGGTGGTTTATTTTCATCTTTGTTGTTTTGGTAATGATTGTTGACAGCTGGAGAATGATGAGATGTAACTCTTCAAGTCACACTATTAACTTCCTTTGGGAAATTCCAAGTTCATTCCCACAATACAGCTCACTGACAGTTTATTGGTTTCATTGAGGCTGCAATTTCAGGGCATGACATTTAGACATTTTTTTCTTCTTTGTTTCTCTAGGAATATTTCAGCCCAAGCGCATGAATTGGTAGAGCTCATGAAAAGGAACCCAGTAAGTCTATGCATTTTGGAAGCCTGAAGAAAAATCTAGAATCTTCTATGTTAAGTAGTCTTCCACATCATTGCAAAGTTTCAGATAATAGTTATGGTCAATATTCTGAAATCATTATTAAAAGGTTCTAATTCCCTTTTCATGAAATATAAATTAATTATTGCATGATCAATATCAGCAGATTGCTGTATATTACGATACAGTGTTCCCTCGATTTCGACGGGGGATGCATTCCAAGACCGCCAGCGAAAGTCGAATTTCCGCGAAGTAGAGATGCGAAAGTAAATACACCATTTTTGGCTATGGACAGTATCACAAGCCTTCCCTTAACACTTTAAACCCCTAAATTACCATTTCCCATTCCCTTTACAACCATTTACTCACCATTATTACTGGTACTCACCATTGAATAAGACACTTAGTGATCCTGATATTTATAAACATAATTATTTATTAACAATAATTATTTTTTTTGGTTATTTATTTGCAAAAATTATTAGTTTGGTGATGACGGATGACGTCATCGGGCGGGAAAAACCATGGTATAGGTAAAAAACTGTGAAGTATTTTTTAATTAATATTTTTTGAAAAACCGTGGTATAGGCTATTCGCGAAGTTCGAACCCACAAAATTCGAGGGAACACTGTACTTAGATTGTATTTGCTGCTGAAAATATCCACAGAGCAAATAGTCCTAGGAGATAGTAACAAATGGGCAACATTATCCTATTTATTTTTATTTAATGTTATCCTACTTTTATTATTTTTATAAATAACATACCCAGTACTCTTTCTTTCTCCTATTTTCCCCACAACAATCCTGTGTGGTGAGTTGGGCTGAGAGAGAATGACTGGACCAAAGTCACTCACTGAGCTGACTTTCATGGTTAAGGCAGGATGCAAAATCTCCTGTTTCTAGGCCAGCACCTTATCAAACTGACTGTCCCAAGTTAATATACCTGCTATTTATTTATTTTTATTATACTGTACACAAGTTCTAACTTTCACCTTAAGCACCATCTGATTATATTGAAAGTGTTTCTTTTTTCCAAGTTTTATTTTTTGAACTCCACCTTCTTTTTACACAATAAATACACAATAGGTATTTTTTAAAATAAATATTACATAATAATAGTTTCTAGCCTGGTGCCTTAAAAAACTAGACCAAACTGGATTTATGGGAAGAATCCTGTCTCCTAATGTAAGATGGAAAGAGACAAGGAAGAATGCCTTTCTTAACCCAAATATTAGAATATGTTTCTGAATGAAAAGAAAGCATAACATGTCAATTTAACACATTACAAAAGAGCCAAGGGTATTTATTCCTGCTGCACTCCCAAGAGTGGTGTGGTGGAATCTTTAGATGTGGTTTGGCTGTGGAAAAACAGCTGGGATGCCAATGGATCAATTAAATCAGTGAGCACCAAAATTTTACCTTTGCTCTTTGGATCATGCATTTCTAATCATGAGAGTTTTTAATGCCAACATATAAAAAGGCCAAAAAAGGGGAGAAGAGGGCAAATTCTGTCCCATCCTTCTATCTTCAATTCAATTCAATTTATTAGATTTGTATGCCGCCCCTCTCCGAAGACTTTAGTTTTTACTGCATGACATGGCAGAATCCTTGTCAATCATCATAAGCACTACCTTCTTACTTGTGTCTGATTGCAGTTTTACATTATGAAAAAGTAATAATCGAGCCACAGGCATGTCAGAAGTAATAATATTGTTTTATATAAACCAGGTGTAAAGTGAGTTTGCTCACTGTAGAAACATGCCCCCCTCCCTACAGTATTCAGCAGGTGAAGGCAGTGGTTTATCTTGCTTTTCATGTTGTTGCTTATTCTCTGTGTGCTTCTTTGAAATCTTACTTTCTTCAGTCACTCTGCCTCTTGCTACCTACATACCAATCTTTCACATTCTGTACATTTCACACATATCCATTACACTCAGAGGCCTTAGGACCTGGTCAAAACTTCTGAGCAAGTGTATAAGTCTTTAAATTTAGATTAGACCTAGCTTCCGTTCTGGCTAATATCAGGCACTTAGGAGATGTTGCAGAAATGGGGGGGGGGGGAAAGGCTGGAGCAGTGTTTCCCAACCTTGGCAATTTGAAGATATCTGGACTTCAACTCCCAGAATTCCCCAGCCAGCATTCACTGACTGGGGAATTCTGGGAGTTGAAGTCCAAATATCTTCAAGTTGCCAAGGTTGGGAAACACTGGACTAGAGGACTGCTGGAAGCTTTGCTGTAAATCTGATGGTTGATTGATTTTTACTTTCTGTATGCAATTTGAATTCCATTTTAATTGTCCTTGTGAAGATTAATCCTATCTGAACAGAACACACATATGCTAAATAGTATCTGCAGATAAAGGGTGCTGCAAAACTATTCTTAGTACAGCGGCGCACCTCTTATCTGCCCGGCCTGAGAGGCACGAAACCGGTGCTCATGCCGGGCGGCCCGCCTGGAATGCCAGCAATGCCGCCGAGCCGATTGCCGAGTGGGGGCGGGGCGCGGGAGGAGGCGAAGGCGCCGCCGCACCGGCCCCCTCAGGCTGCTCCGCCCAGGATGGGGCTCCTATGGAGCCCCCGTGCGTCCCTCCGGAGGAGCCCCATCCCAGACGGAGCGGCCTGAGGGGGCCGGTGCGGCGCCGCCTCCGCCTCCTTCCGCACCCCGTCACCGCTTGGCAATCGGCTCGGCGGCATTGCTGGCGTTCCAGGCGGGCCGCCCGGCATGAGCACCGGTTTCGTGCCTCTCAGGCCGGGCAGATAAGAGGTGCGCCGCTCTGCCCGGGATGGGGCTCCTCTGGAGCCCCCGTGCGTCTCTCCTCTCAGGCCAGGCAGATAAGAGGTGCGGCGCTCCCACAGGGAAAGGAGAAGGCGGCGGCTCAAGCCCTTCCCCGTGCGCCCCTCCGGAGGAGCCCCTCTGGCGGTTGTCCGGGCGGGTGAAGGTGGCTGGGGCTGGGACGCTGACAGGGACAGGCGGTGAGCGCTCGTATCCCGAATGTGGGCTCATAAGTAGAACAAAAATATCTCTCCCCTCCTAGCTCGCATCTTGAAATGCTCGTATATAGAGCAGCTCGTATGTCGAGGTTCTACTGTATAGAGATTATAAGAAATGGGAACAAAAAATGGCACCTTAAAACGTCCGACTTTGTGCTGGGATCTGCGAGGGAGTCTGCTTTGTAAAGTTGGCTCCTTCAAGAGTTGTAGTGCAATAACACAACTTTCAACTCAGCCTGGATAAGTAGTTTCAGTATTTATCAATGAGATAGCTGAGGTACAAGCGACATAGGGCACCACAAGCATGGTAAAGCAATAGTGCAACCCCTCCCATAACTAATACACCTTGAGCATGGAATTACCTCAACCTTCATATCTCAAATTTAGAAGCTTCTTAATTCTATGGTGCATGCATTATACAGTGATACCTCGACATACGAGTTTAATTCGTTCCAGACCCGAGCTCGTAAGTCAATCAACTCACATCTCGAACGAATGCCTTTAGACTTTGTTTTTTGCACCGAGATAACTGGAAGCAAGGAGATTCTTGCGCCACCTACTGGAAGCTCGGCTCGTATCCCAAATTTAAGCTCGGGTGTCGAACAGAAATTTCGCTCGCGTCGCGGCTCGTAACTTGGAATATTTGCATGTGGAGCAGCTCGTATCTAGAGGTACTACCGTATTAGAACATGAAGCATAGATAAGAAAGATGCTCTTATGTTGCTTGTCCAACATTCAAACAATTTTTTCCCCTAGATCTCTGAATGTCAGGGGCATTGCCCAATTTTTTTAAAAAAAATACAAACTATTTAGGACTGTTTTGAGAAAGAGGAAGAATAGAGAAACATCCTGCCCCTCGTCCTTTTACTTTGAGAAAGAAATCTGGGAAGGCTGCCAGGAGGGGCAAATGGCAATTGCGGGGGGGGGGATTTGATGCTAAAATAGAGAACTAGGTCTGGATGATGAGCCTGGATCAGCAGAGCTTTTTTGGACACTTCTGAGAAAGGCATCTGGGCTTCGGGCCATCACTCTATTGGCACATCATTTTGTGCAGCTCTGAAACGAGAAGCAGAGCATTTCAAAACTCCAGACTTAGTTAACAGATGTTGATAGCTTTCCACAGAGTTGTACATTTGGTTATCTATAGCAGCATCTATCCACCTGGGCTGAGCCGAAAGAGCTGAGCAGGATCAGTTTGGGATAGCATCTAGGTGGAAAATATTAGGCAAGAGTGGAATTATGAAAAAAAAAAAAATCCCAGAAGAAGGCAATAACAAATCATTTCCATATTGTTTTCCACCTCCCTCCTGAAAAGTACATGCAAGTATCCATGTCGTCAGAAGGAGTTGAGCTCATTGGGAGGAGGCTTTATCGTGACTTTTGGACTAGCAAAGATATGTAGAAAAAGGGAATTAATTTTCTTTTCTTCATTCTCATGTTCTACTTTCGTCTCTCTCTTTCTCCCTCCCTCCACCTCCTTTTCTTCCCCTCTGTGTCTGATTATTCCTGGGAGCAGCTGAGTGGAAACATTGACATTTAAACAAAAGTCAGAATAACTGCTGGGTTCCCAGAGATCATGATCCCTGATTACAAAACAGAAAGAAGTGATGTCAAACGCTGCAGGCATCCTTTGAAGTCAATGCGAGACAAAGTAACAGACCAAGGAAAGAAATTCAATTAATGAGACAAGAAATCAACAACATTAGTGATTTCCAGGCCACGACAGATTCTCCAGAACTGTTTGTGATATAAACTTGCTGCTCTAAAAATAGCTCTGTCCATTCCTTTTGGTCCTGCATATTACAAAATGTTTTCCACAGAATTACATCCCTCAGCGTTTCAAATAGTTGGCTGGTCCATAGGCTAAGCCCCAATCTCAGGAATACAAATGTACTCTATACCACAAAGCATTCCCCATCCTTTTTCTAGCATTTCTGGCAAGAATTCTGTTTTCATTACCGAAGAAATATTTCTGCCTTGCCTGCCTGCCTGCCTTAATTTATTTATTAATTTTGTCAAGCACATATTAGATAATATATATAAGTATAAATATGATTTGAATACATGAAATAATAGTAATGATGATTGCTGTGTTTGCTTAGAAACAGCCGGCCGGTTAGAGCCGTGCGATTGGCGTCCCTATCCAAGGTTCTGATAGGGCGCGTTCCATAGTTACTTTGTAAGCGGGAAAGCTACTGTGTATATGATTGGTTCCTGCCTCAGCCAGGGCTTGCTATATAACTCTGTATGTGTTGTTGGATTTCTTTAAGCCTGTACCTGCCTGTCTGGCATGAATTCTGTATTAAAGTGATCGTTGATTTATTTGATTTGTATGAATACAAATAAAAGGGGACATTAGGACAGGGACGGTAGGCACGCTGGTGCACTTATGTATGCTGCTTAGAGACCTCTTAGGAAAAGGGTGAGGTCTAAGGTTAAAATTTTGGAGGTTTAGGGATGAGACCATAGAGTCGAGTAGTCCATGTCAGGCATTGACCACTCTGCTGTTGAATTCGTATTTATGAAGTAGAAGTAGTCATGAAGTGCCTGAAGTAGTCATGAAATACCTGAAGTTGACAAGTAGAACATTGTAGCAGACAATTTTATGAACTATGCTTAGGTCATGCCGAAGGCAGTGTAGTTTTATGTTTTCTAAGCCCAGAATTTCAAGTCTGGTGGCATAAGATATTCTGTTAGGATTCTTCTCGTGAAATATCTCTGGACTCATTCAATTGTATTAATATCCGATATGCTTTGTGGGGCTCCAGACAGAAGAGCTGTGTGTTGAGAATTGGTCTAGCAAATGTTTTGTATGATCTGGTTAGTAGTGCAATATTACAAGAGAAGAAGCTAAGCAAAAGTTTACAACTCTTAATGCCTTTTTGGCAATGTCGTTACAGTGGGCTTTGGCACTTAAATCATTACATATGAGTACTCCAAGGCCCTTGACAGAGTGAGGGTCATCTACAAGGTCATGTCCACTCAGTTTGTGTTTTGTGTTCTGATTCTTTTTGCCAATGTGTAAGACCCAGAGCATTTGTTCGTTGTAGGCTAACATGAAAGCATTGCAGTCTTTACAAACCCAATCTTTCATATCCATTGTAAATTGACGCCTCTAGTATAAAGAAATTCTCAGAAGCTGTCTGGTTTCCCCCCGCTTTCAAATGCATTTCCATTTATCAAAGATAAGGAAAACAAGTCTGGCATTATTTCTTCTTTGGTGACTCGTGGCTGCTGTCTCCAGTGATCAAGCAGACCACCCACCTCCAGACAAAAGAACAGATTTCAACCTTTTTATTTCTATAAGATCCAACCAAAGCACATTAAATTCTGGGTTTTACAACAGTCAATGGCAGACATGGTATTGTGTTTATAGATAGAACTCATGATTTCCCCCTTCTCCCATGCTTATAATTACTATTTCATATACTTTGCTAATCTATATCAATTTATATAAGTTAGGAAAATGTTGCAGTCAATCCATCCTGTTCCACATGCATTGCCCACATTTCGTGTGGATGATTTCCCAGGAAAAAAAAATGTGGTCAGCCAATGGGGAACATTTGACTAAATGAAAATATTGGAATAGAAGACCTTCAAGATCCCTTCCAACTCTGTTGTTCTGTTCTATTCTGTTACTGGGTGTTTGAGAGAAAGAGTAAGGCTTGAAAGCCGCCCCGAGTCTTCGGAGAAGGGTGGCATACAAGTCTAATAAATTAATAATAATAATAATAATAATAATAATAATAATAATAATAATAATAATATGTGTTATTGATAAACAGCATTATTAAATT
The DNA here is from genome assembly GCF_031021105.1 of Erythrolamprus reginae. Taxonomy (NCBI): domain Eukaryota; kingdom Metazoa; phylum Chordata; class Lepidosauria; order Squamata; family Dipsadidae; genus Erythrolamprus; species Erythrolamprus reginae. Next base: position 354,619,709 of record NC_091950.1, read on the forward strand.
GAAACAGATAAGCTTCAGAATCTCCTTGTAATGATTCCTATTTCCATGGAACAGACTCGAGGCCACAAATTCTAAATTACCAGTAAACAATCTCTATAGTTCCAAGGAACAAATTTGAGGGCACCAGGGCAAAAGCACTTGAGGATGTCTTTTATTATCCGCAAATAAATTCTTATAAATATTTATACATTTATCATTTATAATACTGGATCTCATTTCTTTTATTCTACATTAGAACGTAAACTATAAAGAGGACTGGAAGTTAGTCACCATCTTCATTGGAGTCAATGACCTGTGTCGACACTGTCTAGATAAGGTATGCAAGAAGAATACTTGTAGGTAAACCTATTAAACCTATTAAAACTGAGGCTTATTAATCCTACAATAGCATCATTCTTCAAATTCTAGCTAGTTGATAAAATGGCAGAACGTCAGATGGTTATGATCTGTGAGATTTATAATAATTCCTCCCAAATACATGACATTTTTGTGAATATAAAATACACCCTATAAATAGAACTCAGGAAAATCAAGCTGTTTCATGGACATTCCATATGGGTGAACATTAGGAATTGTCAAAGATCGCATGAATAATCTGGTATTCTATCTTCTACAGGAGGCATATTCAGTGGGAAAATATGTAAACCACCTCCAGGAAGCTCTTGATATCCTTTACAAGGAGGTAAGAGTTTGAGACACTCTAGATGGCTGAATTCTTGCCACCTCTATTAAATGTTGCTTACTTCCCTTGGCATTTCCATGATTATTTTTCATTCCCATCATTCTATCCAAGTAGCTGGCATCAGTACAAACATCATCGAAGGGTCATCCGGTGACTATGAAAACTAATGGTCAAGAACATGGGTGGAATTGTAATATGAGGAAAATGACACCATGTTACTATATTTCTTCACCTCAGATAACATGAAACTATGAGGCCTATTTCAGTCTGAAAGAAGGCACCATGCAGCTTATTTCCCAGTAGTTCTGTTTTCCCCTTTCCTTCCCTTAGCCAAAGTTCGTGGCTTAAATGTGTGGTCTGTTATGTCTATTAAAAAAAGCTTTGAGTTGCCAAAATTACAGTCATCATTAATGCCTGTAGAAAAAAAACATTACATTCTAATAGAATTTAGATTCTAATTGACTCAGTTTTAGCTATAATGTAAATATCATTTATTTATTTATTTATTTATTTATTTATTTATTCATTCATTCATTTATTGGATTTGTATGCCGCCCCTCTCCGTGGACTCGGGGCGGCTAACAACAGTGACAAAAACAGAATGTAAAAATCCAATACTAAAACAGCTAAAAACTCTTGTTATAAAACCAATCATACATACAAACATACCATGCATAAATTGTAGAAGCCTAGGGGGAAAGATTATCTTAGTTCCCCCATGCTTGACGGTGGAGGTGGGTTTTGAGGAGCTTATGAAAGGCAAGGAGGGTGGGGGCTATTCTAATCTCTGGGGGGAGTTGGTTCCTGAGGGCCAGGGCCGCCACAGAGAAGGCTCTTCCCCTGGGCCCCGCCAACCGACATTGTTTAGTTGACGGGACCCAGAGAAGGCCCACTCTGTGGGACCTAACTGGTTGCTGGGATCATCTATAACATATTTTAAACAACTATTTTAAACAACTTTTGTCCTGTCTCCAACCTTCCCTTTTTAGGGAAGGTTGTTGAGAAGGTGGTGGTGGTGCAGCCCCAGGGGTCCTTGGAAGAAGCCGATTATCCCATATCAGTCCAGATTCAGGCCCTGGTACAGCACAGAAACTGCTTTGGTCGCGCTAATGGATGATTTCTGGCAGGCCCGGGATAGGAGATATTCCTCTATCCTGGTGCTTCTTGACCTCTCAGCAGCTTTCAAAACTATCAACTATGGTATCCTTCTGCACTGATTGGAGGCGTTGGGAGTGGGAGGCACCGTTCTGAGTGGTAATTCTCTTCCTACCTCTCCGGTTGATTGCAGTTGGTATTGGTGTGGGGGGCAGAGATTGGCTCCTAGGTCCCTACTGTGTTGGGTGCCTAGGGGTTGGTTCTCTCCCCCCTAACATCTACATGAAACTGCTGGGTGAGATCATCCATCGGCACAGGGTGAGTTTCCATCAGTATGCTGACGACACCCTGCTGTACGTTTCCACCCCATGCCAATTCAGTGAAGCAGTGGAAGTGATGTGCCAGTGTCTGGAGGCTGTGGGTTCTTGTGGGCTCAACCCTGACAAGACAGAGTGGCTGTGGGTTCTGCCTCCTCCAAGGACAATCCCATCTGTCCACCCATGGGGAAACTTTGGCCCCATCAGAGAGGGTCCACAACTTGGGAGTCCTCCTAGATCCACAGCTGAGGCTAGAACAACATCTCTCGGCTGTGATTAGAGTGGTGTTCACACAAGTTTGTCTTGGCACCAGTTGCAGCCCTATTTGGACAGGCAGTCTCCACTCAAAGTCACTCATGCCCTCATCACCTGGAGGCTCAATTACTGCAATGCGCTCTATATGGGGCTACCTTTGAAGAGCGTTCGGAGACTTCAGTTAGTCTAGAACACAGCCCCATGAGCCATTATGGGTGTACCTAGATACAACCATATTACTCCACGGGCTGCACTGGCTTCCGGTCAATCTCTAGGCACAATTAAAAGTGTTGGTTATTACCCATAAGGCCCTACATGGTTAGGGCCAGATTACTTATGGGACCGTCTTCTGCCTCACATATCCCAGTGACCAATCAGATTCCACAGAGTCTGCCTCCTCTGGGTCCCGTCAGTCAAACAATGTCGGCTGGCAGGACCACGGGGGAGGGCCTCTCTCTCTGTGGTGGCTCCAGCACTCTGGAACCAGCTTCCTCCAGAGATTCATACTGCTCCCATGCTCCTAGCCTTCCGAAAGGCCTTAAAAATACGACTTTGCTGGCAGGCCTGGGAGGGTCATTGAACACCAACATCTTTTTCTGGCCTAATGATGAATCAGTGATGGATGAATGTTTCATAGTGAGGTTTTTAACTTTGTATTATTTTTATTGTTGTTTGCTGCCCTGAGTCCTTGAGGAGAAAGGAGGCATATAAATATAGATATAGATAGATAGATAGATAGATAGATAGATAGATAGATAGATAGATAGACAGACAGACAGACAGACAGACAGACAGACAGACAGACAGACATAGAAATAGATAGATGACAGATAGATAGATAGATAGATATAGATAGAGAGAGAGAGAGAGAGAGAGAGAGAGAGAGATAGATAGATAGATAGATAAATAGATAGATAGATAGATAGAGTAGATAGAGTAGATAGATAGATAGAGTAGATAGATAGATAGATAGATAGATAGATAGATAGATATAGACAGACAAAGAGACAGACAGACAGACAGACAGACAGACAGACAGACAGACAGACAGACAGACAGATAGATATTGGTGAAGTGCAATAGCTAACTGTTGTTCATCTTTTCCTACTTCTGGGTCTGTGGGTTACACAAAGGCAAGGTATGTTCAGAATTAATCTGTGAATAACCTTTCTGTGTTGTTTTTTGACTGGCTTATGCTTTGGGGGATCAATAAAGCTAGTTATTGTAATTTCTGCAGCTCCCTCGGGCCTTTGTCAACATGGTGGAAATAATGGAACTCACTGGACTGCGCCAGATAGAAAGGGAAGAATCCAAATGCATCCTTCCAGGGGTGTACGTAAGCAGATCATGCATAGCATTCTGTACTGAATTCTATTTTTAGGGCTAATCTTCTTCATTCATAAAGCAGCCACAAAGAACTTTAAAATCTGTGCTCTGTCAGATACTATTGGATTTGGGAGCTGTGAAGCAGCAGATGCTCCAGATATAACACTGGGTTCAGTTTTTCTGTAACTCACGTGGCAGCAGCTTGTATTGATTTCCTTTAGCGATGCAACTACTTAAGAGAGATAACTTTGAGTTCCAGATTTTTTGTTCAGATAATAACAAAACTGAACACAAGCAGAACAGTACAGCACAATATCTGAACAGCACCAAAACATAGACTTTAAAAGTATCTCAATTAAGGTATTTCCTACTTTTTTTAAATCTCAGTAACCACGTCACAACAAATTCATTGTTTGGTGCAGTGTTTTGTTCATATTGCTAGTTTCATTCTCCAAGGTAAGAACAATGTGGAGCTTCTATAATTTTCTTGGAAATTTGGACCTTCCAAAGAAGGTATCAATGATTTTCCACATATTGATGAATAGCGCTAAGTAGCATTAACCAATCCAGCCAGTAATGAAGAATTCTGGGAACTGTAATTCAGCAACAGTTAAAGGGCCATATGCTCAAACTCCTATTCAATAAGCTACACAATGTTCATATCAGACAACAATATTTATTGCTTATAAATTTGCTACATGTAAATTGGCATCCTTGGTTATAGTAACAATGTACTATGTTTAGCCTAGAATAGAAGGATATTCTTCTGGTCAGTATGTTATTAAGGCAACAAAGATCAAGAACTCCCATTGCCATCCAAACACAGAAAAATATGGAAACTGACATGGATCAGCATATATTAGTATTTTTTCTAAACTCTTTATATTTAAATTTAAATTTAAATTGGTTCATACTCATCTTCACGTTCAATGTTGCTCACTTTTAGGAGCCTTTGTCCATGTTTTCTAAATTCTTGGGATAACTCTTCTGATCTGCAAGAAATGGAGATAATTAACAGAGATTTTCAGGTAAAAAAGTTCTTATTTATTTGATTCCAAGATCTCAGCCATGCATTATTTTAAGCAAACATCATAGGGATGAAACAAAATCTGTTATGGACTTTTTAAAAAATGATAAGCGTGATTTACCAAAATAAAACTTGCAATAGTCAGATGTAAATAAAATTAACAGAAAATGAGCTTATTAAACCATTTCCCAGATCAATAAGGCACTATAAACAGAGCATATCTAAAAATATTAGATGGGGGGAGTGAATATGGGAATGTTGAATTTAAAGACAATTGTTTGTGTGTTGGCTTTATTTGCAATCTAAGAAAATGTAGAGCATTTAATAGAATAAAGTACTCTTTGAAAGTGGTATTCATATGGAATGGGCTTAGATTGAGGGTAAAAGTTCATTCTATGAACTTGTTGGTTGGTTTCCGAACATTTTGTTACCAGGCTAGGTAACATCTTCAGTGGAGTTTATCAGTGTTTTTCAGGTGTGGATATGTCAGGTGAGGGTCAGCTATGCGTCTTCAGTGAGTCTTGTGATTGGTCTTGTAATAAGGAGAGTATATCAGGTCAGGGTCATTGAGAAGTGAACTGGTGGGGTTGGTTGAGGGTCAGTCCTGTCTCTGATTGGCTGTGTGGTTGATTTGGATTCTGAGGGGTTTGCATGCTGGTTGTAGGTCAATGTGTCTGTTGATGGAATTGCTTGTGTAATGCCAGGCTTCAATGAGCTCAAGAGCACGGCGGGTAGTAGAGTGGCCAATGAGTTTTGTGTTGCTCCAATAGAACGGGTGCTGATTGGTGCTGACGTGAGTAGGGTTTAGATTGTCTGGGGCTCCCTAGTACTACTTATATGAATGGTTTATTTATTTTCTAAGTGTGAATACTAGAAAGCAAAAAGATACCATTCATATATGAATGGCTTTGGAAGATCTTCCGTTCATCAAAACAAAAAGATCCAAAGGTGCTTTTTCAACTGGACTTTCTGATTTTTCTTTGAAACCATGATCTGGATGACTAAGAATCTCCATAGACATGTAACCTGGAAGACAAAACAGACATCCTGGGAAAAGGCAAGGAATAGTTTCAATAGAAGCATTCTGCAATGCATGTACTGTTTTAGATTTCATCTATAACTTGAAGTTGGAAATTCTCAGGAGTGATCAGCCAAGGTTTATTGATTCAGCAGTTGCATTCATCCATATACATTCGCTCATGACTAATATCAAACCCAAAATCTCTTTTTCCCATTATTTGTATTTTGTGCACCAATTTTGATGTTTTTAATGTTTCTAAACACTTACCGGTAACTTGCAGTATGACTTATGCCAGAAATTTAATGTGTCATAGCATCTGATAACACAGTTAAGGAAAGTCTTGCTTTGAGAACATCAAACATCCATTTGTCAGAGAATTATAAGGAAAGAAGAACTTTGACATTCAGGATTATAACTGAGAAAACATCAGCTGAACAGATATAAAAATACAGTAATTAATTTTAAAAATTATTTCAGGAACCAAGTTGGGTAGATTTTTATGATATTATCCTGCTTATACCACCATTTTTTTCTTCAAAACAGAGGAGCAAGTAAATAGAACCATTATTTCCTGCCAACATCTCAGAAAGAGTACAATTTATCTCTGTTGATCAGAGTTGAAACCCCAGAGAATCTATATGAATTGAGTTTAAGTGTATAGTTTTTAGAAGGCAGGTTATGTCTGAGTTAACATTTGTAAACTGAAGAAAAAAATGGCCTTGAAATTTACTACTGTTCATTTCCAAACAGATTAAAAGTGCAATGCTATTCAACAGTGGCCGTCATGATCAACGGGAGGATTTTGCCATTGTTGTGCAACCCTTTTTCCGAAACACCTTCCTACCACTAGACAGTGTAAGTTGCTGTGTGTTGGCGAAGCTTTCATTATTACATCTGAATTTGTTTTAATGCGTACAAGACATATACAAAGGGTGAGGATTTCATCTTTATAGCCACATTATCTCCCTTGTCTTCAAGGGAAACTGCAAAGAAGAAGGGCAGGTAAGCAAAACCATCATTTCCCACCATTGACCCAGAAACAATACAATTTAATTTAATTTTGTTGATCAGGTTTGAGACCACAGAGAATCTGTATCAATTGGATTTAAAGATTCTAAAAGGCAGGAATTAACTGATTCTGGATTTCAGGAAGAAACAAGGAATAATGTCTAAAGATAATACAAAAAGCATGGGGGTGCACCCACGCATACGTACACACACAGAGAGAGAGAGAGAGAGAGAGAGAGAAACTACTATGTTTAATTATAAGAATTAACTAAGTAGCCTGAAATATAAGCAGTTGAATTAAAGGAAATATTTAAAAATATTTAAAAAATTTAAAAAAATACTGACCTAATATGCAAGGCTTATGAGCGAAGAATTAGGGCAATGCATAATACAATATTTTAACAGGCCCATGAAAATGATAACTGGGTTTAAGACATACATTTTTTATTCAAGGGCATGCAATTAAGTATCTAAAATAACTCTTTCCCGTTTTAGCATCATATCAGTTTAGCCCTGCTTTGTATCTCTCCACTATTATTTCATCATTTCTCAGTTGATTAATTGGAGCTGGAAAGCTGAACTGCTGAAATAGGGTATAAGATGGTGATAGGAAATCTTAGTGTGGGTATTCAGGCTGTGATAACAAGTTTCTATACTAGTATTCACTTGGTGTAGTAATTGGATGGAATTCTCAAAATTAACAATTTATTAGGCCTCAGAAATTATCCAGGAAATAATTGAGCCTTATAATTGTATATATTTAATATCTTCATTCTGATATCATTTTCTTGTGGATTTAAGTGGTGGCGCAGTGGTTAGACTGGAGTGCTGCAGGCTACTTTAGCTGACTGATAGTTGACTGCAGTTCGGTGGTTTGATTTTCACCCATTCAAGGTTGAATCAGCCTTTCATCCTTCCGAGCAGGGCCGCCGATAGACGGGTATTACGGGGAGCGGCGTCCCGGGCCCCGGCCAAATTGGAAAATGGGGGGGGGGCGGGCCCGGTGCCCGCCAAAAACTCCCCAACTCCGATTGAGACAAACTCTGCCTCTGCAGCCCGCACCTTCTTCCCACCCCCAACGAGGAAAGAAGGCAGGGAGGCCGGCAGACAGGCAGGGAGCCCCGATGGCAGCCGCGGAAGGAGGAAAGACCGCGGGGTTGGCTCAGCCCTCTGGAAGCCAAGCCGCGCTGTTGGAGAAGCGGAATTGGGGAAGCCGGGAGAGGGCTGAGCCCGGCCGGCTTCTCCGCCGGCCTTGTGTCCCCCCGAGGATTGCAAGGGCAAGAGAGCCGCGCCTTTCGGCTTCCGGAAGTGCTGGGCCGGGGGTTCGGGGGGGGGGGCATGAACGCCGCCCGGAGCCAATGGCTTCTTTTGGGCTTACAGTACTCGAATTCCTGCTGCTGGTAAGCACGCGCGGGTGGCCGGGTGGGAAGGGCGAGGCGCGAGGGGGAGGCAAGTGGAGAAGCGGAGAGAGAGAGAAGTGGACCAAAAGAAAGAAAAGGGAACGAGAGGGAGGGAAAGAGAAATGGAGAGGAAGGAAGGAGGGAGGGAGGGGAGGGAGGGAGAGAAGGAAGGAAGAGAAAGGAGGGTAGAAAGAGAGGGGGAGAGAGAGGAGAGAGAAAGGAAGAGGAGAGATAGAAAGGAAGAGAGAGAAAGAAAGAGGGATAGAAAGAGAGAGAGAGTGAGAGATGCTCAGTGAGCCTTTCTTTGAAGTTGCCTTTCTTTCTTTCTTTCTTTCTTTCTTTCTCTCTTTCTCTTTCTCTCTTGCTCTCTTGCTCTTTCATTCTTTTTTCTTTCTCTTTCTTTCTTTCTTTCTCTTGCTTTCTCTCCTTCCTTCCCTCCTTCCATTTCTTTCATTCCCCCTCTCTATTTTTATTTCTCTTTCATTCTTTCAATCTTTCTTGCTTTCTTTCTTGCTCTTTTTCTTTCTCTCTTTTACCTTCCCTTCCTCTATTTCTTCTTTTCTTTCTCCTTCCTCCCTTCTTCCCTCCCTCCCTTCCTTCAGTCCTTCCTCTCTTACTCTCCCCTTTCATAAGTTTCAGTCCTTCCTCTCTTACTCTCCCCTTTCATAAGTTTCCTTGCTTCCTTCCTCTGTTCCTGTCCCTTCCCCCTTTCTTTCTTTCTTTCTTTCTTTCTTTCCTTCCCTCCCTCCATTTCTTGCTTTCCTTCTCCTTCCTCCCTTGTTTCCTCCCTCATTCCCTTCTTTCACTCCTTCTTCTCTTACTCTCCCCTTTCACACCTTTCCTTGCTTTCTTTGCACCCTTCCTCTGTTCCTGTCCCTTCCCTCTTTCCTTCCTTCCTTCCCACCCTCCGTCCATTCATTCACCCATTCCTCTCTTGATCGCCCCTTTTACCATTCCTTCCTTCCTTCCGATGTGGGCCCGGGCCGGCAGAGTAGTTTGCTTTTGCACCCCGTCTCGAGCTCCCTTGGTGCCAACCCGGCCCTCCCCACTTCAGAGAGAAGGGGGAGAAAGAGAGAGAGAGAAAGAGAAAGAGAGAGATAAAAAGAGAAAGATAGAGGGAGGGAGAGAAAGAGATAGAAAGAGACAAAGAGAGGGGGAGAGAAAGAGAGAGAGAAAGAGAGAAAGGGAGATAAAAGAGAAAAAAGAGAGAAAGAGAGATAGGAAGAGAAAGAGAGAGGGGGAGGGAGAGAAAGAGAAAGAGAAAGAAAGAGAGAAGGGGAGAGAGGGAGAGAAAGAGGTAGAGAAAGTGAAAGAGAGAGGGAGGGAGAGAAAGAGATATAAAGAGAAAGAGAGAGGTTGGGAGAGAGAAAAAAGAGAGAAAGAGATATAAAGAGAAAGAGAGAGAAAGGGAGATAAAAAGAGAAAAAGAGAGAGAAAGGGAGAGAAAAAGAGAAAAAGAAAGAAAAGTAGAGAGAGAAAGAGAGACAAAAAGAGAGGGAGAGAAAGAGAGAGAGAGAGAGAGAGAAAAGCAGGTGAGGGGGGCACACCTATTTTGCCAGCCCTCGAATGGGCCATAGGGATCCGGTGTATGTGGAGGGAGAGGTCCCCAGCTTCTGTTCTGCAGAGGGGAAGCCAAAGCCCCCGCATGGGTTATGCAGAGTGCCAGTGTTTGGGGCAAGGTGGGGGGGTGGGGGTCTTCCTTAACCCCCATTTCTTTGGTGGGGCTAAGAGGCCTGCCCAGCAGGGCTGATGTGTTGCGGAAGGTCTTGTCGAGGGAGACCAGTGGAGCCCCCCCCGCTCCCATCCCCAGGGAAGGGGGTTCTGGCATCACTGCCACTGGCTTTGGAAAGAAGCCCCCGGCCTCTTCAGGGGGTGGAGGGAGGGGTCCGTAGCACAGGGCTGGACAATGGCTGAAGACAGTTGACTGCAGCTTTCATAATTCCTCAGCCAGGAATATGAAGAAGACAGTTTGAAAATTTAAAAGGGAAGGAAGGAAGGAAGGAAGGAAGGAGGGAGGGAGGGAGGAGGGAGGGGAAAGAAAAAGAAGAAAAAAAAGGAAAGAAAGAAAAAGACGAAAGAAAGAAAGAAAGAAAGAAAGAAAGAGGAAGGAAGGAAGGGAAAAAAACCAAAAGAGAAAAAAGAAAGAAAAAGGGAAGGAAGGAAGGAAGGAAGGAAGGAAGGAAGGAAGAAGGGAGGGGGGCCCCAGACACTTAGGCTGTATGGGGCCCCAAAATTCCTGATGGCGGCCCTGCTTCCGAGGATGGCAAAATGAGGACCCAGCCTGTTGGTGACGATATCCTGACTCTGTAAACTGCTTGGGTGGGTGGGTGGGGGGGGCTGTAAAGCACTGTGAAGCAGTATCTAAGTCCAAGTGTCATTGCTATTGCTAAGTCCACCAGACTTAAATATGTCAAATGGTTAAATAAGGTCCAGGGGTGAAGTGTTTTTAATAGGAAAGTGAACACAAGAACAAGGGGACACAATCTGAAGTTAGTTGGGGGAAAGATCAAAAGCAACATGAGAAAATATTATTTTACTGAAAGAGTAACTGAATTTAAACATGCCTGGGATAAACATAGATCCATCCTAAGATAAAAAACAGGAAATAGTATAAGGGCAGACTAGATGGATCATAAGGTCTTTTTCTGCCGTCAGTCTTCTATGTTTCTATGTTTCTACTTAAAGCAAGAACTTATTAGCTTCAAAAATATTATTTCACACAATTTTAAATTTTCTCTCATCTTTTCATTTTTAAACAGGTACCTTATTTGTTTTCCATCCTTAGACACCGAGAGCCTCTAATCACCAGTGTCCCAGTGGATTAAAATAGGGCAAAACATTTTAATTAAAACCAAAAATATTGAAAACATTTTTAAAAATCTTTTTTAGAATTGAACAAAGCAGTTAGACCTATGTATTCAGCAAGGAATGCATTCCAAAGAGTTTGACCCCCTTCGCCTGAAAAACTTACTGAAACAGGAGGGATAATTCTTCAACACACCTCTAATGACTGTGTGTGTGTGTTTGTGTCTGCTGGGAGTGGGAATCGTGCAAAATGAGGCAATATTTCAAAAGCCTACAACTAAATTGTAGTCAGCTGTAGAGACAGCTATACCAGTGCTTTATCCTATTCGTGAAGGCCTACCTATGTAATTTGTGAGAATTGATGCTGACTTGGCAGCACATAATCAATCAAATGTCAGTGCTAAATTTTCAGTCAGAAGTAAGATAAATGCAGGGGGCTGGATATGGATTTTAATCCTGTGTTAGAAGCTGGAGGGAAAATACCCTCCACCTTAATATAGACATCCCTCTTTTTTTTTTTCAAAGTAAGAAAAAGCACTTTAGTAGTTGCATCCTGTACAGTATATTAAACGTAAATATTTATCAAAATTACCAATTGGAAAAGATGGTCCTTTGGACTTGAAGCATTATAGTCCTACAAATTTCAGATGGTGAGAGGTGTGTGTGTGTGTTTCTCTGTGTGTGTGTGTGCGCGCGCATGCCTGCCCCCCCCCTCACCGGCATAAATGAAAAAAGCCAATTGATCACTTGTGGTTGCTGGAACAGCTATATTTATAATCCTGTAACTTATCTTGGTTAAGGTAAGATTTGACTAGCAGATCTTGGTTCAGAAACAGAAGACAAGGAGCCAAAATGTATATGAGAAATGCCAGAGATTTGCTAACAAGGAATAAATGATTGTCTGAAATGGAATAATGTCTTGTATTAAACCATAGGAAGGGAAACCAGACCTGAGTTTCTTTGCAGTGGATTGCTTTCATTTCTCTGAGAGAGCTCATGCTGAGATGGCCGTTGCACTCTGGAATAATATGGTAAGTGAATCATATGCAGTAATCCCTGAATTCAAAGGGACCTCATTTAAGGCTTAGCCTCACAGCCATCTTAATGTGTTTTCCTCCTGTCCTTGACATTGGAAGAGACTATATTGCTTTCTAATGGCCTATATATTACTACCACTCAACAGTGAGCCTGTTCAGTGTTGCTGCTCTTATACAATTCAGTGGAGGGTGTTTTAGAACAGGTGTTGACGGAATCCCTATCATTCTTTTCCCTTCCACCCAGCATCTGGCTGGTCTTTAATTTTGCCAAAAAATATTCTGAATGGATCGTGGTGCCCGCATTTCATCTGAGGAACAGGTGACCTGCCTTTCGACACATCTTCCCCTTTCCCAAGTCTGGGCTGGAAAAAACAGCTGCATATCTGGAGAGTTTTCCGACCATACCCACTGGCCAATTATAAAAAGGGATGGGTTTGACGTAATGATTGCTTCCATTCTTTTGGAGGGCATATCATGATGGCTTAAAAGTCCAAGTCATGGGAATATTGATCGGATTGAACTTCTGGATAGAACTTTTGAAAACACACAATATATCCCAGAGGAATTTTCATAAGTTTTAGTGGTAGTATTGAGATAAGTAAAGTTAGAACATCAGTATGACTGCAAAAGAAATATGATGAAAGTTAGAATATCAATATGACTCCGATGATCTCTGAATTTTGTATCTTATGATTTATGATGATTGTATTTTATGATTATGATCATGATTTTATCACTTGTTGCTTGCATATATACTGAGAACTTATGCACCAGATGCAAATTCCTTGTGTCTAATCATACTTGGCCAATAAAGAAATCCTATGCTATGCTATGCTATGCTATCCTATGCTATGCTATCCTATCCTAAAATACCAATCCTTTAATATAAATTAGTGTCAGCCTTCACCAACGTGGTGTTATTTGGATGTGCTTCTCTTTAATTCCCATTATCTCTAGACAACAGAGCATTTAGCTGCAAATATAGTCCTTTCCATGAAGTAGGCCATTACTTTTTCTTTTCTTTGCAAGACCTGCCAATACCGAAAAGATGATTACTAGAGTGTTATACATTTCTTTAGCTAATGACTTTGCTAACTTTGTTCAAGAAAAAAGAACAGAAGAAGTTCTTTTTAAAATAATTATTCCCTCTCAAGATTTTTCTGGATCAGGCAATGTTAGAATATCTGGTGGAATTCTCTCTGAAGTCCTTCCAGTACAAACTGCAGAGGGGGTATGCCAAATCAGCACATTCTCAGCTGCTTTTGCAAACCACTTTTCTAAGTTTCCCATGATTTTTTAAAAGGTTGTTCTGGCCAGTGTCAATGAATGGTGCTGCCTTCCCATGAAAGCACAAGTTCCCTGAAGCAAAAACACAGTGATAATAATTGCCTGATAATCTTATTAAATGTTACAATAAAAGATAATAAATAATAAAATAATAATAATAATAAAATAATGAAAGATAACACTTCAGTAATCTATATCAGTCTTTTAAAGTAAATTAGATTTCTTTTTATGTATTGTTGCATTTATGATATTGTACGCCGCCCTGAATTGCTATGAGAAGGGCAGCATAGAAAATTAATTAATAAATAAAATAAATAAATAACTAATATACTTTTTTTAAAAAAAATACAAAATACAAACAATATAAAAGAAACGGAAAATAATAAACAAGAAGACAAAGAAAAGAAATATATAAATAATTTCCCATTTCATCGCAATTGTAATAACTTAACACTTTCTTTTAAAATATAGCAAAAAGTCTCTTCTTCCCATGTTTCATCTCTTATCTATAGATAATCCTTCAAACAGCCTCTTTGTTCAATTCTGATCAGCAAAAATGAATTAAGAATTATAAACATAATATATCTATTTTAACCTAGATCATATAAATCAAGTTTATGTTCCTTCAATTTATGTTGATTGGGAAATACTTTGGGCTGGGAAATACTTTGAATTTAAATCAAGTTTATGTTCCTTCAATTTATGTTGATTGGGAAATACTTTGGGCTGGGAAATACTTTGAATTTCATTATTTAAAGGTCTTTTGTAGTGTTGGGAGCACAAACGCATCATCTACCCTGTCTCCCTCCAAAATAAGACATCCCCTGATAATAAGTCCAATTGGGCTTTTGAGTGCATGGCGATTAGGCCAAGTGCTTATTTCAGGGTTCAAAAAAAATGCAAGACGGGTCTTATTTTTGGGAAACATGATATCTGTGAGTCATTTAAGAAGCAGCCTTTAATGAGGTTCAGCAATCATTACTTTTTCCCGTGCGGTCCAAAGCATTGCTCAATTCTTTTGTTTGTCAACTTTCACAATAATGATAATCAGCATAAATAGAAAGATGATATAACGTAGATTAGTTATGCCTTGTATCAGTGATAGCGAACATTCTTTTCCTCGGGTGCCGAAACAGTGTGCGGGCATGCGATATCGTGAATGTGCGAGTGCCCACATCCATAATTCGATGCCTGGAGAGTGTGAAAACAGTTTCCCCCACTGCTCGGAGGCCCTCTGGAGGCTGGAAGTGGCCTGTTTCCCAACTTCTGGAGGGCCCAGTAGGCTCATGTTTCACCCTCCTCAGGCTCCAAAGGCTTCCCTGGAGCTGGGGGAGGGCAAAAATGCCTTCCCCCATCCCCCTGGAGGCTCTCTGGAAGCTAAAAACATCCTCCCAGAGCCTTTCTGTGAGTCAAAAATCAGATGGCCAGCACACACATAGATGTTGGAGCTGAGCTAGTGCAACGACTCACGTGCCAGCAGATATGGCTCCATGTGCCACCTGTGGCACCCGTGCCATAGGTTCGCCATCACTGCCTTATATTATTGTAGCTAGTTAGATACTGCCTACTTTGACTTCCAATATTTTGCAAGATTCCTGCCAAGAATGGAATTAGGAAGAGGGTTTTTTTTTTCATGAAAAGGATGCATTCTATTACTCAGTTATGAAGTTTAGGATAAACATCCTAAGGCTATGATGGTGAACCTATGGCATGCAGTACATGTCCCCTAGCTCAGTTCCACCATGCATGCACATGCCTCCTGCCGCTTTCTGCTACCCACACCTTCCCAGATCTCAGAAGATTCCTCCTCCCAGCTCCGTTTGGGGATGGGAGGCTTCCCCCCTCCAAGTACTGTTTTGGGATGGGAGGCAAAAATGGGGGGACATGCATGGGGAGTTGTGGGGTGCAATAGGGGTTGTGTTTGCATGCATGTGCAGAGACAGAGTGCATGGGAGGAGCTTTGCATTATGGGTGTGTGTGCATGTGCAATAGCGCATGTCCACATGCTTTTGGCACCTGACGGGAAAAAGATCAGCCATCCCTGCCCTAAGGAATCAGGAGTTTGGGACTAAGGGCTATACTTCTGTCTGTCTCCTCTACAATATGAATCATAGTCAAAGCTGGAAGAAAACAAAGTTAAGGGGGGGGGGGAGTTATTAATAATCTGTTCTTCAGTCTTTATAGCCAACCAGAGCAATGAAGATTAAGAAAATTAGAGTAAAACATCATAGCAATATCTCAAAGTGCTTTTTCAAAAGGCAACAGGACTTTGCTTTTTCCTGAAGATGTTTCGCTTCTCATCCAAGAATCTTCTTCAGTTCCGACTGACTTCTGTGGGTACTGAAGAAGCTTCTTGGATGAGGAGCAAAAAAAAAAAAAGTCCAGTTGCCTTTTGAAAAAGCACTTTGGAGACAACCATGACCTGAATGGCTCAGAATCTCCATGGACATTATAGCAATATGACCCTATTAAGCAACTATTTTGCTCGAACAGAGGTAAGGATATATATGCCTGGTCATAGTGGAGTTCCCTGATTTTAATTTCATTGTGACAATGAGAACCAAGAAATTGATTGAATCTGCATCACACAAGCAGTTCAGGAAGTAGAGGCAGAGCAAATTTTCCATGATTTCATAGCTTCTTTTGATGCTGCAGCCAATCCAAGCTGAGGTCTAGCCTGCAGGGCTGTTGATAAATGTGTGCCAGAATTGCTCTCTCTTTAAGAGGAGGAAGCAATTAAGGTCTCTCCAGATCAGTAGGGAGATGGAAATGAGAGTGGGTTGCAGACTATCTGAAGGCCTTATCATTTTTCTTGCTCTCATCCCTGTCAGGGATTCTAATCAGGCAGCTGGGATTCCATCTAAATAAAACTGAAACAACAACAGTAAAGCAATATTTATTGCCTGTTGGCAGTTGCCAATTTCATTCCTCCTTTATGGTGCACTGCTTTTGAAAATGGGTGCTGAATCACATTTTGGCTAGCAGCCAGCTCATTCCTGTATTTCTGGCTATCTTTGGGAACCTAGGATACTACCCTGGCAACTTATGCTCACTTATCCTCAAGTGAATCCATTAAAATAAGGGTCAGGTTTCACAGGTTTGACATCTTTCCATTCATCTCTAGCCAAAGAGGCTCAACTATAGATACTTCTTGTCACAGAGAAGCTGACAGTGTTATAGGGGACATATATTCAAGCCCTCCCACATTCATTTATTATTTCGCCTTGTTAATTTGTTATTTAACATGAGCTTCAAAGTTGCTTGTAACAAGCTATTTTAATTCCTTTGATGTAGATTTCTCTTCTGTAGGCTTTTAGTGTCCTGATTTCAGGGGGGTTGTACGATTACTCAAGTGTAAAAAGTTTTGCCTTTATCCATAACAGGAAGCCTTGCTAACATTTTCAATCTCATAATAATGTAAGTACGGTCATATATTAAGAATTCCAGAAAAGCCAAAGCGAGAATTACTGAGTGCTGCAATATAAAGGAGCAATATATTATTTTTTTAAATGTGACTTTACAGTGTTAGTATGTGCCCATATAAAGAAGATAGGATTCCGTTTCTGTTGGAAACTCTTTGTCTCTCTTTCAGCTGGAGCCAGTTGGCTATAAGCAGTCATATAAACATTTCACAAAGGAAAGGCTGAAGCTCAAATGTCCAACCTCAGTAAGTAGCAAGTTAGCTCCTACAAAACTCTAACTGTGAACATCAAAGCACAAGAAAAGTCCTTCTGGGTGAAAACTAAAAGCCATCTGGTCCAATATCTGATGGCGAACATATGGATGTGCACCACAGGTGCCACTGGAGCGATATCTGAAGGCATGAGAGGTGTTGCCCTATGTCAGCTCCAGTGCGCATGCGTGCGCTGGCCAGCTTGTTTTGAACTTTTGGGGCATTTTTCCTCTTCCCAGGTTTCAGGAAAGCCTATTGAACCCTGGGGATGACGGAAAATGTCCCAATGGGCCTACTGGAAGTCCAGAGCTTCAGTGAAGCCTGTGCACATGCACAGGGTGGGCTGTGTGTCTGCACGAAGGGCAGCGCAGGGGTTGTGCTCATGCGCAGGGGGTTGTATACAGTTGCGGGCAGCAACCGGTGCTTCAAGGTGCACTACTCTGGTAGGAAAATCCTGGATGCATGTGTAGCTGCGCCTCCTCGATGTACCCCCATCTGAGTCCTTTGGGATTTGGCGGCATAGAAGTCAAATAAATAAATAAATTTGGCTTCTGTGCACATGAGAGCAAGATTTTGGGTATTTTTGCCTATTTTTTGCTTCTGCGCATGCACAGAAGTAAAAATATCAGCAAAAATAGCCAAAATCTCAGTCTCATGCATGTCTTTGTGCGAGATTTGGCTTGCTGAGCATGCGCAGAAGCCAAATCTTGTGCCAACGGGTTTATATGCGACCGATGGACACGTGCCATCTGCAACAGCCTCCGAAGGCACTCCAGTAGAAGGCTGCGTGAAGGACAGCATGGGAGTTATGCACATGTGTAAGCAGTTGTGGGTACACATGCGCACACTATCGTACACGCGCACACCCATTTGGCACCCAAGCAAAAAAAAGAAAAAAATAGACAAAGCAGATGCTTTTTGGAAGCCAATAAGTAGGACTTAAGCCTTTTCCCCATATGTAACCATTAATTCCAAAGTTAGTATATATTTACCACTTTGAATCTGCCCAATAATCCCATGTTGAAAACTTTCTAAATTAGATCTGATGTTTTTGTATGGGAGCAATGCTGTGCAGGATTTTAAACAGCAAAATCAGGCTGTTTTCTTCTTGTTTTCTCTCCTCCTCCTCCTTAAAATGCCAAGGATATTTGCTGAAAGTTCATTCAGACCAAATCTCCCATTGTTTTTAATAAACAAGAGAAAGAACCAAGAGCAAAATGCACAAAAATGATAGAAATACATACATTGTCAAAGAAAAGAACAAAAGCACATATAAAAAGTTTTTTTTAACAAAAAAAGTAAACAAAATATGACAGGAAAAAACAATATATATCATTATAACAAACAGTTGCAATTCTATATATACACCTATCTAAGACAAATATTCAAATACAATATGTATATATTTTAATTTATGTAAGTTCATTTTAACCTATTGTATACTTTATAAATGACTCCCAGATTTCATTATACTTGTCCATATAAAATCTCCATCTGTTCATCAGCAATCCATTTATAAATGGCAAAACCAATCTTCTTAATCCATCCTTTTTTTTTTAGCAGCCTCCAGCAATTCTTAAATTGGGACACATTATTAAAACTTTCCAATCATATTTTCCCAATTAATATTATCATGCCTGGTCTTTAGAATGTTTCCATCCAATATAGAATTATATACTATAAAAATTTCCCTGAAGTTGTAAATATTTCTGAATGTGAGAGGAAGAGACAGATTGAGTTCACAGACTACAGCAAATAGTCTAAAAACAGATGTCAGAAATATACTTTAAGGAAATGGGTAAAACAATGTATAACAAAATGGGAAAAGAAGCCTGTACAAAAAGTGAAGTCTTTTAGCATGAGTAGAGCATCAAGGTAAGAATAACAACAGTAAGCAGAGTTTAGAATGGAATGGAATGGAATTGGAATGGAATGGAATAGAATAGAACTGAATTTCATTGGTCAAGTGTGATTGGACACACGAGGAATTCATCTTGGTGCACATGCTCTCCGTGTATTTAAGGAGTTAAGACAGTAATGACTTGTACCATCTCCAGTCATCAGTAATAAAAACTCTCCTTGCTTATATTTCATTTGGATTAAAGTAAATTGTACATTTATTAAAAAGTGCCAAGCATCATGAGATTTATGCAGTATATAAACAATCTAATTGCCTAAAAATTTAGATAGTATCAAGGCTAGTATAACATCTTGAAGTCATACTTATTGCTTCCCTATTGAGAAGAAATGTTTACTGCCTCATACCCTCAGAATAGAGCAACCGATAATAAATAGATTGTTCTCTAAAGGTTCTGTAAATGTTTTCTTTCTGCCGCAGGAATACCCATATCTTTTCACATCGAGAAATAGCCAAATGCATAATTCAGGACTTGAAACAACGTCCAATGGAGACAGCGTGCCTTACTGGGCTGTGATTATAGCGGCTACAACTGGAATTTTGGCAGGATCCCTGATTGTTTGGGGTCTGATGACTCATAAAACCAACAAGCACCCGAGGGCAAGAGATGCAGCAGCTGAAGAGAAGACAACATTTTAAATGTGCATGTGAGCCAAAGAGGTTTAACATACGTTACCTCTAGTGACATGAAAAAAAGCAACATGGAAGCTTTGCACATGCTATTTTTAACTAAAGTTTTCCATCTAAAACTGGAAGAAATGACCTCATCTCATCTTGAATAGCTAGACAGTGAAAGCTAATGCTTAGCAGTTATTAAATGTTAGAAATATAAAGAGATCTTACCTGGCAAATAAAATAACATATGTAATCTCATTTTCTGAAAAAAAAAATATTATTATCCAGTTCTGTGCCATTTAGCAGATTTTATCGTGTCTATTGGCTCCTCTTCATGATCCTCTTGCCATATCTAGTTGTAATCCTCTCCATCTTTTTTCTTAACTTGGAAGTTAAACCTTGAAATAAATGCACAATGGATTTGGAATGGTAGTTCACATGTGCTCTCAACATGGAACCATCTATATTTTTTGTTGGTGTAATGGAGACGTCACGTTTCCAGTGTTCCTAATTTCTTCATTGTGACAGGGTCTTCAACTTCCCTTGGATTCATAAGGTTCAATAAATGCTTTCATGCAACTCTTCAAGAGTCCTCAACCCACCTCAGTCATTTATTACAAATATAGCTAGCAGCATCATTTCATTTGGTTTTCTCTATTAGCAAAATTCCCAATTAGATAATGACACTCCAATGCTAGCTTTCATTTCTTCACCTGTTGATAATGCTGCTGCTTGCCTTTCTAAACTGCCTTCGAAAGAAAGTATTTCCCCTTCTTTTCTTGAATAAGGTTTCACGACCTAATTATGTGTTTGCAAGATACAATTTTGCTCTAATATGTTCACCGGCATGATTCTTTCTAATTGCTTTATTCTGTATTTATATCCTGTGTTAGAGATAAGGAAAAGGCTAAATATATTTGCAGCAGAGGCGGAGTAACGACGCGGACACAGAGAGCTGGATTTAAAATTGGGTCATTTTATTAATTAATCAAATTTGCATAATTTATTCATTAAATTAGCATAATTTAAATAAACATAACAAGGACCCGCAGGGTCAAACAATTACTTCCGGGGCGGAAATGATGTCAGAAAAACTTCTGGGGCAACTATGGGCATAGCTCCATGCTGATCCAGGTGAAGGGCCCCGCCCTCCCCTGCATCCCAGCCATGCACCTGCATGTGGGAGCTCTCGCCGTCTAACCCCTACAAGGGGATAGAAATGGGCGGGACCCAAGGACAGGTTCCCCCCAATTGCTCAGGTCGAACTAAAGGCACCATGAGCCTTGGAGAGAACCTGTCAATCATCCCCAAAGATGCCCAACGGAGAACACGCAGTTGCTAAACACCACCCAATTTCCGCCCCTAACCTGCCTACCCAAATGACCAAAGGTAAGCCAATTTTTAGACTAATCGGGGAGCGAAGCACCCCTTAACCATCCATCTGTCATCGCAGTGTGGAATAGGCGAAAAAAACGGTCGCAGAAAATACCAAGACCACCAAAAATTACTGGTAGCTCACTACAGGACAACTCGTGTAGGACAATTCAACAAATACAAAAGTTAAATTAATTTTGAAGGAACTGTGGCCAATAATAATAAAGTCAATCCAGAAACAGAAGACTAACAATAATTTGAATGAAAATGAGGTCACCAATAATAAAAGTAACTGAATGAAATGATTAACGCAGTGTTGAGTTGTCCTGTGGCAAGCTGGCTATGGCAAGTTGTTCTTGCAAATAGAGAAGTGGATTGCCAATAAACTTCACCGAACTGCAATTTTGCAAAGAAAATAGTTTTATTGCAATTTGGAATATATTGCAGTTGATGCATATAAATTTTAACACCATTAATATGGTAAGATCACAGAGAGTTGGTGATGCTTTCAATCTGGCATAGACTAAAAAATAACTGCTTGAGTGCTATATTTGTGTATGTAATACTTGATTTCACAACTGGGCTATAAATGCAGCTAATTGTTTTTAGCAACTCATTCCCAGCTTAATTTGCCTTGCAAAAGCATGTGCTACTCTTAGGTTGTAGGAGGAAAAACACTGTAAAAGTATAAGTGTATTCTGTAAACTTGGATTTATAGAAATTCAGCAGAAGACATACACTGTGTTGATTGGAGATTAACATTCAATTAGCTAGCCAGGAGACATCATCTATCCAATTGACTGATCTAGAAAGGTTATGCACAGTGGACCTAGGATGGGGAGTTATCAGAAATCCCAAATTGTAGGTTGGACTGAGAAATTGAAAAAACACTCTCTTTTTTTGGTCGAGAAAACGAGTCTTCGGACATTGAATTTAACTTGGAAAGTTTAGAAGACAGAATGAACATTTTCAAGATGAAAAATAGGTTACAACATGCTAAAATAATTAGAGGATAGGAGGAACAAAAATTTTGTAAAAAATATTTGGGAAAAACTATTTTGAAACTTAGCCTTTATCTTTACTGTATACTGGGTAAAGGACTTTCTTTTAACCATCCTGCAACTCTGTTTACTCACTGCTGGATAACTTTAGATTCTAATCTTAGCATGCAGGAGGCAGAACGCAGGATTAAGTCATATATTCTAAGACCACAGACAAATTTGCACTTGTCTTTTTTTTTAATCACGAAAGCGAAATTTCATTGCAGCAGTGTTTAGATTCACAATCCAATAATCCAACACAGCAACCATCTTCTTGCATCTATTACAGAGCAAACAAACATCTAGACAGCCTCATGAATTTGGGAAGAGGGTTTAATCTGTTTCAGATTACTGGGCTAGAGAATCTTCATCCAAAATAGCCTGGTACAGGTACAGTATATACAGTGTACAGTATATGCAGTGATACAGTATATGCAGTGAAAGGCTACTAATTTTTTTACTACCACACTGTGGGCGTGGCTTATGCAGGACGCCCTGCATTTTCTTTCAATATCTTTCAGTGCAAATTGGGTGCTCTGGGTGGAGCTCCATTTTTGCTACTGCACTACATTCCCCACCCACCCCGTCTGGGCAGCAGCCCACCCCTGAGTATATGCCTCCTGCAGTATGTACCAAATGCTAGTATGCAGTTGTCCATGAGCAGATTTGTATGCCGCCCCGAGTCTCCGGAGAGGGGCGGCATACAAATCTAATAAAAAATAATAATAATAATATAAAATCAGCTCATATGTGAGCATTAAACAAAAAAAATCCTGCTAATCTTGAATGCATTTTTCTCTTCTCCTAGCACAGAGAGAGAGGGGGGGGGGGAGAGAGAGAGAAAGAGAGAGAGAGAGAGAGAGAGGGAGGGAGAGAACGCTTTGGCTTTGCAGTCTCATCATTCTGGCAATACTGCTAGGAAGCAATATCCAGTGGACTTCTATTGATCTAAAAGAATAAAGTGGATTAAACCTGGGTATTATCTGGAGAATTCTAGAGCTGACCTGGTTGTGGACCACTCACAACATATCTGAGACTTGGACATTGAAAAGCATCTAGAAAGAAGGCAGAAACAGTGGACCTCTGTACTACAGCCAGGAAAACGAGATGGATGTGCCATTTCTGTCAACAGGAGCCAGGCACAATCCCAAGCAGAGTTTGCATCAGCTTTATTATTATTATTATTATCATCATCATCGTCTTTATTCTGGCAATTAATCAAGTCTTCTACCATCTGGCCCATAAAATTTTATAAAAAGCACAGCAGCCTGGTTATTTAATCAATACTTACATCTCGGGGCCAAATGGCATGATAAAAAATGAGGCAATAAATAGAATGCAGCATTCGGGTTGATGGAAAGGTGACAATTCCCCCCAAAATAGATTCAGCTTTTCCACCAGGCAGCCCCAGCTGGTGGGCGGCCAGGGGTCCTTGAGTCTGATGCCTTCCCTCTGCAGTCATCGTTAAGGGAAAATAATGTCATGAGTAAGGCTGCCAATTAGACTGTGTAGCCGAGCTACATTTCACGGGCTGTCTTTGTTTACAGTCAACAATTAACAATATAATTGCTTTTGGTTTTTCTATCCAGTCTTTGTCAGTTGGTTTCCAAAACACTTTTGCAAATGTTGTTGACCTTTCTGCTGGGGTTTCTCACCATTTTGCCTTCTTTCTGGCAAACAGAGAAAGGAAGTATGTCAATGTTAAATCAGTAGAGGCAGCTCTTACTCTTTGCAAGTATGCCCTACTACCTGTTGTAATGTTCCTATGATTTTGCTTTCGGGAGAGGGGAGTTTGCTTTACTCACCTGGGAGGGGGGTTTTAGGGGAAGATTCTTTGAAAGGAGAGGGAACCGCCTCCTTTCCTTGTAGTAGCTGTTTATATAGTAGCATGCATGCTCTGTTTCTCACCCTCAAGGAATGAATGAAGGAATTCAGCGAGTTTGCAAAACAATAATAAGGCCAATACACTCACCCACCTGCACCCAAGGGTGAGGAACAGTGCATTGAACAATATGGTTTTTAAAGGCTTTTTAAAATGGAAGCAAAGAAGTTACCAGCTAAACTTCTGGAGAGGCTATTTCAAGTGCCAAGGAAGAGAAATGGAGAAGTTCTGCCTCTGGACCTCCCCATCAACATATTTCATGGTAGGACTTTCTGCATTACTTGTTGGCAGAAGTGTAAATTACAGAGTGGTTCTACTTGAAGGAGGCAGTCCAAAAATATCAAAGAACCAAGTATATATGTTAAAACCAGCACTTTTGAATAGCACCTGAAACCTATCAAAAGCCCATGAGGTGATTGAAAGTAGAATTTATAGAGCTAGAATGTTTTTGATTAATATTTCCTGTAATGAAATGTAACAATCGGTGTGTAGCAAAAAGAAAAAAACCCACCCCACACTCATGACTTATTATATGGATGTGGCTTGGTGGTCATGTGACTGGGTAGGAGTGTCTTACGGCCATGTGACTGGGTGGGAGTGGCTTACTGGCCAAGTTAAGTTTTCAAATTGATGCCTGGACTCTTTTTCAGTTGATTAAGTCACATTATTTGAATAGCCACAAAAAAGACAAATGATAGACAGCATTATTTATTGAGGAGCACAGTAACATTTTAAATCTTTGTATGATAATAGATTAGGCAAATAGCTCAATTTTCTTTAATTGCTATAAAAGTTCAGTTCTAGATAATGATTAAAATGATTAAAGCTTTAATGGGCCAAACATACTATTTAATTATTTCCTATTTTAAAAGTAATTAAGGATCATACTAAGGTACTAGAGACAGAAGGACAATTAAAAACTAATAAGTACTGTATTCAATAAATAATGCATAAACCTACTACCCCCACTGCCCTCCCCCACCCATGGGGGCAGCTGCCCATCACAGCTTGCAGCCTTTCTCTGGGCTTGCCTACTCTCCACTCTTCTTGCCCTTGAATGAGTGAAGTCGACAGCTGTTCCTCATCAGAAAAGATTTGCTGCCTATCAGCACCACTGCCTGTCAGCAGCCGATCCTCTTCCGTGTCTGTGCAGGCAGGCAGCTCTCTGTCTGGTTGACCAACTGCCCAAATTCCCGAGGGTCCTGGGATAGTATCTTCCTCAGCCCCTCGCCACTCCAAACATCCAAAGGGAAACATGCCTTCCCTTTTGGACAGTCCCACTTCCAACTCCTCCTCCTATCTGGGATCTGATGGGAGCATGACATTAGTAATAGAGACCATCAGGCTGTAGGCAGGAGGGGCAATTTTTAAAAAATGCTCCCAAAGGCAGTGACTTTATCCACCTTCCTGTAATTGCTAAGATAACAGATGTGTCCATGTAGTCATCAGGAGAGAGGCTTTGTCTTAGGTAAGTTAGTTAGTTGATTTATTTGTTTGTTAAATTTATTTAACAATTTAAATTTATTTGCTGCCTTAGCTTGGGGCTTCTCTGGGTGATTTACAACAATAAAAAGGAAAAAAGATTTAAGAACATAAGGAGAGCCATGCTGAATCGGGCCAAAGCCCATCGAGTCCCGCATTCTGTGTCACACAGTGGCCCACCAATTGTACATGGGGATCTTGAGCAGAAGGAGAGGGCAAAACCCTCCCTTTCCCTTGACCCCCAATAAATGGCACTCAAGGGAATCCTGCCTGCCTCAACCAACATAGAGGTGGCACATAGACATCCATTAAAAATATAAAAATAAAATAGTAAGGAAACAAAATGATACAAAGCAATGGAAGCACAATGAAAGGAAATTAAAAATAGGAGCAGAGAGGGAGCAGGAAGTCCAGGGGGAGGGTGGGATCAGCTAATTATAGCAATAGCATTTAAATTTATATACCGCTTCACAGTGCTTTACAGCCCTCTCTAAGCGGTTTACAGAGAGCAAGCATATTGCCCCCAACAATCTGGTCCTTATTTTACTGACTTGAAAGGATGGAAGGCTCAATCAACCTTGATTAATTAGTCCAGCAGCCACCTCCAGTGATGTATTCCCCTACTGAGTCCCCAGGCTAACCAACAAAGTTCTGTTTTCAGGTCCTTGTGAAAGGATGGAAGAGGGGAAGCCTCACCTTGGACAGCAGTTAATTTATTAAGTCAAGTTTAGCTCCATGTGACTGTATGGTCTTGACCTATCCTCATGAATAACTTGTTACTTTTCCAAGGATGTATCAGTAATTTCTTAGATTCCTTCTATCCATCTGTCCATCTCTTCCCCTTCTTCTATTTCCATCAGCCTTGTCATGCATAAGTACTTTTTTCTAATCCATATGATAATGTTACCTAGTTTGGTAAAGAAATGTCTGCAAAAAAGCCACCAAGCTCAGAAAGGACCGAGGACCCCACATACCAATCAATCATCTCTTTAGTACATGCTTTAAATTGTTGTCTACTTGCTGATTACTACCCTGACGTTTCAGATTAATTGGATTCATTCTTATAGTCCATGCTACTCTCAATAACTGAGTCTTCAGAGAAGGGTGGCACATAAGTCCAATAAATAAATAAACTATTTCCAAACCTACTATTTTCTGTCTGTTATTTCTTCTCAATGGTAAATTTCCATTTGCAGTACATATTTCCTTTAACTGTTCTGATCCTTGTTGTCACAGAAATGTTTATGTATTAAATTTATATGCCCCCGTCTCACTCTATAAAGAAATTCTTTGTAAAATGTTCTAGTCATGCCTTTGTCTAGGTTTAGTAGTATATTCCTTTTATTTCATCTTTATGTCTCCAGCCCACTGTCCAGCTTCGGTTATTCTTGAATCCAAGAAAATAAAATCACTCCCATCTTTTTTACTTTGGGCTAGTAAAGTAATATTGTGTAAATATTCAAACTAAGTACAGTATTCTATTGTTCTATTTTTAATTCTAGGGATTATTTGTTCCTATTATTTATTTTGAAACAACAATTGTTGACCAACATGTCTTAGATCTGTATAATTCAACAATGTCACAGACTTCAATCCTAATTTTCCCCAGTTAATGTAGATGGGCAGTTATGGAATGTCCACATTTTTAATTCTATAGAGTGAAAGGCAGAATTGTTGCAACTGCTAATGATCTACCCTATTCTCAGAGTCTTGATATATCTCTGTGAAATCCAACTAGAAATTAATTTTATTTTACTGAATTGATGGTTTAGACACCATGCCAAACATCATCACTATTATTATTAAATATGACAGTAAATAATTGGATCCCCCCCCCCTTTTGGGAGGTACTGTTCACCATATTTTCATAGCTGAGAGTGGAGTTCTTGGACTCATCCACATTAAAATGTGGCCAAACAATTTGCATGAACATCCTATCTTTCCTTTTTCATTGGCATCTGAAGCTTTTCTGACTTCCCACACTCTTCCTAAACCCCAAGGGAAGATAACAACAACAAGAACAACAACAACAGAGTTGGAAGGGACCTTGGAGGTCTTCAAGTCCAAACCCTTGCTTGGGCAGTAGACCCTACACTATTTCAGACAAATGGTTATCCAACATCTTCTCAAAAACTTCCAGTGTTGGAGCTTTTACAACTTCTGGAGGCAAGCGGTTCCACTGATCAATTGTATTACCAAACTTCTCCCAGGTATCTTGCCTTGGTTTTTCTAATTCATCTGCACTACACTGTAATCTATATAGGCTAAAAGTGATTAAATGTTCTGAAAAATAATGTGTAAGCAGGTTCAGGGAAACCCCATAAAAATTTAAAAAGTTGAGGCATCTAAATAGTCCAAGCAGAATTGAGAATGGTTGGATGACTTGGAAGATTTGGAACTAGAAACAAAGGGAGAAAGAAACAGAGCAGAATAATGTGTCATATAAGACAACATTGTGATTGGCTGATGGGAAAGTTCAGCAACAAGCTTTTCACTTTGCAATGTTTTGTTATGGGTCCTTCTTAGATAACTTTCCATTCTAGAGTAGGCAACCTACTGTCCACCAGATAGAACTTCCTCCTTATAAGTGAACTTGGCTACAGCTGATGATAAGAATTTGGGTTCATCCAGGGAGCCATAGATTGCTGGTGCTATTATTAATATTTACAGGAAATTATGGTTTCTGGGGATCCAGTTCAATGGATTCCCTGTTGTTTGTTCAAATGATTAAATCCCCAGGTGCAGATTATTGCCTGTGTCCTTTCCTGTAGTCATTTCTAGAGAGGTACCACACTGCTATTCATTATTACAGTTGATTCTAACTATGTAAGTGGTTAGCTTGACTGAGCAGAGTCTTGTCACTGGTTCCCACTTAACTGACATGGCTAATTGGAAGTTAGATCACTCTGGACAGTTTGTTTGCATAAAACGAGGGGTATCCAAAAAGGGATTGGAAATGCATTCGCTCATCTCTTCCTACACTCCCTCCTTCCTTCTTGGAATACATCCAGAAGAAACACAAAAAAGGAAAAGATAAACAAGAGCCCTTCTTCCATTCCAGGAACGTGTGCTGACATCAGCTCCTATGAACCAGCACTTTCATCATTGCAGAAAGGTTTTTCAGTCTTTTACCCTTACTTAGACATTTTCTGTACTCTAAACATGGGAGTGCAGGGGACTATAAACAGAAGGACATTTTTTTCTCCCACAGAATCAAAACTATAAAAACCACTGGTGATTATTCCTAAAATGTTCGGACTTGCTGGCCTAAAAATTCATTTTGTCTCAATGGGCTAAACATACAGTTAGCAGTAGGTGAATCTAACCCATAAAAAGGAAAAAAGGGAGAAAAAGGCAGGCATTCTCTCTTTCTATTCCATAATTAAATGGACACAAACATTTCTCCCTTTTTCTTTCCTGCCTAACAACAAAGCGGAGTGGCTGTGGGTTTTGCCTCCCAAGGACAATTCCATCTGTCCGTCCATCACCCTGGGGGGGGGAGTCACTAACCCCCTCAGAGAGGGTTCGCAACTTGGGCGTCCTCCTCGATCCACAGCTCACATTAGAGAAACATCTTTCAGCTGTGGCGAGGGGGGCATTCGCCCAGGTTCGCCTGGTGCACCAGTTGCGGCCATATTTGGACCGGGAGTCACTGCTCACAGTCACTCATGCCCTCATCACCTCGAGGCTCGACTACTGTAATGCTCTCTACATGGGGCTACCTTTGAAAAGTGTTCGGAAACTTCAGATCGTGCAGAATGCAGCTGCGAGAGCTATCATGGGCTTTCCTAAATTTGCCCATGTCACACCAACACTCCGCAGTCTGCATTGGTTGCCGATCAGTTTCCGGTCACAATTCAAAGTGTTGGTTATGACCTATAAAGCCCTTCATGGCACCGGACCAGAATATCTCCGGGACCGCCTTCTGCTGCACGAATCCCAGCGACCAGTTAGGTCCCACAGAGTTGGCCTTCTCCGGGTCCCGTCAACTAAACAATGTTGTTTGGCGGGACCCAGGGGAAGAGCCTTCTCTGTGGCGGCCCCGACCCTTTGGAATCAACTCCCCCCAGATATCAGAGTTGCCCCCACCCTCCTAGCCTTTCGTAACCTCCTTAAAACCCACCTCTGTCGTCAGGCATGGGGGAATTGACATGTTCCTTCCCCCTAGGCTTATAAAATTTATGTATGGTATGCTAGTGTGTATGATTGGTTTTAACTTGTGGTGTTTTAAAATTAATTTAAATATTGGATTTGTTTACATTGTATGGCGATTGCTGTGAGCCGCCCCGAGTCTGCGGAGAGGGGCGGCATACAAATCTGATTAATAAATAATAAATAAATAAAAGCAGCCAATAGTTGTAGAGTTTCCCCCCTGAAAAAAGAACTGAATACAGAAAGCAGTCTCATATTGTGTTTATTTTAGCTCATGTCAAGTAGGGAATTATATACCCCTCAATTGTTGCTGGACCGATAGCAATACGTGGGCTGGGGTTTGTAATTCAGTTTCCGGTCACAATTCAAAGTGTTGGTCATTACCTATAAAGCCCTTCATGGCACCGGACCAGGGTATCTACGAGACTGCCTTCTGTCGCACGAATCCCAGCGACCGGTTAGGTCCCACAGAGTGGGCCTTCTCCGGGTCCCGTCAACAAAACAATGTCACTTGGCAGGGCCCAGGGGAAAAGCCTTCTCTGTGGCGGCCCCGACCCTCTGGAATCAACTCCCCCAGAGATTAGAATTGCCCCCACCCTCCTTGCCTTTCGTAAGCTCCTTAAAACCCACCTCTGTCGTCAGGCATGGGGGAATTGAGACATTCTTTCCCCCTAAGCCTTTATAATTTATGCATGGTATGTTTGTTATATGGATGTTTAGTTTTATAATAAGGGTATTTTAGTTGTTTTTAGTATTGGATTTGCATGATGTTTTTTATTACTGTTGTTAGCCGCCCCGAGTCTACGGAGAGGGGCGGCATACTAATCCAATAAATTAAATAAATAAATAAATAAATAAATAAATTCAAGAATACCCTAAGAGGTAGAGCTTCTCAACTGTGGGACATGAGTAAGCTGTTTTCCTGGATTCAAGATAGTTCTCTCTTCAAATTCTTCTGAAAATATCAAGTGCTGAAGCATAATCCCTCTTCATGCAAAGCAGGTATTCTTGGCAACTCGTGGCTTTTGGGGGATTGGGCTGATCTAAAGATATCCCAACAGAGTAGAATATCCAGCTGAACATAATAATGATAAAGCATGATATTGCCTATCTGAATTATCTACTATACCAGACGTCTTCAAACTTGGCAACTTTAAAACTTGTGGACTGCAACTGCCAGAATTCTCCAGCCAACATAGCTGGCTTAAAAATTCTGGGAGTTGAAGTCCACAAATCTTAAAGTTGCCATGTTTGAGTACCCCTGTGCTATACTGTACATATACAAAACCCACCCAAATGGGGGTGGCTACAGAGAATATTCCAATGGTAATTGATTTTACCTTTTCAGTTCTTCTGATGGGAAGCAGTAAGAGTGCCATACTGGCCAGTGAATCCACAAATAAAAAGGTTATGGAGTATAACTATACCTCTGCTTTATATCTGAAAGCTTTACTTAATTGTCTTGGGTGATAGTTCAGTGCTACAGCAAGGTTGAAGAAGAAAAATAGCTCAAACATTAAGACCAAGTCACAGTTGATGATAGTTATCCAGAGGTGTCTTCTTAACCACCATCAAAGTCAGGGGCCCTGATCATATCGCTTGAAAAACCATGGCTGGCAAATCTTCCCTTTAGACATCAGCCAGGACTGCAAAGATATTTGTCCAGCCAACTGAAGCTTGTCAATATTTACCAGAGATATTTTATTAGAAGCCCTACATGGCACTAGACCAGAGTACCTCCGGAACTGCCTGCTACCGCACGAATCCCA
This sequence comes from Erythrolamprus reginae, assembly GCF_031021105.1. Taxonomy (NCBI): domain Eukaryota; kingdom Metazoa; phylum Chordata; class Lepidosauria; order Squamata; family Dipsadidae; genus Erythrolamprus; species Erythrolamprus reginae. The sequence continues at coordinate 354,650,874 of NC_091950.1, forward strand.
GCGACCGATAAGGTCCCACAGAGTTGGCCTTCTACAGGTCCCGTCGACTAAACAATGTCGTTTGGCGGGCCCCAGGGGAAGAGCCTTCTCTGTGGTGGCCCCAGCCCTCTGGAATAAACTCCCCCCGGAGATTAGAACTGCCCCACCCTCCTTGTCTTTCGTAAGCTAATCAAGACCTACCTATACCGCCAAGCATGGGGAAACTGAGACACCTTCCCCAGGCTTTTATACTTTATGTTTGGTATGTATGTGTTGTTTGGTTTTAAATGATAGGATTTTATATGTCTTTTTCTCTTTTAATATTAGATTTGTTCCACTGTAACATTGTTTTATTATTGTTGTGAGCCGCCCCGAGTCTTCGGAGAGGGGCAGCATACAAATCTAATAAATTATTATTATTATTATTATTATTATTATTATTATTATTATTTATTAGAAGAGTCCTCCATCCCTCTGCTCATAACAGAATATGTTAAAATTAACTACTACAATGTCCTAGCTGTCAATGAATACTTCAGCTTTAACCACAACAATACACAAGCACATAATACAAACTTATGGTAAACAGCAGAAAACATGACTTCAGTAACAGAGTTGTCAATGCCTGGAATGTACTACCTGATTCTGTTGTTTCTTCCCCAAATTCCCAAAACTTTAACCATAGACTATCTGCTGTTGACCTCACCCCATTCCTAAGAGATAATTAAGGGGCACACACCATTGTGCCTACGTCCCTGTCCTAATATTCCCTTTTATTCATATCCATTTCATGTATTCATAATCATTTATATACTTATATCTGTTATCTAATACATGCTTGACTAATGAACTAAATGAGAAATAAATAAAATAAAATAATAAATAAAAAAGTAACAGCAAAGGATTACTTTACACAATAACCTAGAAGCCACGCCAGTTGATTTAAAGACAAGGTGTATAAGAGTGTGTGTATGTGTGATCATTTGGGTTATCCACATTGCAATTTGATCCTGATAGCTACCGCCTATGATTTAGTGCCATCCTGCAAAACAGCAATTATGGAAATAATTATTATAACTGAACTTGCCCGTTTAGCATTTGGATATATATTTATGAGTCACAACGTATCCAATGGGTTTAAGAGTTATTTTTAAAAATACAAGAACTGTTCTTTGTTCCCTTCCAGGCTTTTATCTCTTGTCACCTCATGTTTGTTTTGCTGCTTCCTTCTAAACAAATGAGGAACTCTACTGACCTTGTGGCACTGTGCCTCAGTTGCAGATCTGGATGTACTTTGCATTTATTCATCCAGAAGAGGGAAAGGGCTGAGTTTGGAACACGCTGGGTTTTATTTTCAACAGAGCCCAGAGATTGCTCTATTGTGCACGTCCTGAAACACACCAGAGGGCAGGAGCAGGTAGATCAATACTAAAGGTGACAGTAATTGCAAGCGGGCTACAGCTGACGTAAATGCTCTCAGTTGAGCCTGTCAGCTGTTCTGGTGAGGCAGCCTGATACAGAAAGTGAGATGTTTTCTCCGTTGCTAATTCAGCCACTACCTCTCTGGGTTGCTCTAATCAGACTCCGTTGCCTTCCCTGAGACTGCCACTTCTAGGGTTCTGTCAAGCAGGAAAGTCATCTACATACCCTTGTGGCTGGTGTAATCTGTGCCTTGGGACACAGATGCCAACTGCCATGAAGATCTGCAGTTCCAGAAAGGTCTTGCAAAGATAGCCCGGTTGTGTCACATTAAAGCAAGTAACCGCATTGTTGTTAATGCCTTGTGTAACTGATAATGAAATTCAAGTAAAATTAATAGAGTTGTTGAAGCGTGGAACTCATTACCGGACTCCGTAGTATCATCCCCTAACCCCCAACATTTTATCCTTAGACTGTTTATGGTTGACCTCTCCAGATTCCTAAGAGGTCAGTAAGGGGCGTGCATAAGTGCACTACAGTGCCTTCCGACCCCTGTCCTATAGTCTCTCCTATATCCCATATATCTTCTCTTCTATCCCTATATCTTTCTTCTATTCTCTCATCGATTTATTTTATCCTATATGCTCTCTTCTATTCTTTCTCTAATTCTGTTTCCTTGAAGGTGTCCTCTACTACCTTCATTGTGTATTATTGTGTATTGGACTAACTAACTAACTAACTAACTAACTCAATCAATCAATCAATCAATCAATCAATCAATCAATCAATCAACCAACCAACCAACCAACCAATCAATCAATCAATAAAAGTGGAATCATCCCCATGTTTAAATAAGGGTGAATTTAAATTCACACCCATTCCTTGCATTGGGCTCTGCTGGGGATGCTATTCAGGAGTGGATTCCACTTATGTGCGCCACCGGTTCGCATTGCCATGTTATACACATGCACACTCGCTCAGCTCACGCTCATCCCTTCATGCAATTTTGCTTCCGCACATGCTCAGTAGCAGGATTCAAGCACAGCTGTGCTGATCAGCTGTGCTTTGGGCAAAGAAATAAAGGTCAGTATCAACCTGGGGGCGGGTAGGCGGGAGGGCTTTTTTTGAAGCAGCTGAAAAAGAGAAGCCATCCAAACACGGAAAAATTCACCAAAAATTAAAAAAGGAAAAAAGAAAGAAAGAAAAAAAGATGGCGGTGCCCACAGACCGACACTAACCAAACTGGATCTGTGATGCTATAATCACATCTCCAGTGAGTTGTGAACAGTTCAGGTAATCTGGTCCGAACTGGGAGGAACCCACCCCTGATGCTACTGCTCATTGTCTTGGTATCTCACCCATCCCTTTCTTTATGGGTACAAAGATGCCCTGGTTCATAATTCTAAGTTGTTTTGTAGATTCAACTCTGTCTTAACATATATTAGGTTTCAATTCTCATCAGATTGGTCCTACTGGGAAATGTAATTCAATGAATATCTGAAGAAGCAAAATCTCAGAAAATGGACAGAGGATAATGCTTCCTTCTTACAGCAGAATGATATCAGTCAATGTGGTACATTAGATTACAATTTCCATTATCCATTTAAGCATTCTCATCAGTTATAGTTACTATGAAATTGTGGTTGGACTTATTTGAACTGAAGAATGACAGTTATTATAGTACATTTAATGTAGGAACATATACTACTGGGATTTCTCCCACCGCCACCACCATCTAAATAGTAGCTGTGGAAATGGATTATCTGTATAAAAAATATATATTCTGTTCTCTACAGATTATTGTCCCTGAAATTATAATTCTCTTGAAAAACAGCCACACCCAATCACATACCGTGTTTCCCCGATAGTAAGACCCCCCCGATTGTAAGACATATGGGGGGTTTCAGGGGGGTCGGCTAATATAAGCCATACCCCGAAAGTAAGACATATGTCTTACTTTTGGGGAAACACGGTACTAAAAGTGAGGGAGGCGTCCGCTACTCCCGCCGCCGCCTTTGCTCTCCCCGCCGCGCCTGGGGCTGCCTGCCTGTCTGCTGCCGTAGCCGGGCTGGGCGCGGGGCATCCTCGGCGTTGGGCAGCAGTGGGAGGAGCCGCAGCCTCCGGAGCCGGCCAGCCGGGTGCCCCCAGGATGCGCATCGTGGACCGGCCCCGTCGCGGCACAGGAGGGATGGAGGCCGGGCCCGATGGGCAGCCGCGCCTGCCGCGCAACACCACCTAACGCCGCCCGCCCGGAGGAGAAGAGGCCTCGCCCGGGCCGAAGCCGCCTTTGCTCTCCCCGCCGCACCTGGGGCTGCCTGCCTGCCTGCTGCCATAGCCGGGCTGGGCGCGGGGCATCCTCGGCATTGGGCAGCAGCGGGCGGAGCCGCAGCCTCCGGAGCCGGCCAGCCGGGCGCCCCCAGGATGTGCATCGCGGACCGGCCCCGCCGCGGCGCAGGAGGGATGGAGGCCGGGCCCGATGGGCAGCCGCGCCTGCCACGCAACGCTGCCTAACGCCGCCCGCCCGGAGGAGAAGAGGCCCCGCCCGGGCCGAAGCCCGAAGACGAGCCGGCCCCGGTGCCCGGGACAATATAACACATACCCCCAAAGTAAGACACAGTGGGGCTTTTGGGGGTAAAAAGATAGTAAGACACTGCCTTACTATCAGGGAAATACGGTAGTAGCAGCTTGTAATTGTTTCTAATTTTGCCCTAAAAAGCCTGGGGAAATTTAGCACATTCAAAGCACCACTACTAGTAAGGCTCTATTTCGTAAAGGTATTTGAATCTCAAAGCGTTCAGGCTTAATGTTAGGGTATTTGAATGGCTTATATGCAACTGTACATCTATCTTACTTAATACATTAGTCATAGTCACCCATACTATTAATCATAGGGTGTGTACACTGACTATAAGTTTTGATTACAGAACATGGCTGAGAAGATCTGAAGACTTACTTTAAATGATACTAGGGCCACATTGCCACTTGCACCTAATCATAGGGCAATCATTTCCTACAATCTCTTTTTTCTGATGGGCCCACATAGAAACATAGAAGACTGATGGCAGAAAAAGACCTCATGATCCATCTAGTCTGCCCTTATACTATTTTTTTGTATTTTATCTTAGGATGGATATATGTTTATCCCGGGCATGTTTAAATTCAGTTACTGTGGATTTACCAACCACGTCTGCTGGAAGTTTGTTCCAAGGATCTACTACTCTTTCAGTAAAATAATATTTTCTCACGTTGCTTTTGATCTTTCCCCCAACTAACTTCAGATTGTGTCCCCTTGTTCTTGTGTTCACTTTCCTATTAAAAACACTTCCCTCCTGAACCTTATTTAACCCTTTGACATATTTAAATCTTTCGATCATGTCCCCCCTTTTCCTTCTGTCCTCCAGACTATACAGATTGAGTTCATTAAGTCTTTCCTGATACGTTTTATGCTTAAGACCTTCCACCATTCTTGTAGCCCGTCTTTGGACCCGTTCAATTTTGTCAATATCTTTTTGTAGGTGAGGTCTCCAGAACTGAACACAGTATTGCAAATGTGGTCTCACCAGTGCTCTATATAGCATGAGTGAAATAGCGGTAGCCCCCTCATTCTAATATGTCACAAAGGTAGTCTTCAGCTGAGTATCAGCTAATACGTTTTGTAACCTATTAATGTGGAGGAGATCAGGCTGTCACTCAGTGGAAACAGAAGGCATAAAAAGAGGATTGGGAAAGGGACAGTAAGTGCCCTGCTAATATAGTTACTAATGACTCAAAAATGGATCATTAGTGGGGCAAATATCCAATTATAGGGATTGCCTGTTGTAATATATGGGACTTATAGGAAGTAAAGGTTGTAACTGACAACTGGGGGAATGCTATCAATATTTTGTTGCAGATAAACCAAATGGTAGAATAGAATTCTTTATTGGCCAAGTGTAATTGGACACACAAGGAATTTATCTCGGCTGCATATGCTCTCAGTGTACATGAAAGAAAAGATACATTCTTCAAGAATCATGAGGTGCAACACTTAATGATTGCAATGGGATACAAATAAGCAACTAGGAAATCAATATTAATATAAATCATAAGGATACAAGCAACATGTTTAAGTCATAAAATCATAAGTGGGAGGAGATGGGTGATAGGAACAATAAGAAGACTAATAATAATAGTAATGCAGCCTTAGTGAATAGTTTGACAGTGATGAGGAAATTATTTGTTTAGCAGAGTGATGGTGTTTGGGGAAAAATTGTTCTTGTGTCTAGTTGTTTTGGTGTGCAGTGCTCTGTAGCCTCGTTTTGAGGGTAGGAGTTGAAACAGTTTATGTCCAGGATACGAGGGGTAGTAATTGTTTTTTCTGCAGTTCTGATTATCCTCTAAGGCAGTGGTCCCCAACCTTTTTTCCACCAGGGACCAGTTTCAGCAAGACAATTTTTCTATGGCCCGGTGGGGGCGGAAAGGGGGTTTAGCTTATCGTTCCATTGTCTCTTCCCCCCCCCTTTTTAATTTTGTGGGGGAGTTGAGGTGACAGAGGGAGGAAGGGTAGGAGGGGGCGGTTTCCTGTCTCTTTCCCCTCCTGTTCACTCGGGACCGCCGTTTGCCTTTCAGCAGTTCCAGAGGACACACACACACCCCGTTCTGGCTGGGATTGCAGCAAGGAATCCCAGAGCAGGGGGAGGTGCCTCCACGGACACAGTCACCTTCCTTTGCGATCGCTGCCTGCTTGGAGCGCCCACCAGTGCCAGGTCTGGTAATTTTCTTGCAGCAAGGAATCCTTCCAAAAGAAAATTACCAGAGCTGGTGGTGGGGGTTTCATGGTCACACACACACCCCTGGCTTCGATCCCACCCAGGACCCCGGGAATAGGGTGGGGGAGCCTAGCAAAAAAAGAGCTGCACAATGCCAAAGCCTTTTCGTTTGAGCTGCAGGCAGAGCGAGGGCTTTGCAAGGGCTTCGCAAGGAGGAAATAGACCACTTTTGACAAGAGAAGAAAGACAGGAAAGGAAGAAAGCAAGCAAGCAAAGGTTTTCTCAGCCCGAGGCAAATGGCGGTCCCAAGTGAACGTGAGGGGAAAGAGACAGGAAACAGTTTGGCACTCGCCGTCTCCACAGCAGCTGCTGACTCCGCGGACCGGTGCAACATGCCTTGCGGCCCGGTACTGGTCCGCGGACCGGCGGTTGGGGACCCCTGCTCTAAGGCATTCGCTGGCTGGGGAATTCTGGGAGTTGAAGTCCAAATATCTTCAAGTTGCCAAGGTTGGGAAACACTGCTCTAAGGTTTGTGTCTGTCTTGTTATAACTTGGTATAACTTGATGTGGCCAGCTCACCGCCACCAGCTTGCCAACAGCAAGTCGTTTCTGCCAACTCACTGTCACCAAGTCATTGCAACCAAGTCAACATGGCCAATTCACTATGAGAACAACTCACTTCAATGTGGGCAAACGGAGGTAGCCAGGGTGAGTGGGTAGGCAGAGCACAGAGCAGCAGCCCCCAGGGGCTTTCCCAGTGGGGGGAGAGCTGGCTGGGCGGAAGAGTGAGCAGGTGGGCAGAGCTCAAAGTGATGGCGCCTGCAGCCAGTGGCTTCCCATATTTATACACCCGATCAATGCTGCTGCTGTGCCCCGCTTCAGGCCATTTGGAGTTGGCCAGTGGGCAGTATGGGAAGTGGGAGGCAGAAGAGGAGTATCCCATTTTCACACACACACTCCTGCCTCTGCCACTGCTACAGGCCATTCAGCAGCAGCAGCGTTTAGGCTGTTTGGCAGGCAGAGCTGGTGGTGCAGAGACGGTGGCAATCAGATGCATCCCAGAGTTCCCGGAGCTCAGCATAGTGACAGCAGTGTGGGGGGGAGAACATGGGATGCACCCAGCTGCCACTATCTGTCACACACACACACACACACACACACACACCAGTGATGGGCTCCTATGGGTACGGTCAGGTACGCAGAACCGGTAGAAAAAGTTTTGTCAGGTACACAGAACTGGTAGAAAAATTTTTCTTTTTTTTCTTTTTTTCCCTTTTTGGCTCTGGGTATGTTTTTCCTACTGCAGTAAATGAGGTTCAATGTGTATAATTTTAGAAGAGTTGTGCATGCGTGCGTGTGTGTACGTACACATACAGTTTATATAGTAGATAATGTATATTTTTGTGTGTCTGTGTACAATATGTATGTACACATATGGCATATATATATAGAATGAAATACTATATTTTGGATGTTCAGTAATAGTAAATATTTAAGGAAATTGTATCTCTTTGAGGCGAGGAGAGGCCAGACACCTTAACCCTAACCCTTGATGTGAGTGACGTCAAGTTGGCCACCTTTAAGCCAGTCCCATGACCTTCAAGACACCCCCTGGTCACATGATCGTCAAGCCACTCCCACCTGGTCATATGACCGGCAAGCCATACTCCACAAAATAAGCCATGACCACAGTGTGGTAGTAAAAAAAATTGCAGTCCTTCACTCTCTCTCTCTCACACACACAGACATACACAGAGCTAAATAGCCCAAACTCCAAACAGCCCAGAGCTTTGTGCAACACCAGTAATTGCAGCGACAGCAGTGTTTGTGTATGAAAAATGGGAAAACCCTGGCCATCACTGCTGCTATGCACTCTACACACCTACTCTTTTGCCTCACTTTCCCTCCCGTAGGAAGCCCTCAGCCTCTGCTGCTCTGCACTCTACCCACCCGGCTTTCCCTCGGGCTGCCTGCAGGAAGTTATCCCTGTGGCAAACTGGCTGCGTTGAGTTGTCCTGCAATGACTTGGTGTCATGAGTTGTCGGAGGTGATGAGCTGGCAGTGGTGAGCTGTGCAGGCTGAGTTGGCTAGGCCAAGTTGTCCTAGATCTGCAAAAGGTCAGTGCTTTTTCTCAAAGAGCAACATAGCTGAAGTTTATAGTTGATTTTATTTATTGTATAATCTTTCTGCTCTGACAAACAATCAGTGGGGCTAATAACATTTAAACTCCAAAAATGTTAGGGTTAGAGTGTTATATTATTATTGTTGTTGTTGTTGTTATTGTTATTGTTATTATTTTATTATTTATTATATTTGTATGCCGCCCCTCTCTGCAGACTCGGGGCGGCTCATTTATGTTCATTTATTTATTTATTTTTGTAGTCGGAGAATCTAATTCTCTGCAGCAGACCTAAGCATGGAATTACTGAAAAGTCTCTTTGTTCAGCTTTGGTTACTTTAAGGCAATTTCTTTTTGCCTCGTTAAGCCACGTTTGGTGAAAGGCAACCCACGTGCTTGGAATAGGAGGTCTGGCTGAAAGAACTCTGACTTCTATAATCTATTTATTCAGCATGGCCTTCCCTACTTGGTGGCTTTTGGTTGTGTTTGCTCATTTAGACAGAAGGCTGGCTTAGCCTACCCCCACATTTTTTTGGAAGGGGGAGAATGGCTATATTTAAAAAAAAATTCACTTACTTACAAAGTAGGACTCATGCAAGTTTTGAATGCTATATAAAATCCTACAACATAAAAAAGGCAAAACGGTTTGCATGGCTCATTTAACAAAGTCGATGTTAACATATGCTTTCTGTTATATCCTATAAATGTTTTGCTAACTGAACCTGCACAAAAGAAGCATTGCTGTTGCCAATTTTAAACAGAAATGCATTTAAGTTAAACTTTTCACACCAGTGTCATGTTTCAGTAATTTGTTTCAACCTGGAGAGAGATATGGATTTCTTTCATCTTGTTTCATTTGTCCCCATATTTAGTTCTCCCTTTCTGTTTATATCTGATTTCCTTCTCCATCAGGGTGTACTTAAAATAGATTAGGCTACAACATGAATCAGATCAGTCCTACAATATTCAATATATACAGAGGCATCTGGACACAGAAGATTGCTTTAAGGCTTTTTGACATGTTCATCGAAGATTTGTGCTAGATGAAGTCAGATTAATACAAAATTAATTTACAACAGGGACCAGCTTCATATAAATCACTAACCATTAATCAAACTTTATGAATTAGAATGGTTGAGTTCATACATTACAATACAAAACCCACCTACACAGTTACCTGTTTTACTGCAAGATGATTTTCTCTTGGAAAAAAAGATCTTGTGGTTATAAGTAAAATGCATAGCAAAACAGTTTTTATAATTGTACTTAGCTCATATCTTCCATGTCTTAGACTAGAGCTTTTCAACAGTGGCAACTTTTCATTTCAGCTTTCAACTCCCAGGATTCCTCAACCAACAAGGCTTTATTTTAGAATAACAATTTGCAAACGTAGTGGGGGAATTCAATGTTTGGGACTAGATCAGTGAAGGGCTGCAAAAAGATTTACTACCAGACTGTGGACATGGCTTATTTTGTGGGTGTGGCTTGCTGGGGCATGTGACCAGGTGGGAGAGGCTTGGTGATCATGTGACTGGGGTGGCTTAAAGGTCATATGACTGGTTTAAAGGTGGCCAACTTGATGTCACTCACGTCAAGGTTTGGGTTAGGGGGCCTGGCCCCTCCTTGCCTCAAAGAGATACAATTTCCCTATCTATTTACTATTACTGAACATCCAAAATATATTATTTAATTCTATCTATATATGCCATATGTGTACATACATATTACACACAGGCACACAAAAATCTACATTATCTACTATATAAACTATATCTGTAATGTACAGACACATGCACGCAGATTTCTTCTAAAATTATACACATTTAACCTCATTTACTGTGATAGGAAAAACATACCCAGAGCCCAGAAGACAAAAAAAGAAAAAAAATTCAAAATATTTCTACTGGTTCTGCGTACCTTACCAAAATTTTTCTACCGGTTCTGCGTACCTGACCATACCAACCCATCACTGGAGCAGACAAAACATAAGCAACCTAAAACAACCCCAAAACATGCTTCTGCAGAAATTGTTTATCACTTTTGAAATGGAAGGCATTCATGAATTGGTTTTTTTGAAAAAGGAGACGGATAAACCCCTATCTCCACAGATATGAATTTATTTCCTTGCAAACCGCTTTTGCTATTTACTCGAGGAACATTTAATTGCTGAAAATCCAGATGCAGCCAAACCAGTAATAAAGATGTACACAACTCCATCATAGACACATTCTGTATACTACCGCAAATAAATTGAGAGCAGGCTCAGCAAAGACCCATCTAGATATATTTGGAAACCATTTCTGAACTTAGTGCTTCATACCTAATGCTTGAAACAGGGGAAAAAATGAAAATCTTATCGTAGGTTGTGATGGTTAATTTTGTTGTTACAGAAGTGGCTTGTATCCAGTGATGGGCTCCTATAGGTACAATCAGGTGGGCAGAACTGGTAGAAAAATTTTGGTCAGGTACTGGTAGAAAATTTTGCATTTTTTTCTTTTTTTTTTCCTTCTGGGCTCTGGGTATGTCATTCCTATCGCCGCAAACGAGGAGGTTGAATGTATATAATTTTAGAAGAGCTGTGTGTGCGTGTGTGTACATACACATACAGTTTATATAGTAGATAATGTATATTTTTCTGTGCCTGTGTGTAATATGTATTTATACATAGAATTAAATAGTGTATTTTGGATATTTAGTAATAGTAAATAGATAAGGAAATTGTATCTCTTTGATGGGAGGGGAGGCAGGCACCCTAACCCTAACCTTTAAGCCACTCCAGTCACATGATTGTCAAGCCACTCCCACCTGGTCACATGTCCAGCAAGCCACACCCACAAAAAGCCACAGCCACAGTGTGGTAGTAAAGGCTTTTGCAGCCCTTCACTGCTTGTATCTATCAGAAATGTAAAGCAAAAGATTGAGGCTGTTATTGTACTTTGTATTCTACTGCACCAAAAAGAGCCAGAAGCCTCCTTTTTTTATTGTTTTACTCTACTTTTCCCTTTCCCCTTCTTTCCCCTCTGATATTTATTTCCATTTCTATTTTATATTACAATAACTCTATTTTTTTTAAAAAAAGAAAGGTATATGTGATATGTGTTCCACATAGAGAGATGTGCAATCCTTATTCCAACAATCAAACAAAGCTGCCCTGGTCAAATTTCTCTTGGTTGGTATCTTGTGGTTGTTTGAATTATTGTATCTCAGGATTAGTAGCTCAAAATTGGACCTCAAATAGTTTTTCTTTCTTTCTTTCTTTCTTTCTTTTTTTGTTGTTGCAAATGGGAGACGGGACACCTGATGTTTTTGCAAGACAATGTTTTCGCATCCTGATCTATACAACTACATCATCAGGCTTAGTGATTTATTTCGCCATCATAATCTATGCCATGCAAATATTCAGAGACTTTAAAGATGTATATGTATAACTTTTGGCAATTAACACATCTATTTTTCTAACACCTTATTACTAGTGTTGGGCGAACCGAACTTGCACAGTCCGGGTTCGTACAGAACTTTGCGGTGTTCGGCATGCCAAACCCAAACCCAATTTTTTTTAAAAAATCGTGTTCTGGTTCGGCATTTGTGCCGAGCACCGCGAAGCGCCACCGACCGGCTGTCATCTGCTGAGAAGAGGAGGAGGAGACGGATGCTGGTGTCAGCGGAGGAAGGCGAACACCAGGGAGCTGTCAGCTGGTCGGGAGGCTGGGAGGGAGGCACAAAAGGAGCTGAGGAATCCCACGATTCCGGGGGCGGAGCTTTGATGTCACATATACTGGCAGGTTGCTAAGCACGCCAAGGTGATCACTTCCTGGATTCTGGGGCAGCACTAGAATGGAGGGAGGATGGAATCCAGGAAGTGATCACCTTGGCGTGCTTAGCAACCTGCTGGTATACGTGACGTCAAAGCTCCACCCCCGGAATCCCTTCATGGGATTCCCCAGCTCCTTTTGCTTGCGGCGCAGCTGGGGCATCCTTTCACGTAAAAATAAAAATAAATAAAAATAAAAAATCCATAAAAATAAAAAACGATGGGATTCTTGGGGCGGAGCTTTGACATCACGGAGTGTTCAGAGTTCGGGTTCGGCCTAACTTTGCGTGAAGTTCACCTGAACTCGCCAAACCCGAACACCATTGGGTTCGCCCATCACTACTTATTACAGATTTTCTGAGTTTCCTTGGATCCAGAACAATCCTGTAAACCATAGAACCATATTGGTAAACCTATGGCCCGCATGCCAGAGGTGACATGCAGCGCCCACTCTGATGGCACACTAACCGTCACCCTAGTTCAGCTCCGCCATACATGCGTGCGTGCCTCCCACCAGCCAGCTGGACTTTGAGTCTCTACTATGCATGCGCAAGAGTGGGGTATATAGGGAGAGCGTGGCATCTGCGGGGGTCACATGCACATTGCATTTGGGGGGTTCAGGCATACATGCACATTTGCGCACGCACACTTGCATTTGCACATACACACACTTTGGGCACTCGGTCCAGAAGAGGTTAACCATCACTGTCCTAGAACATCCATATTTTTTTTCTATTGGATTAGACCAGATACACAAATATCTTCATAAAACATAGGTGATGCAGCACACAGCTGTTCAATATTATTTTTACCTTCCAATATAGAAACGATTGCTTTAGAATTCTTTTATACTGTATATAATTCATCCTTTTTTAATAAATTGCTCCAAAGCTTTTCTTTAATAACTATCCTCCCAAGTTTGCAAAAACAACCACAAAAAACTCTCACCAACATAAATTAATTTTTCCGGATTGTCAAATGTGTCCTAGTTGAATAGTGTCTATACAAGTTTTCGGTTGTTATGTTCGAACCGGCAGGTATGCCAGTACACTCTGTACTTCACGAAGCATCCTCTTCCTTCTGGAATTATATACTTATTTATGTACGTAAAACTTTGAGTCAATGTTGACTCTTGCCAAATCCCTGCAGTTTTCTGGCAAGATTTGCCTCCTTCCTAGGGTTGACACAGAGTAATGGCCTAAGGTCACCAAGCTGGCTTTGTGCCTAAGTTGCCACTAGGACTCGTCTTCCAGTTTCTAGCCTGGTACCTTAAACACCATATCAAACTGGCTCTGCTGGAATGATTACTTTCCCCATTATGATCAGTAGATCATAATGGCAGCAACAGAGGTGGGTTCCTCCCAATTCAGACTGGTTTGCCTGAACCAATAGCGACCCACTGGTGATGTCACAATGATGTCACAGAACCAGTTTAGTTGGTGCTGGTCCGTGGGCACCGCCATCTTTTTAATTTTTTAAAAAATAATATTTTTCTTCTGAGCATGCACAGAAGCTGAGTTTCTGGTACTAAGCATGTGTTGCCATCTTGTTTTGGGGTCTTTTTTGGGAGTGAGATCAGGGTCTGCTCCAATGTGAGGATGAAATAACTCACTGCGTCTGCTGGGACTCCTCCGGTTCCTGATTTCCTAATGATTCATCAGGAAAGCAGGAACCGGAGGAGTCCCGGCAGATGCGGTGAGCTCTTTCATCCTCGCACTGGAGTTGACCCTGACCTCCACGGACGGGTCACAGATAGCGGGCAGGCCAGTCACAGACAGTGAGCGGACCGGATGCCCCTTGCCCAGGTCTGTTTTATACTGATACCATTCTAAAACTGCACTGGTTCACCTTTGCAATATTTTACTCTATCCTCTCTCTTTTTCCTCTTTTTAGATAATTGTGGTCCTTCTGGAACTAAAAGTCTTGGGTGTTTGGCAGAAAGGTGAAATTGACTACAAATTAGACTGCAGAAAATACGACTTCAGCAATAGAGTGATCAACACCTGGAATGCACTACCTGACTCTGTGGTTCTTTCAGAAATCCCCAAATCTTTAACCTTAGATTGTCTACAGTTGACCTCTCCCCTTTTCTAAGAGGTTTGTAAGGGGCTTGTGCCTACCTTCCCTGTCCTACTGTCCTATTGTCTTCTTCTTTTGTCTGTTAACTAATACATGCTTGATGAAACAAACAAACAAGCAAACAAACAAATAAAACTATGGAGAAAGCTCTTGGGAGAAAAGTGTTTGTTGTTTTGACCTATTTCTTTTTTATTTTCTGCGTACATCAACTCTCCATCTTTATAAGCGATGATGTCAGCTTTTTTGACAGGTGGGTGTGTTACATTTTTCTACAGGGGTGGACAAGATACAGTATGTGGGAAAAGTGATGAGCCTTCTGTGCCATAAGCCTTATTTATATATTTATTTCTCAAATTTCTAGGCTGCCTAACTCTAGAATGAGTTTGGGTGGCTTTACATGATAACAAGTGCAATGTTATGCCTAAAATAGGCATTAAAAACAAACCATTGCATTCTTCCATACAGGTAGTCCTTAACTTACACAGGTAATTGTGCATAAATCTGAGTCCTTCGGGATTGGGCAGCATAGAAGTTGAATAAATAAATAATTAAATAAATAAATGTATGATTGTTTGAAGTTACAATGGCCAAGGAGAAGCACCCGGGTTATTGGTGCTAGTTTAAATGGCAAGTGAGAAAAAGGCTTAAATTTTTTTATCTATCTCTTTGAAAAGGGCTTTGAAAATCAACTTCACTTTACGTAACACTCTGTCTCAAACTATAGTAGGACAAAGCCATATGACACTGAGATAATGAGTAGAACGCTACATAACAATTAGTCTAATCTAATCTTGCTAGCCAGGATAATGGAGAATGTTGTCTCATTCTGTATTGCAAGATTTTCACTGCTGGTCTCCTTGGTTTCTCTTTACCAAACTGAGAAAGGGAAGCATAACTTTGTCCTTTGCAGCTGGGGCAAAATATCTCGAGTCCACATGGTTAGATCAGAATGCAACAATTTTGTTGTAGCTATGCCTTCCAAGGCAAAGGAATGCTGCAGGAATTCAGCTTGTTTGTCAGTTGTTGGGAAACAGAGCTCCTTCTATGAGTAAAAGGAAAAACTACTTGAGTTGCTATAATCCAAGGGAAAAGTCACTGTAAACAAGAGCAAGGTTCTCCTGGAAATACTTTCCTTGAAAAGAAATCAGAAAGTTCTCAGAGAAACCAACTGTGAATCCAAATATTTGCCCAGGGATTAAAGACAGCCTCCTTTGTTTCAGGATTGTCTAATAAAACAATAAGTGACACCTGGTAATAACCAAAAATATTTAGTGTTTGGATATGCTTTCAGATGTTGAAATTACTCCCCAGACATTGCTTAAATTGGCCAACAGAGAACAGCCGCTTCTTAGTGATGTTGTCTTTCCCCCACCTTCAGTAAAGCAGCACATGAAACTTTCTTCAATATTCAAGATTAATGCTAGTCATAATAAAGAAACATAAGAAAGGAAAACTGTAACCTTGATTGTTATCCACCAGTTTAGACAAGTATAAAGGCCAATGCCTAATGTCTGCATAACCTCCATGTAATTTGAGTAAGACTTATAATGAAATGCTAAATGAACTTTCGGGAGCTATTTACACAACCACCCAAGGAGCTTGTTTATACTGATTCTCATCCAGCAGGAGTGCCAATATGAAATGGAAAAACAAATGGATATCATGGCTCTTGTGCATCTGGAACGGAATAGGTGCAGACTGAAACTATTCATGTTATATATACAGAAATGCAGGAAGGTGACTTATGCTGAGACAGACTGTTGGATAATCTATTATTTACAGAGAATGGCAGCTGCCCACCATGATTTACAGGAAAAAGTCCCTTTTTCACTGTAAATCCTTGCATTTGAACTTGCGATTTTCTAGGTGCAAGGCATGTGCAATATCATGAATTGTTGGCCATAGATCAGGGGTGAAATCCAGTAGGTTCTGGAGAAATGGTAGTGGAAAGTTTGAGTAGTTTGGAGAACTGGCAAATACCATTTCTGAATGGCCCCAGAGTGGGGTGAGAATGGAGATTTTGCAATATCCTTCTCCCAGGAGTAGGGAGGGAATGGGGATTTTGCAGTATCCTTCCCCAAGGAGTAGGGAGGGAATGGAGATTTTGCAGTATCCTTCCCCCAGGAGTAGGGAGGGAATGGGGATTTTGCAGTATCCTTCCCCCAGGAGTAGGGAAGGAATGAGGATTTTGCAGTATCCTTCCCCCAGGAGTAGAGAGGGAATCGGGATTTTGCAGTATCCTTCCCCCAGGAGTAGAGAGGGAATGGGGATTTTGCAGTATCCTTCCCCCAGGAGTAGGGAGGGAATGGAGATTTTGCAGTATCCTTCCCCCAGGAGTAGGGAGGGAATGGGGATTTTGCAGTATCCTTCCCCCAGGAGTAGGGAAGGAATGGGGATTTTGCAGTATCCTTCCCCCAGGAGTAGGGAGGGAATGGGGATTTTGCAGTATCCTTCCCCCAGGAGTAGGGAGGGAATGGGGATTTTGCAGTATCTTTCCCCCAGGAGTAGGGAGGGAATGGGGATTTTGCAGTATCCTTCCCCCAGGAGTAGGGAGGGAATGGGGATTTTGCAGTATCCTTCCCCTAGGAGTAGGGAGGGAATGGGGATTTTGCAGTATCCTTCCCCCAGGACTAGGGAGGGAATCGGGATTTTGCAGTATCCTTCCCCTGCCACATCCACCAAGCCACACCACACCCACCAAGTCATGCACACAGAACCGGTAGTAAAAAAATTTGATTTCACCACTGCCTTAGATTAATATTGTGTAGACATGTCCAATTTTTCCTGTCTAAATAAAATAGCTGGTAATGTCAAATCAACTCAAAGGCTACTTCTCTATGCATGCAGTCCAAAATATGGAGATTATAAGACCATATGTATATCTCAGGATCTTATTTAATAGGTGGTGGGTGTATTTGTGCTTTCATCTTTGTGGTTCATAATCTCTTTGGCCTTCTGAAAATAGCACTCCACATTATAGTCAATCTCTTTTGTTCAGTCTGGCTGAAAAAAACCCAGTAGGCTTGCAAGAAAACTTGTAATTTATTTTTCTATACTTTTGCAGCTATTTTGTATTCCTTGGGACTACATTCTGATAGTTTCTCCTGATGAGTAATAACTTCCTTCAAAACTTGTCTACTGCAATCAATAAATGTAGTAAGGCAAGTAATTAATGGAAGCACTGCTAGTGTTTAAACCCATAATTTACTGTTGACTTTAAAATGCAGTGCATCGTAGGGTTATGGCAAGTTTTGTTTCATAGTAAGAACAAGGTTGTTTTGGGTTTTTTTTGCATGAGCTGCAGAATGGAGAAAATCATCTTAAAAAGTAGGATTAGAACAGAGTACAGTGATACCTCATCTTACAAACGCCTCATCATACAAACTTTTCAAGATACAAACCCGGGGTTTAAGATTTTTTTGCCTCTTCTTACAAACTATTTTCACCTTACAAACCCACTGCCGCCGCTGGGGTGCCCCACCTCTGGACTTCCATTGCTAGCAAAGTGCCCGTTTTTGCACTGCTGGGATTTCCCTGAGGCTCCCCTCCATGGGAAACCCCACCTCCGGACTTCCGTGTTTTTGTGATGCTGCAGGGGAATCCCAGCAGGGGAATCCTGCAGCAGAAAAATGGGCTCTTCGCTGGCAACGAAGAAACGCAGAAGTCCGCAAAAACACAGAAGTCCGGAGGTGGGCTTTCCCATGGAGGGGAGCCTCAGGGGAATCCCAGCATTGCAAAAATGGGCGCTTTGGCTGGCAAAAGGGGTGAATTTTGGGCTTGCACACATTAATCGCTTTTCCATTGATTCCTATGGGAAACATTGTTTCGTCTTACAAACTTTTCACCTTAAGAACCTCGTTCTGGACCCAATTAAGTTTGTAAGACAAGGTATCACTGTATTCTTGAAATGACAGGAAACTAGAATGGTATGAAATTTCTGTTCATAATTTCCAATCCCTCTCCAAGGTAATGAGTGGCAAAGCCTACCACATTTTATATATTTTAAAGGCAATGCGTGTATCCCACTTATAGAGAGCAAAGAAAAAATTGGATATTTGGAGATCCAAAAATAAATAAAAATTGTAACTGTTTTGTAAACAGCTGCTTAGAATGGTTTTGTTATTTTTCAAGCACACTGTTTAAACACTGTTTAAACACCCATACATATGGGTGTCAAAAGAATGAATATAAATAAAAATTATTGAAAAGAACAAATAAAAATGAAAATGATTGATGTGGGTGCTCATGATATAAGATTTAGATAATCAAAGATAAAAGAATGATGAGAACTATGAATGTAGGGCAAATAATTTTTGTCAAGAATGGAGTTTTGGTGGCTACAGAAGATAAAGAAAGAAATTAGAATGGCTGTTAAGAGAGATAATACGTCCCAATTTTGCAGTGTAGAATTAACACAAAACTTATAAAGATTAGTGTCCAAAAAGAGTGATTATCAGGATCTGATAAACACCACCAGATTATTGGAAAAATGTAGATTGTTATAGGTGGTATCAGCGCAGAAATATTAAATTATGGATATGATTTCTTTATAGAATGGTTAAGCAGCTTGTTTGATATGCATTTGTGTCTGATGATTGAAAGAATCCTGTTATTCCCTTATACAAGAAAATAGTTAACAGCAGTCAATTCAGAAATTATTATACAGAGTCATTAGTTTGCCTAAAAATATTTGGCAGAAAAATGATTGAAAATGTACAAAAACTGGCAACAGGAAGTATTTGGAAAATGAAATTTAGCTTTATGCCAAGTAGATGTACAGACTAATTTAATACTTTTCTAGGTATAGTCCAGATTTTTATATTGAGAATTACAAGAACATGAGAAATAAAGTTTATTGTGCACATGTTGATATACTGCTTGGCGACCTGGCAGAAAAGAGGAGAGGATAGTTGTATATGAATGGCAAGCGAGCGCACGAGCAGTTCCATTTGTGTAAATGGTGGGCACATCCACACACTGCTCACAAATGGAACTTTGTGCATGAGCAAGTGCACCTGCCACTCATAGAAACATAGAAGATTGACGGCAGAAAAAGACCTCATTGTCCACCTAGTCGGCCCTTATACTATTTCCTGTATTTTATCTTAGGATAGATATATGTTTATTCCAGGCATGTTTAAATTCAGTTACTGTGGATTTACCAACCACGTTTGCTGGAAGTTTGTTCAAAGCATCTACTACTCTTTCAGTAAAATAATATTTTCTCATGTTCACTTTCCTATTAAAAACACTTCCCTCCTGAACCTTATTTAACCCTTTAACATATTTAAATGTTTTGACTATGTCCCCCCTTTCCCTTCTGTCCTCCAGACTATACAGATTGAGTTCATTAAGTCTTTCCTGATAAGTTTTATGCTTAAGACCTTCCACCATTTTTGTAGCCTGTCTTTGGACCCGTTCAATTTTGTCAATATCTTTTTGTAGGTGAGGTCTCCAGAACTGAACACAGCATTCCAAATGTGGTCTCACCAGTGCTCATGAAAGTAGAGCTATGCACACACACTCACTGCCACCTGTGTGGCTTGGGAACCCCTGCTGTAGAGAACCATGCGATAAAGCAAATTATAGAACATTGTATAGATAGATGAAAATAATGGCATGGTTATAAAATGGTTCAATACTAGTCAGGCTCTAAGGCAGGTATGCATGTCCCATATAAATGTATATGCCGCATTTATGGTGACATTAGATGTGTATTTGTTATGAACATGAGTATGCATGTGGTTTGTTTCAAATACAAATTATTGGCAGTGAATATGAGATATGTTATGCTACAAGGTGTATGGACTTTAAACTTAAGGTATTAAAGACAAAAATAATTGATTTTAATAGAGGAAACACACCACATGATTGCAAGTTACACATTCATGATGAAAGACTATGTGTCTTGATAAAACATTTACTAAAGACAATCAAATGGATTAAGAAAATTTTAGTAATGTAAATGTTAACAGATTTTTTTTTAAAAAATATTAGACTTCTGTGCTGCCCCTCTCGCCAAGGTGATTAATGGATGGCATATGGTCCGCAATAAAGTATGGATTTTTTTTACCCAAGCATCAAATGTAGTTGTGTGTAATAAATTTCTGTGTACTTTGGTCGAGTGAAAGGTGGGATTGTATATGTCAGAAGAAACATTGCTGATTGTAGTGGGAATGGATTGCTTAAGAATATGATACACTGTAAAATGTAAAATAAGAGCAGGGAGGTTCAAAAACAGAATAAATGAATGTAGACTAAGTATAAAATCAGAATGAGGAATAACTACTAAAGATGATATGAATGAAGGGTGAACGGTTTGAGAAGAAGCAGAAGATTTAATGAGTTATAATTGGGTGGAGTTGATAAGCTCCACAAAGAGAAAAAGCAATATATGAAATGAGTCCATGGACACTGTAGAAACAGAAACAGATAGAGAAGTATTGAACAGCACCTTGGATAAATCAGGTTTAATTCTATTTCTCTATTTCATAGTTATTTTCTTTGGTTTATTATTTCTTTCTCCTTATCTGTGGTTTGTATAATTTATCTACTGCTAAAGGGAACAACATAATGGATATGTATCTTTGCATGTAAGTACTTCATGTGATGATTTATGGTCCAATCTATTTAGTACCTATCAGACAATATCATGAGGTTTTTACTTAACACTGTGCAGATCTTGAGAGGTGGACTTACCATGATTGATTTTATTAGAATGAATATGAAGAAAGTTGTTCTTTTTCTCTAAGTTTTCATTCTGATATGTATGGCCAAAAATTAATGCTGACATTGCTTCAGGTTCTACAGAAGATGGGGCATTTCAAATTTCCATTGAAGAAACTCCAATTACTACATGCTGCTTGGTATAAGTCCATGTGTAAAGTATCATTAATAGAATAGAGTAGAATTCTTTATTGGCCAAGTGTGATTGGACACACAAGGAATTTGTCTTTGGTGCATATGCTCTCAGTGTACATAAAAGAAAAAGATACATTTGTCAAGAATCACGAGGTACAACACTTAATGATTTTCATAGGGGGTCAATAAATTTATTTAACAATAAATTTCAGAAAACTGTAATATTAACAGTTGTCTTTCAAATACCCAGCCAGCTCTATGTTTTGTTTCCTGCTTTGGAGATTGAATTCAATATTCGACAGTGAAAGTTACCATTTTAAAATTTCACTGTAGTGAAAATGAGTCTGAGCACAGGTGTGCAATAAACAATTTCTGAAATGAACAGGGGGTTCTTGTTCACAGTATTGACAACAATTTATGAGCTCCAAATGTGGATAATAGAAAAGCTGCTTAATGATTTAAGTACTGTAAATTCCGTCTATTAAATATGAAGGCTATATATTATAGTAGAAATGCACAGTTATTAAATAGAAAGTCAATATTTTTCAGTAATTTTTACAGTATTATGCTGTATTTTGTAGTTATGTGAGGCAACAACCAGGTAAAAAGCCAGGATTATCCTTCAGCCGAAAATAGCTAAAACTAACCAAGAATTTGTTGGTTTTGGTTATTATGGGTAAACAAAACCTGGACTTGAAAAATAAAAGCCAACTTTCATATAAGTCCATTTTGTCTAAAAGTCTCTTAACCTTCCTTGACTATTTCTGAAAGTTTTCTTTCAAAGTGTTCTAATTTCTGTATTGCCTGCCAAAGATTCCCCATCCTATATTTCCCACCATGTCATTACAATGTTTTTCCCCACTTAATTTTTGGATGTCAGGATGTTGCTAAATGCTCAGGAGACAGGCAGCTATAAAACCTGCAGTGCACCTTTCTTTATACAAATACATTGCTGTAAATAGAATAAATGATGGCAAAGTGACAACAGGAGGCTTTGTCCTTAGATCTTTTAGGTGGTATACTTTCATCACAATGTCTCAAGCTTTCTTTGCCTGAGGCTCCTTTTGTTCTTTCTATTCACTTCTAATTGAATGGAATCAAAAGTACCATAATGCCAAAATACTGATAATTTTCACTTATTTTGGACTTTGCCAAAGACACTCAAACATCATACAGAGAAACTGTAAGTCAACATTGGTAAAAAAAGTAATGTACTGTATGTGGTTTAATTTTATTTCAATGTATAAATGCTGCTGTAACTTGAAAAATGAACTATCTTCACAGCATTGATAAAGACTAATCAAGGGTCTTCTCTACTAAAATTAATTAATATATTTAGCATATTTTACAAGACAAATTCCAGTCCTTTTGAACTCCCATATATCAAATGACTTTTTTACGGCCACATTTGTCATTTGAGCAACATGCCAAGTTCCACATTACCGAAGTAATTGATAATGTTATCTACATGTCATTAAGTATAGTTTATGAGTACTCTCAGGTTAAGTACTGCATAACTTCCTCTTCTGTGATATGAAACATTAAAAATTGATAATATCTGGAGGATTTGGAGGAAACATTAAGGCATTATGGAGCCATATATGAGTCTGATGCACTATGTTATGCACCTTCATTGTCTAACTATCCCCCCCAAATTGTTGAAATGGATTGTGCTTATTTCCAAGTAACAGTACATGCGTCTATGGTAACTACTCAAAACTGGCATCAGCATAGCCAGTTATGGAAAAAGAAAGAGAAAAAAAACCACTTTCTGAATGATAAATTTAAAAAAACCCCATGGACTTGTTGTGGTTAGCTCTGGCCCAGCTCCTGCCCCAAGGACTGTGGATGTGGGGGAGACATCCACATGCTGCAGGCCTGTTTTGCCCCCGGTGGAATATGCTGATGAAGGCTC
The DNA here is from genome assembly GCF_031021105.1 of Erythrolamprus reginae. Classification (NCBI taxonomy): domain Eukaryota; kingdom Metazoa; phylum Chordata; class Lepidosauria; order Squamata; family Dipsadidae; genus Erythrolamprus; species Erythrolamprus reginae. Next base: position 354,673,805 of record NC_091950.1, read on the forward strand.
CTCTGACCAAGAAGACATGAGTGACAGGGAGGAGGAGAGTGTGGCAGACAGCTCAGAAGGAGATCAATTATCTAGCTCCTCCTTGGATTCAGAACAAGAGTTAATGATACAGCCAGGCATGAGGAGAGCCATGCATAGGCAACAACAACTGAGAGATTATTATCAAAGAAAATGAGGCCACCTGTGGTTGGGTGGGGCTGTGGTAATTAGTGAGGCTGCTATAAATAGCAGCCTGTGGGTTTGGTCATTGTGGAGGATTATCTGATCCTTGTGTTTCATGACTGCTTTACTGACTTTGACCTTTTGTGTGCTGATTTTTCCCCGCTTTGAAACTAAACCAGAGCAAAGTGTGTTTCACTTTGTAGAAAGAAGAAGGACTGTGAATTGCCTCACATGCTGCAAGCTAAGTATCACAGAACTGATAAGGGACTTGTACAAATTACCAGTTTGTTTGGAGACGAGTGCTCTTTGCTATACCAAAAGAGGGCTTAGTTTAAGTGACATTTCATTATAAAGAACATTGTTTTGAATTTTCAAAGGTGTGTGTGTGTCTGAAATTTGTACCTGTGAATTTTTGGGAGGATTCTACCAGAGAGCCCGACAGAACAGGACTTATAAAATATCACCAGTCAGTCAGGAAAAGATTGCTTCTGTTGAGAGAACCAAAAGATCACCATCTGTCAGATCAAACAGAATCAGCACAACACAGCAGATCAGTAGCAATTGTGACCAATGAATATACTTGTGATCTGAACAAGAAAAGGGCAATGGATATTTAGCTATAGCAACTTCTCTTCATGTTCCAGTTTTATTTCTTTCTGCTTCACTAAAAAGCTGCTTTGCCCTTGTACTTTTCCCAGACTCCTTGTGCTTGGCATATTGCCCCAGAGTTTAATAAAAGCATTCGTCTCATTCAACTGGTTCGGGATATTTGGCAGCTGTTAAAATCCTCATCCCTTCCCCCTCTTCCCTGCCTCCCATTGCCCAAGATAAATAATCCAGAAAAGCAAATGGATGATAGTTAAGATGACAATTTCAGAATTTGTTTAGAGCAAGAGAAAGGACTGCCAAGGACAGAAAAGTGGACTATGGTTCTGAAAAAATGAGTGTTGGACCCAACACAGCAGGGTTTTTATTTTATTCACAGAGGTCACTCACATTGTTTTTTGTGCTAAATTGTATATTCTGTAGGAGTGCTTGGAAGAATAACAGCTGGTTTATATGAACAGTAAATTATGTGGTAAAACTATTCCTGAGGTTGAGCTATACAGAATGAGACCATCAAGTACAATCTTAAGTTTGCAAAATGTTCCAGGTTCAGAAATACATAAAATACATTATTTAATCCCCATCATTAAAAAAGATAGAGGGGGGAGAGAAAGAAATAGTTTCATTCCATATGAAGCAGTGGAAGTGATGTGCCGGTGCCTGGAGGCTGTTGGGGCCTGGATGGGTGTCAACAAACTCAAACTCAACCCAGACAAGACGGAGTGGCTGTGGGTCTTGCCTCCCAAGGACAATTCTATCTGTCCGTCCATTACCCTGGGGGGGGAATTATTGACCCCCTCAGAGAGGGTCCGCAACTTGGGCGTCCTCCTCGATCCACAGCTCACATTAGAAAAACACCTTTCAGCTGTGGCGAGGGGGGCGTTTGCCCAGGTTCGCCTGGTGCGCCAATTGCGGCCCTATTTGGACCGGGAGTCATTGCTCACAGTCACTCATGCCCTCATCACCTCGAGGCTCGACTACTGTAACGCTCTCTACATGGGGCTACCTTTGAAAAGTGTTCGGAAACTTCAGATCGTGCAGAATGCAGCTGCGAGAGCAATTATGGGCTTCTCCAAGTATGCCCATATCACTCCAACACTCCGCAGTCTGCATTGGCTGCCGATCAGTTTCCGGTCACAATTCAAAGTGTTGGTTATGACCTATAAAGCCCTTCATGGCACCGGACCAGAATATCTTCGGGACCGCCTCCTGCCGCACGAATCCCAGCGACCGGTTAGGTCCCACAGAGTTGGCCTTCTCCGGGTCCCGTCGACTAAACAATGTCGTCTGGCGGGACCCAGGGGAAGAGCCTTCTCTGTGGGGGCCCCGACCCTCTGGAACCAGCTCCCCCCTGAGATTAGGATTGCCCCCACTCTCCCTGCCTTTCGTAAACTCCTTAAGACCCACCTTTGCCGTCAGGCATGGGGGAACTAAAACACCTCCCCCTTGCCCATGTTGTTTTGTTGATTGATTGACTGTGTGCCTGTTTTTTATATATACTGTTTTTTATGAGATTATTAATTTCAATTGGAACTGGATGGGTGGGCATTGGATTTGGTATTGTGTACTGTACTGTTTTTTATTATTGTTGTGAACCGCCCCGAGTTTGCGGAGAGGGGCGGCATATAAATCCAATAAACCTAACCTAAACCTAACCATATTATATGCAAGTGCTATGTCTGCCGTGTTCACTTCTTCTTATGAAGTATCCACAAATTATTATTGCCAAAATCATTACTGTCATCCTTTCTGTTATTTTAAGGTAGATAAATACTTTACAAAGCAGAATGGACAATCCTCAGTAGGGAGAAAGAGGGAGGGAGGAAGGGAGGGAGATTAAACTATTTGAACAGAAGTACCTAAGAACCAGGTATCAAACTCAGATTGAGGACCATATTCAAATCCATCCTTAACCATGGGTGTTCAGTGGATGACTTTGGACCAGTTGTTTTCTCTTAGTCCAAATAAACTTACAAGATAATGGGGTGGGGTGGAGGATGGTCAAATACTATTTTGAGCTCTTCCAGGAAAAGAAAGACATAAATAAAATAACATTTAAAAAACAACTCAGCTACATCAGACCAAGAGGATCCAATACTGTGTTTCTCATAGGCACTAGCCAACTGCATGCCTCTGGATTGTAGGGCAGCAGAAGATGGAGAAAGACTCTACTTCCTGCACTGTTCCTCTGCAAGTAATATTTAGAGGGAAAGTTCAGCCTGGAGGTTACATTGAATCTGAAGACTTTTTAAATAAACCATGAATTTATCCAATCCTGGGTTTAGACCATCCAAATTAGTGTACATCACATTTTTGTGGTAACAAATTTGACATGCTAGTTATGTACTGCAGAAGTGCATTGTCTAAATTTCCTTCCAACCAGTATCACTGAATGGTTCCTGATTCTAATCTTTTGAGAGAAGAATAATATATTTTTCTTTCTACATTGTTTATATTATCCATAATCAAATCTCCTCTTCAATTCCCCCCTTTCCAAACTAAAAGCCTTGAAACCTTGTTTGGGCAGACTAAATGGACCATCAACCTTCTATGTTTCTATGGATCTTTTATCCTAAGAATCAGTCACCCTGACACCGATACTTTAAGTAGCCCTTTTCTATAATTTATGTAAATCCACATGCAGTTTCAGTCCCCATACTTGAGAATGAATGAATTAATGAATAAGTACACACACATTCATTCATTCATTCATTCATTCATTCATTCATTCATTCATTCATTCATAAGTATGGGGGTTTGCATAAAGGTATTACAATGTTGGATTTTCAGTTCCTTTACTGTTTATCACTACTATGGAATTTGTCATTTTTCTCAACTGCCTGAATTGATATTTTCATTTATCTTTTCACTGAGTTGATATTTTCACTGATGCATGCAGATATTTCCTTCCTTGATTATTGACAGCCCCAGATCCCTCAATATACTTGTATCTGGGAATTTAAGAGACGGTTGCTACAATATGCAGCAGCATTCACTCACTTAAATTGAACTACATTTGGTGAATGATTTATCCAATTTAAAGAAATCCATCTGGAATTCTTTGCAAATACTTTTGGTTTTTGCTACCAAAATAGTTGAATAGTTTAGAATTAACATGAACGTAACCAAGTTAAGATTAATTTGCATCACTAATGGAGAGCCAATATGTAGCACAGTGCAAATATAATAGAGGGGAAGTAACTTTGATACTCTCCACAATAGCATTACATATGTATCAGTCGAACTAAGAACTGCACACTCAGAAATAACAGTGCTCTTTGTGTTTTTTAATCTTATTTGTGTATAATGTGCAGTGTCTGAAGAAAGTTTGGGCATTAGTTTAATACAGTGCTTCTCAATTATTTTCTGTTAAGCGCCCCCCCCTCAGGAAGAAGTAAACATTTTGCACCCCTCCCCCCAACTCTCCACCAGGACGATTGTTTGCAATGTTCGGCACGTTTTTGCTGAAAAAACTCAAGCGGCTTATTGGCGTGATTGGGGTGTAATGTGTTTAAGTGGCAACTTAATTTATTTGGCTTCACGCTGTCTGCTGCCAACATTTTTAGACATAGTAAACATACTGGTCTTTCCTCGTCTCCCACCATAATCACAGTGAAGCCAAGCACTACATACGCTTCATCATATTTCCTCACCTTAGCTTTCGGGAGACTTACATTTGTCTCATTATCTCCATCTCTCTCCTCCTTTCTTTTCATCCCTGTTAAATATTTTTCCATGGTGTCTCTTAAGGGTTTGTTATCTGCACTTCATATCTCCTACTCTGTGCTTTGTGCTATTGTTCTGTGCAAAATACCCCTAGTCCCTGCGCGAAAAAAAGCATGTTCCTCGGGGTCATATGCCCCCTCTGGTATCACTCCATGCTCCCCCAGGGGGCCCACCCCACTATTGTAGGAACACTGGCTTAGTACAAGATCTGCCTCTCTCAATAGATTGTAAAAAGAGATATATAGGAAAGAGACTGATAAATGTGCACCTTAGGATAAAGATGTAAGAATGTCTGGATTACTCCTCATTTGCCTCCAGTTTAGGAAGATCAAATAATAGACCATTTCTGCTTCTTGAGCCAACAACTGTTGGTTAGGCAGACCCAATATGTATGCCCTTGCTCTAATGAGGATCCATTAAAAAAATATTGATTATATATTGTATTATATTATATTATATTATATTATATATTATTATACATATATATATACAGTATATCTAATGCTCATAGCAAGTACAACTGTAATAGCATTCATTTAAAGTTCATATACAACATAAAATAAACAAATGATGCCACAAAGGTCTAAAGGAGCAATACAAGAGGAAATGTTATGCTTGTTCAATCTCCTTTATGTAATTATTCTAAGTATGAATACACCAAATCACATACAGTTAAGGATCACCACACATCCTAAATCAAATTTCAAAGTGGTTTCTTTGAAAACCTTAACTAGAACCTAACCCTGGTTTTCTGTCTTGACTCGACTCTCTTGCCTTCTACGGTTTGTCTTTTCCTTTGTGGACAATGTCCAATTTGAAAGTCTTACAAGCAGTCTATTTACTGAGTCCTGACCAATTTCCTCAGATGGTTCTCTGGTTGTGCACCTGAACACAGCTACCAGTATCTTTCTCCACAGGTTTTTACAGCAGACAACTGAGAAAGGCCACTTGCATTAAAGTGGACTTCAAACAGCAGAGACCAACACAACAGCATTTAATCTGTGCTAGAATCAGATGCCCACTATTGTCCTGAAGCAATGCTATAAACCAAAGATAGAAAACATGCTGCCCGCCAGGTCCTTCCCTTGATGTCTACCAAGCTCCCTGCTCTATTTCTATTTAAATTACGATTTTAATTAAAGTAAAACATGAAGCCAGGGTGCTTTAGAGGAAAGCATTAATTTCTAGAATCAGATTTATATGCAGCAGTGCCAATGGGTGTCTCAACACTCTGTGAAAGCAAGAGGCATACTGAGGATACTTTATTTTTCGTAAATGGATGCTTTGTGAGTAGTTATGCTCACCATGGTAGCCATTCTGCAAACAGCCAAGTTCCCTATAGAAGCCATTTTTCAAGTGCAACCATCAAAAATATCCTGAAAATTTTAACAGGACTTTTAGAAACATAGAAACATAGAAGACTGACGGCAGAAAAAGACCTCATGGTCCATCTAGTCTGCCCTTATACTATTTCCTGTATTTTATCTTACAATGGATATATGTTTATCCCAGGCATGTTTAAATTCAGTTACTGTGGATTTACCAACCACGTCTGCTGGAAGTTTGTTCCAAGGATCTACTACTCTTTCAGTGAAATAATATTTTCTCACGTTGCTTTTGATCTTTCCCCCAACTAACTTCAGATTGTGTCCCCTTGTTCTTGTCTTCACTTTCCTATTAAAAACACTTCCCTCCTGAACCTTATTTAACCCTTTAACATATTTAAATGTTTCGATCATGTCCCCCCTTTTCCTTCTGTCCTCCAGACTATACAGATTGAGTTCATTAAGTCTTTCCTGATACGTTTTATGCTTAAGACCTTCCACCATTCTTGTAGCCCATCTTTGGACCTGTTCAATTTTGTCAATATCTTTTTGTAGGTGAGGTCTCCAGAACTGAACACAGTATTCCAAATGTGGTCTCACCAGCACTCTATATAAGGGGATCACAATCTCCCTCTTCCTGCTTGTTATACCTCTAGCTATGCAGCCAAGCATCCTACTTGCTTTTGTCCATAAAGATTGCCTGCCCATTATTAGAGTGGCACAATTTTGATTTAAGGCTACTTCTCACTTTCCTAAATTTTTCCTCCATCCAGGTATTCTGATCATGTCAGGTGGCACTGAATTAAACTCTTTTTGTATTGTCTCTATTATTAAATGCCTGCATAGTAAAAAAAAGATTTATAAAAAAGATGTACAATATTAACTCAGAGCCTTACGGAAGGTGGGGAGAGTGGAGGCAGTGGGAATCTCTGGAGGGAGTTTGCTTGCGCATGCACAAAAGCAAAAAAAATCATCAAAATCTCACACACATGCCTGTCCCCTCGCAAGATTTTGCTTCCTGCACATGCGCAGAAGCAAAATCTCACTCGGATGCGCATGCACCCCGGGGACCTGAAGCTGCGCGCACAGCACACCAAGAGCAGCGGGAGTGGGAACCCCCCAGGGATATGACGATGCAAGTTTGACACCCCTGGTCTAAAAGGATGTAAATGACCAGCCGTCTGCAAGGAATATAAATCCTTCTGCTCCCCACTATCCTGTCAGAGCTGAAGAGGATTCTTGGATGAAAAGCAAAAGGAAAAACAAGAAAGTCCAGTTGTCTCCTGAAAAAGCACCTTTGGGACAACCATGACCTGGATGACTAAGAATATCTACAGACGTTCAGAGTCTGCCAAATTCTAGCCTGATGTTTTTAACCACTATATGATAGAAACATAGAAGACTGACGGCAGAAAAAGACCTCATGGTCCATCTAGTCTGCCCTTATACTATTTCCTGTATTTTATCTTACATGGATATATGATCAAAGGGGAATGATCAAAGGCAACATGAGAAAATATTATTTTACTGAAAGAGTAGTAGATCCTTGGAACAAACTTCCAGCAGACGTGGTTGGTAAATCCACAGTAACTGAATTTAAACATGCCTGGGATAAACATATATCCATTGTAAGATAAAATACATGAAATAGTATAAGGGCAGACTAGATGGACCATGAGGTCTTTTTCTGCCGTCAGTCTTCTACGTTTCTATGTTTCTATGTTTCTATATGTTTATCCCAGGCATGTTTAAATTCAGTTACTGTGGATTTACCAACCACGTCTGCTGGAAGTTTGTTCCAAGGATCTACTACTCTTTCAGTGAAATAATGTTTTCTCACGTTGCTTTTGATCTTTCCCCCAACTAACTTCAGATTGTGTCCCCTTGTTCTTGTGTTCACTTTCCTATTAAAAACACTTCCCTCCTGAACCTTATTTAACCCTTTGACATATTTAAATGTTTCGATCATGTCCCCCCTTTTCCTTCTCTCCTCCAGACTATACAGATTGAGTTCATTAAGTCTTTCCTGATACGTTTTATGCTTAAGACCTTCCACCATTCTTGTAGCCCGTCTTTGGACCCGTTTAATTTTGTCAATATATTTTTGTAGGTGTGGTCTCACCAGCGCTCTATATAAGGGGATCACAATCTCTCTCTTCCTGCTTGTTATTCCTCTAGCTATGCAGCCAAGTATCCTACTTGCTTTTCCTACTGCCCGACCACACTGCTCACCCATTTTGAGACTGTCAGAAATCACTACCCCTAAATCCTTCTCTTCTGAAGTTTTTGCTAACACAGAACTGCCAGATTGAGCATTCCTTTTCCCCAAGTGCATTATTTTACATTTGGAAACATTAAACTTTTATTTATTTATTTATTTATTTATTCAATTTTTATGCCGCCCTTCTCCTTAGACTCAGGAGTAGCACTTTTTAGCAATAGCACTTTTTAACAGAGCTAGGCTATTGCCCCCACAATCCGGGTCCTCATTTTACCCACCTCGGAAGGATGGAAGGCTGAGTCAACCCTGAGCCTGTGATGAGATTTGAACCGCTGACCTTCAGATCTACAGTCAGCTTCAGTGGCCTGCAGTACAGCACTCTGCCTGCTGCGCCACCCCGGCTCTGTAGTTTCCATTGCTTTGATCATTTATCTAGTAAAGCTAAATCATTTACCATATTACAGACCCCTCCATGATGGTAAAATTACTTTGGTAAAACTATGTATTTCAAGAATTAGAATTAAAATAAAATGAAGAACTGCAGTAATAGGTGGGTAATAATTGAACACTAGCAATAATACAATCAATACAGGCAACATTGAAATATTATTCAATACAAGTAATGGGAAAATAAAAAAGGTTTCTTCATTTTATTCATAATCAAATACAGTTATTTTCCAATTATATAAAAATAATAATAGATTTTATAGCATAAATAAGGAGTGCACATCTTCCTAATAGCTTCCTAATAACTCAGGCTGGTGTAAACCCCTAAAACAAGCCTAATCTGCAGATTACAAAGTAATAATCCCAAAACAATCAGTTATCTCTCGCTACCACACACACATGACTTCAAAAACAGCTAATTACTTCCAGTAGCAAGTAAGCATTTCTAGCGATATTACTGCAGAAATAAGAAGCTACCATTATAAAGATCCTTTCTCTTGTGATCATTTGCCACATGGAATCTGTAAATATATTAAGAGTTTTTGGAAAATCTTTGATACATGAACTTCAGATTTCCAGAATTTTCTATCCAGCATGGACATTTCTAAGAATTCTGGGAGTCTGAATTCCACACAACTGAAACAAACAAGTTGGAAACAGCTGACTGACTTTTGAATCAGCCCCTCTTCAACTTGCAATATATACACACTGTGAGGTAATTAGGAACCATAGTAACCACAGTAATATGTAAAGGCAAAAATGTCAACCTGCCAGAGTTCTTGGAGCAACAAAATCCTTCTTAACCCCAACATCATGCAACAAAGAAGTAAAAGAAAGTGGTATTATCCCCTTGCATCAACCATGCTTTTAGTAAAATGGACATTTTTTCTGATTGTTGATAAGGGGACATGACTGGCTTCTATGAGGAGAACCTGGACAAATCTCCTCTGTTTTAGTCAGAAGCACCTTGAATCACTGAAGGAGAAGTTATAGCCTGTTTGCAGTTTGGCAGACATGATACTTTCTTCAAGAGCTGTAACCATGGTTTCACATCATCTGGTGATGGGAAGGGAGAGATAGCTTCTCTAAACATGTACGGTTCGTGATGTTGCCTGAATTTTTTTAGGTTTTCAAAGATGGCAGATATGCCCATGATTGCAGTTTGCCTTCAAATTATTTGCAATACAGTACATTTTAGAGTGAAAAATGGAGGCGATGTATAAATTTGACCATCAGTGACTGTCTGCTGTGCTGAATCCAGAATGAAGAGCAGCAGAGGAACAGGGAATTCAACTACAAATTATTCCAGCCTCATTTTTCAAATGTGCATTTTATTTAGCTCTGCAGAGATTAGAAGGTGACTATTGAAAACACCCCCAAATTCTACAAATCCTGTTTGTCTAGGGGGGGGAATTAAAAACTCATATTTAACCACAAAAATGTAAAAAAGTCAATAACCTTTTTTCTTTTTCTTTTGGACCTATGATTTGAGAATGCCCAATTAAACGGATTTGGTAGCAGGTTCAGGAGATGACAAAAGCTTTTAAATAACCGGCAATTATTTTCTAATAGAATTCACTCCCGTGAGATGGGGTGCCTTTATATTTGTCTTCAGATTTTGAATACATTCAGTGATCTGCAGTTTAATGAATCATGCCTTTAGTAAATTACCTATTCATTTTAACTTTTAATTGTACTTAATTAATTACAGTAATTTCTCCTGCTTCACAGACTGAATAGGGGAAAATACTATTGTGATTATCTGCATGTCAAAACTTGCCTGGTGAAAGCTTAATATGCTTGTTTCATTTATCAACAAGCTGGTTATTATGATAATTATGTATATATTGCCAAACAATAGAATTATTACTTTTCTAAACCCCTGTAGGATTACTTTTTATATGAGAGGCTTGGAAAATTATGCCATACTTGACTCATATTTTAATGGCATATATAATTCAAGTGTCCCTCTGTGCACACATAGGAAGAGTTTAATCCAAAATTAAAATCTTTATTAAACGACTCTTCTAAGGTAACCCACTAACATCTTACAAAGCCTTAATTAAATTACCTGTTCATTAGCAAATTACCAAAAAGGAAAGGCAACAAAAAGAGCTTAGGTGGGCTTGTGTAATTTTCAGAAGCAAGGTAATATGTTCATTGTTGAGATTTAAACAGAATTATTAATAATTGCATTCTCACCTTAGTTGGAAAAACTATAACAATGTATCTGCCTATTTTGTTCTTTCCACATGGTGACTGTTGTTAGGCAGCTGGGGGAAAAAACAGGTTTTTTTAATGTCTAGATTCCCCACACCCAATGATTTATCAAAACCACACAGAATCCTCATTCAAAGCACAAATGATTAGGCTCAAATCATCCTACTTCTGACACACTAATTCAAAATCCCAGTACAGTGTTCCCTCGATTTTCGCGGGTTCAAACTTCGCGAATAGCCTATACCACGGTTTTTCAAAAAATATTAACTGAAAAATACTTCGCAAGTTTTTTTCTACACCATGGTTTTTCCTGTCCGATGACATCATATGTCATCACCAAACTAATAATTTTTGCAAATAACCAAAAAAAACAATTATTGTTAATAAATAATTATGTTTATAAATATCAGGATCACTAAGTGTCTTATTCAATGGTGAGTACCAGTAATAATGATGAGTAAATGGTTGTTAAGGGAATCGGAAATGGTAATTTAGGGGTTTAAAGTGTTAAGGGATGGCTTGTGATACTGTCCACAGCCAAAAATGGTGTATTTACTTCCGCATCTCTACTTCGCAGAAATTCGACTTTCATGGGTGGTCTCGGAACGCATCCCCCGCGAAAATCGAGGGAACACTGTATTCTGGAAAAGGCTTTAAGGCTGGAAATGGTGGGAGAAAAGAAGAGGACAAAGAGCAGCAAAATGGACAGTCTGGAAGTTTTTTCGGAAGTTCAGAAAAATGGCCTTCTGATTTGCCCATTGTGCTGTTTTTTGCACTCCAGGAAGCTTCCCTGAAGCCTCTGGAGGGCAGAATGGTCTTCTCCAAAGCTGAAATTTTTTCGAACTTCTGGTTTGCTTTGATCGTTTTTTCCCACTGTTCCAGGCTTCAGTGAGGCTTGTGCACGTGTGCGGGGGTGGAGAGCGGTTGTGCTCATGTGCAGGGGGGAGGGAATGTGTGTGGACATGTACACACGTTCTAGCACGCACACACATGCACCTTTTTGGCATGCAAATAAAAAAAGTTCACCATCACTGACCTAGGGTTTGCATTTCCTATAGCAGAGCTGTCAAACTTCCAGCCCGCAAGTTGGATATGTAATGCACTGGCCACGCCCATGCCCAGTTTAGCGAAGGGGAAAATAGTCCCAATACATCACATCATGCTGCCGTGACGATGTAGGTTTGACATCCCTGGCCTATACATAACCCCTACATGACCCCATTGGAATCTGACAACCGCCAATACAATATATGTTCTTGCACAGGGACAGGAAGCTCAAGTGCAAAGCCCCAAAGAAGATATAAATGCCACCCACTCTCAACTCCATTTTGTCAGCTGCCCAGAACCACAAACCCATGTGGTTCTGCTTCATCAATAAACCATCTTTCCAAACAGCCTCAATTTTTCCAGTGTCTTTCTCCCAGCTTGGAACTGAGGCAGGTGGATATTTCTTCCAACACTTTTGTGAAAATACTGAGCTTGATGGGAAAGGGGAAAAGAGATTTGGGGTTATATCCAGGCCTTTTTTCTGGAAAAGCTTAGAGCTGGCAAAATATTCCCCCTCTGCTACTGCAGATGTACATTCCATCACATGGAGCCAGTTGCAGTGGCAACAGATGCATCATTGCGAGATTTGAAAGAACAGATTGGAGACAGATTGTCATGGAGACAATACATCAATCTGATTCCAAGAAATAAAAAACATCTTCATAGCACATAATCAATTTTTATATCTAAAATGGCCCAATAGAGCATTATTTTTATTAGAAGACGCTCTTTGCTAATATGACATCAAGTATAATAAAAAGTAAAGCCTTTTTGAAAAAGCCTTTATATGAAAGGATTTTCCAATAAAATGAGAAGATATATAGGTCCAACTAGATTCCTTTATGATTATGCTGAGTCTACCACCAGATTTAAAAATACATGTATATAATAGTTAACAAGATGCCCATAGAGTTTAATATGTCAAAAGGGAAAAAGATACTGAAATAATTAAAAAATAATTAGATAAACCTAAAAGGGCCTTGAATTCTAAAGAAAAAGTAAAGATTAGAGTATATTGCAAATATATATATTTGTAGACCACATGTGAACATTGGGATTTGAGCCACTGTTTTCTCCTAGTTTCCATTTTCCTAAGCTGATTCTAGGTGGTTGGGAGAGGTAGTATCAGACCTGGGCAAGGGGTGGCCCATGGGCTGCATCCGGCCCGCCCACTGTCTGTGACTGGTTTCCTGGAGGAGGAAGCCATAGAGTGTGGGGGGGGGGAAACAAGTGCCTCGAATGAAAAGGACAAAAAAGCACCCACCAACAAGGCTCTGTTAGAGTCTCACTGTCGCGGGACAAATCAGGGTCACCCTTCCTCACGGCTCTCTCCTCTCTGCAGTGCCAGACAAAAGGCAGCGGGTTGGGAGGGGAGGGCAGTTGCTGAGGCTTAGGGCAGCAGCAGCCCAAACGTGGCAGGAACAGGCTGGGCAGCCAAGATGGGGGGAAAAAACAACAGCCCAGAGGATAGGATAGGATGCAAGGCTGCTGGGGGAGGCGGTGGGGGGCCATCACAGAGGGGAGGAAGGCAGGTGGTTGGCTTCATACCATATTGGGTGTTATTGTGCCATAAGTGAGTGTTATTGTGATAATGTGTGGGTGGGGCCAGCCAGGAGTGGGGGTGGGGGCTGCTGGGGAGGGGCAGCGTGAATGAGGAAGTGAAGGGAGGAGGGGGAGGAGAGCAGAGGGGCAAATAAATAAATAAGGAACAGGGGGGAGGTTTGCGCTCTTTGTGTGTATGTGTATTGGAAGGGGGTAATTTGGAAGAAAGAAAATAAGAGGGTAGAACTGAGTTAATTATATTAGACCAGCCCTCTAAAACCATCCCAATTTCTCATGCGGCCCCATGGCAAAATTAATTGCCTACCCCTGGGTAGTATTGTGCTTTGTTCTCTCTTTTCAACTAACATGAAACCACCTGGTTTCAGTTGGTTGGAAGTCTATTTGTCCCTAGCTAGGAGGTTTATGCAATAGAGTGACACAGATTCAGGAAAACTGGTGCCTTAAACCAATTATATAAGATTACTTAGTTATTAATAAATAAAATATTTACTAAAAAAGACTGCATAAACAGTGAATATCAATACACAAGGACCTCATGCCACACCTGTTGGCAATTCCTTAAAGGAATTGCATCTTTTCCTTCATGTAATCCCAGGAAGAGATACATTTGGTTTAAAGACATGCCAATAGATGCAATCTACATACCCAAGGAAACTCTAAATTACCTTTTCACTTTTGAATCCATCTCACTACATAGCCATATTTGCTCATTGCCAATGGACTACTTCAGATGAATTATATCAGGTAGCTTAGCCAGGCTCTTTTCCCCTTAATAAATTGAAATTATGAATGTCTAAGAAAAAGTTGGTAATTTGCATTTTATATAATTATAGTGTTCAAGGACAAACATTAAAAAAAAATTAACATAGCATTACATGCAATGTGCAAAAATACCTGACAGAACATGCAAACTTTCAAAAGCAAGAGGGAAAACAAAAAAATCATGAAATAATGGTCTATTCATGGATATTAGCTGAGAGGCTCAACATACACCTCCTGGGTGGGAAGTGTGTTCCATTAGTACTCTCTGCCATTATAAACTTTTTAAAAAAGAATTGGATCATCATCAGAATAAATTCACTTCTATGTAATGTGAATAGAAGCAAGTCATTGAATAATATCACATGATAAAATTATGCATTCCTATTGGAAACTGGCAACTGAAACCTCACCTGAAATATATAAAGGGACAGTCAGTTGGAGAATGGTATTTTCATATCATTGGGTCTTCGAAGGTGGGTCTTCAAAGCTTTGCAGAAGGCAGGGAGAAAGGGGGTAGTACGAATCTCTGGGGGGAGCTTGTTCCAAAGGGCCAGGGTAGCCACAGAGAAGACTCTTCCCCTAGGCCCCTCCAGACCATATTGTCTGGCTGATGGGACCTGGAGAAGGCAGACTCTGTGGGCCCTGTCCAGCTGCTGGGATGTAGTTTATTTATTTAATGAACTAGTTTATTTTAGCCTCAACTACAGTGTTTTCAGAATCACACTAAAACACTACCCATAGGTAACTTAAGGTAAATCACACCAAACTCCATTGCAGAAAATATATGTTCAGCAACAGAGTAGTCAATGCCTGGAATACACTACGTGGCTCTGTGGATTCTTCCCCAAACCCCAAAAACTTTAACCATAGGCTATCTACTGTTGACCTCACCCCATTCCTAAGAGGTCTGAAAGTGTGTGTGTAAGCACACCAGCGTGCCTGTCCCAATGTCCCCTTTTATTTATATCATTTCATGTATTAATAGTCATGTTCATACCTATATCTGTTATCTAATATGTGCTTGCCAAAATAAATAAAATTAATTTGCAATACCAAATCTCTGCAGTGTTTGTGAGTATTGTAAGTCCTTTTCCCATTAGTAAGTACTTGCTTTACAAATCCCAGCGACCAGTTGCACGAATCCCAGTGACCAATTAGGTCCCACAGAGTGGGTCTTCTCCGGGTCCCGTCAACTAAACAATATTGCTTGGCGGGACCCAGGGGAAGAGCCTTCTCTGTGGCGGCCCCGAACCCTCTGGAACCAACTCCCCCCAAATATTAGAATTGCTCCCACCCTCCTTGCCTTTCGTAAGCTTCTTAAAACCCACCTCTGCCGCCAGGCATGGGGAAATTGAGATACTCTTCCCCCCTAGGCCTTTACAATTTTATGCATGATATGTCTGTCTGTCTGTATGTATGTTTGGTTTTACAATAGGGGTTTTTAACTGTTTATATTGGATTGTCCTATGCTGTTTACTACTGTTGTTAGCCGCCCCAGTCTACGGAGAGGGGCGGCATACAAATCCAATCCAATCCAATCCAATCCAATCAAAATTATTCCTATTATGCTACTTGAGAAATTCAGCTGCAAAGTGCCTGTCTTTGGAGCTTTGTGTATCCCCTTTATAAAGTAGAAACTGCTAATTTGAGACGAACAGGAACCAGCTGACAAATGCACACAGCAGGAAGCATAAATGTTGATGAGGCACCAATTGAATGCTGTTCCTTATGCTCTTGTTAGGAAGAATTTATTGGCTCAGCATTTTTTAGTTAATAGTAGTGAAGATGACCAGAGACTGGCCTCAAACTGATTTTGCATAATGCAAAGTAGTAATAATAGTATGTGGATTCTATTTTGGGTGAAGGAAAATAAATCTCTTTGATTCTCCTTTGAAAAATAATTTGAGGAACCTTCCTTCTGAAAAAAGCAGTTGTCCCATTATGATTCTGATTGGCAGTATAAAATTCAGAGACAGCCGGAAAAGCTGTGTAGAATTGCTCCAAACAGTGAGATGGGTTGTGTATGTACAGTATGTATAAAAATATCAAGAACTCTTAACAGATCTTTGAATATTTTGTGATACATCTGTTTAATCTGTAATTCTGACTATGTTATGATTCTATCTAAACGGTTCAAATATATTAGAAGTTGTGTATTACAGTAATTAAAGCAAAACATGAGTCTATAAAATTGTTTTCTGATAGTGGTACTGATACGCCTACTTTCCTTAAACATTTTACAGCTTTTCTTTATATTGAGAAGGCCACCTTTTTAGTTTCTCTTGTTAAAGCAGTGCTTCTCAATTAGTTTCTGTTACCCCCCCCCCCCCAGGGAGAAGTAAACATTTTACGCCCCCCCCCCAACTCTCTGCAGGGATGATTGTTTGCAATATTCAGCGTGTTTTTGCTGAAAAAACTCGTGACTTATCAGCATGATTGGGATGTAATGTGTTTTAAGTGACACCTTAATTTATTTGGGTTCATGCTGTCTGCTGCCAACATTTTTAGACACAGTAAACATAAAGGTCTTTCCTTGTCTCCCACCATAGTCACAGTGAAGCCAAGCACTACATACGCTTCATCATATTTCCTCATCTTAGCTTTTGGGAGACTTGTTAGTCTCATTATCTCCATCACTCTCCTCCTTTCTTTTCATCCCTGTTAAATATTTTCCCATGGTGTCTCTTAAGGGTTTGTTATCTGCACTGCATATCTTCTGCTCTGTGCTGTGTACCATTGTTTGGTGCAAAAAAAACCCTACTCCCTGCGCAAAAAAAAAGCATGTTCCCCCTGGTTGCACACACCCCTGGCATCGCCCCACCTCCCCTCCCAGGCCTGCCCCACTATTTGAGAAGCAATGTATTAAAGTAACAGCCTAATCAAAGGAGTGACTACTCCAATGTAGGAACCTACTTACTTAATCATTCTGGGGAGAATTTCAGATCAAAAGTGGTCCATGCAATTTGTTAGCATAAAAAGCCTAGTACTGTATCATGACAGCCTTAAAGCAAACTGTGACATGATGAATACAGTTAAGTGCCTTCGGTCTAATCTAATGTTTATGCCAACCTCACCACCTGCATCTTTTCATTTAATAGAAACAGCTTTTGAAAATTACTTTGAGGATGAACATTTTCCTTTATTGACTTCCCTCGAGCCCAGAAATGAAGCTTATATTTCACTGTATATGGGGTTTTTTTTGTTTTATCACAGGCTAACCCAGCTGTACTAAGTTCACTTAGAAGAATAAAAACAACCAAGCCTGAAATAAAACTTGTTGCATTGTGAATTCCTCTCTACATGGGTAGTCTAAGTGCAGGTCTAATCATTTAGCTACAACTTGATTAAGTGAATTGCTTTAGCAATCTGCAGGAATTAAGCTATTATTTTAGCAGATTGTAAGGGTTCAGTATTAAGTTCCATTCCATCTTGCTGCCTGAGTTTTACCTTGGTATAAATCTCAGGATGGGAACTTAAACATTTACATGGGTTAAATGTAGGGGTGAAATCCAGCAGGTTCTGGAGAACCAGTAGCAAAATTTTGAGTAGCCTGGAGAACTGGCAAATACCACTTCTGGCTGGCCCCAGAGTGGGATGGGAATGGAGATTTTGCAGTGTCCTTCCCCAAGGAGTAGGAAGGGACTGGAGATTTTGTGGTATCTTTCCCCTGCCATGCCCACCAAGCCACATCATGCCCACCAAGCCATGCCCATAGAATCGGTAGTAAAAAAAATGGATTTCATCACTGGTTAAATGTCTTGCACATGCTGTCATTCTTTTAGCCTGATTATACACTACTCCAAATAGGAGCAATGTAACTGTTCCTGAAGATACTGGTAGTCCTTGACTTACAAAACCAACTGGAACTGGAATTGGTAGTGAGATACAAAGTGAGGTTGTAGTTAGAGAGATGAGAAGGAAAATTTTACATAAATGGTACTACTGTATACACCAGCACAACTTTCACACTTCCAGAGGAAAGGGAAAGGTAATTGTTGGCATGGTTGCCAAAAGAAAGGAATTTTTATGCATATGTTCTGGGAGTGTGTTGAAGTTCAGAAATTTTGGAAGGAAGTGCAGAATGAAATAAATAAAATGTTAAATATTAAGTGGATAATTACAAAAGAAATAGCGATATTGCTTAAACAAAGAGAATTAAGAGACTTCAAAGAAATAAAAACTGCAGCATTAGAAAGCGCTTAAGCGGTAGTGGTATTGGGTTGGAAAGGTTCTAAAAAATGGACATTACAGAATTGGTCCTGGTACATGGTGGATCACATTCACTTTGAAATCATGGAAATAAGATTAAACAATTTTGACAAAAATAAATTGGAGAAGCTGATGGTACGATGGAATAAGGTGAAAGATTATATGCTGACGAAAATGTGAAAAATAAACTCAAATCACTCTTTCAATAATAAACAAATGCAAAGTAGAGCTAAGGAAATAAAAGAACATAAATTAGTAAATATTTGAACCCCTCGCAATTGGTGGTGGTGGTGGTGGAACTGTCAGTCGGGTGATGGGCACATGCACTGTGCACCGTTTTATGTTTGTTTTATGTTAATTTCAATGTGCAAAACCAATAAAAATATATTTAAAAAAACAAAAAAAACAAAGTGAGGTTGTAGAAAAGTGACTCATGCCCAATTTTACAATACCGTATTTTCCGGCGTATAAGACGACTTTTTAACCCCTGAAAATCTTTTCCAAAGTGGGGGGTCGTCTTGTACACCGGATACTGATTCCACAGTATAGAAAATTCGCCGGATACTGATCACACAGGCTGTAGAATGTGTGATCAGTATCTCATTACTACCGGTACCTCACTGCAGATTCCGTGATTCGGTTCCGTGAAGGGCCGCTCTCTCTCACTGCCAAGAAACCCCCCCACCCAGTGAAATGGTGCGCTCCCCGGCTGCCGATAAGCTCCGCCCCTTTCATGTATCTGGCCCTCCTATTGGTTCCTTCCCCTCTGCCTTACAGACCTCAGCACACGCTCCGGCTGCCGATAAACCCCGTCCCTTTCATGTATCTGGCCCTCCTATTGGTTCCTTCCCCTCTGCCTTACAGACCTCAGCACACGCTCCGGCTGCCGATAAACCCCGTCCCTTTGATGTGTCCGACTCTCCTATTATAGTAATTGCTTCCCTGCCTCCCACATGTTGAAATCAAATCTGATGGGGTTTTTTTCATTTTTATTTGGTGTGCGTCAGAAGAGGGGTAGTCTTATACGGCGAGTATATCTCAAATTCTATATTTTAACTGGAAAAGTTAGGGGGTCGTCTTATACACCCAGTCGTCTTATACGCCGGAAAATACGGTACTTTTCACTGTGATCATTATATTAATCATGCAATTATTAAGAGAATACAGTTTCCCACATTGACATCAATTGTCAGAAACCAGCTGGGAAAATTGCAAACGGCAATCGTTTGACCCCAGGGTCTTGTATTCCATGCCGTTTGCCAAATTTTAATCATATGACTATAGGGAGATTGTAATGGTCATAAATATGAGGGCCAGTCATAAGTCACTTTTTTTCAGCATTGTAACATTAAATGGTTGCTAAATGAATAACCATAAACTGAGAGCTAAATATAATATTTACCAGCATAATTGAAATATGTAATAAAATACCCTCAGTCTTATTTAGGAATAAATTTATAAAATAAGAATGTTTATATGATTTAGTATTATAAAAAATTTAGTCTGAGTTAAAATAACCTGCCAAGATGTTCACTTGCAGCACTCTAGGCATCCTGTTTCGGAGCAGCATGGTCTTTCCGTTTCACACTCGACAGTATTTAAATAATCACATTTCACACTTTGTTGACTGTAGTTTCAGATGCATGATTGAAATAAATTGCCAGCTTGTAAACCAACAGAACTATCTTTTCAATGTTAATTGAAGCATATTCTTTAACAAACCAAAACTATTAATGTTGATAATATAAAATCTAGTGGTATTGAGAAATATTAATGCTGAAAAAAATGATAACATAGCGTATAATTATATACGTTCTACTAATATGGAATAGCAGTCTTAAGCAGGTATTGGTAATCAGAGAGGGGTATTAACCAGTTTCCATGTTACATGGTTATATGCATGATTTCATGTTTCATTCACCCTAACAGAAAGAGAAGATAAAATGCCAAATCTGGCTGACTGTGCAACCAGCCATATTAATTAATTAATTAATTAATTAATTAAGTATCAATTAAGATTAATACATGCCCTACATGGCATTGGACCAGAATACCTCCGGAACCGCCTTCTACCGCACGAATCCCAGCGGCCGATAAGGTCCCACAGAGTTGGCCTTCTCCGTGTTCCATCAACCAAACAATGTCGTTTGGCAGGCCCCAGGGGAAGAGCCTTCTCTGTGGCAGCTCCGGCCCTCTGGAATCAACTCCCCCCAGAGATTAGAACAGCCCCCACCCTCCTTGTCTTTCACAAGTTACTTAAGACCCACCTATATCGCCAGGCATGGGGGAACTAAGACATCTCCCCCAGGCTTATTATATTTCACGTTTGGTGTGTATGTGCTGTATGGTTTTTAATTGTTGGGGGTTTTATGTATTTTATTATTAGATTTGTCCCATTGTTATACTGTTTTTTATTACTGTTGTGAGCCGCCCCAAGTCTTCGGAGACGGGCGGCATACAAATCTAATTAATAATAATAATAATAATAATAATAATAATAATAATAATAATAATAATTTAAGATTAATAACCATAACCAGACTATGGTAGCATCTCTTCTCTTTCAGTCATTATTTGATGAATTTGAATAGAATAGAATAGAATTTTTTATTGGCCAAGTGTGATTGGACACACAAGGAATTTGTCTTGGTGCATATGCTCTCAGTGTATGTGAAAGAAAAAGATACATTTGTCAAGAATCATGTGGTACAGCACTTAATGATTGTCATAGGGGTCAAATAAGCAATGAAGAAACAATATTAATAATCAATAATAATTGTAATACTATAGAAATATTTAGGAAAAATATTTAGGAATCTTTCTCAATTAAATGCTTCTGGATAATTAAAATCTAAACTCTCCTAATCCTTAAGTAGTACTTATCGGTGTTGAAGTTCAAGAGATCTTCTGTTGGGTTAGGTCAGTCTAGAAAATTGATTGGTATGAATCATTGGCTGAGAGTTTCTGGATTTGTACATTCCTTTCCCCCCTATTATTGATACTTAAATAATAGGTAGTCATTTAAAGAATTCTTGTTCACCGAAATGTGAAAGTAACATGCTTCTTTTGAACATTTCTTTATTAATTGATGATGATTATGCTCTAGGAAGCTTGAAACCAAGTTGGGTGATATTGTCATTATAGAAAACATAAAAGAATTTTCATATATTGTACCTTTGGAGTATGATCAAATTGTTGGTATGTAATACTGTATATTTAATATATGATTAACATTTGCTAATTTTAATATATTCATATTCTTATCACAATGCAAATAATCGTGCCAAAATTATTTGTAAAGAAAGATGATGTGAAGTCTTCCTTAATTTAGTTTGACTCAGGATTAATCATGACAGTCATAAAGAATTGATTCATGGTGCAATTTTCAAATCAATATTGACATACTGGGGATCAATGAGCCAATCACAATGAGCCAGAATAATGTGATGATCTCATTCTGTTCAACAGAGATGTATTATTTGTCAGCAGGAGCCATATATTCTCCTTAAAACTAATAATGAAAATACCAAAAAGCTGGTACCAAAGATATCTGAGTCATGACTATGTATCCATCTCCTTTATTTAGGCAGCTACTACCACTTTCTAAAGCACTCTGTCCAATGTTGAAACAGCCCACACCATTGCGAAGTTTATTCCAAATCAATTTATATTTCTTCCATTTTAAATTCATATTTTTCCTTGAGCAAGAGTATGCAAATTTCTTCAGCCTGACACCCTAAAAATATTTGGCTATTGTAACACCTCTTCGATCTTTATAACATTTGTTCTTAGTCCATTTTTATTGTTTTCCTCTAGTCTTGTCTAAATGACATGGACAAATGGTGAGCCCACTCCTAGTGAATGCTCAAAGAAGCCGGGAGGTAAGTAGCTTCATTTCCCATCATTCTATCCCTTTTGCTGCCAAACTGTTTTTTAAAAACACAATTAATAATAATAATAATAATAATAATAATAATAATAATAATAATAATAATAATAATAGATTTGTATGCCGCCCCTCTCCGAAGACTTAGGGCAGCTCACAACAAATATTTAGCATTACCATTATTGTAGAAGCTGTTTAGCTCCTATTGGTTTGGGTCATTTTTTCACCACTCATGCGGCTGCAATGTATGTGCATCTTGCATGTGAGAAAAAGAGGAAAAAAAATACAGAGATGGACTGCCTTGAGAAGCCCTGTTTTTGCATGTTCTCTACCACAGTGTTTCTTAATCTTGGCAACTTTATCATGTGTTGACTTCAATTCCGAAGCCTGGTCCTGAGGAATTCTGGGATGGATGGTTGGTTAAATTTTCCAAATAGTTCTCACAACATGGGAGCAATTAGTTCAACTTCAGGCAAGACTGGGTCACATATGTTTACCCACATCACACAGATTATGTATCCTGCAAATAGGACCAATATGCCTGTTTGATTTGTGCTTTAGAAACTAGTGATAGGGTTTTTATGATGGGTCTGGAGTCTGTTATCTTACAGCAAGAATGAAAAGGGCACTGATCTCTGCTAGACCACCAGGTCCAGCTACTGACATTATTTAGCTCCATGGCACCACCAAATGTTACTGTACATATGGTAATTCTTCCGTCTGATTTGTGGAGGTATAAAGCAGTCATGTGAGGTTGTGTGAGTTGCAACTACCGTATATCATTTGCCTCTCAAAAGTAAGCATATGCATTCCTCAGACCACCAGCAGCAGGTTATCCAAACTCAGTGCAATCTTACAGTACTACCCAAGTGTTTATAGGCAGTATGTTAATATTTCCAATCCCCTGTTGGTTTTTATAGGACTAGCAAAAGGTAAATTGCTTACAAACTGACAGCATCTCCGTCCCGTCCCCCCCCCAATGAATCGTTTTGTTTACAGCCACTATGCCCATTCCTCAATGCTGCGCTTAACTGGGAAGTATGTGGGGGGAGGGGGGAGCTTTGTTTGTTTGCTATTTAAGCAAAGAAATATTAAATATAACTTTTTATTAGAAACAGAAGCTGAAATCCCATGGCTCAGCTAATATGTCTTTCTGAAATACAGGCTGTAACTCTGGATGATTCACTTTAATCCTACATTTCCACTCCAGCAAAAATCAAATAAGATTTTATTAAACTTGCACACCACCCAATTCTCTATCCCTGTGTAGGTGGAAAAATTAAAAATTAAAGGTAACATGATAAATTAAGGCAGCAGCTATTGATAAACAGCTAAGGTAGTAGCAGTAGGTAATTCTTGCAGCTGTGAATTTTACTTTCTTTTTAAAAATCTTCAGTTACAACTAGTGATGATATTACTAAAATGGGGAGGGACTTTTTTGCTGAGATGGGTAATTTAAAAGTAAAGTTTTGTCCCTTTAAAAGATCCTAAAAATTATCCAGAAACAAAAGAAGTCTAAATATTTTGGCTCCTACTAACCCCATGGGGCTTCATGCCAAAATGGAGTGCTGGCAAAGTACATGCAAGCTGTGGGTTGCTAATCCCTGTAATGTAGCAACAAAACTGTATTGTAATGTAATGCATGTTCCTTTCCAACTAAGTTCCTTGTTGGGAAGAACAGATTGAAAGTATTTACTTTTATTTTGTACTCAACACTATAATTTATGAAGTCAGAATTTAGACAAAGTATACTGATATGTCAAAAATGCATTACATTAAATTGGGCTTCACATCCTGGCTGCTTAAGATAATCATTTAAAATTAATCATAACTTAGTTTTGGACACAGATACCTGAAATAAAAATAAAAGCAACTCTTTATTCTTATAAAAGTATGAAATAATAGGAGATGCTAGTACATGGCCATCAATGCTAGGTACAGTAGGGTTTCATCTAAAATGAATAAATTCTTCCATCTTCCTCACCAGCAACTACTGTATTATGATACTACCATATTAGTTTGGCATTACGGTACTATTATACTGGTATTACACAAAATAAACTTCATCCTCTCTTTTATTTGTGCCTTTCAGTCAATGTTGATTCCTGGTGACTGCCTGGAAAGGTCTGTGACGTTTTCTTGGCAAGGTTGTTTTGGGAAGAGATTTGCTATTGCCTCTTTCCTAGGGCTGAGAATAAGTAACTGCCCCAAAGCCAATTGGTAGGATTCATGTCAAAGGCAGTTTCCCAGTTTCTAGCCTGATGCTTCATTGTTACACCAAACCATCCCCTACCTAACATAATTACACGAGCATATATAACTGTTTCCTGCCTTATTTACAGTATTTTCAGGCTTTCTATTTACTTATGGAAATTAATGATGGAACAGGTGTTTGAAATTCAGAATTCTAATTAAATTTTGGTCTTATAGACCAGTGTTTCCCAACCTTGGCAACTTGAAGATATTTGGACTTCAACTCCCAGAATTCCCCAGCCAGCAAATGCTGGCTGGGGAATTCTGGGAGTTAAAGTCCAGATATCTTCAAGTTGCCAAGGTTGGGAAACACTGTTATAGATCAATGATGGTGAACCTATGACACAGGTCCAACAGGTGGCACATGGAGCCATATCTGCTGGCATGCAAGCTGTTGCCCTAGCTCAACTCCAATGTGCATGTGTGTGCTGTCAACCTGATTTTTAGCTCTCACAGCAGTTCTTGGAGGGCATTTTTGGCTTTCAGAGAGCCCCTGGAGGGATGGGGGAGGGTGGTTTTACCTTCCCCCCCCCAGTTCCAGGGAAGCGTTTAGAGCCTGGGGAGGGTGAAACACGAGCCTATCGGGTTCACCAGAACTTGGGAAACAGGCCATTTCCAGCCTACAGGGGGCCTCCGGGGGGCAGGGGAAGCTGTGTTAGTCCTCCCCAGGCACTGAATTATGGGTATGGGCACTTGTACCTGTGCAATAACGTGCGCCCATGCCCTTTCAGCATCCGAGGGAAAAAAGATTCGCCATCACTGTTATATACCTTTCATAACAATGAAAAACTAAAGAAAAAGAACTTTAGCTGAAGCTGCTTGCCTAGGCAGTTTTACAAGTGTTTGTGAAACTTATGATGCCATGAGAATTTAACAGAGTTCAATGAGACTAAAAAAAAAAATAGTTCACTTGAATGCAGCAAATTTTACTCCCCGCTTTATTGTATTGCTTGATATATTTAGTGCTATTGCTAACATGTTGTAAGCCGCCCTGAGTCTAAGGAGAAGGGCGGCATAAAAACCGAATAAATAAATAAATAAATAAATATTTGAGTTCAATACTGACTTTAATACAGCAAAATTTATATGATTAAAATTAAGTTTCTATTATTAAAAAGCATAAAGTACATTTTTTTAAAAGTACAAGTAATCCTCAACAAAACAGCTCATTTAGTAACCTTTCAAAGTTACCACAGCACTGAAAAAAGTGACTTATGACCATTTTTCACACAACTGTTGCAGCATCCCCACGGTCAGTGTAAGAGTTCCAAATAGCATCCAAAATTAAATCAGAATCCGAGGCACAGCATTCCTTAAAGTTCCAAATTATTAACAGAGCCATGTTGGAACACCTATGAGAAACCTGAATCTAAATCTCCAAGGGTTTCTCCAGCCAGTTTAAAGTTCATTCCCTTGCTCCCAAACCCACAAGTTCATCACATTGACCAGTCTTTTTCTGCCGTGTCCATTACTTCCATCAACTTCTGGGCAGGTACTGAACAAAGGATGACCTTGAGAATCTAAAAGGATTTTTATTTATTATTAGAGTTGGAAGGGATCTTGCAAGTCATCTAGTCCATGATGGCGAACCTATGGCACGGGTGCCAAAGGTGGCACGCATATCTGCTGGCACGCATATCTCCTGGCACATGAGCCATTGCCCTAGCTCAGCTCCAACGTGCATGTGTGTGCTGGTCAGCTGATTTTTGGCTTACACAGAGGCTCTGGGAGGGCGTTTTTTTATTCCAGAGAGCCTCTTGGGGGATGGGGAGGGTGTTTTTACCCTCGCTTCAGCTCCAGAGAAGCCTTTGGAGCCTGGGGAGAGTGAAACATGAGTTTACCGGACCCATCAGAATTTTGGAAACAGGCTGTTTCCAGCTTCCAGAGGGGCCCTGGGGGTGGGGAAACTGTTTTCGTCCTCCCCAGGCATTGAACTATGGGTGTGGGCACTCGCGCATGCCCACGGTCTTTTGGCACATGAGGGAAAAAAGGTTCGCCATCACTGATCTAGTCCAACCCCCTGCTGGTGCAGGAGACCCTACAGCACGCTAGTCCAATAGCAGTCCAGTCTTTTCTTGTAGGTCACTAGTGTTGGAGCATTCACCAACTCTGCGGGCAAGCTCTTCCATTGGTTGATCGCTCTCACAGTCACAAAGTTCCTCCTTATTTCCAGGTTGAATCTCTCCTTGGACAGCTTCCAATTGTTGCTCCTTGTTATGGCTACATCTCTATATCCCTCATGCAACAGCCCCTCCCAAATTCCCACAGCAAGAATACATTCTAAAGTATAACATGTGGCAGGCCAAAGTCTCTAAGTCTATAATGGCTTTGGCCTGACTATCACGTGATCAAAATTTGGATGCTTGGCAACCGGTTCATATTTACAATTGCAGTGCCCCAAGTCACATGATCATCTTTTGCAACCTTCTGACAAGCAAAGTTAACAGGGAAGCCAAATTTACTTAACAATCGTGTTACTAATTTAGCAACCGCAGTTGTTCACTTAATAACTAGCAAGGTAGGTTGTAAAATGAGACAAAACTCACTGAACAAATGTCTTGCTCAGCAACAGAAATTTTGGATTCAATTATGGTTGTAAATCAAGGGCTACCTGTAAAAATCTTATGAAATATAACCAACTTTCTACCATTAGAATTTTGTCTTTGGATCAGAGATTCTGGAAATTTGTTTTTGTTTACTATCTAATAGGTTTTTTCGTTTGAAAACATTTGAAACCTCTACTCAAGGCAATAAAACAAACTGGTCAAAGATTTATTTTACACCTAATGAAAACCTTCATCATGGCCTTTTGATAAGCTTGATCCACAGATGGCCTGTTAATGGGTCTAAATCAAATTGGAAAATAGTATCCATACAAAGATCTCTCATGGGCCCAGTAATAGTCCAGAGTTTGTGTTCTCTATCTCTGGAGTTTTTAAGACTGGGCAGATACAACTTGAGAATTGTTTGATTCATTTTGTGCACATTGCAAGTTTTGCTTAGATATATTTTGTGTTTTTTCAACTATCATTATTATAAGTCTGCAGTTTTTTCTTATTAATTTACATTACTTTAGTCACATCACAGGTCGAGCTGTCAACTATCAGCTATGGAATATCTTCCAACTCTGTGGCTATCTTATTCTTTCTCTAGTATTTCTTTTTTGATTTCTCTTTTATCATTCATGTTATTTACTGAATTAGTGAACAAAATATTTTTAGTTCCTATCTGTAAACTCTGCCACAAACGTTCATGTATTTTTATAAGTCCAATAAGATTAATATGAAGTACTGTAGTTTAAAATGAAACTGATTTCCCTGCAGAAACACAACTCTATGCTGGTACAGCATAGGTAAGACAAGGAAGCTCAAATATGTAAATCAATCTTTTCAGCCCTCATTTGGCATTAATGTGAGAACTGTTCAGAATACTATACAGTATTCAAAATACATTCAGAATTCTAATATTAACATAAAATTTGTCTCTTTAACAATAGCTCTCACAGGGAACTTGGATAATGCCTTTGTAAGAATATAGTGTATATCATTATTTCTTTAGAGGGAAGAGAAATATTGAAGTGTGAGTGTTATTCTTACCCTTCTAAGTTCTGTGCCCTGACAAGCAAGCTGTGCCCTGACAAGCAATTCTAAATGTTGGCATACTTTCAGTGCTTTTCAGTGCCTATCACAATTCTTACTCTCAACCATCAGCAACCTTATAACAACACTGGGGTTAAATAAAACCCAATGTAGCAACATCAACAGTAATGCTCACAGGATCCCCAATGATCCTTTTGTCATTGTAATTGTGCAGATTTACAGTGGGACCATTGTAATCTCTGGTGGGTCCAGCCCCTAACATGTGTTCATTTGGTCAGTGCACACATAAGGAGCCTCTGTCTATCCTGTAGTCTTTGTTTATCTGATACATGTGCGCTGTTGGCTTTGGTTGTGTAAGGATAAATGAGTCTTGACTAGCTGTGGTAATAAATGGAGTGCTTTATATTCACCAATAAAGTTAGCTATGCTCCTCATGGTCTTGGATTATATGTAGAGGTATCATGAAGCAAAGAGTTTATATCCTACAGAGAGTCTATTTCTACAATCTTATCCACCACTCCTTATATTTCAGTGAAATAAATGTTAAATGGAAACATTATTTCCTTATATTGCAAAATGAGGAAGATTATTTTGAAGTCAAGTTTATGGACTCTCCCTATTTTACAAAACTCAAAGTATGAAGCAGATTACTTGGCAGTTGAGTCAAGAAGTCAATTGCTTCACAGAATCAGATCTATAGGCTTCAAATTGGTAGGAATGTCCTCTCCTTTGCAGGCAATTATAGGATTTTTAGATCTAAACTACAAAATCTGAAAAAGTGCTGGACAGCAACAGAAAATTACTTTTCTGTAATTCTACCTCTTTACTCCCATTCAATGGAGGTGAGAAGTACCCTCAATTTTTGAGCCATTCTCCAGAGAACCCAGGATTTTTTAATCCCGAGCGCCAGAAAATAAGGTCAGAAAGCAAAACAAGTTCAGATTTGCAACCTTTTAAGAATGGTGGAAAACCTTCAAATGTATAAAATGGCTCGTATAATGCGCAGGAGTGGCATTACATAACACTAAGGTATGTTTTCAAAGCTTATACAGGAAAGAGCACAAGCATGTAACTATCCCTTTCTCTCTGAAAATGCATCAAGTAACTAATGTAATTAGTAATTAATTAATGTAATTAAGTGGAGGGTGGGCGGAACGACCACAACAAACAACACGAGCTCGTTTTTCATCAACAGCTGCGATTCTGCCTTTACCGAAGCTAACCCTTCGGCTCTTTCCGAAAGATTTTAGACTTAGAAAAAGGACTAATGAGAAACTATAAGGACCACTACATCAGGTAAACATTGCAGTAGCCAACTACACCTCCCCGTCTCGATGTTTTAAAACTCAGACCCGACCTTCTCGTTACTAAGATACTAAAGCTGATAGCAAGAAGTGGGAAAGGCAGTCCGAAACAAGCCTCGTCCATGCGCGGCGGCCCTTGAGCCTATTGCGCTTGCGCAGCCTCTCCTGGGGGGGGGGGGTGTTTAAAAACCGCTTCAGCCTTTCGGAGGCGAACCCGAGATACTCCCGCGCGGTTGTTGACAAGAGGCGCGCGCTTGTGGAAAGGAACGAAAGGCGCCTGCGCGGAGAGGCCTAAAACCCAAGCAGGAGGGAGGGGGGAGAAACGGCGGTCTCGCTTTCGTCGCTTTCTTTGCTCCCTCCTCCTCCTCCTCCTCCTCCCTGCACGGCGGCGCTAGGGAAGGAGAAAGTAGGACGGGGGTCCCCGTTGGACTGGGCGCTTTCGGGGGCTCTGCTTGGGAGGGCTGGAGCCGCGGCCGGGAGGAAGGGAATCTGAGAAGGTGCTGTTGCTTTCACCGACGCCTCGGTGAAGCGCCTTCTGTGTTTCCGCCCGGGACGAGTCCATTGGTTACAAAATGGCGGACGGGGAGCTGAATGTGGACAGTCTTATCACCAGGCTTCTAGAAGGTGAGTGTTGGCGGGTCGGAGGAAACGCCGAAGGGTGGGCGGGGACCCGGTTCTCGGACTTGAAGGACGAAGGGGCATTGTTGTTTTTTTGAAGCGCGGGGAGCGAAGTTCTTCCTGGGGGGGGGGAGAAGCGAGGCGGGAGAGCCTGGCGAAAGGCAGCGGAGGTGCGGCAATGCTTGTAAGCGGACACATGGACTCTGCCGACGGGGACGGTGGGGAGGTGGCCGAGAAGATGGTCGGGTGGCCTTGTTCTTGTGAATGCGCTCCGATGGAAGCCTCCCTAAAACCTTCCGCCGCTTTGGTCGAGCGCGGATGGGAGCGTAGCTCCAAGTGGCCTTTATCGCCCACTCGCTGCCTCTCCAGAAGCGAGGCTGGGGGTGCAGAATCTCCCAAATATGTATTTATTTATTTATTTATTTATTTATTTAGTAAAATTTATACGCCGCCCAACTCCAGTGGACTCTGGCCAGCTTACAATAGTTACAACAATTAAAAAGCAGTGTGAAAAAAAGTTGCAATATCAACCACAGTAAAAATATAAAAAAACATAACAATCCATAAAAAACTCATACATACTCTCAATCATTCGTGGTTAGGCAAAATTGCGCACCTCCCCAGCCAGATTTCTGGGTAGCAGCTTTCGTGCTCTCCTCCAACCGCCACTACTTACTACTACTACTACCTCTCGGTTCTTCAGTTACTACGACGAGTCAACTAGAAAAGCGCAATGTAGATAAAAAATAAGAACCGCGGCTTTTATTAAAAAAATAAATAAAACCGCCCGCTTCTATCTCACCACACCCCGTTAGCTACTGCCGACCTTAAGTAAGGTAGAGGGGAGTTAGCCTTTAATATAATTAAGACTGCTGTACATTAATCCCCAAAGAAGGGTGGTATTATCTGGCATCCAACACGTGAAATGGTCCTGGTGCGTGAAACCTGAGGCTATAATCTCAGGTGCTATATAGTGCCCCATATATGTATGCATGTAGGTACAGTAGTACTTATACACACACCAAAAAATACAATTACTGTACAGCCCTGGAGTACAGTATTGGTAACATACTTTTTTCTTTTAGTGTGTAACCGCCATCTAATAATTTCTATGGTTTTCCAATATTTTATTGTGCTGAGAATTTGTGTTAACTTTTTTTTACATGCCCTATGCATTTTTCTTTATTTTCTTTCTTTATTTGATTGTACTTATATGCTGCCCAATCCCATGGGACTCTTGTTCTGTCTTGCTGGAAATTTCCTTTATTTCTTTGTAATTCACTTAAAAATCCTGCTTTTTGCTTAGATGGTTTTACATTGGATAAAATACTTAAAAGGATTGTACAACATAGAATAAAACTGGATCATTTGAATTTCAACCAAAATATTTATAGTAATTTGTACAGTAAAAAATAAATTTACATTTCAGTAGAAAAAAACTTTAGGATATTCACTTTTCTTTATTGCATTATATACTGGAAACTTTAATTCAATTTAAAGCATAACTTATCTAAACTTCCGAATTTTGGTGCATTTCTAGAATAGAATAAAAGAAAATAGAATAACAATCTTTGTTAACTCTCAGCTGTGATGAACACAGCGGGTTAGAAAAGGCTTCTATGCATGAGTTTGCTGTAATAGGTTAGCAGTCTACTTTGCAGATGCAATTTTCTATGCTCTGTGAGTGAACTATTTGATATTGAAGAGGAGGTAACTTTAGCACCACCTATATTTTGTTATTCTAAATAGTGTTGCTTGGAAGCTTACAGTAATTCAGCTGTTCTGGGGTTATAGATAGGGATAAGATGCCATCTACTGAGGATAGGCATCACAAAGGACATGATTTAGACATGATAGGTTAAGGAAAGCAGAAAAACAGAAGCCATGCTAGCTTTCCACAACTGTGAGACAAAAGTTACTATTATCAAGCATGCAGTTTAAGGATTTTGGATTGATGCAACAAAATGTGTGTTTAGGATACTAGTTATATTTTTTGGATGAAAGGTAATGTGTCTAATTAAAATAAAGTGTATAGGTTGTGAGTAGTTACTGCGAACTGAAGATACTTAACAGCAAGATATTTTGTCTAATAAAAGATGTTATTGTAAGATTGACTTTGATAAAGAATTTATTTTTTAACTTTTAAGAATGGTTGAATCTACTTATTTTTTATTATTCACATTCATGGCTGAATTTATTTATGGAAGATGCAGTCTGAGAAATTAGGAAACGTTTTCAAGGCACTATAAGGCTAGGATAAATAATATCTG
Organism: Erythrolamprus reginae; assembly: GCF_031021105.1. Taxonomy (NCBI): domain Eukaryota; kingdom Metazoa; phylum Chordata; class Lepidosauria; order Squamata; family Dipsadidae; genus Erythrolamprus; species Erythrolamprus reginae. The sequence goes on from NC_091950.1 coordinate 354,706,023, forward strand.
GGAATGACTTCAATATTTTTTGTTTTACAGTTTTGATTGCCTTTTTCTGCTCTTCCAAAAATAGGATAATCAAAATGTATGAGAGACTGAAGCACTACTTGTCTGAGGGTAACTGAAGAATGGAGTGTTATAATTGGGAGGGGGAAACATTTAGGTAATAGGGAGGAATATAAAAAGCATTTCCAGGGGGAATTTTCTCATACTTGAAATACCATGGAATTGTTAAAAGAAAAAAGTAGGGAAAAATCTGCTTCATGGAAGTTCCATAGAGGTTCGTGGTCACAATACATGTAGAGAATGACTTAAAAGAGTTAAATTCCTAGAGCAGTGATGGCTTTTTTCCTCAGGTGCCGAAAGAGTATGAGGGCATGCTATCGCGCATGCCCACACCATAATTCAATGCCTGGGGAGTGCGAAAACACCTTCCCCCAACCCCGGAGGCCTTCTGGAGGCCAGAAACGGCCTGTTTCCCAACTTCTGGTGGGCCCAGTCGGCTCATGTTTCACCCTCCCCAGGCTCCAAATTCTTCCCTGGAACTGGGGGAGGGTAAAAACGCCCTCCCCCATCCACCTGGAGGCTCTCTGGAAGCCAAAAATGCCCTCCCAGAGTCTCTGTGCGAGCCAAAAATCAGCTGGCTGGCACAAACATGCATGTTGGAGCTGAGCTATGGCAACACCTTCTTTGTCAACAGATATGGCTCTTGTGCCATAGGTTCACCATCACTGTCCTATAAGGGAATGTGTTTTTTTAACAACCATTAAACATTTATTTATTTATTGGATTTATATGTCGCCCCTCTCTGAAGACTTGGACCAGCTCATATACTCTGTATGTATAGTTTTTCTTTTCAGAGGCAGTGTTCTTTTGGCCACCATAACAAGACAAAGCTCTTACTTGATTTTGGTCTTTCCAGACTCATTTAATTGATAACCATAAAACACCACATGCTGAGCTAGGGAGATTTCTAGTTTGATTCAGCAGGGTTATTTTTAAATACAGGCCAGATGCACGATATGCACTGTCCTATAGCAGCTTTTTTTGTTTTTAAATTGTTCTAGGCATAACTACAACAATTGTGTTCAAGGAAAATAGGTGGGGAAGACCCTTATTCCATTAAGCTTTATGGGCTAAATAGTGTGGTATATTATGTTGTTTTTCTGAGCCAGAATGTTATGGTGTTTAGATTTTGGTTAGTTTGGTTCATGAGAGGGGAAATAGAATAGTGCCTTCCTTGAGTTGGTCTGGCTGGCTGAATGTTTTGTACATAAAGCAAAACAATTTTGCTTTCAACTTTAATATTAGTGGTTAGACTATGCTTGAATTTTTTTTAAGGTTAGTCTTTTTACTTTCAGAAATCTGTTTCAATTTGATATCAGCAAATAGTTGGTTAGGGTTCAAATTAGCTGTAATTCTGATTTCTAAATGAGTTACAAATTATTTCATAGTCACTACTGGACTTTTTGAATGCTTTATTGGTATTTTGTTAAGTACTAAAATCCTATTTCTAATAAATGGTAAAGTTTGTACAACCTATTGAGCTAATTTAAGAATTGAATATCAACAAGGGAAGTTCATTGAAATTTTTAGGAAGCAATAGTTACTGTGGGGCTCCAAATGCAATATAATTTCCTAAATTTAGGGGTTTTTAAGCTTTCATTACATACATTATTCTTACTATCAAGAAGAAATAACATATGTTTTTTTGCTGAAAGGTCATGACTAAATGATTTACACAAATCCAGTGATTATCTGAAATATTCTAATACCGGTATATAGGTTTGTAATCTGAAAATTGTTTTCATCAGCATTTGCATGTTTTTCCTGATATGTGCGAAATTTATTATCATATTTATTAATAAAATTGTTTATACTTTCAAGGATACACTTCATAACTCATACCCTCTAGAACTTGTAGTATTGCAAATATGTAAATGCTGTGTGTAAAAAAATAAATCTGCTTTTATGCATAAACTGAAAATGGCAAAACGTACATAAACTGAAAATAAAGCAAGTGCTGGATTCTAGTTTAGAAATATAGGAGAATTTTTGCTATGATTTCATAATATAATTGATTCAGCATTTAAAAGAAGAAAATCCCATGTTGTATTAGAGGAAGAGTAGGTGTTAGCATGTTTTCTGAGTGGGCTTTGGACTTCTTCCATTCTCATCTGGCATGTTCAGTGGAAAGGGTTAGAATGATATTTACAAGCATCTGGAAGTTATTATACACATTATTCTATCTTAAACTAGCATGCTTGTGAGCAAAGCAGTTACGAGTTCAGATTTCCAGTCCTATAAATTCTCTTAATGGTACTTAACTGTTGTCTTTGTCTTAACTCTTCTGAAATACTGGATTTGTAATAAAATAAGTGATTCGTGTAAAAGTGAACATTTACAGTACATTGAATCTTTAAAGAAGTCAGTTGGTGGGTTCTTTTAATCTGCAGAAGAATCAATATTCTATTATCGTATCTGATTACTCCTGCCCAATGTGTCTGGCTGTTATGCTTGTGCAAGACTTTGATACTTTGTTGTGCACCATATTCTTAGAAGTATGCTCTGAAGAGAGAGAGATGTCTTTCTGAATATTTTAGGGTTTGTATTTTTTTTGTAGTCTTGTGGGTGGGATGAAAAGGGATCTTGCACTTGGCTTAGATAGTGGAAATACTCTGAAGTATGTATAAGTATGGAATAGTATGCATGTTTTTCACATATTAAAATCAATTTTGCTCAAATTTAAGACTAGTGTATTAGTTTTAAAAATTCCACCTAACAATTCACTACGTGCATGAGTTTCATAAAGTAGAATAATTAGCATTTTGAAAAGATAAGTAATGGTTCTCCAAACATCTAGAAACAAGCAGATCTGTTATTAGGAGCCCACATGGGTTTGTCAAAGCAAATTAAAAAACAAAACAAATCATGCATGTGGACTTGAATAAGGCATTTGACAAAGTAGACTATAACCTACTTCTTGGTGAGTTAGAAAAATATGGAATATTGCCACTAGATGGATTTGTAACTTGATGACCAATTTGCAGTTGGAACTACATCTTCATGAAGGAAAGCATGCTGGCCCAGCACTCTTCAGATCTTCATAAACAATTTAACGAGAGGATAGAAAGGGAACTCATCAAATTTGTGAGCAATATCAAGCTGGTGGAAATAGGTTCAAGATCTCAGAGGATCTTGACAGATTTGAATACTGAGCCCCATCCATCAAAATGCAGTTCAGTTGTGAGAAAAGTAAGGTTTTACACTTAGGCAATAAAAACCAAACTAAAACCAAACCATGCATAGGTGAAGAATAGGTGGAACCTAGCTCAACATCATAAATGGGAATCTGTGTCCTAGTGGACAGTCATTTAAATATGAGCCAGCAGTATGCTGCAGTTGCAAAAAACCCCAAACCGTACTACTCTCCTTGGCTGCAACCATGGAGGTTCAGTTTTAAGGTCACAAGAATCCATTTTTAGCCACCATGATAAAAAAAAAAGTATGTCAACATTCAAAGAGTACAGAGAATTGTAACAAAAATGATTTGGGGGATGGAGGTTAAAATTATGAATGGTTGCAGGAACTGGAGTCTAACAAACAGAAGGATATGGCAAAGAGGAACTGGAGTCTAACAAAGAGAAGAGATATGGCAGAGAAGAGGTTCAACCTATTCCTCAAAGCACCTGAGGGCAGAACAACAATTAAAAGATAGAAGCTTATTAAGGAGACAGCCAGCCTAAAACTAAGGAAGATTTTCCTGAAATAATTATTAAACCAATGGAACTGCTTGTGTCCAAACGTTATGGGTGATCCATCACTGGAGGATTTTAAGAAGAGATTGGATAGCCCTATGTGCAGAATGGTACATGATAGTAATGGCTAACTGCTTTGTTGTTGTATGCTGAAAGCATGTGATATAGCAGACCCACACCCCTGCAGCCATAGTGCATGCATGTGTGATCTCATCCCTGCATGCCCCATTCCTGTGCATGTGCCCTCCTGCACTCCTCATGTGTTCTTGCCTGAAACCTCCTGGGAGCAAATATGGGCTGTGGGATGGCCACACGCTGCACACACAGACTCCATTTTGGGCCTAGTAGGCCTCCTTGCAGGTTCTTGGGAACAAAAATGGATTGCACTGCCAACTCCCCCTCCCACACACCCCATGTTGGGGCTAGTAAGCATCCCTGCACTTATAACTAATAATGCAATGGGCACGTCCACCTGTGCCCCTCACCCATGAATGCATATGCAACCCCCTGTGCTCCTTCCTCCCTCCACATGCATGTGCATCTCCTGCATGTGCTCTCCAGAGACTTGAAAATCAGCTGGCTGGCAGGAGGTGCGTGTGCATGCGCAGTGGAGCTAAGATGGGGCGATAGCGTGCGTGCCCGCAGAGGGTTATGCTTGCCACAGGTTCAGCATTACGGGTATAGGGTTTCCTACTTGAGTTGAGAGTTGGAGTAGAAAACCTCCAAAGTTCCTTCCAACTCTATTCTGTATTTTGTATCTTTAAAAAAGCAGTTGTTTCCTTTGCTTCTGGAGTTCCAATTGAAAACCCAGTTCTTAAAAGATGGCAAACATTGATTTGAATTTTAAACAAAAACCTATATTAACTTCTTTGTATAGTGAAGACATACAGTGATACCTTGTCTTACAAACTTAATTGGTTCCGGGATGAGATTCTTAAGGTGAAAAGTTTGTAAGACGAAACAATGTTTCCGATAGGAATCAATTGAAAAGCGATTAATGCGTGCAAGCCCAAAACTCACCCCTTTTGCCAGCCGAAGCACCCGTTTTTGCACAGCTGGAATTCCCCTGAGGCTCCCCTCCATGGGAAACCCCACCCCTGGACTTCTGTGTTTTTTTGATGCTGCAGGGGATTTCCAGCAGGAGAATCCCAGTATTGCAAAAACGAGTGCTTCGCTGGCAATAGAAGTCTGGAGGTGGGGTTTCCCAGCAAGGGGAGCCTCAGTGAAATTGCAGCATCACAAAAATGCCGAAGTCCTCAAAGCCCCACCTCTGGACCTCTGTTTTTGCGATGCTGCAATTTCACTGAGGCTCCCCTCGCTGGGAAACTCCACCTCTGGACTTCCGTTGCCAGCGAAGCGCACATTTTTGCACTGCTGGGATTCGCCTGCAACATCACAAAAACACAGAAGTCTAGAGGTGGGGTTTCCCATGGATGGGAGCCTCAGAAGAATCCCAGCAGCGCAAAAACGGGCACTTCGATCGCAATAGAAGTCTGGAGGTGGGGCATCCCAGCAGTGGCGGTGGGTTTGTAAGGTGAAAATAGTTTGTAAGAAGAGGCAAAAAAATCTTAAACCCCAGGTTTGTATCTCGAAAAGTTTGTATGATGAGATGTTTGTAAGACGAGATATCACTGTACCTTTCTTTCATGTTGTGAGCCATCCTGAGTCTTCAGAGAGGGGTGGTATACAAATCTAATAAATTTTTATTTATTATTATTGAGCATTTCATGCAGTTCTGTTCAATGCATATTGTTGGTTTTCTGCTTCACTTTTTTGGGGAGGGGGCTTGCTAGTAAAACTGCCATTTGTTTCTGCATTCTTCAAAAGTCATGGTCTAAAAATAGTGTATTTCAATATTGAATATGACATTATGTAGATACTGAATAAGCAACAATTTAAAGAATGTTAGTTGAAAATCGGAATAGCATGGACAGAATATGGAACAGGAGTCACTATATTAGACAACAAGCTTGGCATACAATTGAGTGCAAACTGAATATGAACTATATTGACCATGAAAATGTTTCAAAAAGAGTAGTACTGTGTTTTTTGGAGTATAAAATGCACCTTAGGTTTTCAGGAGGAAAATGGGGGGCGGTCTGCCTATCAGGTATTCATCTGGCTAATATTCTTAGTCTGGTTAGTTTCAGTACATTATTTTATCCCCTGGTTAGGGCTTATTTGGAGAGAGTAATAATGAAAGAACCTGCAAGCTGGTAAGACTTGGGAACATCGTTAGCACCTTGTTAGGCTGGGAAGAAACTTCTCTGGAGTAAGTAGAGCAATGAAAAAAAGCCTGCAAAAACTTTTGGCTGTAAAAACATTCTTCTGAAAGAGTAACAATGAAAAAGCCTGTAAAGTAAGAGCTGGGAAAATCCTTAGCGCCTAGTTAGGTTTCAAAAAAATGCTTTGAAAAAGGCTACAATCAGAGTATAAGACACACCCAAATTTTCAGCCTCTTAGGGAGGAAAAAGGTGTGTCCTATACTCCAAAAAATACTATACTGTAGTTTCTTTCTCTTTGATATGACTGGATGGTAGTTTGTCAAGAAGCCACAGTATTGACTTATTGCACTGAAAATGTAAGATAGGATTTAATTATTTCCAAGGTGTCTTTCAATTTCTGATACTATAAAAGTGTGTTGCTGCTTTCTAGATGTTTTGAAACTTTCTTAGTATTAACTGCAATGTAGAATTTAAAGTTATGATTAAAGAAAGCATTTTAATCATTTAAATGTGTACTTGAATATTCTATTTAATACATTAAGTAAATGAATACACATTATTGATTGTCATATAAAATAGTGTTAATACAGGTACATTGTTATAAAATGATTAAAGTGGGAATAAACTGAAGTTAATTATGGATGTTCGGAAGATATATTTGTTAATGCTAGAAGTACCATCGCCAAGCAAGATTTTTAAATCATATTAAAGCTATTTAGAAATTGTCTTCAATGAACAGCAAAAAAAATAGTAATAGGTTTCATCTCAAAAACTGAACTCACTCAAAGAAGCTTTTCTTTTAAAAAAAAAGATAATTTGATGCTGAAGATTTTTTTAAGAGAGAATTGCTTAGGAGCACTTTCTGTGAATTGTTTCTAAAATCTATCTTTTACACATTTTTTGGTTTCTATTGTCAGAATCCAGTTTGAGAAATTATTGTTCAGTTTCCCTTCAAGTTTGTTTTTATGGAAATCTTTTGCTTCCCTGAAACTTAATATTTCAGTTTCTCATAAAAATGCTATCCACATTGTGCAGGAACCACATCTTGCTGTCCTCCCCTGAGATGATTTTTCTTTACTCCCACTTCAGAATATATTAATTTTGGACATATTTCAGCGGTTTTTTTTAGGACTAGTGAACAGAATGTTGCTTATAAAGCAGATTTTTTGGCTTATTTTCACTTTTCTTTCTGGCTAATAGTTCCAATTCAAAATTTAGTTTTTGTGTTGTATTTGAAACAAAAGAATTAAAACTCTGTATTAAACTGCAATTATGAATGACAATAAAATACAGCATTTACAAAAAGGGCTAGATATTGTTCAGCAACAAGAACATTATTGTGAGTGTCTTATATAGTACATTAATTATAATAGCTTTTGCTGAAGTAGTTTTTCTTAGGTAGATTGGAAGAGGGTGAATTGGCGATACTAAGTAATGATAGTTCATTGATTTAAAACTTCCATTTGAGTATAACTTTTCTTTATTTCAACCTATCTATAAATAAGATAATTTTTCTGTTGACTGCTGCAAACTTTATTTTTATGGACAAGATTGCATTATGTAAAACTTAACAAAATAAGTCCAGTTAAATTAAGTGAAGTTTTCTGTTAACCCTATGATGGCTTTATGTCCCCCCCCCCCCCCAACATTTCATCTAAGTAAGTAATATTTCTGTATGCTTATCTTTAATCAATTGGATTCTAGAGTATTATATAAATATTTTTTTTCTAGAGGTTGAAGAATAGAGATGAAGCCTTTTTTGTTTTTGTTTTGCTTTTGTAATTAGATTTTAAACTTTAAATAGATCACTTATGTTTGAGGTAATTTCCATTTACTTACATGTTAAGATACAGTATAGAACTAGCATGATATGTTTGAGTAGGATTAGGGAGAACCATGAAACATATTGGTTAATTTTGGGCCAGTTATTTTCTCCCAACCTAATTTTCACAAATTTGATGTTTCAAATGAATAAAGCATAAAATAATAAGATCCTCATGTAAAAACTGCCTGAGCCTCGGGGATGAAAATTTAGGACAAAAATAAAAATAAGTATGGAATAGTTTGTTTACTTCTGGGGTTATTTAGCCAGTGAAATTTTCACCAGTCACATAGATGTCCAAACATATTTTGTTGGTTATTAGTTTTTAAAGAGTAGAGGTAGTCCTTGACTTAAGACCACAATTGGGACCATGCTTTTTATTGCTAAGTAAGATGTTAAGTGAGTCACACCTAATTTTACAACTTTATTTGCAAGGGCTGTTACTTATTAAATGAATCATGCAGTTGTTAGGCAAGTCAGGCTTCTCCCATTGACCAATTGTCTGCCTGGGAAAGTTGCAAATGGTGATCACATGATCCTGGGATACAACTGTTGCTAAGCATCCAAATTTTAATTATGTGATGGTAGGAATACTATGATAGTTGTAAGCTACTTCTGCGTAATAAACATTTTATCTGACAAATGTGTTTTTCTCAGAAGTGTAAAATTCTTTAATTCTGCTATGGCATTTAACTTCATAGGGAGAGTAGTTTTTAACTTATCTCTGTTGATAATTTATCAATGTCAAATTTCTTATCTGACACTGCAGAAACATATCATTACTTTTAGTAACTAATATTTGGAAATGGGGAAACCTCCCTATAAACTATGCACTTGAAAAAGGGCATAGCTATACTCTCATATTTTCTTGAGGTACATTTTTTAAATTCCAAACCCAGTTATTGCATTGCTAGCAATGGAACATCTTAGGTTCATAGTTTCTTACTTTTAAAAATCCATAATTTTGGATTGACATTAAAATATAAATATACTATTTCCTCTCAATTCTTTTTTAAGGTGGAAAGTCAAAGCCTGCTTAATTCAATATGGTATGACCTTTCACAAACTAGAAAATACTGTAATGGTTATTTCATCATCTAAATTTTTATTTTTATTTTTTTCCATTTGGAATAAAATTAGTGACAGTATTTTTTGCAATTAAATTTTTCAGTCTCACCCGATATCAGTTTCCTCTTGGAAATCTAAAATGGAAACAAGTATCTACCCAGGATATAAGAATAACTAGACTTATTGCAGAAAAACTAGAGACTTATGAAATAATTCCTGACTGTTGTGTATAAATGCAAGTCCTGTTTATAGTGAAATCAATGTTCCTGTCTCGTGTTTCTCCTGTCCATACTGTGTAACAGTTTAAAAATCAAAAACAGGAGAGATGGCTTTCATCTCGCTCTTGTTTGTCCTCTGTTTTGATAATGGAGTACTGTAATCTGGTATTAGGCTGTTTACTTTTGACATTTGAGAACTGTTTCTCAAAATACAAAATGAATAAACAGAATGGAAACAAATTACTTTGTTAATTAATTATATTAGTTCAGACTCCCATGAGGCACTAGCCGTATTTAACATTTTTGATATATTTTGGATGCTTCCATAAATATCGGCTCTGAAGTTTTCTGCATAAAGAATTTTTCCCAAAGCAATTTTCCAACTTATAGATTGGCAAGATTTAAAGATAAATTGTCTACTTGTTTAATGTGAAGTAGAGAAGAGTATGAGTTCCAAAATAGAAAACACTATGGATCCTATCCATAATCTAGTACACAACTAGAACAACTCGTGATACGAACCCGGGGTTCAGCAAAATTTTGCCTCTTCTTACGAACTTTTTTCGAGTTACGAACCTGCGTTCGGAGACAGCTGGGAAGCCGCGCGGCTGTTTTAAAAGGTAACAGCTGGGCGGCGGGGCTTCCCAGAAGCCTCCCGAACGCCGGTTCGTAACTCGAACAAAGTTCGTAAGAAGAGGCAAAATTTGGCTGAACCCCGGGTTCGGTTCGGGAGGTTCCTGGCAAGCCCCCCAGGCCGGCTGCGACCTTTTAAAACACCCGCGCCGCTTCGCAGCTGTCTCCTGAAGCCGAACGCGGAAGTTCGGCTTTGCCGTTCGGCTTCAGGAGACAGCTGCGAAGCGGCGCGGCTCTTTTAAAAGGTCGCAGCCGGCCTGGGGGGCTTGCCAGCACCCCCCCGAACCCGGGTTCGGGGTTCGGGGGGTGCTGGCAAGCCCCCAAGGCCGGCTGCGACCTTTTAAAACACCCGCGCCGCTTCGTAGCTGTCTCCCGAAGCCGAACGCGGAAGTTCGGCTTTAGCGTTCGGCTTCAGGAGACAGCTACGAAGCGGCGCGGGTGTTTTAAAAGGTCGCAGCTGGCCTGGGGGGCTTGCCAGCACCCCCCCGAACCCGGGTTCGGGGTTCGGGGGGGGTGCTGGCAAGCCCCCCAGGCCGGCTGCGACCTTTTAAAACACCCGCGCCGCTTCCCATCTGTCTCCTGAAGCCGAACACGGAAGTTCGGCTTTGCCGTTTGGCTTCAGGAGACAGATGGGAAGCGGCGCGGGTGTTTTAAAAGGTCGCAGCCGGCCTCGGGGGCTTGCCAGAACCCCCCCGAACCCCGAACCCGGGTTCGGGGGGGGGTGCTGGGAAGCCCCCCAGGCCGGCTGTCACCTTTTAAAACAGCCGGAAAGCCGTTTTTTTGGTTGCACGGATTAATTGACTTTACATTGTTTCCTATGGGAAACAATGTTTCGTCTTACGAACTTTTCGTCTTACGAACTTCCTCCTTGCACCAATTAAGTTCGTATCATGAGGTATTACTGTATATATGTCTTTAGTCAATATTTTTATTTGTACAATTTAGTGATGGCAAATCTTGGGTGAGCTCACGCACGATTGTGCGCTCATTCATTCATTCATTCATTCATTTTTTATGCTGTCCTTCTCCTTAGACTCAGGGCAGCTTACAACACACCTATAATTCAGTGCCCTATGTGCCCCTGCACATGCACACATGACCCACGTGCTGTCCCACCCCCACATATGTACACTCCCCCATGCCCCGTTTTGTGCTTAGCTGGCCTCCCTTAAGGCTCCGGAGGCCAGAAACGGCCTATTTCCTGACTTACGATTGGCCTGTTTTTGCCCTCCCCAGGCTCCAGAGACTTTCTTGGAGCCTGGGAAGGGTGAAAATGGCCTCCCTCCTCTGATGGATGAAAACACCCACCTCCACCCCCGAGCCTTTGCACCAGCCCTGTACTTACCATGTGGAGACTCCTGGGAGGGGAGGGGCAGTGTGGGCAGGGGCAGCTAAAAATCAACTGGCTGACAGGTGCATGTGCGCTGGAGCTGAGTTAGGGCAACTGCTCGCATGTCCACAGATATGGCTACACGTGCCAGTTGTACGCATGCCATAGATTCGGATAATTGATCAACTATATCCACATTGATACAGTTTGTCAATACAACTAGCATTATTTCACATGTAGTTTGGTCCTTTAAGTAGTCCATTCCATAGGAAAAACCCCTGGAGTTATATTCTTTTTCATGGCTTGCTATTAATACACTAATTTTATGTGATTTTCATTTATTCCTCTTTTTCCCATACCAGAAGAAGTGGGGACCTCCTCTTTGGTCTTCTGTGGTTGAATTAAAATAAATAGTACCCTGTTTCCCCACAAATAAGACATCTCCTAAGAATAAACCCAGTCAGATTTTTGAGTGCTTCATCAGTCCTAAAAAACATTGTGGCTTCAGTGCTTCATCAGCTTGAAAGAAGTCAGTGTGATTCGCCTTTTTCTAGTAATAGGCAGTGTATGTAAGTACAAGCTCCAACTTAAATAACTAATTTGGGTTAAAAACAGGAAACAAATCATTCTTAACCCGGGAACTGCCTTTTTTTCTTGACACTTTAAGAGATTCAGAATTTTAATGTTTTGATGCTTCTATTTGCAGTGCGAGGATGTCGCCCTGGAAAGATTGTGCAGATGACAGAAGCCGAAGTTCGGGGTTTGTGTATAAAATCACGAGAAATTTTTCTTAGCCAGCCCATTCTCTTGGAGCTAGAAGCACCACTGAAGATCTGTGGTATGTGCTAATTTCTTTCCTTTTAAAAAAAAAACAACCTTTAAATTATATGACAAAATTTCTTTATGTTGATGATGTAGTTCAGTTATATAAAGAATAAACACAGCAAAACATTCCAATCTGAAAGGATGATTGGCTAAGTAATCATTTAGATTAAAATTAAATGGAATGGATATTAAAGAGTAAACTAAGAACCAAAATGTATAGTATTCTATGCAGTTATTTTGCAACTATATATTTTGGATCTTCTGAAAACTTTCCTCTAAAGTTCTTTGTCTTTTGATCTAAATTTCAAGAATGGCAGATAGTTTCAAGACTTTGAAGGAGTAGCAGAATGTCATTATGCTAGTTCTCACAATAACCTTCATTTTCCTAGATTAATACATAGTACAGAGAAATCTGTTATTTACATTCATCTTGTCAAGTGGTCAGAATGTCATGTAGGCTGACATGGAAAGTAGAAAATATGTAATGTTAAGTTGCAATTAAAATGTATTGGCTTTACTGGCCTTTTTGTTAGGTGTAACCAAATGCTAATACAATAAAAAGAGATTTCTTGGTTGTATTATGTAATTTAATTTTAAATTTTAATTAAGTTTTAATTTTAAAACTTCTGTTATGTGTTTACTATACCAAAAAAGTGTAGAATTTAGAAAACAAAACTTAGAAAAAAGAGGCCTCTTAAAAATCTTTAAATCTCCATACCTTTAAAAAAAAAATCAAAACTACTTATGATGAAAATAGGGAGGTCTCAAGACTTTCAAATAAATCTTTAAAAGGTTTATTAAGGATTTTTAAAAAAATAAACTTATAACATCAAGATGATATGAACCCCATTAGCTCAGTGAGCTTTAACGGTGAAGGTTCATGTTCCAAAACCTGACTCACAAGGAAGCTGGAAAAGGGGGGCAAATCTTATAGCCCTTTTCGCTACTCACACACCTTTTGGAATCTTTACTTCCGTTCTGGGATAATTAGCAAGTGGAAATCAGTGTTTGTATTTGAAAGGAAGAAATTACAAAAAAGTAAGCATACACACAATGGAGAATAAACATTGAAATAAATGTCTTGGTACCTTGCTTGTGGCTGCTTAGGATATAAAAGGAAGCTTTTAGATGAAATTAATTAAGAACATAGACCTGAGTGCTAGTCAAGGTTGCAGAATTGAGCTAACTTTCTGTTAGCACCCTTCAAGGAAGTGCAATCTGACCTGCAAAGAAAAGCAATTTAGAAAGCAAGAGCTTTTCAAAGCAATCTCTGTCCCCTGCAAGAGAGGAAATTCTGGGAATTGGGGAAAATATTTTTAAACAACAACAACAACAACAACAACAACAAAAACCAGTTTAGGCCATTAGGCACAGGACAGCCACCCTGAATTATTTATCAAATAGTAAAGACAGGATAAAAAGTCTAATGTAAATAATCACTAGGAGTCAACACTGACTCAAAATCACAAATAAAAAAAGGAAGGATGACATTTCTTTTGTTTGCAGAATGAAGTTGTTATTTATTTATTTATTTATTTATTTATTTATTTATTTATTTATTTATTCAATTTTTATGCCGCCCTTCTCCTTAGACTCAGGGCGGCTTACAACATGTTAGCAATAGCACTTTTTAACAGAGCCAGCATATTGCCCCCACAATCCGGGTCCTCATTTTACCCACCTCCTCAGGATGGAAGGCTGAGTCAACCTTGAGCCGTTGATGAGATTTGAACCGCTGACCTTCAGATCTACAGTCAGCTTCAGTGGCCTGCAGTACAGCACTCTACCTGCTGCGCCACCCCGGCTCTTGTAATGCCAGAACAATGGTGTCATAATCATTGTTGCTGGGGAAGATTGTAGAATTGAGCCAATTTAGATTACATCCTACTGTCCTTATTATTTACAGCCATCTGTTGGCCTCCCCCCCTTTTTTCATCCTCTTATGAGAAATAAAATGAGAAGATTTTGCTTTCATTTCCACATAACCATGTCCAACTAAATTACGATTTTTAAATGGGTTATCTTAACCATCCAGGATGTGAGCCATAATGCGAAGCTAATGTGCTTCAGCACATTGTAGTTCAACATACAGTATATTGTCCAAGTTCTGTTAATAGTAGTGAATTGTAATTGAGTAAAAAATACTTTCAAAGCATATATATATAAATACATAAACAATAACATAAATAAAAATATTATTTTATATTGTATACAGATGCCCATAAAAATATATGGGCAGCTGTATACAAGAATATAAAATATCAAAGTTGGTATTAGAACAATTATAATGTCAAATTGTAAGTGAAACCTAAAAATATCTTAGCAAAAGGACTGTCTATAATTGTTATCTGAAGAACGTGACATGAATGTGGGAGACACATCAAATTCAAAATCAATTATAGTTCGATCATGTCCATAAATCGATTCTGTTTATAATTTCCATTTGTGATAATATCAGTTTTGATTACCTAGATTTGATTATGTGCTGATGTTGCTACTGGCAAATTGGCACACATCTTAATGCATAGGATTGAGGTTAACATTAACAATTATAAACAACTGAATGTTTAATAGTCTTAATGAAAGCATTAAAAGGGGCAATGAAGGTGTTCTATTTTAATAATTTAGTAAACTTGTATGGTGCCCAGCACTCAAGACTCTGAGAGTCTCACGACAAATTATAATAAAACCAATAAGACATCAAATAATGATAAAAGATGGGAAGTTCAGTTGAAGCAAAGAGTCTCACTTTCTCTCACCAAAGGACTTGGTAAAAAGACAGGTCTTTACAATTGTTCTAAACAGCAACAAAGTAGGGCCATTCAGAACTTGGGGGAGCCCCATACCATATCCAGTCTAATGAGCAAAACAATTTATAAATTATTTGCAAAATAAAGATTCAGATAGGCAGAACCTTGATTCACTCTTGGAGCTTATTATATTAATTATTGGAGAACTGGACAAGCAAGATTCTGTTTTTAATTTCCAGTTGTTTAGATAATTGTAAATTGATACAAGCCTCATGATACTTGTAATACATTTGTTCTTAATTATTTTAGGGGACATTCATGGCCAGTATACAGATTTACTTCGATTATTTGAATATGGAGGATTTCCACCAGAAGCTAACTATCTTTTTCTGGGAGATTATGTGGACAGAGGCAAACAGTCCTTGGAAACAATCTGCTTGTTACTTGCTTATAAAATAAAATATCCTGAGAATTTTTTTCTCTTGAGAGGAAATCATGAGTGCGCTAGTATAAATCGCATCTACGGATTCTATGATGAATGTAAGTTAAATTTTCTGTAAATGATTCTCTTTTATGCAATGATGGAATATTTTGAAATGCTTGATACATTTAGGGTTTTCAAGTTTATGATGCATCCTCTTGCAACAAGAAATAGTTCAGCAATTCATGTTATATAACTTTGAATGGTCATGTTATAGTGTAAATATTCTTCCAATTTCATTAGGTAAACGAAGATTTAATATCAAACTCTGGAAGACATTTACAGACTGCTTTAATTGTCTGCCTATTGCAGCAATAGTAGATGAAAAGATTTTCTGCTGCCACGGAGGTAAGGAAAAACTCATTTTTATATTGATGAAATTATTTCTTTGTTGAAAGTTCAATTAAAAATATACAGAAATGTTTGATTTCTTTTCAAACAAAATGTGAACTATATGATCTCCCTATCCCCTAGAACAGTGTTTCCCAAAGTGTGGTACGCGTACCCCAAGGGTACGGAAAGAGTTTGGTGGGGATTACACATTCAGAATTTTTTTTGAAATACATCTTACCTTTTCCAACTTCATATTTATGTGAAGTTGCTTTTTCAGCATTTGTAGACATGAAGTTGAAAAAAAGGAACAGACTATTGAACTGCATCTCAGATTAAAATTAACAACCAGGGAACCAATTTATGACGATCTGTCATCTCAGCACAAACAATTTCATCCTTCTCATTGATCCAAATAAATGTTATTTATAATATAACTTTTATTTATATTTTATTATGAATAATTTTATTTTTCATTTATTATTATTTTGTGTATCTACCAAAAAAAGAAAAAATATTTTGATTGTTATTAAACTACATCCTTTTTTAAAATGAGGGGTACTAAGCGTTATGGAAATTATAGAAGGGGTACACATATATCAAAAGTTTGGGAAACACTGCCCTAGAATATTAACATTTTCCAAGAACCTGTCCAAGAATATGTAATAAATCAGAAATTCAGCTCCCTAAGGAGGGAACATAAAGCTTGCAAACAAGGCATGGCAGTTTAATTCATTTTCTCAGTTGTGAAGAAAGATAGGTTATAAATTTGAAGGACCAAATAGAAATGTTGAAATGTATGCTTGCAGTCTTAATTTTTGCTGTATCATTTACTATTTCGTCTTTTATTATCCTTTGCAAATATTGTAAGTAGGACTTGTGAGGCAAAAGGGTATGCATGTTGGCTTTGTTTCAGAGAGCACCAAAGTCAGTTGAGATGAGCTAGAAATCCTAGGACAACATAACTTTGAGCTGAAATTTAAATTATCTAGTCCCATCTCAATAACTATACTATTTTGGTGATATTGCCAGTTTCATTGAATGCTTCTGTAATTCAAGAAGGAGCATTTGCTAGGCCAGAACAAATCTGGTATGCTGAGATAACATTTTTGTTCCAGCTTTTTGACTCCTTGAAGAATACAGATAGAGTGCCTAAAATGTTTCTGGAAGAGGAGGTAGACCTTAGACTATGAACCTCCAGAAAGAACCATCTACATTTCTCATGGGGTGGTAAGCATATTTCTTTGAGCCATTCACAGTAGAAGTCTGAATTTTAAGCACTTGGCTCAGAGGGAAATGAATCTCAAGAAATAGATCATAACCTAATATTCTAAATTAAAACAAGTGTGTTTCAAATAAGCTTATCCTTAAAATAGCTTGATCAGAATTCCAGCTTCTGATACACAAGTTGCTTGATGTGAATTTGTCTCATCTTATTTTGTAAGCCGCCCTGAGTCCGGTGGAGAAGGACAGCCTAAAAATCCAAATAAATAAATAAAAATAAATTTGTTCTACACATCTAGACTTTTCTATCTGAAGAAAAGTTTGAACATGTACTCAGAAAGATAAAAACTAACTTTAAGATTCCACAGAGTTAAATGAAAATATCAGATTGATCTCTAGACTGAACTATTTTCTCAGGTTATTAATGGATTCTATCTGATCTAGAATATGTATTTATGTAAGCACAGAATTGAATATAGTGGTCTTATTTCATGAGTGGAATGCAGGCAGATCAAAGTCTTCATCTTGTACATCCTGTCCTTCAGACCTGTGCTATATAATTAAGAAATTCCGTAGAACTAGGTCCATGCATATTTGCTTTGTACATGAGGAAGTCTATTAGAATAACGTTAGATTTAGTTTTCTGTACAAAACTTTGTTATGACCTTTAATATGGTTTACTTGTGGTTGTTTTGTTTTTCCCCCCACTCAATTGTGAAATAGATAATAATTGTATTTCCAGTTTTGTTAATTTGTCATAAAAGTCTAGTTGTTACCTTCACTAAAATATATGTATTGCTTTAATAAATCTTAGAGTTTGAATTGACAGGCTTCATTTCTAAAAACCATGTAATTCTTTGAAAGCTTTTCAGAAACAACACTCACTGAGTTTGATTTGGGTGTAGTTTGTTAATTCCTTGTGCAAATTCTTCCTATATCATAGTACAGTGATCCCTCGAGTTTCGCGATCTCGATGTTCGCTAAACGCTATATCGCGAGTTTTCAACCCGGAAGTAAACAACACCATCTGCGCATGCGTGGCCTTTTTTTCTATGGCCACGCATGCGTAGATGGTGGAGTTTCCCCACCGGGCTGAGCGGCTTCCCCTGGGTCTTCCCCCTCTTGCCCCGGTAAGTGGCGCGAGCAAAGGCGTGGGCGCGCGCGCGGGGCCCGCTTCCCAGCTGGGAAGCAACAACACCAACCAGGTGGGTGGGGGAAGCCCCGGCGGCGCGCGCGCGAGGCCTGCTTCCCAGCTGGGAAGCAACAACACTAACCGGGTGGGTGGGGGAAGCCCCTGCGGCGCGCGCGCGAGGCCCGCTTCCCAGCTGGGAAGCAACAACACTAACCGGGTGGGTGGGGGAAGCCCCTGCGGCGCGCGCGCGAGGCCCGCTTCCCAGCTGGGAAGCAACAACACCAACCGGGTGGGTGGGGGAAGCCCCGGCGGCGCGCGCGCGAGGCCCGCTTCCCAGCTGGGAAGCAACAACACTAACCGGGTGGGTGGGGGAAGCCCCGGCGGCGCGCGCGCGAGGCCCGCTTCCCAGCTGGGAAGCAACAACACCAACTGGGTGGGTGGGGGAAGCCCCGGCGGCGCGCGCGCGAGGCCCGCTTCCCAGCTGGGAAGCAACAACACTAACCGGGTGGGTGGGGGAAGCCCCGGCGGCGCGCGCGCGGATAAGCGGCAGCAGCGAGGCGGCGGGGAAACCCCAATCTTCGGCTCCTCGCTGCTGCGGTAGAAGTAAAAACACCATCTGCGCATGCGCAGATGGTGTTTTTACTTCCGCACCGCTACTTCGCGAAAAATCGATCATCGCGAGGGGTCCTGGAACGGAACCCTCGCGATGATCGAGGGACCACTGTATTTGCTAATTTCCTAGTCTAGTAAATTTTATTGTACTATAAGTGTATGTTACCTGGGACTGTGCTGGTTATCTTAAAAAGGGTTAAGATTGCCTTTGACAATTGGAAAGCAGTGTTTTGTATCCTAAATACTATTAAGGGTGATTTAAAAATAGTGATGGTTTTAAAAAGTAGAAGTCATATAATCCATTACTACATTTCCCTTTATAAGTATATTTGTAGGCATGCTAGATTCCTGTAGTGTTTCAACTTTTTCTTTATTGACTCTTTTTCTTAATCACTTTGATTACGGGAAATTGTATGTTTTCTGGATAACATTATTTATTTATTTTGTATATCATACCTTTATTATTTTTACAAATAACTCAAGGCAGCAAACATATTCACCTATTTGTCCGCCTATTTTTCTCACAATAATAATCCTGTGAAGTGATTTGGACTGAGAGAGCAATTGGCCCAAGGTCAACTATCTGCCTTTGATGGCTAAGGTGGGACAAGAACTCAAGTTTCCCTGTTTCTATCCCAGTGCCGTGTGGGACTTTAAAAAAAAAAGTTTTAGAGTTGCTGACATTTTTTAAGGAAAATATAACTCCGATCAAACGTATTTATTTGAATTGTTTTATGGAGGAAACAGCCTAAAATCTAAGTACATTCAGAATAAATTCTTAGATTTTCTGTGCTCAGCATTTTTCCAACCTAGAAAATAGTTACTTTGTGGAGATGACTACAATTTTTAAAAAAATGTGGCATAAAAGTTTCAGTGTGTTGCAGGTATGCAGATCTGTTTCAAGACATGCAAAACATACCAAAATATCAGAAAAACGTAAAATGTGTAGTCTAACCCTATGCTTGCTTACTACACTGCTCAAAAAAATAAAGGGAACACTTAAGGGGATGGACAAAAAATGGAAACACTTGACTTTTTTGGCATCATAATGTTTGAACGTGTTCAAATCAATCAAAACTTGACATATTTTAATGTTTGTTTTTTTAATTCTGTTATTTGATGTCTTTTTAAACTATTTTTTTATAGAAATTTAAGGAAATTGGTTATAACCTTCTAGAAATGACAGACCTCTTAGACTTTCAAAGAGGTCAAATTGTTGGTGCTCGAATGGCAGGCGCTAGTGTAACAAAGTGTCCGAATGTTTGGCGTTTCAAGAGGTAATGTCTCAAAAATAATGACTGCTTTTGAAAGAGAAGGGAAAATGTCCTCAGCCAAGCACGAGGACTGGTTGAAAGTCGAAGTTGTCTGAGAGAGACCGTCGGACTCTAAAGCGAATTGTTAGAGCGAATCGCAAGACCACAGCTCCTAAAATCACTGCAGAGCTCAATAGACACGGAGAGAACCCAGTTTCCACAAAAGGGAGCTTCACAAATCTGGATTCCACGGAAGAGCTGAAATTGGAAAACCTCTTCTCTCAAAGACAAATGTTTCAAAGCGTTTAGAGTGGTGTAGAAACCACCAGAAATGGTCCCTCGAGCAGTGGCAAAATGTAATTCTCCGTACTGAAGGAGTGGGTCCAGCAGTCACGTGGGGTTGCTCCTGTCCAATCCGATGGGACTGAGCCTAGTATTAAAAAAGCCTGCTGGATCCGCCCCTTCCCCAGAATTCGCTCAGTCCCGCTATCCAGCGGTCGTGTGAACGCTCGTTCCTTTCAAAACACCTTCCCTTCGATCTTTCTCTTCTAAAAACAGTAAGATTATTCTATTATTAAAGCTTGCCGGTAGTGGATTCTACTCAGCCCTACCGGGCTTCGAGTTTGGGGGAGAAGTGAGCGGCACAGCCATTCGCGGTTTATTTTCCCTCCGTGGTGTTGTTGCGGCCGGCCTGGAATTTAACCTTATTCCTCTCGGCCTGGAGGTCCTGCCGGGGCAAGCCACTGTTTACATAACGATTTAAGGGCTATTTACCTCCTGCGGTGTGGGACTTGATTGTCTCCCGGACTTAGTTCCCTCCGATTGCAAATTAAACGGAGCGGGTTTTTTTGGCGCGAAGGCCCTCGCGCCCAGTAACTTCGCACTTTCGGTTTTGCCCTTCTTGGTCAGCCATCAGTGCTTCCAGTCCGCCGCTTGACCCTGGAGTAGCTGTGAGTCCCTCAGGTCTATTCTCCACGGAAGTGGCCTCCAACCAGTGTGCCTTGGTTTACTTAAGTTAAGTTTTGTGAGGCCTGCCACGCTGCATTTAGGGACACGAACTCTTGGTATTGTCCGGATTGCCCCTAAGTCGCAGCCGCTCCTGGGCCTAGGAGCAGGGTCACCTCTCCTCTTGGGAAGCTCATTAAATTCTCTCCCCCCCCCCTAAATTTCTTGGCTCAAGCCTCATCTTCTGTAATTTGTTCAGACTATGGCTTCTTTTCCCAAGAGAGGCACTACTAAAGGTCCCAGAGAGGTTAGGCCTACTGGTGATGAATCTACTAATATGCCCCAGGCCTCTTCCTCCTCTTCTTCAGGGGCCCATTCCTTGGCTAAGTCCACCAGGGCTGAGAAGAGAAGGGACCTAGCCCTACAAAAAATACATGATAAATCAGCCAAACGTTTAAAGGTGCAGGCCCAAGTGCATATGAATCTTAAGGCAAGAGTATCCACGGGGCTAGCCGCGCAAGAAAAGCAGGCTACACCTTCCACAGACCCTCCGGAGGAAAATCTTCCTTATTTCATGGAAGAACAGGAAGACAATGAGGTAATTTCTATGCCCAAATTGTTTAAGGACGCCTTGCTCAAACAGTGGGACCACCCAACCTCTGGCTTCACTCCCACTTCCAAGGACAAGAAGCTTTACAAGCTCTCTCCCTCCTATGAGGAACTCCTAGCATGTCCCAGGCCAGATGATCTGGTGAAGACTCTTCACTCGGCTGCGGCCATGCCTGGCGAAGCAGAGGAGGTCCTCCGTCCAGAAGACAAGCGTCTTGAGCAAATGCTCAAAAGAGGTTTCTTCGCTGACTCATGGACCATTAAAAGTGCTGCAGCAGCATCCTTCTTTTCCAGAGCCATGCTCTTGTGGCTTCGTCAGCTCCAACAACATCTACCTCCAGATGATCTACGAGGCCAACAAGATTTCACCAAATCTTCGCAGCTGCCCAATATGTAGCGGATGCTACTCTCCAATCTTCCAGATTTGCAGCCAGGTCAGTAGCGGCCTCCACAACGGCCAGAAGACTTCTACGGCTCCGCCCTTGGCAGGCGGGAGTAAGGCAGAAGTGGCAGTTAGCCATGGGTCCTCTGAAACGCAATCTCCTCTTTGGAGACCTTCTGGACCCTCTCCCCACAGAGACCACGGACAAGAAAAAGGTCTTAGGACCTACCACCAAGAAGGCCTCTAAACCGCAGTCCTTTCGGCGCACAGGGCGTCAACAGGATCAAGGGTTCGCCTTTCAAAAGAATCCAGGTCAGTATTCCCCTCGATTTCGATCCCAATCTAGAAACTCCAGGGGCAGAGGTTCCCGCTACCAGAGGGGATCCTCCTCTACCAGAGCCTCCAAAAAATCCAGATGTTGAGTCTCCCTCTTTTCCCATAGGCGGTCGCCTGGCCTGTTTCTCCTTCGCCTGGCACCGTTCTTGTAAGGACCCCTGGGTCATTGATACGGTGGAAAGGGGTCTCCGTTTAGAGTTCATTTCTCCTCCTAACCGTTTTATTTCTTGTCCTTCTCCCAGCTCCTCTACATCTCGTATCCGAATGGAGGAGGCTATTTCTCATTTGTTAGCTATTAAAGCTATCCAGCCGGTCCCCTCTCTCCAGAGAGGCTTGGGCTTTTACTCCATCCTCTTCATGGTCCCTAAGACCTCTGGAGGTTGGAGAGCCATTTTAGATCTAAAAAAATTGAACCAATTCATAAAATATAGGAAATTCAAAATGCATTCCTTATCCTCCATCTTGGCCGCCCTGCATCCGGGGGATTTTATGGTCTCCCTGGACCTTACGGAAGCCTGCCTCCATACCCCCATTGCCAAAGGCCATAGAAAATTTCTGCGTTTTGCCTTTCAAGGCAGGCATTTTCAGTATAGGGTAATGCCATTTGGGCTCTCCTCAGCTCCCAGAGTCTTCACTAAGCTCTTGGGATCCCTGGCGGCTCATATCCGGGCCTCGCCCATTCATATTTTATGTTATTTAGATGACATTTTAATTCATGGGAATTCAAAAAATGGAGTGGCTGCAGATCTCTCCTCCACCATGTCGGTTCTACAGAACCATGGTTTCTCTATAAATTTCAAAAAGAGCCACCTTAAGCCATCTACTTCCATTCTACATCTGGGAACGGTCATTAATTCTGAGATATCCCAGGTTTTCCTCTCTCTTGAGAGAAAACGCAGCATGTTGGATCTCATCGCTCGTATCCTATCCCTGCAATCTGCCTCCATCGTCACCCTATCCTCCCTACTGGGAAAGATGGTGTCTTGTATTGGCATTGTCCGCTGGTCCCGTCTTCACGCCAGGGAACTACAGTGGCTTCTGTTACCATTCCAGAGATCGGGCCATAGCAACTCGACTCGTCGCATCGCCATTCCACCGACAGTTCGCAGATCCCTCAAGTGGTGGACTTCTCCAGCCCTAGACAAGGGATCTCCCTTCCGGTGCCCAGACCAGTTTGTTGTCACCACAGATGCCAGCTTCTCGGGCTGGGGAGCCCATGCCCAGGGTCTTCTAGCCCAGGGCACGTGGTCACCGGAGGAGGCTTCCAGGCCCATCAATTGGCTAGAATTAAGAGCCGTGTCTCTAGCTCTAAAGCAATTCAAACCTCACATCTCCAACCAGAATGTTCTGATTCTTACCGACAACATAGCCACCAAAAGCCACATTTGCAGACAGGGAGGCACAAGATCCAAGGCCCTCATGAGGGAGGCCCTAAAGTTAGGCCTTTGGGCGGAGAAACATCTCCAGTCGCTCCTAGCCGATCACATCTCGGGGAGCCTCAACGTCCAAGCGGACTGGCTATCGCGAGCAACCATAGATCCAGGAGAGTGGAATCTCCATCAAGCACTGTTCCACCGAATCTGCCTCAGGTTCGGCCATCCAGTGCTGGATCTGTTTGCGACCGAAGCCAACGCCCAGCTCCCTCGCTTCATCTCCAGGTTTCCATCCCCGGGAGCAGAGGCAATCAATGCTCTCAGGATCCCTTGGCCTCCAGGTCTTCTGTATGCCTTCCCTCCAATTCCAATTCTGCCAGACGTGGTTCACAAGATCATCCTAGAGAGGGCTCAAGTAATTCTGATCGCCCCTCACTGGCCTCACAGGCCCTGGTTCGCGGACCTCCAACAGCTGTCCGTCCAGGACCCCTGGCGACTCCCCGTTTCGGAGGATATGTTGCGGCAGGGGGCCTCCTTCCACCCGGATCCGGAGTGGTTCCACCTCACCGCCTGGCTATTATCCGGAGAGATCTAGACCTGCGAGGGTACGACCCAGACACAGTGGAAATCATCCTGAAGTCTAGAAGAGGGTCTACCAACCGGATATACGACCATACTTGGTCCAAATTCCATCAGTGGTGCTCGCAGGAGGGCTTATCTCCCTTGTGTCTTCCCATTCACAGGATAATCTCCTTCCTCATGAAAGGTTTCCACCAAGGCCTCTCTACCAGCACCATCCGTCGCCACCTGGCAGCCATCTCTTCTGTCTTGGCAGGGCCTCGCAGGCAGCCCCTCCGCTCCTTTCCGGAAATCCAAGAATGTCTCAGAGGAGTGGCCAACCTCAGACCTGCTAAGATCCACAGATATCCTTCCTGGGACTTGCCACGGGTTCTCCATTCCCTTACTCAGGCACCCTACGAACCCCTGAAATCTGCATCCCTCAGGTATCTATCCTTTAAGGTAGCATTCCTGGTGGCGATTACATCCGCCCGACGCATATCTGAGTTGGCAGCCCTCTCTATCAGGCAGGACCTCTGTCAGTTCCATCAGGACAAGGTGGTTCTGCGACTGGACCCCACCTTTCTACCCAAGGTCAGTTCCATGTTCCACAGATCCCAGGATATTGTCTTACCTTCCTTCTGTCTCCAACGGGAGCACCCCCTGGCAATTAGATGGCACACTGTGGATCTTACTAGAGCGCTAAAAATTTATATTCAACGCACAGGACCCATTCGGAGGTCTGAAGCACTCTTCGTGGCCTATCATCCCAGATCCATGGGATCCAAAGTGTCCTCATCAGTAATAGGCCATTGGATCAGAGGGACCATCTCTAAGGCCTATGAGACAGCCTCCCTCTCCATTCCAAGGAATATTACAGCGCACTCCACCAGAAGTGCTGCCACATCTGCCGCTTGGGCGACTCAAGCCCCGTTGGAGGAAGTCTGCAAAGCAGCCACTTGGGCCTCGCCAAATTCCTTCATAAGGCACTACAAAATCGATTCTTACGCCTCAGCGGACGCTGCCTTCGGCAGAAGGGTACTCCAATCCGTTATATCTCACGATAGCAATCTAATCCCACCCTAGGGACCTATCTATTGGGTATGTCCCACGTGACTGCTGGACCCACTCCTTCAGTACGGAGAATAGGCGTTGATTGCTTACTTGAACGCCTCTTCTCGTACGGTGAGTGGGTACAGCAGTCACTTCCCTCCCTTCTGTGTGGTCTTCTATGACTTCTATTCCTACCTTTCTTCTAACATATGAGAGTTGAACATTATGGAGCTTCACTACTGAGCCTAGTCTACGGATTCGCGAATTCTGGGGAAGGGGCGGATCCAGCAGGCTTTTTTAATACTAGGCTCAGTCCCATCGGATTGGACAGGAGCAACCCCACGTGACTGCTGTACCCACTCACCATATGAGAAGAGGCGTTCAGGTAAGCAATCAACCCCTATTTTCTCTGATGAATCATCGTTTACCATTTTTCCAACCTACGGACGTGTTTACATTTGGAGACAGCCAAAAGAATCATTTCATCCAGACAGCCTTCTCCCAACCATCAAACATGGCGGGGGTTCAGTCATGATCTCGGGTGCTATTTCTTGGAAATCCGCTGGGCCAATGATTTCCCTTCATGGAAGAATTAACAGCCATCACTATTTAGGAATTTTGGCCAACCAAATTCATCCTATGGTTCAAGAACTGTTTCCAGAGGGGGATGCCATCTTTCAAGATGACAATGCACCAATCAATAGAGCAAGGATTGTTAAAGAATGGCATGAGGAACATTCTAATGAAGTTCAGCATCTCATCTGGCCAACACAATCACCAGACCTCAATATTATTGAGCATTTATAGTCGATTTTAGAGATTCAAGTAAGTCGATTTCCACCACCATCGTCTCTAAAAGAACTGGAGGGTGCTTTAACTGAAGAATGGACTAAAATTCCTTTGGAAACAATGCACAATTTGAATCAATACCTCGGAGAATTGAGGCTGTATTTGCCACAAAAGGTGGACCAATACCATATTAAAAGATATTTTGATGGTTTTTCAAGGTGTTTCCATTTCTTTGTCCACCCTCTTGACTCCAAATAAATCAAACTTCTGTGAAATCAAACTGCCCACTTAGGAAGCAACACTGATTGACAATCAATTTCACATGCTGTTGTGCACATTCAACTTTGTACAGAACAAAGTATTCAATGAGAATATTTCATTCATTCAGATTTAGGATGTGTTATTTGAGTGTTCCCTTAATTTTTTTTTTGAGCAGTATATTTGTACTCCCTGCCTTGGATTTCTTGTTTTTCTGTACTGTTTTAAAATGATGCTGCTACAGCTGCATACCAAACCAAAACCATCAAAGGCAACCTTTTACTTACTAGTGAAGTTTGAATTGTGCCAATAACTCGTGTCTAGTCACAGCAGTTCCTTGCAGCAGTCTTTTCTGAGATCCAGAGTGCTGCCTGTAGCTCAATTCTGTTTCCTGAGGATCACCTCACATAATGTAAGCAGATGGTAGCAGAAAATAACCTGGCTGCTGTACAGTGGCACAGGAAGAAAAATTAAGATAGATTCTGCTCCCATTACACAGAACATTTAACCGTACTGTTAAAAAAAGGCTGCGGTTGTTAAAAGTGTTTGCCAAAAACACAGTTCTTAAAATGCCTGTGCTTTGGTTTTGAGCATGGAATATACATTTTAAATATATTAATATATTTTAAAATGGTGAATGGTTTTATATATGCTTATCAAAAGTAATAATCAAATTCCTACTCTTATGCCAGTTCACTGAAATACAACTATTATCTATTAAGAGTTTTGTCTTATATTTATATGTAAAGTATTGGATATGGGTCAGTTAAGAATTCCTTTCCTGTTGTTCAGACATGTAAAAAAATTATAGTGGTGCTCTATTTAAAAGTATAACATCAGTGTTACTAACACTAATTACAAAAGGGACTACAAAAATCCTTAAGGCTGATTAATTTGACTGTGTTCAACTGAAAAATATAGAGAATAAATGCTATTGATCATTTTTTTACAGTAAACTTAAAATCTCCTGTTGTTACAGGATTGTCACCAGATCTGCAGTCAATGGAACAGATCCGAAGAATTATGAGACCCACAGATGTTCCTGACACAGGTGAAACTTTTTTAAGGATAAAGAATATCCTCCTGCAACTGCAGTTTTAGTAGCATACTCTCAAAAAACTTTTGAGTCTGGTCCTGAAACTAAAATATTTAGAAATTAACATACATCCCCTTGAATTTCATGGGAGGGGGACTAAAAAAATGTTATTAGAGTTAAAGCTTTAACTTCTGTAAAGTTAATTATAGAAAATGCACTGTAGACATTTTCTAATTATTGATGCTGTGGCTTGACAATGGGAATTTGGTCCCACTGGGTTTAGTGAGTACTAATTATTACTTAGTCCCACTCTATATATTAAATTGCTTTTTAGATTTTAAAAGTTGAGGTAGGCTATTTGTATATGAAATCTAGCCAAACATATTGTTTATCAATTTGGGCTCTAAGGGTTGTTTGTGTCCAAACTAGGTTATTAAATTGTATTACTTTTTACAAAGTGATTTTACAATGCTTAGTGATTGTAGCCTTAGAAATTAAATATATATGTTTATGTTACATATATATAAATAAATTTAAATGCAATAGCAAGAGCAATAATCAAATGTTGCATGACACTTAGAATATTGACAAAATTTCCATCTGTCAATTGCAAACGTTGCTGATCCACACATACATGGCAATACATTACAAAAGGGATGTCAGACTCAATTTCATTGAGGACCGTGTTTGTCTTCAGGGAGCTGGGGTGGGCGTGGCCTGCTCAATGTCACTCATGTCAGTACCTGTGGTATCCTGAGCACTCAGCCAGGAAAAACGGTCTCCCGAGCTCTGTTCTCAGCTGCGATGGTCTCCTGCAACCCTCTGTCAGCAAAAACTGAGCGGGGAAGCGCCCTCACTCCATTTTTGATGGCAGAGGCACCACTGGCCGGTCTTTCACTCTTTCCAGGACCAGATCCGGCCCCAGGGCCTTGAGTTTGATGCCTGCATTAGAACACCGTAGGTTTTTGGGAAGAACTTGATGCAAATGAAAGCCAACACTAACTAAAGTAATGGCAGCTATGAGTTCATATTTTTGCATATATAATAAGGTTGTTTATAAGTCTTAATGTATACTTTCTTCCTTTTTAAGGCTTGCTCTGTGATCTCTTGTGGTCTGATCCTGACAAGGATGTACAAGGCTGGGGTGAAAATGACCGTGGAGTTTCCTTTACTTTTGGAGCTGATGTGGTCAGCAAATTCTTGAACAGACATGATTTGGATTTGATTTGTCGAGCTCATCAGGTATGTAAATATGACTGCTAAAATTTAGATTTTATTTTTTATTCCCAGAATTTATGCTTTGGCAAGTTTTTAATTTTTTAAAAATCTTTTGCATTCAGTGTATTCTGGCATGTAGATGAGCCATTGTAAATTGGATTGCAGATGACTTTTACTTTTGTTAATACAAATACCCTGTTACACTCAAATTGTTTCTGTGAAATTATTGTACAGAACCATAGTTATTGTCATACTATATGTTCATGTATGCCTTCATTTTAAAAATCACTATAAAAATGTAGTGCTTTTGTATAGGTAGTCTTGCTTACACATATCTACATACATGCATGCATATTCATTTTCTTTTATTCTTTTCATTGTTTTGATATCTAAACTTTAAAATTAAAAATCCTGGTTTTTAATATGTTTCCAGCTATTTTTAGACAAAATATTTACTCCTTAACAAGTAATCTCAAATTATAGATATATTTACAATTATATTGATGGTGGCTTTCTGTTCTCCTCACTGACAGGTGGTTGAAGATGGCTATGAATTCTTCGCTAAACGACAGCTGGTTACTCTATTTTCTGCTCCTAATTATTGTGGAGAATTTGACAATGCTGGTGGCATGATGAGTGTGGATGAAACTTTAATGTGTTCTTTTCAGGTAGGTGTTTTTGTGTTAAGATATTAACCATAAATCATAAATTTACAAGCATTAGTATGTTCCTGAAACTAAAATAATAGAAATTAATTGGAATCACTTAAGATAATATTTAATTGAATCTTGATTGAAGATTAGAATTTTGGATTGTAAAGGCTAAGCTCTCTGTTGGAAAGCACTAATTATTATGTCCATTATATCAAGCCAAAATAAAAGACCTGAAAGTGTGAATCCAAACTTGAGCTTGATCTGTCAATGGAATCTTTTGATAATGTAGGTAAAATAATACCCTGATTAGTGCAAAGTACAAACGGGATTTTTTTTATTCAGATATTGTCATTTACAAAACTGCTCCCATCTCTTTCTGATACAGCAATAAATGAATGCACTGATTTTTTAAAATTTCAGTTTAGCAGTAACATGGGCGGTTTATAGAAATTGAACGAATGAATGGGTATTTGTAAACCTCCCCATTACGAAATGTTTTACACACACCTACAGTTTTATGCAGTTTTATGTTGTACACCATTCATGTATAAGATAAAAATATACGCTACTTCCATGCTACTCTTGGTGTATTGGAGCATGGATCAAATCAGCCTGATTTATTCCGAACTCCAGATAAATTTCCAAAATGCTCAATGTTTTTTCTACAATCAAAAACATAGTGACAGAAATTGTTTTGTTTTGTTTAACAGGTCGGAAATATTCCTAAATGATAGTTTGTGGATAATGAGAATCCTTTTAAGCAAAACTGAATTCTTGTTTGGTATTTCTTTAATTGTATATGTAATGGACAAGGAAATAACATGTAACAAATTTTGTAACATCTCAGACCTTGTGAATATATCAGCCCAGCTCCTTGTTTCTCCATAGTGGGTGGAGCTAACAATGGGATGACACTGTCCCTTCGGCCAATGAGGACTGAGTCTGTTAAGGTTAGGTTAGGTTTATTGGATTTATATGCCGCCCCTCTCCGCAAACTCGGGGCGGCTCACAACAATAATAAATAACAGTACAGTACATAATACCAAATCCAATGCCCACCCATCTAGTTACAATTTAAAATTAATAATCTCATAAAAACAGTATATATATATATATATAAAAACAAAACAAAACAAAAAAAAAACAGGCACACAATCAATCAATCAACAAAACAACATGGGCAAGGGGGAGGTGTTTTAGTTCCCCCATGCCTGACGGCAAAGGTGGGTCTTAAGGAGTTTACGAAAGGCAGGGAGGGTGGGGGCAATCCTAATCTCAGGGGGGAGCTGGTTCCAGAGGGTCGGGGCCCCCACAGAGAAGGCTCTTCCCCTGGGTCCCGCCAGACGACATTGTTTAGTCGACGGGACCCGGAGAAGGCCAACTCTGTGGGACCTAACCGGTCGCTGGGATTCGTGCGGCAGGAGGCGGTCCCGAAGATATTCTAGTCCGGTGCCATGAAGGGCTTTATAGGTCATAACCAACACTTTGAATTGTGACCGGAAACTGATCGGCAGCCAATGCAGACTGCGGAGTGTTGGAGTGATATGGGCATACTTGAAGAAGCCCATAATTGCTCTCGCAGCTGCATTCTGCACGACCTGAAGTTTCCGAACACTTTTCAAAGGTAGCCCCATGTAGAGAGCGTTACAGTAGTCGAGCCTCGAGGTGATGACGGCATGAGTGACTGTGAGCAATGACTCCCGGTCCAAATAGGGCCGCAACTGGCGCACCAGGCGAACCTGGGCAAACGCCCCCCTCGCCACAGCTGAAAGGTGTTTTTCTAATGTGAGCTGTGGATCGAGGAGGACGCCCAAGTTGCGGACCCTCTCTGAGGGGGTCAATAATTCCCCCCCCAGGGTAATGGACGGACAGATAGAATTGTCCTTGGGAGGCAAAACCCACAGCCACTCCGTCTTGTCTGGGTTGAGTTTGAGTTTGTTGACACCCATCCAGGCCCCAACAGCCTCCAGGCACCGGCACATCACTTCCACTGCTTCGTTGACTGGACATGGGGTGGAGATGTACAACTGGGTATCATCGGCATATTGATGATACCTCACCCCATGCCCTTGGATGATCTCACCCAGCGGTTTCATGTAGATATTAAATAGCAGGGGGGAGAGGACCGACCCCTGAGGCACCCCACAAGGGAGAAACCTCGGGGTCGACCTCTGACCCCCCACTAACACCGACTGCGACCGACCGGAGAGGTAGGAGGAGAACCACTGAAGAACAGTGCCTCCCACTCCCAACCCCTCCAGCCGGCGCAGAAGGATACCATGGTCGATGGTATCGAAAGCTGCTGAGAGGTCAAGGAGCACCAGGACAGAGGACAAGCCCCTGTCCCGGGCCCGCCAGAGATCATCCATCAACGCGACCAAAGCAGTTTCTGTGCTGTAGCCGGGCCTGAATCCAGACTGCTGAGGACCTAGATCAGGGGTCGGGAACCTATGGCTCGCGAGCCAGATATGGCTCTTTTGATGGCCGTATCTGGCTCGCAGACAGGGCTCCTAGCACTGAGCTCCCGCTCGCAGCTGTCCCCTGGCTCCTGCTCGATGCCACGGTTTTCGGCGTTGTCCTGCTGGGCCCCAAAGACGGAAGGCAGGAAGAAGGAGAGCTCCATTCTTCTCGCCTTTTTCCCGCCTTCCGTCTTTGGGGCACAGCAGGACAGCACCGAAAACCGCGGCATCGAGCAGAAGCCGGGGGACAGCTGCGAGCGGGAGCCCCAGGAGGGAAGTACCGGCAGCGCCCCGCCCAGCTGAAGCTTCACTGGCGTCGGCGGCAAATGTCCTTCGTGGCCCGGTGGGAGGGGGGGGGGGGCTGCAGCGGCCGCAGGCAGTCGCAGGGAGATGGCGGCGGCGGCGAGAGGGAGCTCCAGCTGGGCTGGGGGTTCGGGGGGGCCATAAACGCCGC
Source organism: Erythrolamprus reginae (assembly GCF_031021105.1). Taxonomy (NCBI): domain Eukaryota; kingdom Metazoa; phylum Chordata; class Lepidosauria; order Squamata; family Dipsadidae; genus Erythrolamprus; species Erythrolamprus reginae. The sequence continues at coordinate 354,737,798 of NC_091950.1, forward strand.
CCGGAGCCAATGGCTTCTTTTGGGCTTACTTGAATTCCTGCTGCTGGTAAGCGCGCGCGGGTGGCCGGGTGGGAAGGGCGAGGCGCGAGGGGGAGGCAAGTGGAGAAGCGGAGAGAGAGAGAAGTGGACCAAAAGAAAGAAAAGGGAAAGAGAGGGAGGGAAAGAGAAATGGAGAGGAAGGAAGGAGGGAGGGGAGGGGAGGGAGGGAGAGAAGGAAGGAAGAGAAAGGAGGGTAGAAAGAGAGGGAGAGAGAAAGGAAGAGGAGAGGTAGAAAGGAAGAGAGAGAAAGAAAGAGGGATAGAAAGAGAGAGAGAGAGTGAGAGATGCTCAGTGAGCCTTTCTTTGAAGTTGCCTTTCTTTCTTTCTTTCTCTCTTTCTCTTTCTCTCTTGCTCTCTCATTCTTTTTTCTTTCTCTTGCTTTCTTTCTTTATCTTTCTTTCTCTCCTTCCTTCCCTCCTTCCATTTCTTTCATTCCCCCTCTCTATTTTTATTTCTCTTTCATTCTTTCTTTCTCTCTTTCTTGCTCTTTTTCTTTCTCTCTTTTACCTTCCCTTCCTCTATTTCTTCTTTTCTTTCTCCTTCCTACCTTCTTCCCTCCCTCCCTTCCTTCAGTCCTTCCTCTCTTACTCTCCCCTTTCATAAGTTTCCTTGCTTCCTTCCTCTGTTCCTGTCCCTTCCCCCTTTCTTTCTTTCTTTCCTTCCTTCCTTCCCTCCCTCCATTTCTTGCTTTCCTTCTCCTTCCTCCCTTGTTTCCTCCCTCATTCCCTTCTTTCACTCCTTCTTCTCTTACTCTCCCCTTTCACACCTTTCCTTGCTTTCTTTGCACCCTTCCTCTGTTCCTGTCCCTTCCCTCTTTCCTTCCTTCCTTCCCACCCTCCGTCCATTCATTCACCCATTCCTCTCTTGATCGCCCCTTTTACCATTCCTTCCTTCCTTCCTTCCGATGTGGGCCTGGGCCAGCAGAGTAGTTTGCTTTTGCACCCCGTCTCGAGCTCCCTTGGTGCCAACCCGGCCCTCCCCACTTCAGAGAGAAGGGGGAGAAAGAGAGAGAGAGAAAGAGAAAGAGAGAGATAAAAAGAGAAAGATAGAGGGAGGGAGAGAAAGAGATAGAAAGAGACAAAGAGAGGGGGAGAGAAAGAGAGAGAGAAAGAAAGAGAGAAAGAAAGGGAGATACGTACGGCTCTCGCGGAATTATATTTCAAAATATGTGGCGTTTACGGCTCTCTTAGCCAAAAAGGTTCCTGACCCCTGACCTAGATAATCGGCTTCATCCAAGGACCGCTGGAGTTGAAGTGCCACCACCTTCTCGACAACCTTCCCCATGAAGGGAAGGTTGGAGACTGGACGGTAGTTATTAAGCACGGCTGGGTCCAGGGAAGGCTTCTTGAGGAGGGGGCGCACAACCGCCTCCTTATAAAGGGGCGGAAAGGACCCCCTCCCCAAGGAGGCGTTGACAATCTCCTGGACTCAGCTCCGTGTCACCCCTCGACTGGCCGAAACCAGCCAAGAGGGACACAGATCCAGTAAACAGGTGGCGGAACTCACAGCTCCAATGGCCTTGTCCACTTCATCAGGTGTCACCAAGTCAAACTCCTCCCAGACAGATGGACAAAGATGTTTAGCCCCAGTCACCTCGACTGACTCATCCTCACAATGACAGCAGTGGGATTACTGTCACTAAGCAGTGTGGCCATGTAACATCACCCATGCTTTATGATCTTACTACTTAGCACTGAAAATTCTATTCCCAATTATTGAATTATCAAAGTGTAGTATTTTGAAGGGATTGGTTATATGTGTTTCTAAGCCCCAGTTTGCAAAATGACTTCTGCATAGTAGAACAAATAATAGTAGCAGATCTGGTAGTGATAATATAGCAAGACATATAATTATACAAGGTGAGAGGAAACAGTCTAAGATTATATAATCCCAATTACAAGCTTATAGACTCAAAATAGTGTGTTTATATCCAGGTTAACTGTCCTCCTTTTTGCTATGGATTTGTGATATTGAGTAAGTTGTTTGTTTTATTTTCTATTCTTTTCAGTTTCCCTACATGAAAATTGATATAGTTAGTTCAGTCATGGCAGCTCTTTTATAATGACACAAAATGCCTTTTTAACATGCAAAATATTTCCCAGCTAATAAAGACTGAACTTTTTTCTCTCTCTTTAAGATTCTGAAACCTTCTGAAAAGAAAGCAAAGTACCAGTATGGTGGACTGAACTCTGGACGTCCAGTCACTCCACCTCGCACAGCTAATCCACCGAAGAAGAGGTGAAGAAAGGAATACAGTAGAAAATCATCAGATCTGTAAAGGACAAAACTCCATATATACAGTATATAATAAGTGTGCACTGTAAAACCATCCAGCCATTTGACAACCTTTATGATGTCACATCTTTAACTTAAAGAGACGGGTAAAGGATCCTTAATATTTTCTAGTTGACAGATGTGCAACACTGTATTGTAATAAGTATACACCAAGTTCCAGTAATCAACATAAAGTAAATCAGATCTAAACAAATTATTTTGGTTGCATACATGTCAGTTTTAAAGTTGACCAACATCCCAATTTAAGCTTAATGTAATAGTTAAATCAGATGAGAGCATGATGTTTCATTTGTGTAATGTGGTCTTACTGTTGCTTGATTGCTTTTATTTCTATTTTGTAGCTAGAATGATGGCAAGGTATCTTAGTAATGTTCCCTGGCTAAAAATGAACTGTGGAAGGGATTTGAATAGCCAGCTGTTGCTGTTCTTTCTCTTCCAGTAATCTTGCTGACTAAGTGTTTGCCCCTCTAATAGGAGTCTGGTGATTAAAGACAAGCCAAGCTCAATCTAGTTCCTACAGTAATGTTCCTTTTCCAAAGAGACTAGAAATCAGTGTTTTTTCATGAAATAAAACTTGTTACTTAGTCTGCCACTTCGTGCACTGCACCATGTTAAACTAACATTATACTCACAACAACACTTCATTCAACTAAGATAGGTCAAAAGTTGTATTTCTTCTTTGTTGGTCCTGGAATATCTTGCATTAGATTTTATTAGCATGAAACATTTCTCAGCATGCTTAGCTTTTTGATGATGCCATACTTGCATTAAAGTGCATTCTGCATATCTCAGAAGACGTGAAGATTCTTCTCTGACAGCTTTGGAAGTGCTATTTCTCCTCCCTTTTCTTTCCTGCCAACACTCCAGGAAGGTTATTTAAATGTATATTGATAAATAAACAGTAGGGTAACTAAAGCTAATGGTGGTTGAACTGTCTAATACAACTACATGATTGTAAGACATATGTCACAAAGAATGATACCTTCTGGATTTTTCATGATCAAAATTCATATTCATGTAGAGAATTCTGCTTTGTAGTGTACGTATAGTAGCAATAATTTCTGTACATGATCAAGAGTTGATGCAGTATTTCTTTTCTTGCTTTCCTTTTTTAAGGATTCATATTAATAAGTGTAAGGTCATGTGTAAAGTTTGTAAGACAAAAATTGAAAGGCAAAGATTTCATTGAATAGGATTACAAACTTTTATTGGACACTGACAAACTTGTAAGATTTAAAGGGTAAGGTTACAGTTTGTACCATTCTGTGTGCAACAATAAATGTAAAACTTTAATTTTGCCTTTGCAAATGTTACACTGAGGATTTGAAACTTGCATTTTATAAATAGCACGTATTATGCAAGTGATTTATGCTAAGTGAAGTTCTTTAAATTTAAGCCTCTTTTCTAATTTCAGTTTGTTTTAAACATTAAATGTAGTTTTTTTCCATTAGTAAAGTTGTTTAATTCATTTGAAGTCTGACTGTTTATTCCAATCCTTTTAAAAATTCATTAGCTCTTAATGGCATGCATTAATTGCTGTGTGGGCAAAAAGTTTGATAACAATGCTAATATAAACATTCAATAAGGGTATTTAAAAACTGTATTATTTTCCTAAAATTACAGAACTCTATAATAAGAATGGTGCAGTGCCAAGTACAAATGTCACTTCCAGAACAATGACTAATTTTCAGTTGCAGTTATCCCGCACAGTGATGAAAGTCTCATTTGACTGCAAACAGGTGAACTTGAGTCATTAGCTAGATGAGAAATTCATGCCAATAATCACAGAAATTAGAGAAATAGAACCAAAGCTTACATATCTGCTGGTCAAAAATGATCCTTTATTTAAGTGTTTTAAAACATTAATTCGTACATCTGAGTTTAACGTTATTTGGGGGGCAGGAGATGCTGTTACATCACCGCTTATCTAAGCATGCAAAACCTTATTGGGAGATGGTAAGTTTTTACTTATCAATATCCTGTAACTGATACATCTCTAATCATTTCTTAATATCAGGTAACAGCATAATTTTAGTATCTGAACAAATAATCACTAAAATCACCACTTTTTCTTACAAACATTTATGAAAGAATAATTTATTGCAACCATTTAAGGGCACAGGTCATATTCAGTCCTTAGAACTGGTCTATGAATATGAAATTGCCCTTGATATATGAGCTCTGGCATGTGATAAATTCAGTTTAAAGATTAGTAATATTTCATTTGCAGTTCCGTTAAAAATATTTTGGTCATGGGTGCATATCCTTTCTGTATAACCAGAAGTTGTAATGTATTAAGCATGATTTTAAATATTATTTTATTGTCTGTCTTCTTATCCCCTCTTTTCATTCATTGCATAAAATAGGAACAGAGTTCCTTTTTCTGCAATCTTTCTGTAAAGCTGGTGTCACTTTCTAGTAGCGTTTTTCCGCAGTTTTATTTCTAAGTAGCTTCTATTTACTGTGTGGAGTTTTCTTTCCTGCCATTGTTCCATCAAGCAATTTGCTTAAAGACAATCTTGTGCAATGTGGATGGGCTGCTAGAAGATTCCAGTATGAAAGTAATTCACAGGATAGTTTTTGAACAAACTGTATAAAATACTTTTTTTCCACATGTGTGAATGGACATTGTTTAAAACCCATCTTGTGGAAGCAAAATATATCCAAGCTGGTTGTGTCCTGCCAACTTGGAGAAATATTGAGTTTTAGGAATAAATACAACTAAACCTCTTGATTCTGTATTCATGTCCTTATTTGCACATTAATGCATTTCAATTGTACACATTGTCTCAAGTTGTATCTGCTGTTAAATCTGTTGCAGACGTGATGTTTTGGAAATGAAGGACATCTCTAAATGCCACTCACTTCGTTAATCTCAAAGGCGAGATAACCGGTATAATCCAGTTAAGTTCTTACTTCACTAGAATGGATTAGGTTAGCTTTCTGTGCAAGATCCCAATATCTACTGAATTTTGGGAAATGTCTAGAACTACATACTAACCAATACCCATATTTCATAGTGGTCAGTATTGTAGATATAAGCTTAGACAATTAAAAAGGCAGAAGAAAAAATGTTTCCATGGAGAGCAGATACTAATACACACAACCAAACATTTAAGAAACATGGAAACACACAAAAGTACAGTCTTTTGGGTGAGCAAAGCAACATGAATTATACAAGTGACCACCCCCCCGCAGATAGAAACTTTATAGAAATATTAAAATATATACACGTTGCAGATTTAAGAAATCTCAAGTTATTTTGTAGATACCCAACTTATGTAAACACAAAAGATTGGGGGAATTTTGTTTGCTATTCTTCTAGTAGTTATAGTCTAATATCTGTTTCTGCAATTAACCAAAAAAAGGAAACAATCCTTGAACATGAGTTCATATTGTTTATATATGAATCAGATTCATTTGTTGCAGAATTTTACTTTTGCACTTGCTCACAGATGTATTAAGAGAATGGACATAAAACTTGTTGGTGGCTTTAATGATTAAGAAGCTGTGAGAGTATGACATTTCCTGCCAGGACTTGAAGACATTGAGTCTCATCTAATCCATGATTCAAATACACTAGGTAGATGAATACCTTTTTTTGTGTGTGCAAGTTTGGTAGAATTCCCACATCTTGTCAGACATTTCATTCGTCCCCACAAATAGATTTGTGGAGATTGCCAATAGCAATGTTTAGAAAGGTGGAATGAAAATTAAAATTATGTAATTACCGGTAAGTAATATCTGTTAACTCAGTAATATCTGTTAACTCATTATTTCTTGATTTGAGAGAAACTAAAGTATGTGCAAGCTACCAGTTTGAAATGTATGTTTGAGAGACTGCTCTGATTTTTATTGGAATTCAAAGATTTGAAATAGTATTGGACCTAAAGGTTTGACTAAATTCTATGGTCTGCGGAGAGGGGCGGCATACAAATCTAAATAAATGAAATGAAATGAAAATAATTGGTTGGTTGTGTCTTGAATAAGTATTCAGAAATTCATATTATCATCCCAGGGCATCATCAGGTGCTTGTTCAAAGGAAAACAGATAAGAAAATCTTCATTGTCAAAAGCTGAATTTTGAGAAGTCTGTAATGCCAGGAAGAAGGGAAGACAGACAATTCAATGGCATATAGACAACCCATCTAAATAATAAATATATCCAACAGCTGCTGATATTGCTTGTTAGAATGAGATGAAAATAGATAGTTCATCACCCCAGTATTTTTCTTTTCAGTTAGAATCTACCCAAAATCTTGTTTGAAAAGTTATGCTAAGGATTAGATGAGTGTTTAGGTACGCTTAACGTTTATTTCTAGTTTCACTGAATTGATAAATAATCTAGTATACATTTTTTGTCAATAATAGGAAAACTGTTTTCTAAAAGCACCAAGGTTGCTTAGTTCTGACCTGAATTGGTTACACAGAAGTGCTATAAAATTTTAAAATTATTATTTTATATGTTGCATTTCTTAATTGTGTATTGTTTGCTTTCCACTATATTTTTATTTTGGTGAAAGGTTTTTAGTAATAAGAGACAATAACATGACTCATTTTAAGTCATGGTTCAGTTTGAATAGTCTACATTTGGCTGAATTTACATTTAACAAAAACCGTAATGCTTGTATTGCATAGTAAGGGTACCTCAAGTTTTAAATTACATATGATGGATGAACCAAAATACTGTATTTTTCGGAGTATGAGATGCACCTTAGTTTTGGGGGAGGAAAATAGGGAAAAGAATCTGCTTATCAGGTATTCATCTACCTAATGTACTTAGCCTGGTCAGCTTCAGCACATTATTTTATCCCCTGGTTAAGGGCTTAAAAATTTTATTCTGAGAGAGTAACAGTGAAAGAGCTTGCAAGCCAGTAAGAGCTGGGAACATCATTAGCACCTGGAAAGAAACAGTGAGCAAGTAGAGCAATGGAAAAAACCCTGCAAAGACTTAGGGCTTGGAAAACATTCTTTGCAGAGAGTAACAATGAAAGAGCTTGCAAGCGGGTAAGAGCTGGGAACATTGTTAGCACCTGGTTAGAGCTGGAAAGAAACATTTGGAGCAAGTTAGACTAATGGGGGGGGGGAAACCTGCAAAGGCTTATGGCTTGGAAAACATTATTTGCAGAGAGTAACAATGAAAGACCTTGGGTACATTAATAGCACCTGGTTAGGGCTGGAAAGAAATATTTGGAGCAAATAAAACAATGGGAAAAAACCCTACAAAGACAGGGTTTGGAATACATTCTTGGTAGAAAGTAACAATGAAAGAGCTTGCAAGCAGGTAAGAGCTGGGAACATTGTTAGCACCTGGTTAGGGCTGGAAAGAAACTTACTCAGAGCAAGTTAGAGTAATGAAACCCTGCAAAGACTCAGGGCTTGGAAAACATTCTTCACAGAGAGAAACAATGAAATAGCCTGCAAGGTAAGAGCTGGGAAGATAATTAGCAGCTAGTTAGGGCTGGAGGGGGGGAACGCTACATTCAGAGTATAAGAAGCACCCTAATTATCAGCCTGTATAGGATGTGCGTCCTATACATCAAAAAATATGGTATGCCACTATGGTTATAAAAAAAGGTAGGAAAAATAGGACAGTTTCTATGATTATCACTTTTACTTTGGCAGTAGTCATATTTTTATAGGAACATGCAGATGAAAAAGCGGAGCAGGCTGCACACACTCTGGAGAAGTGAACAACTTAATTGTAGTAGTTGCTGGGTGTTAACTTCCATCTACCTGGAGTTTGTAGCAATCTTGCTTGGCTATTCCTCTTTGCTCGCCTGGGTTGTTTAGTTTTTTGCAACTCTTGTCAGCCAAGGAGTCCTTTTTTTTCTAACCACCACTTTCTTGTGACTATTTTATTCTGAGAGGGTTTTTATCTGCAAGATTACCTTCTGCAGATTGCTTCATTCTTCCTAGCCCACCAGGATCGGTGAGTAGTGAGCCAGCCAGCTCGTTAGTAGTTGTGGCTCCAAGGGAATTTTTTCCCCTCAGACCTGTCTTTCAGATGCGGTAGATGTTGCCCTTGATCTGTGGCCAAGGGTGAGTGTGCAGGTCCCTACTGGCCCGCTGGGATGCCTGCTACCGCCCGGGATGTAATCAGCCTTTAATTCCAGGGGCTATCATTCTCTCGAAGCCTTCTCCCGAAGTTTTGCCATCTGGAGCGCAGGCGGGTGAGCTTCCCCACCCTCCAGTTAGATGGCACGACAGCCGCCACCTGATGAGCTTGTCTTGAGGCAGTAATGGTGTGGCCCAGGGCTATAGGCCCATTGAGTTCTCTGTTCAGTGGCCCTGAAAATGACAATTTAATGGCCACCATTTTTTTGCCATATGGTGCGATCTCCATTTTGTCACCGAGTGATGCGGCTGCCACAACCACCGTTTGTTGAAGTGACATTGGAGGCTTGAGAAGTCTGCTACTAATATGGGCTTTTTCTCAATTTCTCTTCTACAGCACTTTGGGAGGGGGGACCTCATCCTTGCACTTCCAGGCAGCCTTTTCCAATGTGTGTGTTTGTAATCCCTCCAGGTCGTTGCTATTGCCTACCTATATAGGCTACCATCTTCCTCACTAGTGGCTGCCATTTTTGTTTTTCAGGCCTGTTTGCTGAGCTTATTTCCCTTTTGCTGTGGAGAGCTCAGACAACAATATCAGGAAATCCTGCACCCAGGTCATTGGAAGGCTCACTACTGCTTCGGCAGCAGCTGTCTGGTACTTCCTGGGATCCCACCAGTATTTGGTGACAGCTTCTTGATCCTCCCCACAAGGGGACTCCTGCAGGACCAAGGCTGCTATTTCCTCCTCCACATTGGAGAAAGATGCCGAGCGATGCCACAGGGCTTTGGAGCGCCAGTTCGCCAAAGTATCCAAGGTGACAGACACTTCTGTACCCCTTTCTTAGGAGGCCATCTCTGAAGGGGTGCCTGATTCTCCTCTTCCAGAGCTATCACCCCAGTCCTTCAGGGAAAGACATCTGGGCTGGCTTTCTGAAGGTCCCGAGGAGTCAGTTCCTTCCATCCTTCCATACAATGAGGAGCATTTCCTCCCATTACTTTGCACTTCTGGGATGAATATTCAACCTGCCACCTTGTCAGGAGATCCTCCTCCCGAGGCCACCTTCACCCCAACCTCAGCAGGGCTCCACTCAGGTGAGGCTCAAGGGGCAATTTTTTTTCAAGATCTTAAGGACATAATCACTCAGGCTATGTCCCAGGGTCTTGCCTCTGGTTTTCCCATCAGGCTATGATTCAATCCCAGTCACAACAGGGACCTCCCCCAGTAGCCAAACGATCAGCTCAACCTAGAGCTAAGGCTTTATCTCGATGCTCACCGCTCCCACAGGCACTGATAAAAAATTGTACTGTGCGGGGCATGAGATAGAAGACTTCCAGCTGCCCCAGGTTGACAGCTTGTTTGTGTCAATATCGTCACCGGCCTACCTCCCAGCTGATTCCTCAGAGGCCTTAAAGGCTGATGAGAAGAAAATGGAGATGGCATACTACAAAGCTCCCATGTCAACTGCTTGGGCCATTAAAGCAGCCACAGCAGCTTCTTTCTTCAATAGATTAACCCTGATCCAGCTAGGACAGTTGCAGGTTAGCCTTCCTGCTTGAGGACTGTAGGCTCCAATTTGACATCAATTAGATCATAGCGGCCACTAAATGCTTGGCAGATGCTATGCTAAATGCAGTGAAATTTGCCTCTAGGGCTCTAGCAGCAAATGTTACTTTATGCCACTTATTGTGGCTCAAACCCTGGCAAGCCAATCTACACTCCAAATGGAGGCTGGTGGCATCAGTTCCCTTTAAGGGGTTGAGCCTCTTTGGAGAGGTGCTGGAACCATTTATTATGACCATGTTTTTTTCCAAACAAAATATTAATTACAAATATGCAATAAATTTAGCTAAATTCAGAATCTAAAATTCAACAGTTTAGAAAGATTCAAAATATCTACACAAAATTGGACTTTAATTTCTGAGCATTTTAAATGGATTTACCAGAACTCATCAATCCCTCTGCTCAAAGTTGGTGAACCAACATATTGCAAGAAAGTGCTGGTTTTTAATGCTGTATAATTCTGTCTTCCTGGGTAGAACTTAGCTATGGGATCTGGGATAAAATTAACATTGGGTGTTTACTTGGAAAATGCTGGATATTCAATTGATTAGTGACAAAAAAATTTAAAATTCAAATGTTTTTGTTAATTATTATTCCTGAGTTTATGTCTTTGTGATAAAAATTGGTGAATAAAAATTGGTGTATAAATCACTAAAATATCTATGGGATAGAGAGAAAAGGGAGAACTCTTTTCTCCTCTTAAACATAAAGCCTTGTTTTTTTCAATATGAAAATTATTTTCTGCTGGTCTCTTGCTATTAATTTTGTTTTTCCAGGCAGAATCTTCTTCAAAGACTCTATATTTCCGCATTAGGTATCTATTAACACACAAACTTGGGTGTTAATCATTTTTATTAGTGTTTCCAGCGAGCACTCTAATTTTATTTCATGAAGTATTGAATTTTGTTCTTGCTGTTCAAGGCATTTTCAACAGTCTTCACCAACACCATTCAAAGGCACTAATTTCCCCCCAGCTTTTCTTCTTCTTCTTCTTATTATTTTCATTCAGTTTTTATAGCCATGCATTATATGTAGAAAATCCATGGTATTATATATCTTTCCATCTTATATCTTTGGAATTGTGGTTGTTTCTACATGTACATTTTTGCAAAGATTTGTCATCCCCCCTCCCATGAAACAAACATCTGTACAGTATTGCATGGCTATACTGTAGTATAATAAATTTTCAGAATAAAAGCTTGTCCTTACTTGACATTCTATTTGCATTTAATTGGATTGACATCAGCAGTTGACAAAGTTTGGTTATTGTTTTTATCAACTATTCACTTGGTTCAGTTTCATATGCTGCACTAAACTAAATCCACAGTGCTTTAATTCAGTACATAAACCTTGAGAATAAAGCATATTTGCCAAACTTCATAATGCAAAAAGCAAGTCCTATATAATAATGTTTGACTTTCCTTGTTTCTCTTAAATTCACAAAAACTGCCTCCCAAATTGTTTAGAAGCTATCCAGCAAAGTTTCTGAGAATTTATTTCTAACTAAACCATAAGAATTCTGATAGACTGAAGGTCCCCAAACTTTTGGACCTCAGGGACCACTAAATTCATAATTTTAAATCCCACGGACCACTAATGTAATCTGTCTAATGACTGGCTGAGTAGACGTGGCTAGTTGGTCATGTGACTGGGTGGACATGGCGAATTCAATATCATATCGAGGGGTGTCTTGCCAGCCTCTACTCGCCTCTCCCCTCCCAGCCACTTCTTGCTGCCTAATGCCCCAACAGAAAGCATGAGAAAGAATTGGCAAAACAGCTGGCTCGGTTCAAATTGGATCTGGCTGAGCAGATGGAAGACCTGAAAGAGTGCAAGACCAGGTATCGGCCCCTAGAAGATCAACGAGCTGAGATGGTCAGCCAGTTCCAGGCCGTGATGCAGTCCCACTGCAACGAGGCCTTCTGGCTCTTCACCACCAATGGCATCAAAGCCCTGGACCAAGAGTCTGAAGCACATCCCAATTTCTGCTCCCCTCCAATCCACACAAACCCCCCCCCAAAGGAGCAGACTGTCTGCAGAAACACAAACGTTCATTGCACGTATCTGGCCCAAAGGCCATAGTTTGAGGACCACCGAAATTTTCTTGCAGACCACCAGTGGTCCATGGACCACCAGTTGGTGACCGCTGTGATAGACAATATACAAATAAATATTGCATTTGATAATGTAGCATTAAGATACAACAATTTACATGAGTCACAATAACCAGTTTCATGCACTGCACCATACCAAATGGAAATGATCCCATATTTAGAAACTTAAATTCTGTAAGGCAACTGATTTTGCAAGGGAATTAAGTTTGATTTTGGCAGTGGATGTCTGCTGCCCCCTGCTGTCCAACTAATTATGAAAACAAAATACTTATTTTGGAATGAGACATAAACTAGGTAGTGTCATTTTAGTGACCAAAATTATATTTGGCTAAGGTTACTATTTTGCATAATGATGTTGCTAGTTCTTAATCTGATATGTACTTTTCAAGAAAAAAAAAGATTTCCTCATATTTTCCATATTTTATACTTTAAGAAACAGAAATTATAAATTCACCATTTAAAAAAGCAGTGTTTAGAATCCTGACCATTATCCATAATCTCATTCATCATCTTGGATGCAAAGTAGTGTGACAAATTACATGTAGTTGGAGAAGCACTTACATTTAAGGAATTCTTACATTGTTTTCTGTATGCTCAGCTACCATACCATTAAAAAAAAAAATCTGTTGGGAAGGCCTACCATCTTTAGCTGCAGATCTGCTTGAAGTGGGTAGGAGCTGGTAGGAAACATTGAGCTGCATGAACAATATGGAAAATACTTTTAATGATTTACTCCATGGAACAAAATTCTATCATAGTTAAAATTATCCCGCTTAAAAGAAGAGTTTATTAATAAACAGGTAACATCACCATCTATAACTTCATGCTCGCCTAATCTTCAAAGCTTTGGAAAAGAGGGATCAGTCCATCAGACAATGACAAATGTAAAAGAAGGGGTCCAAAAGTAAGACCTATAACATGGGTTAAATCCGCAGTCTGCATTGGTTGCCGATCAATTTCCGGTCACAATTCAAAGTGTTGGTTATGACCTTTAAAGCCCTTCATGGCATCGGACCAGAATATCTCCGAGACCGCCTCCTGCCGCACGAATCCCAGCGACCGATTAGGTCCCACAGAGTGGGCCTTCTCCGGGTCCCGTCAACTAAACAATGTCGGTTGGCGGGCCCCAGGGGAAGAGCCTTCTCTGTGGCGGCCCCGGCCCTCTGGAACCAACTCCCCCCGGAGATTAGAACTGCCCCTACTCTTCCTGCCTTCCGTAAACTCCTTAAAACCCACCTTTGCCGTCAGGCATGGGGGAACTGAAACATCTCCCCCTGGGCACGTTTAATTTATGCATGGTATGTCTGTGTGTGTGACTGTTAGCATATGGGGTTTTTTAAATATTTAAATATTTTAAATTTGTCTGATTGCTTATGATTTGTTTTTACATGTTGTGAGCCGCCCCGAGTCTTCGGAGAGGGGCGGCATACAAATCTAAGTAATAAATAAATAATAAATAAATAAATAAATAAATCAAACTAATATTAAACACATAGGTTATAAATGAGATATGTCCTTTTGTAAGGACTGAACATAATAAATGACAAGTAAGCTAGTAAGAGGGGCGGCATACAAGTCTAATAAATCATAATCATAATGGGGAATTAACAAGAAATAGAACAATAATATTTTTTAATATTTTCTCGCCCATTCTAGAAACAAGATCTGGTTTTGCCCATTATTTAATACTCTGATTATGTTCTGCCTGTTTACCTACACTCTTAAAACTAAGTCATCCTTATCTGGATTGATGAATTCCTTCTGTTTCAATTGGCTGAGAATTATAATGCCTGGGTTCTGATTGGATGGGAATTTAATGGGGGAAGGAAGGGTGTTAATAGTTCCTGCCCAGAAAACATTGTGCTCTGCACTGAAGGAAGAAGCCAGTCTGAGGGGGAGAATTTTCATTGGCTGAAAAAGGCGGTGACCCCTCCCCCTTTCCTTTTCCCATGTAAGGGCACTTAAATCTGAGGTAAATGTAGCATGCAGGATGTTTCCTGTTTTCCTAATAACTACATGCTCTAAATATAAATCTTTGTTAGTCTTTGGCTCAAAGACCCTCTGGAGGAAAAAAATAAAACTAAAATAAACACGTTACAGGCCTGATTTGAGCATTTCAAGCCCTTTACTGTGACAAATATCTTTATTATCTGGGGGAAGGCTGCCATTTTAATGTGTATTTCTAGGGAGGAAGGGGCCATTTGAATATTTCTGCCCCTTTCAGCACTTTTATTTTCTACAGGGTGAAGGAAATGTACAAAGAGGAATATTTTTCTTTTTCAAATATTAGGGAGAGCCTGTTTTTTTAAAATGCCCTTAAGGTATTTGAGGTAAGGGAAATTCTAGGGTGTCATTATTTATAAATAATAAATACATATGCAGGGTTAGGTCCCTTTGCATGTGTGTTAGGCCATTTTTTGAAATAACCTATGCTTTTAGGAATAAATAGCAAGCTGCAACCCCAGAGGCCCTCACAAGCAAGTTAATATATACAGGTATTTACATTCAGACTTTTTTTTTTAAAAAAAAATATTAATCCCAACACTTTGAAACCCACTTGGAAAGGCAAACAATGGCTTTTCAAATCAGCAGTCATAAAAATGGTACTTATATCCCCTGCAAATACACTCTCCTCACCTTTTTCCCCCCTGCAAGGATTTAAAAGGCAATAGAGCTAAAAAAATGATTAGACAAATTGTCACTGATAATGTCTTACTTCATTCACATGGGATTTAGTTGGAATAGAACAAAAGTGTACTGTAATAAAGACAAGATCTTACTTTGGGAGTGCATTTCTGACTTAATGTCATTTTAATACTGTTGATAGCCTTTTTCTATCTTTTTGCTTCTACACTTTTGTTTAATATTAACACAGAAATTAGAGCCTCTGCCTTTTAGAAAGTTAATAAACTATAATTCCCAGTTTTTAGTTGCAAATCATGTTACGGAGGTTTCTTGTTCCCTTTTTTGAAATTAAGGTATAGAAAAGTTTATTGCGGTATGAAAGATCTCAAAATAGAAAAGGAAGAGAGAGAGAGTGGATATAAAAGGAGAAATTTTTGCTTTTTACTAAATTATAGTTGTGAGCCGCCCCGAGTCTTCGGAGAGGGGGGCATACAAATCTAATAAATTGAATTGAATTGAATGAATGAATAAAATATGTCCGTAAAAATTGTAATAATTTAATGCATCGCCATTGTTATGATTTTATTCATCCACAAAAGCCATTCCAAAGAGCCATAAAAACATGGTTCAGTAGAAACAAAATAGGTAGGGCAGTCTGGGTATCTACCAATAGATGGTTCAAGGGGAAGGAATCATCACCAAGAAAGAGGGCCTATAAGATTCCTGGAGATGGCAATTTCTTCCATGGTGAAACTGCCTGCAGTTTTGTCTCCCTGATCTTACTGAGCAAATTGTTTTAACCTGGAAAAGGCATTCTAATGGAGAATCATTTGAAGCTTTAAGGGTTATGGTTAGTACCTTGCATTGCACTTAAAAAATAACAGTTGCAGGAATGAGAACTCTAAACAACAAAATTGGTTGATTTGCTCCCTTTTTTTCTTGTCAGTAACAACAATAAGAACAAGTAAAATTATATATTATATAAAGTATTACATAGGCCAAATTTTTAATTAGGTCTTTCAGAATGCATTATCAAATAATCTCAATAAAGTAATGTATATCATGATTATGCATTATCAAATTTAAATTTCATCTTGTAAAATCTGCCCTTATTTCAGTGAAGGGATACCAAAGTTTTTACTACCACACTGTGAGCGTGGCCCTGCATTTTCTTTCAAGTTCTTTCAGTGCAAATTGGGTGCTCAGGGGTGGAGGCTCCATTTTCGCTACCCCACTGCGCTCCCTCCCCCTGTCCAGGCAGTAGCCCACGCCTGCCTTATTTTAATGATTTATGACAACTCTGCATTTTGTCCAAAAATATAATCATATAGAATTACGGTCACCAAGAACAGAGGTAATTCTGCTTTTAATATAAAATAGATAATTAAATTGCAAATTAGCACATATCAGCATACAATTGATAATATCATTGAGGTTATCCATTGTCTAAACTTATAATTATACCCATTAATAAGTGTAGATATGATCAATACAATTAGTTTAAGTTACTATGTGACTTTTTATATATAGTAATACTGTATTTTAAAACACCAACTTGCAACTTGCAGAAGTGACTTTAATACACTATATACATAAAATTCAATTATATTGTACTTTATGTAGGAAAAATATGGAAAAGATATAATATTTGCTCATAGAATATGAATAAAGATATAGCATGTGTCCATAGTGTATTTTTATGATATCCTTTCTATAACATTAATTTCAGCTAAGAATTTATCTTTATTTCAACAGATAACTTCATTTAGGAAAATGAAACATAACCAGAGCTGCTGTCGAACGCCTCCCACTATTACCATTCATGTAAAACCAAGTGAATCTAAATCATACCAGCAAAAAAAGCCACTTGCGCTTAAGCGCCCAAAATTTAAAGACTGCCGGGAGACCTCTGGAAAAAACATTAATCATAATATTAAACCAAAACAGTCAAAAGGTTCATGTTTAATTATTCAGCGTCAGGAAATGACAGCTTTCTTTAAACTATTTGGTAGGGGTTTTTTGTACATTAATAGAATGTTATATCTATGTATATACACACATATGCAAATAGTACATAGCTCATTATATATGTATATTGATTATGTGCTATCAGGCTATTTATATATACACATGAAAATAGATACATAATATTTCATATATCAATAAAATATGCAAACTGATTGTATGTGCATGAGATGTAACTCAGAAACTCACAACATTAAAACTCTTTAGCACTCTGATTTTATTCTCATGGGAACCAAAATATAAATAAAAATTTCCTGTGCTTACTGATAGTAATGACTGTTTCTTCAGCCTTCATATATGTGAAAGTTGGAAATTAGATAAGGCTCATAAATCTATGTATTATAAAGAAGTTTGCTTTGTATTTATACCATTTTTCCTTTAGTTTTGGTTTTCTTTAAAGACAACATCCTTCCTGCCTCCCCCACCCCAAATAGCTGGTGAATTTATAGTCAAATCAGAACTGATGAAAAATATAATTTTATTGTTAAAAGGCTGTTTTGAGAAAACCTACCTTGAGATTATAATTAGTTCATCACTGCTGTTTTATTTTACAGATGATGATTTGATACAAGATTTCTTGTGGATGGACTGTTGTTGTAAAATTGCAGACAAGGTAGACTTATGCTTTTAAGCCAGTATATCTTTAAAAATAAGAGGACTTACTGTATATTCTGTTGTCATATACCAAACCCTGTTGTCTCATACTAATTTCAACTTAATAATTAAATTATTGTTTTAAGTAACATAAAATTTAAAAATATTGTGGTTTTTGTGACTATGTGACTCACATAGATCAATATTTTAATAATACAAATCAACATTTTATAAATCTAAATAAATATAATTTATACCTCTTATTGAGAAATAAATATAAACAGGGCCCTAATTTTACATACATGCATACTGGACATTACTATCTAGTTCTAGTAAGTAGGAGGCTCATTTTAATATAGTCTAAGTTATTTGTCTAAATAATCCTACAGCTTTATTTATTCATTTGCTGAATTAAAAGTCTAAAAAAGTATTTATTCAAAACCCAAATGTAGTTATTAAAATAATTTTAACTCTAATATTAAAATGCTGCAATGAATAAAATATTATTGGGAAAGTTGAGTTCTGCTACCTGACATCTGTTAAAGCTTAGAAACAGCAAAGAATTTGAGAGCAGTGGCTGTTGGTATTGGTACCCAATACTGTACAACACCACAGGATCAGTGAAGGGCTATCAAAATTTTTACTACCACACTGTGGGCGTGGCTTATGCATTTTATTTCAACATCTTTCAGTGCAAATTGGGTGCTCTGGGGTGGAGCTCCATTTTTGCTACCCCACTGTGTTTCCCCCTAGTCCGGGCGGCAGCCCATCCCTGCACAGGATTGTGTAGAAAGTGACCCACTGCATGCTAACCATTTATGTGACAGGCTATTATGTAATTATCAGCACTTTACTCTGCAGCACAAGGCCAGTGGCTGCAATTTATTAGTCCATTTTTCTCTATATCTGTTTTACATTGGTTTACTGTTTTCTAAATTTCCAGTATAACTGAAAAATTACCTGATCCTTAATCTGTTCGTTAGGAGCAATATCTCTAGCCCTGCTTTATATCCTATTAATGAGGTTAAGACAGTGAGAACATGAATCAAGTTTCTGTGGCAGAGCATGACCGAAAAATCCAGTCGGAGGTGTGATTCAGCTAATTTTAAAACCATTCTCTGTGTGGCAATTAATTAAAAATAATTATTTTCTTTATTTTTTGGTTAATAATTTTTTTGTTGTTAATTTTTTCAAATGACTTTTATCATTTTTAGGCCAAAGGGAAAAGAGAAACATTAATATTCTACTTTTTTTTCAACAGTATCTTTTGGCAATGACTTTTGTTTATTTCAAGAGGGCTGGCTATAGTATAAACGAACACACTAGGCTTAATTTCTTTGTTGCTCTGTAAGTAACTCTAAACTTTATAGTTGTGATTAAAGTGCAAGAGAGAGAATTTGTCTTTTGAGAGAAGAGTACTTAGAATAAAGCCTTGCTGGCTACAATAAATAAATATTTATATTTATACATTTTGCAATTTTATAATTATACTTATAATATTTATATATTGAAGTACCTTAGGACTAACAGGCTGATATAAATTTAATTTGTAAAATGGAGTATGAACCCAGATTGGTTGTGAAAACTAAGTAGAAGAGTGACAGATTTCTGCAGATTTCTAATATTTTAAAATGAAAGTTAAGAATGGAAATATTTATATTTTATGTTCATAGGAAAAAAACCCAAAATATATAGTGGTGCTGTGTAATCTTGCTTTGTAAAAAGAAAAAAAGAAAAGAAACCAGAGATGATAAAGCCCTATTAATTCTCTACCAGAGTGGTTATTTAACTTTCATATTTTTGGAGTTCTATATTCCAATGAGGTACTTAAACTTCTTGATTTGAATAGGCTTCACTTTAAGAATGAGGCAAAAACTTAATTTAAATTTCTAAATCTTTAGGTGATTTGTTTAGTGGGAAAAATTAATGTTTACAGTTTAAAGACAACTTTAATGAAATTGTCCATAAGCCAAAACTAGAAACTATTAAAATTTTAGGAAAATAAGTACAACATTAGGCAATTATATATTTTAAGCCTACTATTTGTGTTTTAAATATATAATTGCCTAATGTATTTATTTTCTATACTACTGTCCACTATTTGGACCAAGTAGTATTTTTGCTCAATTACCTTAGTCTAAGTGAAAAGCCATGAAATCACATTTTGGCAGTACTGTAATCATAAGTATCCTTAGAAAGCTATTTGGTGGACAAGACTCATGACTGTGTTATGGGATTTTTTAAACCATAATTTATTAAATATGAACAATTGCTGATGTTCACGCATAACACTAAATCAAGATATAGTATAAAACTTTTTAAAAACTTCCATTTTTTAAAGTAACATTTTAATTATTAAACCATCCAAACCTGGCAGGCTTGGAAGATTTCATGCCTGCATTCCTTTCAACTGTTCCATTGAATAGCACAAGCCACCATTAAATGAGATATAAACTCATATTTAAGTTGTCCACAGTAAAAGCAAATTATTGATTTGATGTCAAAACAGTATTTTATTAAGAAAAAAACTACATTCTTGTGGAAACTCCTAAAAATTGCTGAGAAGCTAAGTAAGCTTTATTCTTTTCTCTAATAGTTTAACTCCTTTAAAGAAGATCTTCCAGATAACTTTAGTACACTTTATTAGACATTCAGAAAATTGTGTGTAATGTATGTGTGCACACAATCATAAAACAAAAGAAGAAAAAGGGATAAACTGTAAAATACAGAAGAAATAATATGTCTTGGACCTTATGACTTCTAGAATAGAATAGAATTCTTTACTGTCCAAGTGTGATTGAACACACAAGGAATTTGTTTTGGTGCATATTATCTCAGTGTACATAAAAGAAAAGATACCTTTTTTAAGAATCATGAGGTACAACAATGATTGTCATAGGGGTCAAATAAGCAATGAGGAAGCAAACAATCTTAATAAAAATCTTAAGGATACAAGCAGCAAGTTACAGTCATACAGTCATAAGTGGGAGGAAATGGATGATAGGAATGATGAGAAAAAACTAGTAGTAATAGTAGTGCAGTATATCATTAATTATAAATAACTACGGTAAATATATTTGTGGATTTATTCACATATATTTACCCACATGGGCTGCAACAACTGAAGGATAACAATTCATGTCTGCCCAGATGGTATCTGGCCCTACAACCATATCAAATGTAATATTATACATCAAGGCAAAATTTTATTACTGACTTCTTATCACTGAATGGTGATAAAAACTCATGTTTTGGCAAGGGTTTTTTTGCTTCTGCACATGCCGAAACATGGCCTCACCTGTGGCTCCGTGCACAATTTTGCTACCTCCACAGGAGCAGAAGCAAAATGGTGCTGGCCCCACGAGCACTTACGAGTCATGGCGGCGAGCGCAATTTAGTGTTCCTGCTAGTAGCCCACCGCTGTTATTATAGTAGGGTGGTTTTTAATTTTATATTTGTGTTTCTACATATTTATATTGTTCTAATTGTTTCTAGTCTATATTTGAAGATGGCAGCAATATAAATCAATATAAAGCCAGATATTTTAACTTGATTTGCATTTAGCATTGTCTCTATATTCTGAAATGGCAATACTTTCCTTTCTTTAAAAAACTGAGATTTTCAGGATGCCTGAAAAAAATCTATTTCTGTATTTTGGCTTTTGACTTTCTTTGAACATATAGTTCTAAGTTTCTTACCCTGAATATTCGGTTAAGATAAGCAAATGTCAGAAATCTTTATCTATTTTCCTAATGTGAAATATAAGCTTAGGGATGATTGTCCAAACTAAATTGTTTTGAGCAATCTGTAATGACATGGGAATGGGGGTAAGAAAAAAAGATGGGAGACAGTGGCGAACATTTTATTAAAGTTATGTTTAATTGTCATATACATGTTGTAGATACCTTGCAAATACAGTTGAAGAAGATGATGAAGAGTCAAAATATGAGATTTTCCCATGGGCTTTAGGAAAAACTTGGAGAAAAGTCTTCCCAGATTTCTTGGCTCTAAGGGATGAACTGTGGAGTAAGATGGGTTATAGAGCTATAGTAAGCAGACGTTGCTGTGAAGAGGTACGAAAAGTATGTTTCATATTATTAAGAAAGAAGATAAGTAAATAATAATAAATTTCTGTTTTCTAATACAGCACTTTTCCTTGTTTTCAGAACTCTAGTAGCTATTTTTAAATATTGTCAAAATTATCATTACTCATTTTAATTGCTAGTTGATACTATTTTTTCAAAGCATTCTAATGAATAATTGATCTTCATCAAAGTGGGCGTATATTTAAAAAAACATACTAGCACTTACTAGAAAATATGAAATAACCTATGAATACAGTGTACATTATATAATTAGATGCTAGCTGTTTTTTGTTACACCAGTTCAAACTTTCTACTTCCTTGCGATAAGCACCCTGATCATCATCTTGAATAAGGCCAGCTACCCTTGTATCATCCTCATACTTCACAATATGGTTGGTGGCAAACCTAGCACAACAGTAATGGGTCAACAGGATAAACAACAGCAGACTTGGGACCCAGCCCTGAGAAGAACCTGTGGTCAAGAAAATGGTGTTAGAAATATTAGTCCCAATTGGGGCCTATCAATAAGAAAATCAAGAATCCATTTGCATACAGCCTAAAAGGCCCAGTTTGTCTACTAGATGATAAGGAATGATTGAATTAAATACCAAACTGAAGTCAACAAACAGCATTCACACATATAAGTGTTTCTTTCCTCTAAGTGTGCCAAGCTCAGATGGAGAACAGAAGAAATAGCAGAGCGATTTGGACGGTAAGCAAATTGACTGTGTTATGTGCTGAACATCATGCATCAGGAAAGGCATTCATTATTCTGATCAAGGCTGTCTTGACGACCTAGAGTTTACAGATGAAATTGTCTTATTTGAGGAAAACAAGCCAAAACTACAATAAGTGATGACTGCTTTAGACGAAGAAGCAGCTTAAATTGGACTCAGGATAAGTGCCAAGAAATCAAAGATCATGTATGTTAGCTTCACTGAACAGATACAGGAAATCACATTCAGATGAGTGGCTTGAAAAAATAGAAAGGTTTACTTCTCTGGGTAGTGTAATTGTCCAAAATGGTGATGGATATCAAGTGCTGCATGGGAAAAGCAACAGCTGTCTTTCAGATGATGAATAAAATCTTGTCCTCATCATCTATATCATTGAAACTGAAATTCTGTTTGCTTGCTTCTGTAGTAACCTGACAACCATTTATGCTAACAAGATTTGGAAGGTGTCACCAAGTATTAACAAAATACCTGATATTTGTCAACAAGATGCCTTCATTGAATCCTAAAGCTTCACAATCTTGACCACATTACTAGAATAGAATAGAATAGAATAGAATTCTTTATTAGTCAAGTGTGATTGGACACACAAGGAATTTATCTTTGGTGCATATGCTCTCATTCTACATAAAAAGACAAGATACATTCATCAAGAATCATAAGGTACACCACTTAATGATAGTCTAGGGTTCAAATAAGCAATCAAATAATACTGGGAAACAATATAAATGGTAAAGATACAAGCAACAAAGGTACAGTCATAAGTGGGAGGAGATGGGTAATAGGAATGATGAGAAAATTAATAGTAATAGTAATGCAAACTTTAGGAATAGTTTGAGTGTTGAGGGAATTATTTGTTTAGCAGAGTGATGGCATTTGGGGGGAAAATATTTATTCATTATTTATTTATTTATTAGATTTGTATGCCGCCCCTCTCCAAAGACTCAGAGCGGCTCACAACAAAAACAATACAAATCCAATACTAAAATGATTTAAACCCCTTAGTATAAAAACAATCATACATCTCATACAGACCATGCGTAAAGTGGAAGCAGCCCAGGGGAATCAATTTGCCCATGCCTGACAACAAAGATGAGTTTTAAGGAGTTTGCGAAAGGCAAGGTGGGTGGGGGCAGTCCTAATCTCTGGGGGGGGAGTTGATTCCAGAGGGTCGGGGCCGCCACAGAGAAGGCTCTTCCCCTGGGTCCCGCCAGACGACATTATTTCATCGACGGGACCCGGAGAAGGCCAACTCTGTGGGACCTAACCGGTCGCTGGGATTCATGTGGCAGAAGGCGGTCACGCTTCTTGTGTCTAGTTGTTCTAGTGTGCAGTGCTCTATAACATCGTTTTGAAGATAGGAATTGAAACAATTTATGTCCAGGATATGAGGGATCTGTAAATATACTAATGAAGAAATGCTCCAAAAATATTTCAGCATGCAAACGCTCCAGGTTGCAGGTCATGTTTTCCATGCAGAGATTATGACCTGGTGAAGAACATTCATTGAAAACGTAAAAGACTCTAAACATCACATGGGAAGATGCTGATGTACTTGCCAAAGACCAAAAAAGGTATATACAGCATAGGAGGATCTAATGCTTAAAAACAAAAAAAAATCCAAACACTTGGGAAATTGCTAATTTGTCTATAGGTAATTATTAAGTTACGAATTAATAGAGCATGGCAATTATATTCATAACCTGAAGATTCGTTAATTGGATCACATTGGATTCTGTTTTTCACAACACATTCATTAAATGAATGTACAGTACAGGCATTCATTAATTGAATGCACATGAGATATCTCAGAATGGAGAAGACCATAGGGGCAATGTGCTGAAACAGGCTACTTACTCCAACCACCCAGGGTCTCCCCTCACCAAGATATCTCATGCTCTGCTTACAATCCCTTGGGGTACCCAGTTGCTTCCCCTCCCCATCCTGTCCTGCCTGATCTCCAGTCACTGGGCCTGTTTTGCAAGCCCACTAGATTTCACTTGCTCCACCCCACCCACCCCATTACCAGCCGCTCACTTACCTTTTGAAGATCTCCAGAGTTCCAGAAGAGGCTGACCCACGTGACACAAAAATTGGACACCTTTAACTCAGATGCTGATGAAGCTGTCAAGCCTTCAGTGCTCCGTGCAACCTCTCCTCTGCATTTTTGACTTTTTAGTTCAGCTTTCTCCAAACATAGATGTAGCATTCATTCGAAAGTGGTGCCTGCCCTTTCACTTTGTCTATACTTTATTTATTTATTGGACTTTTATCCCACCCCTCTCTGAGGACTTATTAGACTGATTTTGCAAATAGCAGTTTTTAAATGTTTTACAATTATTTCTTGTTAAGAAAATCAATTTTGCCTGCTAGCCTTTATAATTTCTGTGCATTGTGGTTATACAATAGTCCTGATGCAGTCCTTTCTGACATTAAGAGTCTTTGATACAGGTAATGGCAATTGCTTCAACACATTATGTATGGCAGCGGGAACGGTCTCTTTACCACAGTGGAGCCATAAGAAATAGTTGCAGAAACAAAGTACAGTTGCCTCGAGGACCCAATGCCACACCTGTAGACTGTTCACTTTGTGGGAAAAAAACACGATATATAAGGCTGGGGTTATCATCTTCTTCCTCCACTGACACTCTGGAAATGATGGAGCAACATATCACTCCTGGTTTGCTTGATACAACAGATAAAATGCTTCTTGATCCATCTTATCATTGTCAGTCTCAAGGTAAGTTAAGTGAACATAGAAATAAAATATTATTGTAATGCTTAAACGTCTAGTCTAACTAGAGCCAAGAAATCCAAAAGGTTGTATGTTTAGAGATCGCGTGTGTGTCTCTCTTGCTGGCAATGTTTTGTGCCTATATGAAAACTAGAGAATGGGTTTAAACTTAAAGAACATCTAATGCAAGTTAATGAGCTCAGTTAATTACCTGAAGGCAAGAACAATAGAAAGTAGGCTAAGCAACTATATAGTTCACTGGAAAGCCTTTTACAATTTTATTTTGCTAGCTGTATTTTTTATTCTATTCCTATTTATGTAATCTGATCTGAATTACAGGCAGTTATCAACTTACAACATAATTGAGCCCAAGATTTATGTTGTTAAGTGAGAAATTTGTTGAGTTTTCCCCATTTAATGACTTTTCTTACCACATTTCTTAAGTGAATCGCTGCAGCTATTAAATTAGTAATATGGTTGTTAAGTGAATGTAGTTTCTTCATTGAGTTTGCTTGTCAGAAGCTCACAAAAGGCAATCACATGACTCTGGGACTCTGCAACACTGTCACAAATGTGAGTTAGTTGTCAAGCATCCGAATGTAAATTACATGACCATAATTGTGTATGTGTGAAAAATGGCCATAAATCAGTTTTTTTCAGTGATGTTGTAACTTCAAATGGTCTCTAAATGAACTGTTGTAAATTGAGAACTGCCTGAATAAAAAAGCATGCTTGCTTATCTATAATGACATTTTAAGCTCCCAAATACTCATTTTTTTAATAGATGACCGACTTAGAAATGGGGAAAAAAGGAGTCGAGATAAATCCATGGATTGGTTTACTGGAAATGAAGAATAACAAATCTTAACAAGCTTCAAAATGAATAGAAAATTAAACATAAAATACGTCAAAATATTTCTTATCTAAATTTCTTTTATTTCTTTTATTTGATAAACACATTCATATATTGAAACATATTGTATCTTAGTCAATATAAACACATCCGTTGTTTCCTAAATCATACTCATAAAAGAAAATTTCTTCTAATGTGTTATTCCTGATGAAGCAGAGTCTTCAAATTGGCACATACCATCTGGAGCAGTATTTGGATATAGTGAATTGAATTTCCTCAGCTTGACAAGGAATACTATATGAAAGGGAGGGGGGAAAACTAATGTTTTAACAGTCATTAGCATTTTTGTAAATTATTCATTTTAAAAATGTTTTCACAGTGCTTATGAAAAACATAGTAATAATGAAATGAATAGCTTATAACATTTTTCCTAAGTCATTCTTACCTGTGTGACCAATTTGATGTGGGAAAGGTTTAGCAACATAGGGTGTTCTTATATTGGCAGAAGCAAGAGCTGTTGAGATAAAATAAAAATGTAGATGACTAAAATTCCTTAATTCCAATTTCTTATTGAAATAAATTTGCTATCAAACTTTTCATCCTTCTGTCAATTCTCACCCACCCACCCTTTCCCATAAGAGGACATGAATTTTATTTCATATTGTCATCCCTGAAGGGGAAAGCAATATCAGACATTAGTATTTAGACAAATCAACCATCAATAGACACAGAGAAAAGAGACAACCAAAAGCTAAGATGGAAACAAAAGGGGCAGATCACATCCCTATCCTCTGGCAACCAAGACTCATAAAAGTAGGGATTAACACCAGGCAAACAATCAATCAAACAAACAAACAAAAAACAAAACAAAACCCCAATACCCTAATCAAAGAACCACCAAGGAGATAAACTACATCTCCACCAATACTAGCAGGGCAACAAGCTTTCTATATAAACAGGGAACAAACTTCAGACTCACTAGCATAGATGTTAGGTAGTTAGGTAACTAAATGTCTGCAAGCAAACAACCATGTCCAGAGACCATTTAGGTCTCCATGGTTCATTCATAATGTGTGATTCAAGAAAATAGTTATTATTATTATTGTTAGTATTATCATTATCATTGTCATTATTATTGTTATTAATTGTACTTATATGCTGCTCACTCTGAAATGGACTCAGAGTGACTAACAGCAATCATAAATACAATAGCAATAAAAAGCAGTAAAAATATAATAATAAAACCAACAATCAGCAAATTAAACATGATTTAGTATGCATAAGTCCAACCTATCTCTTGTGAACAAGACATATCACTAGGTTACAATATTTCAGTTATTATTACAAAGAAGCCAATTTATTTCCTACCTTCATTTCCTCTCTCTTCAGCAGAAACATCATTTTCATAATGACAAACAGTTTCATCATTGGTGTTTAATTCAGATTCTATGTTTTTAAGAACATTTCTCTTTTCCCATGTAGCTGGGCATATTAGCCAATCTCTATGTGTAACTTCCAAAACATTTTCACAAAAAAGGGCTAATTTTCTGATCCGGATAGCTTCCATCAATTCAATAACCTGAGTGATACTCGTAGAAAAATAAACAATTATGTAAATTGCAAATGAATTTCTAAAAAATGCCCAATTTTAATGCATATTTATTCAATCTGGCATCACTGTTATTAATGACTTGTGGTATACAGTGATACCTTATCTTACGAACTTAATTGGTTACAGGATGAGGTTCGTAAGGTGAAAAGTTCGTAAGACGAAACAATGTTTCTCATAGGAATCAATGGAAAAGCGATTAATGCGTGCAAGCCCAAAATTCACCCCTTTTGCCAGCCGAAGCACCTGTTTTCACGCTGGTGGGATTCCCCTGAGGCTCCCCTCCATGGGTAACCCCACCTCCGGATTTTGTGATGCTGCAGGGGAATCCCACCAGCGCAAAAATGGGTGCTTCGGATGGCAACGGAAGTCCGGAGGCAGGGCATCCCAGTGGCGGCGGCGGGTTCATAAGGTGAAAATAGTTCGGAAGAAGAGGCAAAAAAATCTTAAACCCCGGGTTTGTATCTCAAAAAGTTCATATGACGAGGGGTTCGTAAGACGAGGTATCACTGTACTGTTATTTCAGTAATGTTTATATAACTGTACTCCTTTGCTATCTTATACCACAGCTTGACATACTGGGTCTGGCTTTATGCAAAGCTGCTTGCCATGTCAGGCTTTCTTCCTGAGGCTGCATGTGCCATTCAACAAAAAACAGAGATCTAAGGACAGGTTTGCTATTAGCGCTTTTTAGCCAAGTTAATTTGAAACAGTAGCTGAGAACCAACGGGGGCCATACCTCCAAGAAATTAATTACAAATGAATATGTTAGTGCCAAGCTATGGCACCCATAGAAACCAAACCTCTTTCTAAATCAGCATTCTTATACTGTGTCTTGGAACTGTAAAAATAAGTCCTATAAACTTGGATTGAACAGTTTCCAGGACATTGAATTCTGAAAAAGAACAAATCTGAGCACCCTAAAGAAGCTAAGAAATAACTTTAGGAAGAAGACATTGCAGGAATAAAGTGTGTTCCCTTTGAAGAGAAAACAACATAGTCAAGGAGCAATGTTGAATTATACTAGCTTTCTCTTGTGTTCTCTAAGATAAAGAGGCCTGCTGTTTCACTCCAAGATATTTGTAGTACATGTCTGCTCTGTTGGAGTCTCATTAATTATCATAAATATTGTATATCCTATAGTATTGCCATAACAATATTTTTAATTACAAACTTCCTTTACATAAAAGGTAGCAAAAAACAACCCTTCTCATTCTCAACTGGGAAACAGATAAAAGAACACATGGTCTGCATTTTACAAAGAGGAACTGCACAATTTGCTAGTATTGGAAGTTAATAACATGAGACATGACAAGCCTGAGTATTGAGTTAATATGCAGAATGAAAAAGAGCAGATAGGTTTTAGTTTTTTTAGAAAAGAAAGGTCTTTTTTAAAAATGGCAAGGTTAAAGATGAAGGTTAAATCCTATGAAGATTTGTTAAAATAACTGGATATAATTAGTCTAATGAAAAAGTTTGATGCAGTTTCTGCTTCTATTTGATTTCATATAAACCTGCATCATAGCTACTTCATTGCATTATTTCCTACAAAGTTGAAATGCCCCTTCATATACATATATATGAAGCAACAAGGTGCAGCTTTAAGGCAGGAGTATTAGTCTGTGGAAATATTTGTCTGTTTGAAAAGTTTGAAAAGGACGCTTTATTCATGCATAAAATAAAGTTTCTAATACTCTGCTCAATTGCGCTCTCTAAGCACTAAAATCAAAACCTGGAGATTTAAGGAATGAATACTTACTTTGCAAAGTATACAAGACAGACCCCCCCTTGTTTAAGACTTGGAAAAACGGCAGGCAAAGCATTCTGAGGGGAAAGCATGTCCAGAACTATCTATCAAAAGGGAAAGAAAAACATTAATATTAAAGTAAAACACAATAGGGATTGATTTTAATGACCACTTATATTAGAATTACTTATTGTACTATAAGACTTGTGACAGGTGTATCTGTTTAAGGCATAAAGTATTAGTAGTACTCACAAACCATAATTAAACCATAACTGGCTACATTACAGGTTAATGATAAAACTAAAGGTGTTTGTTTATAGTGCTAATAGCATTATCTGTTTTAAGTCCCTCATCCACTTTGAACAGGAAATTCTGACTTAAAAAAAAAAGAAATATAGTACTTACAGCATCAAGTGTTACAGATTTCAAATCCTCAGCTGCAGTCAAAATATCTTGATTAATAAAATCCACATTATTTGGCCACTCTTTGCCATGTCCTATTTTCCATGTATTACGCCACTGCCAAAAATTCTTCTCTGCCAATTTATGATGTTGTTTTATGATTTCATAACTTATAACATGACCTTGTGACCCAACTGAAAACAGAATATAATCCAATTGATTTACTTTTATATAAACTATTTCATAACTGATATAGAGAATACTTAAATAGCCACTCTGCAGGGAAAACCCAAAATCTACCACAACTCTTCTTCCTGTTTGACTTTTATTCTCTCCCATACCCGCCTTTCCTAATTTTAGCTGCTCTCCATTCACCTCTGACTAGCTACTAGTCAACAACCCTTAATTGTTGATTTAAGGGATCCTCATGGTGATATATAATAGAATAACCCATCTGCATAATATCTGCAGGTTGTCAGGTTTTTCCAGGGATGTCAGCAATAAGTGATACCCTAGAAATTGTCATTCACTTCAGCCCTTAAGAAACTGCTGTAGTACCGGTAAGAAAAAGGATGACAAATAAACAATAGGAAAATGTGTGAAAGTTTCAGAAAGAAACACCTGAGAAAAACCCTATCAATAGAATGCAATAATTGCATGGCAATACTATCTGAAAAGCATCTTCTTATATTTCATCTCAAATGTGGCTTTATAGCCAAAAGACGCATAATTTTCTACTTATTTTAGACAGCATTATCCCTGTGTTGCTGGGGAGAGGCAGATATGGTGGGGGCCACAGAGCTAGCCGTTCCAGGGGAACGAGGGACCGTTGCTTAATAACGGTCCCTTGTTCTGGCTCTGTGAGCCCAACCTTGGGTACTGGTGATGAGTGTAACTCTGGCCCTGGACTCAGGTTGCTGCTGCTTAACGCCAGGTCGGTGGTAAATAAAGCTCTCCTCATCCGGGACCTGATCCTGGATGAGGAGGATGACCTGGCTTGTATTACTGAAACCTGGCTGGGCCCGGAGGGAGGTGTTCCTCTCTCTGAAATTTGCCCAGCCGGGTTTCAGATATGGCATCAACCTCGACCCCAGGGAAGGGGGGGAGGAGTGGCTATTATAGCCAGGGAGAGCCTTTGCCTGCGTAGGCTCATTGCTCCGGAAATTGCAGGTTGCGAGTCTCTCTTGCTGAAGTTGGACTTAGGGGTTCAGGTGGGCTTATTTCTCACGTACCTGCCTCCCAGCTGCGTGTCAAAATCCCTGCCTGTGCTACTCGAGGAGGTAGCCGGGTTGGCGGTGGAATTCCCCGGACTCATTGTCCTGGGGGACTTCAACCTGCCGTCACTCGGCGAAACCTCTGGGTTGGCACAGGAGTTCATGACCACCATGACAGCCATGGACCTGACTCAAGTAGTACAGGGTCCGACTCACGAGGGAGGGCACGCACCTGACATGGTATTCCTTTCCGAGCAATTGAGTAATGGTCTGAGACTAAGGGGCTTAGAAGCATTGCCTTTGTCATGGTCAGACCATTTCCTACTACGGCTTGACTTCCTGGCTCCAATCCTTCCCCGCAGGGAGTCGGAACCAATGAAGATGTTCCGCCCCAGACGCCTGATGGACCCAGAGGGCTTTCAGACGGCGCTTGGGGTTATTCCAGAGGCACTCATCCACAGTTCGGCGGAGTCTCTTGCGGAGGCCTGGAATACGGTTGCTGCGGAGGCTCTTGACCGGATTGCGCCTTTGCGACCTCTCCGTGGCGCTAGACCCCGTAGAGCCCCATGGTTCAACAAGGAGCTCCAGGAGTTGAAACGCCAAAAGAGACGTCTAGAGAAGCGATGGAGGAAGAGTAGGTCTGAATCTGATCGAACACTTGTAAGAGCTTTTATTAAGACTTACAAAGTGGCGCTCAAGGCGGCAAGATGCGCGTACCATGCCGCCTTGATTGCATCAGCGGAATCCCGCCCGGCCGCTCTGTTTAGGGTGACCTGCTCCCTTCTTAACCAGGGGGGAGTTGGGGAGCCCTTGCAGAGTAGTGCCGAGGAGTTTAACACGTTTTTCGCTGATAAAGTCGCTCAGATCCGGGCCGACCTCAACTCCAATTGTAAAACAGAGTCGACTGACAACGAGTCAGTCGAGGTGACTGGGGCACGTACTTGTCCACCTTTCTGGGAAGAGTTTGATCTGGTGACACCTGATGAAGTGGACAAGGCTATTGGAGCTGTGAGTTCCGCCACCTGTCTACTGGATCCGTGTCCCTCCTGGTTGGTCTCGGCCAGCAGGGAGGTGACACGGAGCTGGGCCCAGGAGATTACCAACGCTTCCTTGGGGAGGGGAGTTTTTCCATCACTCTATAAAGAAGCGCTTGTGCGCACCCTCCTCAAGAAGCCCTCCCTGGACCCAGCCGTACTTAACAACTCTCGTCCAGTCTCCAACCTTCCCTTTATGGGGAAGGTTGTCGAGAAGGTGGTGGCACTCCAGCTCCAGCGGTCCTTGGAAGAAGCTGATTATCTAGGTCCCCAGCAGTCGGGTTTCAGGCCCGGTTACAGCACGGAAACCGCTTTGGTCGCGTTGATGGATGATCTCTGGCGGGCCCGGGACAGGGGTTTATCCTCTATCCTGGTGCTCCTCGATCTCTCAGCGGCTTTCGATACCATCGACCAAGGTATCCTTCTGCACCGGTTGGAGGGGCTGGGGGTGGGAGGCACTGTTCTTCAGTGGTTCTCCTCCTACCTCTCTGGCCGGTCGCAGTCGGTGTTAGTGGGGGGGTCAGAGGTCGGCTCCGAGGTCTCTCCCTTGTGGGGTGCCTCAGGGGTCGGTCCTCTCCCCCTTGCTATTTAACATCTACATGAAACCGCTGGGTGAGATCATCCAAGGACATGGGGTGAGGTATCATCAATATGCCGATGATACCCAGCTTTACATCTCCACCCCATGCCCAGTCAACGAAGCGGTGGAAGTGATGTGCCGGTGCCTGGAGGCTGTTGGGACCTGGATGGGTGTCAACAGACTCAAGCTCAACCCGGATAAGACGGAGTGGCTGTGGGTTTTGCCTCCCAAGGACAATTCCATCTGTCCGTCCATTACCCTGGGGGGGGAATTATTGACCCCCTCAGAGAGGGTCCGCAACTTGGGCGTCCTCCTCGATCCACAGCTCACATTAGAAAACCACCTCTCAGCTGTGGCGAGGGGGGCGTTTGCCCAGGTTCGCCTGGTGCACCAGTTGCGGCCCTATCTGGACCGGGATTCATTGCTCACAGTCACTCACGCCCTCATCACCTCGAAATTCGACTACTGTAACGCTCTCTACATGGGGCTACCTTTGAAAAGTGTTCGGAAACTTCAGATCGTGCAGAATGCAGCTGCGAGAGCAGTCATGGGCTTACCTAGGTATGCCCATGTTTCACCATCACTCCGCAGTCTGCATTGGCTGCCGATCAATTTCCGGTCACAATTCAAAGTGTTGGTTATGACCTTTAAAGCCCTTCATGGCATCGGACCAGAATATCTCCGAGACCGCCTCCTGCCGCACGAATCCCAGCGACCGATTAGGTCCCACATAGTGGGCCTTCTCCGGGTCCCGTCAACTAAACAATGTTGGTTGGCGGGCCCCAGGGGAAGAGCCTTCTCTGTGGTGGCCCCGGCTCTCTGGAACCAACTCCCCCCGGAGATTAGAACTGCCCCTACTCTCCCTGCCTTCCGTAAAGTTCTTAAAACCCACCTTTGTCGTCAGGCATGAGGGAACTGAAACACCTCCCCCGGCCACGTACAATTTATGTATGGTATGTTTGTGTGTGTGCTTGTTAATATAGTGGGGTTCTTTTTTAAACTATTTTAAATACAGTACTTAAATTTATTGAATCTATTTGGATTTGTACGATTGTTTATATTTTTGTTGTGAGCCGCCCCGAGTTCGCGGAGAGGGGCGGCATACAAATCTAAATAATAAATAAATAAATAAATAAATTATAGTGACATATTCAGGCAACATACTAAACATGAACGATGGATTAAATATCAAAATATCTAAGGCATAACCCAACAACTTTTACTGCATTATAAAAACTATTTCATAGCTACCGTGTTTCCCCAATAGTAAGGCAGTGTCTTACTTTCTTTTTACCCCCAAAAGCCCCACTGTGTCTTACTTTGGGGGTATGTCTTATATTGTCCCGGGCACTGGGGCCGGCTCGTCTTCGGGCTTCGGCGAGTCAGAGGGAGGGCATTTCAGCACACAAACGCTTCGAGGAAAAGGAAGGGACGCGGTCGCCCCCCCTCCCCTGCCGAACCTTTCCTTTCGGTCTCCACCCCCCCACCTCCACGCCGTCTTCTCTCCCTCCAATCACCCCCCCTCCATCCCCCCTCCCCCCTTCCAATGGGCTATTGGACGTGGCCAAACCCTGCACCTCCCGCGTCTCGTGTCCTCGGCGGTAGCGCATAGAAACACATTCCCAAGCAGGAGCAGCGGTGGCAGCGGCAGCACCAGCAGCAGCAGCGGTGGTGGCAAGGAGAGGAGCCCTGCCTCGGATACGAAAGGCGGACCCGGGCGAGCGAAGCCGAGTGACAGCAGCAGCACCTCAGGGGCGAGTCCAACGAAGGGACTCCAGCTTTCCCTGTATTCCTGGAGCTGCCGCGCCTGCCTCTTTCCCTTTTTTTGCCGGTTGTGCGCGCCACTTGTGCACGCCGTGTGTGGTGTGGCGCGGTGTCTGTTTGCAGCAATGGCTGCGGCGGCAGCAGCAGCGAGCAACAAGGCGTCGGGAAGGCTCCAGGGGAATGCGGCAGTAGCCTCCCCAGCGGGGAAGAGCGAAGATTCTCTCTCTCTCTCTCCCCCGTCACCCACCCTCATGTTCCCCTCGGACCTCCTGGCGTTTACGCGCCGGCTTGGGATCCTGCGCCAAGAAGCCTGAGGGTGCTCTGGCCCAGCCTGGCTGTGTGCTTGAGTGAGGGGCTGTGAAGGTGCTCTCGTTCTCCAGCGAGAACGAGAGCACCTTCACAGCCCCTCACTCAAGCACACAGCCAGGCTGGGCCAGAGCACCCTCAGGCTTCTTGGCGCAGGATCCCAAGCCGGCGCGTAAACGCCAGGAGGTCCGAGGGGAACATGAGGGTGGGTGACGGGGGAGAGAGAGAGAGAGAATCTTCGCTCTTCCCAGCTGGGGAGGCTACTGCCGCATTCCCCTGGAGCCTTCCCGACACCTTGTTGCTCGCTGCTGCTGCCGCCGCAGCCATTGCTGCAAACAGACACCGCGCCACACCACACACGGCGCGCACAAGTGGCGCGCACAACCGGGAAAAAAAGGGAAAGAGGCAGGCGCGGCAGCTCCAGGAATACAGGGAAAGCTGGAGTCCCTTCGTTGGACTCGCCCCTGAGGTGCTGCTGCTGTCACTCGGCTTCGCTCGCCCGGGTCCGCCTTTCATATCCGAGGCAGGGCTCCTCTCCTTGCCGCCACCGCTGCTCCTGCTTGGGAACGTGTTTCTACGCGCAAAGCCGGCGGCGGGAGCGGCGGGGTCCAGCCCTCTAGCCGGCGCCTCGCCAGCTATCCGCCGCTTCTTTCTTCTCCGCCTCGCCTCCGCTACTCCCGCCGCCGCCTTTTCTCTCCCCACCGGGCAAGAGGCCGGGCGAGCAGGCTGAGGCGCTGGAACTGGGGCTGCCTGTCCTTGGCGTGAACGGCCGAGGAGTCCTTCTTATCCGTGCCGGGTTTGGGAGACTCTCCTGGGCGCGAAGCTCCCTCGCCAGCGCCGCGAACTGCTCCAACGCCTCCCTCGCTTTTAGTACCGTGTTTCCCCGAAAGCAAGACATATGTCTTACTTTCGGGGTATGGCTTATATTAGCCGACCCCCCTGAAACCCCCCATATGTCTTACAATCGGGGGGGTCTTACTATCGGGGAAACACGGTATGAATAATGGAATCTGTGCCGGAAATCCTGGTCTTAACCTCCTACTAAAATGATAAAAGTGGCAGGAATGAAATATTTTTTTTTTCTGCCTGAAACCTGGCAAAAGATGAGTATTTGTATACATTCAGAATAGATGTCAAAGTTTGATTTAGCATAAGCAATAAAAGATGGAAACACTGTTAGCTGACACCAATAATGAAAACCCTGTCCAAAATCTGTCATTTTACCTGCTTTTGATAGAAATAAACTCATACTGCCAGAACCAGAACCAGCTTCCAATACTATGTCCCCTTGAGTGATATCCATTAACAGCAGCATTGTATTGGCATCCTATAGGTTAAAAGAACAAAGTTGACAGATATTTCAAAGCTACTATTCAAATAGTATTGAGAGGGATGTTTCTTTAGTCTGTCCAGTTTCAATGCAGATCAAATTAATATTCAGTATAACTGAACAACAGCTGTAGCGGATGTTTGCATGCAACTCCTACAGAGAACAGGAGCAAGTATAATCTAATATGTTTATAGCAATAGCACTTAGACTTATATACCACTTCACAGTGCTTTACAGCCCTCTCTAAGGGGTTTACAGAGTTAGCATATTGCCCCCAACAACCTGGATCCTCATTTTACCAAACTCCAAAGGATGGAAAGCTGAGTCAACTTTGCAGTCTAAATTACCTTATAGTCTAAATTAGCCCAGGTATTTTCCAAATAAATAGATCAACTCTGAATTCTCATCAATTGCTATGCTGGCTGGACAATTCTGGGAGGAAGGAAAGTCCAAATGGTCTGAAGAACATCCAAGTTGGGGAAGGATGCCTTATAATGATAAGATGAAGCAGTAAAGGTGCATCACTTTCTTTCAATTTTGGGCTTATTAATTGCAGTCTTTCTCAACTCAGCAAACTTAATGTGCTTGGACTTTAACTCCTATAGTTCCGCAGCCCAGAAAGGATCATTGGGCTATCATACAAGGAATCATACAAGACTGGGGCTTAAAACCATGGGAGAAGTCTGATGTGGTAGCCAAGGAAAGAAATAGGAAATATACACCAGGCACAAAAGATTAGGTGGGAAGTCTTGTTGGGTCCTAAAAAGCCAAAAGCCTATTTTACCAATTCCATTTTCAAAAATGAGCCCACAAGATCTCAATGGAGCCTATTGAAACAATGGAATGGTAACATACTTGTCAGTACCCAGAATGGGAATTGGGGAGTGCAGAACTATTATCCTTTTTATCACTTATTTATACTTTGTTATGTTAATACAAACTATAACTCTATACTTGTTTGACTGACTGACTGACTGACTAACCAACTAACAACCAACCAACCAACCACAATAATAATAATAAATAATACCAACAACAACAACAATAATAATAATTTATTAGATTTGTATAAATAAATTATACACACACACACACCTTCGGAGTGATGATGGAAGGTTTTCGATCCATTAGCAAAACATATTCTTCTAAGGACGGTCTCCGAATCATCAAGATTTTCCTCTGGGACGTTTGGAACAGCTGTCCGGGGAGTCTGCCTACGATCTCAGAGAATCGGATGAAACCCAAACTAGTATTACACATCCCGGTATCGGTGAGCAGGCGCTGGATCTTCCATTTCGAGCCGTGTTTTCGATGAGCCTCTATTAGAATCAGCTCCCCGACTCGGAAGGGGCAGTTCCTCGAAGGCGCGCTTCTCATTTCCTCGGCCAGCGAGCCTCGATCCAGCTGGGAATCTGCTCCGGGAAAGGGTCCCTCTTCTGCGACGTCCGTTCGGCATTCCTTCTTCACCTCCGCGCTTCTCAGAGCTCTGATCTCCGCAGAGTGAAGCTCGGGGGGAATCATCCGGCTGAGCCTTTCCAAGGGCGACAGCGCCCCTCTCCATGCTCTGCTCGTCTCCCTCGACCTAAAGGAGCCCGGCTGAGATTTAGGGCTTACCTGTTCTGGGAGCTGATCCCCTTCGTCGCCCGCCGAGGTAGAAGATCTCCGGCGACCAACGCCTTGGGGATCCACTGTGGGCTTTCCTTGCAGCTGGTGCCGGGGCGCTTTGGAATGACCGACCAGCATCCCTGGCACCCCAGCGCGGAGGTGCAGGACTTTCCTCCCAACGTCGCGTAAGGATCGATCCTCTTTCATCTTGGTCCGGAGTGATGCCCAAGTCCCCCCTTGGGATGCCCCCAGGCCCAGCCTTTGCCACCAGCAGGCCATCATGGCTTCCGGGGCTTCGAGGAGAGCAGATGCCGACAATTCACTGATCGCTTTCTTGTATTTGACGCTTGCCGCCGCTCTACAACTCCTGCCAAAGGTACCACGCTGGTTTTGCAAGGCCAACAGGACGCAGACGCGATTTTTTTTCTTCTTCCCGGGAGAGCTGCGGAGCCAATCGCAATCCAGTCAAAGGGGCCTTTGCTGTAAGTTTCCTCTTCAACTTCCGGCTATAAATGAAATCGTCAATGGGGGAGGGCTCAAGGCAGCGAGGGTAGATATTATCGTAATAGAAATACAGTACCAAGGGAAAGGATTCGGAATTTATTTATGTATTTGTTTGTTTGTTTTGTCAAGTAAAAATATGGTAATATTAAGTTACATGATACTAGTAAAAGTCAAAAATTTGAATAAGAGTATTAGAAATAATATTCAGATACATGCAACTAGTAAAAATGAACATTAAGGACGGGGGACGGAAGGCACGCTGGTGCGCTTATATGCCCCTTGATGTCGAGGTTTGGAACAAACTACTCTTAAGATACCCCTTGAATTCTGCCCTTCTATGTATGTGTGCATCTATCTATCTATCTATCTATCTATCTATCTATCTATCTATCTATCTATCTCTATCTATCTATCTATCTATCTATCTAATTTATTTATCAAACATGTATTGGATAGTAGTAGTTTGTATAAACATAACGTAAGTAAAAAGTAACGATAAAAGAGGACAATAGGACAGTAGGACGAGGCAGTAGGCATAGCGGTGTGCTTATGCACGCCCCTTACAGTCCTCTTGGAAACCTGGAGAGGTCGACATGCAACGTCGCTGACATATTCTTTTCCAAGAGAATTAGAGGCTTAACTGACTTTGCTTTCTTCACTACTACCTGTATCCCCGTGACGGGAAAATCTGCCTGCTGAATTTCACACGGTAATAATCTAAAAGCCGTGTTCTAGTGTTTCTCAAGAACGAATCCAAATAGCAGGACGTGGATCGGATCCTCGGAATGGAGGAAATACAAAAACTCAATGTTTTCTTTCGGTTTGAATAACCTAGGCATAACCTGCCACAGTGTCGGTATCTGGCTTCTGTTTTTAGACCTATCCAACAACTAAACCTTAAGCATTTTATATTTTTTTACCCTTAAGTTCTACGTATGTATAGTGGTCCTGCCCGCATATGGAGACCTGTTAACTGCAATTGAGAACCGGAAGTTAAGGTATAAAATAGTCGGATCTTAGCCCTGCGGGGAGACTAGTACTGTACAAGGGATAATGCGTATGCCCTGCGCCGGCTAAGAGTCACGTGACTCTCCACAGAAGCGATATTGGCTGTGTTTTGATTCTTCTACGGCAATAAATTGTCTTTGGGCTTGCTTCTCCTCCCATTTTCTTTAGAGCTTTTCCCTTGGTTGTTTTATTGTTTATTTAGAAGGCTAATTTATACTCGCTCTCCCCTCTGCTTCTTGTGTGCAGTACAACTATTGATTGCATTAAAAACATTGATACTTTTTGCTAAGACACTAGAATAGAAGAATAGAATTTTATTGGCCAAGTGTGATTGGACACACAAGGAATTTGTCTTGGTGCATATGCTCTCAGCGTACATAAAAGGAAAAGATACATTTGTCGAGAATCATGTGGTACAACACTTAATGATTGTCATAGGGGTCAAATAAGCAATGAAGAAACAATTAATATTAATAAAAATCTTAGGATACAAGCAACAAGTTACAGTCATACAGTCCTTAGTGGGAGGAAAAACATGATAGGAATGCTGAGTAAAACTAGTAGAAATAGAAGTGCAGATTTAGTAAAAAGTCTGACAGTGTTGACAGTTTGTTTAGTAGAGTGATGGCCTTTGGGAAAAAACTGTTCTTGTGTCCAGTTGTCTTGGTGTGCAGTGCTCTGTAGTGATGTTTTGAGGGTAGGAGTTGAAACAGTTTATGTCCTGGATCCGAGGGGTCAGTAAATATTTTTCCCACCGTCTTTTGACTCTTGCAGTATACAGGTCCTCAATTGTTTTTTCTGCCAGTTCTACCGGCCTTGATAAACCCCTATATGCTAATATATTTGACATTAGAAATTATCTGTCTCTAATATGTATGTATATCCATGTATCCATCCATGCATCCTTCCATGCATCCATTACTCCAAAGCACCTAGAAGGAAAAGGAGCAATGGGTGGAAACTAATCAAGGAGAATAGCAACTTAGAACTAAGGAGAAATTTCCTGACAGAACAATTAATCAGTGGAACAACTTGCTTCTAGAAGTTGTGAATGCGCCAACACTGGAAGTTTTTAAGAAGATAATGGATAACCATTTGTCTGAATTGGTAGAATAGAATAGAATTCTTTATTGGCCGAGTGTGATTGCACACACAAGGAATTTGTCTTTGGTACATATGCTCTCAGTGTACATACAAGAAAATGATACATTTGTCAAGAATCGTGATATACAACACTTAATGATTGCCATAGGGGTCAAATAAGCAATGAGGAAACAATATTAATAAAAATCTTAGAATTCTTTATGTAATTCTGTATTTTGTGAATCTTAATGATTTTTTCTTTTTCTTCATTCTTTTTTCAGCTTTAACTCTTTTAGGTTCTTTAAAAATGAACATGTTTTTAAATGCAGAAAGGATAAATGAATTATAAGCAGTTTTAAATAACATTGACAGCACATTTTAAATATGTGAAAGGATATCTTCTAGAGCAGGAGTCTCCAACTTTGTCAACCTTAAGACTTGTGGACTTCGACTGCCAGAATTCTGGGAGTTGAAGTTCACAAGTCTTATAGTTGCCAAGATTGGAGACCTCTGTTCTAGACTAGAGGATGAACAATTCCGCTAACCATACACTGAACACAGAATTAAAAGCACATTCCTATCAATGTCTACTCACATGCATCCCGCCAACTGATTTACACATGACTATTTGTTTCAAACAAGTGAATTTAGGAATGTTAACAAAATTGGGCAACATAGAGAAATGTGGGTGGCAATGTTTTCCTCCACATTTTTATTTCTCCATATTGCTGATGCTATTTAGAACAGAGCTCTGAGCTTGAGTCTCTTATTGCAGACGTCCCACCCTACTAGGTTACCATCGAGTTGGGTAATAAAACATCGGCATGAAAACAACCAAACTCAGAGAACACCAGACTTCAACCTTGAGTTGCAAATAATTCTCTTCTCTGAGGACCCAGATTGTTGGGGGCAATATGCTTACTTTCTGTAAACCGCTTAGAGAGGGCTGTAAAGCACTGTGGAACAGTATGTAAGTCTAAATGCTATTGCTATTAGACCCAGCGCTTTTCAACCGGGGCAACTTTTTAAGATCTGTGGACTTCAACTCCCAGAATTCCGCAGCCAGCTGATTTCGGCCGATTGTAACTGAACTCTTTATTACGATAAAAAACGCTATGAACGATTACTGTCGTAATTCCAGTAGCCCATTTCAAATACGAGGCGTGCCCTGATTTCTAAAATCGGCTCTCAGCTGCGCTGGGGAAGTTTATTTGGAAGAAAGCCGACGGGTTTTGCCCCTCAGCCAGAGGCTACATAAACCGCGACGTCAACCCTCCGCCTTGGAAGCGTGAGGATGACGGAGTACAGCGCGTCGGGGCGTGCGAATGCGCATGCTCGGGGACGGGAAGGCCGACCACGTGGCCGCGCGCCTGCCTGCTGGGAGAGCAGAGGGCCGGGCCTGCAAAGAGCGACATGGCGGCAGGAGGAGGGCGAGGAAAAGGGTCTTCGGCGGGCGAGCGGGAGCAGGCGGAGGCCTTCGAGAACCCCGTCTACGTAACGGGAAGCCCCTGTGCTTTTTCTCCCCACGAGCGGCGCTTGTTGGCTCTCTCGGGGCCGGACGGGCGGCTTCGCGTGTGGGAGACGGCCAGCAGCCGCCTCCACCACGAGTACGTGCCCTCTGCCCACCTCAGCGCCGCTTGTACCTGCCTGGCATGGGCACCGCCAGGCGATGGAGGAGGCCGGACGCCTCATAGCAAGGTATTCAAAAGGTGGCGGGGAGAGGGTGTCTAGTGCACGGTTGCCGAGAACTAACATCCTGGGTTTGTATGAGGCCTCCTCCTCCGTTCCCGGACCATGTGGAAGCGCCCAGCCCCAGAGAGCGAGGCGGGCCTGTCACCGAGGGCAGCGGGAGGTGGGAGAAAAAACGGGCGAGGGGGGTGAAACTTATTAATTGGGATATTAAACAAATCACAGCCTCCCCCCCTTTTCGCGTGCAAATTGGAGCCACGTGCGATGGGCCCTGTGTAGCCGCTCTGCTTTTTCTGAAGGACCCGAGGACGGACCTGCCGGCAACTCTCTCAACACCCCCCCTTCAATTCCGTTGCTTTTCTGCTTGGGGAAGTGGGGGGGGGCTCGGGCCTCCTCAAAGCTACGAGCCCTCCTCAAAGGGCCGAAGCGGCACATGTGTGTGTGCTCTTCCTGACTCCGCCCCTGCCCGACGCGTGGAGGCTTGAAGTGCCGAAAAGAAGAAGACAAAAATGCGTCAGGGTTCATGCCAATCGTGACACTTGGTGGCCTCACCCCTCTCTAAAAAGGGGGTTGCTTTCTTTCTTTCTTTCTTTCTTTCTTTCTTTCCCCCTCCCTCCCTCTCCCCCATTCCTTCCTTTCTTCCTTCCCCTTTCACTTCCCCTTCTCCCCCTCCTTCCTCCAGGGGGGCATTTGTACAAAATCCAGAAGATAAAAGTGTCGATCTTGGAAAAAGGAAATCCTAAGGAGGGGAGTGCAAGGGGGGGAGAAGGAGGGGGCAAACTGATGATTCTTGATGTTAGGGCAGAATAAGATATGGATTTTTGAACAATTGATAAAAAATATGTAACTATGCTATTTGTAATATTTTAAGGTAAGTACATGTTAACCTGTATGTGATGTAGAGGAGAAAAATAAATTTTTTGGGGGGAAAAACAGAAAAAGGAAAGCCACCTCGGAACCCACTGGGGGT
This sequence comes from Erythrolamprus reginae, assembly GCF_031021105.1. NCBI lineage: Eukaryota > Metazoa > Chordata > Lepidosauria > Squamata > Dipsadidae > Erythrolamprus > Erythrolamprus reginae. Next base: position 354,780,359 of record NC_091950.1, read on the forward strand.
CTAGTTTATTTGAGCATTACCGAGCACATGGTGTGCTCCCGATTTGGAGCAGCTAAGTCTATACTTTCCCAGTTTGGCTTGGCATGGGACTCTGCTTTGGTGTGGCACATAGGCTGCACACAAGAAAGCTCCGTTTTGCCAGATTATGTGCAGTTTTAGTGCCATCCAGAAATGTGTAACCAATGCATTTTTGGTTTTAGACTGGAGTTCCTAAAGGTGTCTTTTTAGATTTGATCTCCATTACAGCTATAATCCTAATGGACCTCCTCAGTTACTTCAATTTAGATGGAGAAATTTAGAGTGTCAAGCGTTTGTGTGTGTGTCTGTGTGTTTTTTTAAAATTGTTCTGAGTTGGCTATGTGACTCTTTGTGATATACAGTACATGTGTATGTGTGCACCCTGCATGTACACATCTACTTCACTTGGGCTTTTATTTTTTTAAATAAAATATATGGGCCTTTGGAAGGGATTTTACATTTCTCCACTCCATCAGACTTGAAAAATCTGTAGCTTTAATTGCGAAAAGGCATTTAAAAGTAATTTATGTTAGCTTTTTATAAATTCAGACAATTAAAGTGCTTTTGAATCACAACTAGCCTTTTTTAGTTTTTCAAGGACCTTATGCTTCTGTTTTTATTTCAATAGAGATAAAGTGGCAAAATAAATGTTAATGGAGGGAAAGTGTTGTGAGTACTCTTGCTATGTTGCGATTGCAATCCAGTATATGTTGCTTGAAAGTGAATGAAAATGTATAGATTGTTACTGATGAGAGAAGCTTGGTTTATCAAAGGGGATTTAAACATGTAAATGAAAAGGAGCATTTGCTGAGTAAACATTTCTAAAATGGAAAGGATTGTAATGGAAAGAAAATAGTGCATGTTCCCGTATTTCCTCTTTTCACTTGTACCACTTTTTAAAACAAGTTTATCCAATTACTACATCAGTTTCAGGTGTACAAAATTTAGGCTGTGGAAAAAAATTCATCCTTGTGCAAATATTAAAATTTAACATTTTAATTTCATATTCACAACTCAAGTCTCAAATAATCAATATATTGGCCTTCATTTATTGTTGGATTATATTTCGTACATCTATCAAAACTAGGAGATACTGTAAATTTTAACGTTTTAATGGAGAAAGACCTGGCTACCTATTCCGCGAAATACTCACCAAGAAAATTCTGTGGAATGAGTGTCAAACATCTAGTGTGCTGAACTATAGACAAGAGGAATCCCAGTTGATGAGGCATCTAGTGGCGAAAAATATCTGTGTTGTGCAGAGATGTATTGGCTAGGCATGTGGAACATCAGAGGAGTGAGTTGGTAAATATTGTCAAAGGTGAGATGATCAGATTGGAAATTGATTTCCTTCGTGTTAGTAAATTACTCTGGTCGGACACTGGCTTTTTTTTAATCTGAGTACTTTACTGTCATTCAAGACAAGATATTGGGAAAATGGATTAGTATTTATTGTAAGTAGGAAATTTGCTAAAGCAATGAAAAAAGCTTTTCATCTGTCAGTAACCAAATTATGACCATCAGAATTTGTGCCAAACTACTCAACATCACAGTTGTCCAAATCTATTCCCAATGATTGCTGAAGCAGAGCTTGAAATAGGGCTTTTATGCCCTGCTCCAAAAAACTATGAAACAAATGCCCCAAAAAGTCATTGTTTACAACCTGGACTACTTTAATGCAAAAATTGGCAAACAAGTGATCTGGACCGCAAACAGCACTTTGATATGGCATAGGACAGTCAATCCAATTATGGTGAAGTCCACTTGGTGTATAAGTATATAAGTGTTGATTATGCTGTTTGAACCATATATTCGTGATCCTAAATTTGGCAATTCTTGGCAAAATTGTACTAAACAATCACTTGTATCATTCCAAACCAACAACTCACTCCTCTGATGTTCTACATGTCTACCCCAATATATCTGCACAACACAGATATTTTTCGCCACTAGCTGTCTCATCAACTGGGATACATTTGAAACAATTTGTATGAACTTTTATACATGTTTATCTATGATCTCTGAAATCAGATTGAGGGTTTTTTTGCCAGGATTGGTTGGAGAAAATCTTGTGGTTTCCATAGTATTTAATTCCAAACGTACAGTAAACCATATAGGAGTTAAAGAGCTGGAACTGCAACTCAGAGATAATTTTAATTTGAAACATATAGGAGATAAGTATATTTGCAGTGATCCGTGCAGAGGGACACAGAAATAAAGGAGTCTTGTAGATCTGTGGTGAATAGTAGCAGGAGAAAATAGTGTCTACGAAAGAAACACTTGGAGTATTCAGTTAGATATAGAAGGAGAAAAGTTATTTGAAAACTCATTAGACAGTTAATGTTGCAGAAATAGGTTGTTTCTATTAATAAAGCAAGGTACCTTGGTTGGAAAAAACTGGATTTGTGTATTTTGAACTGCCTAAGTACTATTAATAAGGATATTATATCAGATTAAATCAATATTTATGGTCACTGATCACCATGCATGTTATGTACATGTTTGAAGGTTTTTCATATTAGTTGGATTTTAACAAGATAAAGATGACTTAGGTTTGAGCTTGGATTGTGTTGATAGAGCTAGTTCAGCACTAAGTGTTCAAAGGTATGATGATTCTGTTTTTATGCTCTCTGACAATTTTGAATATGCTTTTATTTCCTATGTCTTGTAAAATTGTTATTTAATATGCAGACTGTTTTAACTGTTTTACAGGAAGGTCCTCAAAGGAAGAAGAGGAAATCTGAAATTGTAGAAGCAGCTGAACAGTTAGACCTTTTGGCAATTGGTACTGCTGTTGGTGGCATTTTATTATACAGCACAGTCAAAGGAGAATTACAGAATAAACTAGTAAGTGTGATATTTAGTAACATTATTTTTCTCTTAAGAGACAATTGATTTAAAATTGTTAAAGAGAAGCTGAAGTATGCAATGTTTTATCAGTCTGGGATAGCAGTGTTTTGCTTTAAATCTGTCTGATTTAAACACACAGAGTGGGGGTAACACTAGCAAAGTGGTTGGAGTTATTTATTTAGTTCTTCCAATGTGCTAGGGGTATTAACAGTATTAAAAAGATACTCAAAGTTATTTTTTCTGTCTGGGAAGTTAGGAGACATAAGCTGTAAGTAAAACTGGTGCTTTCAGAAATAAAGCAGCTTAGAATAATGACTGCCTCAAAATCTTTCTATGTTGTACAAATGGGCAAGTTTGGGAGGGCAATTTATGGGATTTAAAGTTGGTTGTAAATCAAGGACCACCTGCAAAGCATTTTTGTCACAACTGGTTTGATGAAAGTATCACATCTGTTGATAACTTTTCTTTTTATCTAGAATGGACATGACAATAAAATAAACTGCATACGGTGGCATCAGGACAATGGTTGTTTATATAGCTGTTCAGATGACAAGCATATTGTGGAATGGAACGTGCAGACGTGTAAAGTGAAATGGTGAGTCTGGCCTAGTATATAAGAGTCAAAATTTCTTTTTTGCCAGGTCGTGATGGTTCAGACACAACTTTGCGACTTACAATAAAAATCAGATCAATTTATCTTAGGTAGAATTAAGTAATGTGTAAAGACTGGGTAAGAAGTGTTTTCATCTCCAAATACTAAAATGAATATTATTTGCTTATTTAATAATATGAAAAGTAAATTTACAAAACAAATGAGAAAATAACATTACAGACCTTATTAAGAAGCACAATCTCAAACATACAGCAATCCCATTAAGAGACTGCTTCTCAAGCAAACCCAAGGTGTAGGTTAAGAATCAGGTTTTAAGGGATCATTATTGTGCCTTTGTGAAATCTCCAAAAATCGCTCCCCCAAAAGCTACCTAAGCCACCCCAAATCACTTCCAAAGTCTTCCAAACTCACCTCCTTTCAAAATGCCTCGTTTCTCCTTGCTGCCTTTCTTCACTCCATTTGCCTTCATTAGGACCTTGATTTGGCTGGGGGAGCGATTTTTGGAGAGATTTGGGGCAAGATACAAAGCTTTTGGGAGAGCAATTTTTGGAGAGTTTTGGGGCAAGATAAAAAGCTTTTGGGGGAGTGGTTTTTGGAGAGATTCGGGGCAAGATACAAAGCTTTTGGGGGAGCGATTTGGGAGAGATTTGGGGCAGCGTTAGCCTTCGCTAGGACCTCCATTCCTCACTTCTCCTCGCTGTCTGTCTCCATTCCGTTAACCTTCACTTTGTCCGCCTGCCACTTTTCTTTTAAGCCTTAAAGTTTGGATTTTCCTAATGGGTTTGCACGGATTGTTTGCTTTTACATTGATTCCGATGGGAAACAATGTTTCATCTTACAAACTTTTCACCTTACGAACCTCGTCCCAGAACCAATTAAGTTCGTAAGACAAGGTATTACTGTACCTTAAATTTGCAAGAGAAAAAAGGCACACTACAGATAACATCTTTTTGAGATGTAATATAAAACCCAGGACTACAACATGAACCCTTTGTTAGGGATATAAACCATCTGTTTATGATCTTTACTTTTTGTAAGCAGTAAAGGGGGGGGGAAATGTATATAAATTATTCTTTAAATTACTGGTTATATATGAGGAATAAAACAAAATCTTGCATAAACAGTTTTTAAACAACATAAAAACTAATAAAACAATAAAATCTTGCATAAACAATTTATTAATTTTAAAAGTGCAGTCTTCAATTAAAAATACCCTGCTGTGATGATTTCCAATTGGTTTCACTCACTTCTGATACCTAGTGAGGATAATTTTCTCTTGGCTGTCTGAGCAGGCTGTCTTCAAGTCAAGATTTAATAACTTGAGTACAGGTTAGAGTAAGTTAAAGCTTATCAAATATCACAGCAAGTACATAGTTGGAAAAGTCCAGAATTAAACTCATTTTTTCTTCAATTTCTCAATGTTAAAATAAGAGCTGGTTGAGCAGAATATTTTTTTTAAAGGTAGTGAACGTAGACACATAATATTTTTCAAACTTCTCTATATAAACTATAAGAAATAGAATTAAAACATTCCTAGATGTTAGAAATCCAATTATATGATTTTAGTATCACATGTATTTCCAAAAATGGAGTGGATGTGTGTAAGAGTCATTTTGTGAATAAGCATAGTTTCCAAGACAGTCATTGGGTGTACATGCTCTCAAAATTATAAATGTCTTTCTTACCCAAATATCTCTGTCATGGCAAAGCAACTTAACAAGTAACTTTACTCTTTGGTTGAATTTTTCTGGCTGCTGGGAATTAGCCAATTCAAGGAATATTTTGGGTTAAGATTTTAAATTTAAGTTTTAGTAATTTAACACATTTAAAGTCCAGTTTTCTAATTTGCAGGGTTATATGTATTTTTGTACCCTTTATTAAATAATTCTGTATTACAGTACTTTTTAATTCATTTTTCTTAAATTTCCTAGTAAATGGAAAGGAGATAACAGCAGTGTGAGCTCATTGTGCATTAGTCCAGATGGAAAAGTACTACTTTCAGCAGGTCGAACTATCAAACTGTGGGACTTGGAGACCAAAGAAGTTTACAGAGTATGTATTCAAGGACATAGTGAATTAAATGCTCTTAACTCATTAATCAATTGCTTTGCTTCATCTTGTTTAATAATATCATTAGTATAATAATAATAATAATAATAATTAGATTTGTATGCCGCCCCTCTCCGAAGACAAGTATAGTTGGAGACTGCTGGACAGTTTGCTGTGATGATACTTTTAAAAGGTGGTTTCAGTTGACTGACAGTTGAATGAGGACATGAAATTCCTTGGCTGTGTCTGAGCACTGCCCCACAGCAGTATTTGACAATATCAATCTGACTTCCTGCAAACACTATTGCTGTACACATCACAGGAATAATGTCTGGTTTGGTGTTTGTTAATTATGAAAGCATTAATGATTGTTAAACCTACTACTTTGGAAAAGATAATTATTTTTATCATTAAGCATTTTATGATAACAATGAGCATGAGCATACTCTATATACTGTATTATTCGGTAAAATGTTTACCAGTTTCTTGTTATTCTTAGCCATTTAGTTTTAAAACCCAAATCTTTTAATGTTATCTTCCATGGAAATCTGAAGGACTAATTGTTAGAATCAGTTTATCACTTTATTGAGTGATAAAGACTGAGTCCAATGAAATTCAAGGTCTTGTTGAAGCCCAGGAAAAGTAATTACATTCTTTGTGGTAGAAAATGAATTATCTTTCAAAGTCAACTGATGAACCTAACTAATTCAACACTCTTGAGACTTTCAGCTTTCTCAAAAGACTGTTTTTATTGAATATACTGCTTCTGCCTGAATGAAAACAAAACCAGCTCTGCTGTTTCAGTAGAATTAAAAGAATAGATAATTCCCTCCTTCCTAGTCACATTCTACATTGTACAATTAGGTGTTCTGGCATCTCTTTGGCGACTCCCCTCAGTCTCTGGCCAGCACCTGTTGAGATGACCTTGGTTCCCATGGGATAATCTTACCTTGTTTGGTCTGACATTCCAGACTCCCCCACACACACCTCCCAACACACACACTGTGTGGCAAGCTGAGAAATTGAAAGGTGGCTGTGGCAGGTCTGATCATTTAGAAGTTGACAGTATCAATTTATTACTCTTCATTTAGCTCAACAGAAAACTTAAATTCCTGATTGTGATTATATTTAAAAAGAGTTCCTTTCCAACCACACTGCTTCTACTCTGAAGCTAAATTCATTCCCTACTTTAGGAAAAATGAGTTTCTTGTGTAACACTATTTTAGGGCTAATTGATTCTTGTCAGGATACAGAATCTTTGAATTTTTCTATGCATTTTAAATACTGTGTTTTCCTTATCAATCTAAGTGACATTTCTTGTTCAGCATTTCACAGGACATGCTACAGCAGTCTCAATGCTTAGGTTCATCACAATGTGGCCTCCAGCTGAAAATCAACCTTTTGATGGAATTACAGGCCTTTATTTCTTATCTGGAGCAATGCATGATCGGTTACTCAGTGTGTGGTATGTATTTTTTCAAACTCCTAACAATCACTGTTTGATAATAATTATTAGTCCCAAACTAAGAAATAAAAATATGAAATAAATGAGGCTTGCGGATCATTGCAGTGCACATCTATAATATAAAATTAAACCCATTGACTTTTGCATATCATTGTAGAAGAGACTTTCTCAGCTACTCTGTGAATATTCTACATACTGCTTTCTGGTTTTATTAATAGCAAGCATGAAAGCTTCTTTGAGAAGTTGAGCTCTATATGTGGTGTAGAAAAAATGGGCAAGGAGAAGCCACTTTCCACTTCCTAAAATGCTAGAACCAGGGATCACACAGTGAAATTCAATCTTAGAAACATAGAAGACTGACGGCAGAAAAAGACCTCATGGTCCATCTAGTCTGCCCTTATACTATTTCCTGTATTTTTATCTTAGGATGGATATATGTTTATCCCAGGCATGTTTAAATTCAGTTACCAACCACGTTTGCTGGAAGTTTGTTCCAAGGATCTACTGCTCTTTCAGTAAAACAATATTTTCTCATGTTGCTTTTGATCTTTCCCCCAACTAACTTCAGATTGTGTCCCCTTGTTCTTGTGTTCACTTTCCTATTAAAAACACTTCCCTCCTGAACCTTATTTAACCCTTTGACATATTTAAATGTTTTGATCATGTCTCCCCTTTTCCTTCTGTCCTCCAGACTACACAGATTGAGCTCATTAAGTCTTTCCTGATACGTTTTATGCTTAAGACCTTCCACCATTCTTGTAGTCCGTCTTTGGACCTATTCAATTTTGTCAATATCTTTTTGTAGGTGAGGTCTCCAGAACTGAACACAGTATTCCAAATGTGGTCTCACCAGCATTCTATATAGCAGGATCACAATCTCCCTCTTCCTGCTTGTTATACCTCTAGCTATGCAGCCAAGCATCCTACTTGCTTTTCCTACCGTCCAATCACACTGCTCACCCATTTTGAGACTGTCAGAAATCACTACCCCTAAATCCTTCTGAAGTTTTTGCTAACACAGAACTGCCAATACAATACTCAGATTGAGGATTCCTTTTCCCCAAGTGCATTTTTGTATATCTTGGAAAAATAGGGGCAGTCAGTTGAAAACAATTATTTACATACGTCATTATTTGTTCATACAATTCATTACCACACAATATAGTCTTCCACTACCACTTGTCTAGCTTTCACAAAGTGTTGGCAATCCATTGGGCAGTACCCTAAATGCAGTATGATTGCCTCTTGTCTATGAAGGCCATCTACATGGAGATCAGTGTGCTTTTGGTTGGCCGCTGTGTGAACAGACTTCTGTGCTAGATTGGCTAGAGGCCACTCCAATTGGGCATTACTTACATTCTTATGCTCTCCAAAATCATTTTTATTTATATATCTCTTCTTCATTTTTAAAAATCTGTCCTGTTCTTTCTCAAGGCAGGTGAGATCAGACAGGAAAGAAAAGAATGCTGTGATGAGTTTCACAGTAACAGATGAGCCAATACATATTGACTTGACAATATCAGAAAGCAAAGAACAGGTAAGAAATAGAGCTTCTTTTTTCAACATCAACATTCGAGTGCAACAATTGAAAGCACTTCAGATAACTATGGGGGTAAAATCTGGTTTAATGGCAAATTAAAATGAATCAGTGATCTCCATTTTGTGTCCCTGTAGATTTCGGTTTCTTTTCTATAGATGATCTATAATTTTTGGTATTAATTTGGTATTGATTTTTTGTGCGGGTAATCCTCGACTTATGGCCACAATTGAGCCCAAAATTTCCATTGCTAAGCAGCAGTTATTAAAGTAAATTTTCCCCATTTTACGACCTTGCTTGCTATAGTTGTTACTGAGTCATTTCCATTGTTAAGCTGGTTGTAAGTCAAAAAGACTGCCTGTCAAAGACTACCTTTTTTTAATAACACACAATCATAATTATAGTTTATAAATTCCAACTTTTTAAGTCTGAAAGGGACTAATGTTTATTTCTGTTTTCTTATGTATATTGTCCAAAATTTGAACAATGCCAAGAAGAATGAAAAGGAAGTTAACCAAGAGTTGCCCAAAGAATTTGTAGCTATAAAAGATCTTTACTTGGCTTTGCATATATTCATCTAAACTTGTATTTTCATTGAAATGAATTGTAAAGAAAAGCACTTGAATATAACTTTTATAAATATGCATGAAATTGTGTTTTCATGTAATCTGTGTGTTTCATGAGCATAAAATGTTTTTTAATAATCACAGCAAAGATCTCACCCTGTTTTGTTTCATTTGCTGACAAACAAAAATGTGTTTTGTTTCTTAGAATATTCAAAATGTCTGTTTTAAGTCTTGGAACATTTTGAGATGGAGATGAGATATAAGCATTTTTCATCTTACTGTCGTACATAGTGTTATTAACTGTTGAGCTTGCTATACACACGTGCACAATGTATAGATAACATTTATTGGATATAAACTAAAACCATTTTATCCTATTTTTAAAATTCTTTCATTGGGTCAGAAAGTAACCAGGAGAGCAAATTAAATATAGTGATTATAATATGAAAACAAATATTACAGTTTTATATACATATACATACACACAAGCATACATGCACAACATTATTTACATTAATAATTATTTATTTATTTTATTTATTTATTCAATTTTTTAATGCCACCCTTCTCCTTAGACTCATTAATAATTATTTATTTATTTTATTTATTTATTCAATTTTTTAATGCCACCCTTCTCCTTAGACTCAGGGTGGCTTACAACATGTTAGCAATAACACTTTTTAACAGCCAGCATATTGCCCCCACCATCCGGGTCCTCATTTTACCCACCTCGGAAGGATGGAAGGCTGAGTCAACCTTGATGCATAGTATTTAATACTAATTCAGTTGCTAAGCTTATAATTAAATCTGGACTACATAGTAAATTCCATATTTTAGGAATATTGCATCACTTCTATGAAAAGTTTCACATTTAATTTACTATTGTAAGATGAAGAATCTGCTAGATCCAAGAGAGGTATCTCTCTTAGTAGCTACAAGTATTGCATTGAAGAAAATAGCATTACTGTATGCTCTTGGTTTGGATGAAGTTGTTACTGAGCGGAAAATGAAAATATTCAACTCTTTCAGAGCTTGACAAATGTTTCCATGTTTGAATTTTAAAAGGAAATTTTGATTTAAATCAGTAATCATATATTTAAGATGATTTATTTAAGTCTCATTCTGTTTAAGATAAATGGATAGTTGGATATACTAAATTACAGCATTTTAAAACTTGATGGTGAAATTATGCTTTTTTTTCAGCCAGTGAAGATAGCAGTAGTATGCAGGGATGGACAACTGCATTTGTTTGAGCAAGTTTTGAATGGGTAAGTAAGGTTAAAAAACCATATGTTTAATCTGTTTATAAAAATAAACAAGCCTCTTGAAAGAATTACTGAGACAAGTTTCAATGGTAATAAAATATATCCAATCATTCATCATCTTTTGCTAGTATATCTAAATGTTTTCCAAGCAAAAGCAGGTGGCCAGTGGTTCCATTCTTTATAAATCAGGTGTGGAAGTCCATTCACAATAGGATATTTTCTTTGTTTCCCCATTGCATTCAATAAGTGTCCTTCTGATACCTGTGGACACACTGTAAATTCTGGACTCGTTGCAGGTTATTTTGGTGTGCGCTTGTGTGTGTGTGTAAGTAAAAGCATAAGAAAAAAGGCATATTTTTTCTCAATAGATTCCAGTTCCTGTGAAACTGGATGAAACCTTGCAAAATTGGATTATTTGAGTTTAGTAAATTGGCCCAATTGGGCTTATCACTTTGGCCCAATGATTTTTTATTAACATACTAGAAAATAGTAGGTATCGTGTTCCTCTAACATTCCTGTGTAGAAGAGTACAGTACTTTCAGTCCATGTTGACTTCCAGGTCCAGTTTTGATTCTCAGAGTGTTAGTACAGTTGTGCTCATAGGTTTACAAACCTGGGCTGAATTCATGATGTCCTGGCCATTTTTCAGAGAATATGAATGATAATACGAAAACCTTTCTGTCATTGATTTGGTGTTTGGCTGAATCAACTGTGTTTACTCTTTTGCAATTACAGAAACTACCCAAATGATCCTGACCAAAAGTTTACATACTCTGGTACTTTGGGCATGATAACATGCACACAGGTTGACACAAAGGGGTGTGAATGGCTATTAAAGGTAACCATCCTCACCTGTGATCTGTTTGCATGTAATCTGTGTGTGTATAGAAGGCCAATGAGTTTCTGGCTGCCTGAAAGACCCTTGCATCCTTCATCCAGAGAGACAAGCCTCAAGCCTTCTGGCACAAAGACATTTGGAATGATGAGATCAGAACTGAGCTTTTCGGCCACAACCATAAATGCTACATTGAATGCTGTGATGAAAAGTATATCATTCTTACTGTGAAACACAGATGAATCGCTGATGTTTTGGGGATGTGTGAGCTACCAGAGCACAGGAAATTTGGTCAGAATTGATGGCAGGATGAATGCAGTATGTTACCAAAAGATACTGGAGGACAATTTGCATTCTTCATCCCGGAAGCTGCGCATGGGATGTACTGACAATGATCTTAAACACAAGGCCAAGTTGACCTGTCATTGGCTACAGCAGAATATAGTGAAAGTTTTGGAATAGCCATCTCAGTCTCCTGACCCTCAATATCATTGAGCCTCTCTGGGAAGATCTCAAAAATGCAGTTCATGCAAGACAGCCCAAGAATTTACACAACCTGGTGGCTTTTTGCTAGGAAGAACGGACAGCTTTACCATCTGAGAAAATAAAGAGCCTCATACACACGTACCAAAAAAAGACTTCAAGCTGTCACTGATATTAAGAATTGGGCTATGTAAACCTGTGATTAAGGTCATTTGGGTAGTCTCTGTTGTCATTATGATTGCAAAAGAGTAAACACAGTTGATTGATAATAAATGGCTTCAGCCAAACAGTAAGAAATGGCCAGGAAATCATAAATTCTGCCAGGATATGTAAACTAATATGAAGTCCAAACAATTTTCTCAGTTATAATGTGATCTTAGCCTAATTTTCAGCAAGATGTGATTGTATGTATGTGTAAATATCTTAACCCTGCTGTTCTGTTTAAGAAAAGTAACAAATCTTCTGTTCCCGGGTCACCCTGACCCGGACCGAAAACTCTTCATTTGCAGTGCTTATGTTTGGTCTTTTTGAAAGCTTTTTTCACTTGGAAAGTAGTCTGAACATTTCTGCACACAATGATATGAAAATTGAAATGAAAAAAGTAAATCTTATTGGTTTATTTTGCGGATATAATGCACGCCCCCCCTGTTTTTGTGAAATTTTTTTCAATTTATGGATAGTTTTGCTTGCAAAATGCATTCTATTTTACTAAAGTTGGTATGGGATTGGTAGCTTGAACATTTCTGAACATAATGATATGAAAATTGAACTGGAAAAATTGATGCATATTGGTTTATTTTGTTGATGAAATGCACGCCCCCCCGTTTTTTTTTAAATAGTCTTCACTTTATGGATAGTTTTGCTAGCAAAATACATTCTATTTTACTAAAGTTGGTGTGGGATTGGTAGCTTGAACATTTCTGAACATAATGATATGAAAATTGAACTGGAAAAATTGATGCATATTGGTTTATTTTGCACATAAAGTATGCCTCAATTATTTCAATTTATATAAAAATTATGCTGTTAATTTCAAACTTACATACTTTTTTTTAGTAAAATGGATTTGTTTCATAAAATTAGTTCTCTGGCTACAATGTGGTTGATTTTCAAAAGGATATTCCAAATATTTCTAGACAAATATGTATAAACAGTGACAATAATGGCACACAGCAAGGCCGAGGGGGGGTGGCCCTTTTGTGGCAAAAATAAACCAATAAGAACCATTTTTTTCAGTTCATTTATATTTTTCTTATATTCAGAAATGTTCAATTTAGTATATCAAACCTTTTGGGGGAAAATTCCTTAGGGATTTGTAGCCTTAAAAAATAGAAATTGACACGAAATTAAAAAAGGATGGGGGGGAGGGGCTTTTTGATCAAAATAAAAATATAAGTCTCAATTTTTCCAGTTCAATTTTCATATCATTATGTTCATAAATGTTCAAACTAGTTTTCCAGTTGAAAAAGTTTTCAAAAAGATCAAATTCAAGTACCTAAAAAAAATATTTTTGGTCCGGTCACATACGAACAGAAACAGATTCAAAGTTATGATTTTTTTTTGCCCAGAAAACAATTAGCCACCACCCCAAAAATATTTTTTGATGATCAGCATTGTTAAATTGAGTAAATGAATGCCTAAGATTTTAAAGAATATTTCGGATTTGGAGCATAAAAAAATAAAAAGTGAAAATGGTTGCAAGCAGCCAAGGGGGGGAGGGAGGCCTTATTTCTGATGTTAAAAAACCAATAAGAATCATTTTTTTCAGTTCCTTTATATTTTTCTTATATTCAGAAATGTTCAAGCTACCAATCCCACACCAACTTTAGTAAAATAGAATGCATTTTGCAAGCAAAACTATCCATAAATTGAAAATAATTTCACAAAAACGGGGGGGGGCGTGCATTATATCCGCAAAATAAACCAATAAGATTTACTTTTTTCATTTCAATTTTCATATCATTGTGTGCAGAAATGTTCAGACTACTTTCCAAGTGAAAAAAGCTTTCAAAAAGACCAAACATAAGCACTGCAAATGAAGAGTTTTCGGTCCGGGTCAGGGTGACCCAGGAACATAAGATTTGTAACTTTTTTTGCCCAGCAAAAACTAAGCCCCCCACCCCCCCAAAAAAATTATCATAGAGAGAACCCCTGAAATGATGAACCTACATGAAATTTCAAGTTTCAGATATGCAGGGAAAAATTTTTACAGGGACTCAAACTTGGCTTCGGGTCACATACGACCCGAACAGAACAGCAGGGTTCCAAGTCCCCATACAAATACTTTACATAACTTACTGCATCATACAGTATTAGGTTTTACCAACTTAGTTGAATTTACATTATCTTATATCTAAGCCAAACATACTCTGGTTATTAAATATATGATAACTCAATTATTTTTAGTAAGTGAAACCATTACAGTATAAATGTTGTTTATATGTTCAACAAATTGTTTTTCTGTAGTTATTGCAAAAAGCCCTTGATATCCAAATGTACAATCCAGATAGCAACACCTGGAGAAGAAAATGATTCCACACCAAAGCCAGTCCCTATCTTAGCAGCTGCATTTTGTTCAGATAAGGAGTCATTGCTACTTGTGTATGGGAATTCCTTACATCCTGTTATTGAGAAAGTGGTACGTATGGCTTTCTTAAATTCCAACCTTTAATAACATATTTTTTAAACTTCTAGATAAAATTTATTTTTTTTCTAAATACAGTGATCCCTCGATTAGCACGGTCTCGATTAGCGCGAAACGCTGCAACGCGGTTTTTCAAAAAATATTAATTAAAAAATAAGTCCGCGCTAGTTCTCTCTCTCTTTCTCTCCCTGTTGCCGGCGTGGTATATGAGAGAGAAAGAGAGAGGCAGAGGTCGGGCGCATTACCGGGAGGTGGAGGCGGTGTGGGGACGCTGGGTGCCGGGGACACCGAGGAGGGGGTGGACGTGGCCTCTCAGCTGCAGAGCCGAACAAGGGCGGAGGCAACGGCGGAGTCCGGCGCTGGGGCCATGCGGGGCCGCTCATCCAGGGGGGCGTGGACTGGCAAGTCGCCCTCCTTTCTCTTTCTTTCTCTCTCTTATACCACACCGGTAACAGGGAGAGAAAGAGAGAGAGCGGAGGGCACCTTGCCGGTCCACGCCCCCCTAGATGAGCGGCTCCGCATGGCCCCAGCGCCGCCCAGGCAAAGGGGAAACCTCAAGATCGCTTGCCGCTTGCCGTATTGCAGCGAAGGAGGCGAAGCAAGGCTCCAAGCTGCAATGCGGCAAGCGGCAAGCGATCTTGGGGTTTCCCCTTTGCCTGGGCGGCGGGAAGACCAAGGGAAGGTTCCTTCAGCCGCCCAACACCTGATCCGCTCCGCAGCGCGGCAGCAGCGAGGAGCCGAAGATGGGGTTTCCCCTTTGCCTTTACCCCATCTTCGGCTCCTCGCTGCTTCCGCGCTGCGGAGCAGATCAGCTGTTGGGCGGCTGAAGGAACCTTCCCTTGGTCTTCCCCGCCGCCCACACGCAAACTCCACCATCTGCGCATGTGCGGCCATGAAAAAAAATGGCGCGCATGCGTAGATGGTGTTTTTTACTTCCGCACCACTATAACGCGGAAATCGATTAGCGCGGGAGGTCTTGGAACGTAACCCCCCGCGCTAATCGAGAGATCACTGTAACCTATAAAATTCTACATTTTATGTATTTTCTTCAAGAAATACTGATTTCAGAAAAACTCCTCCCCCTCCCCTCCAGTAAATCTATATTCTTAACTTTGTACACTGTACACTGTTACATACTATTTAGTAATGATATTTTGCTAGACCTATTAGGGCATAGATTAAATGTTTAAACAACTTAAATCTGCTTTGGAAGAATGAAAACCCACAAAAATATTAAAGTTGTTTCTTTATCATCTTCATTTAATAGACTTTGAATACTACGGAAAGACACATCTGCTTTGTAAGGGATATTCAGAAGACTCTGACCCTGAAAACTGAAATGGCTATAACAAAGGTGAGATTTGAAATCAATATTTGATCCCTAATTAGATATGTCAGTTGTTATTATGAAATGAGATGGACTTCAACAGGATTTAAAATATATATCCCAGTTCTTTAAAAATACAAATGTTTTGTAATTGAATAAAACCTAAACCAATTTAGCTCCTTTACTTCAATAATAACTAGCATATTCTGTGTTTGGTTGAGTTAATACAGTTAAAGATCTGTATTGCACTTAAGAATGCATACAAAATAGTTTCATGCTTGCTTTACTCATATTTTGTTTACCTGCATGCTTACATGGATGAACAAATCAGTGCAACAAGTTAGCTACATGGCTTATACGCTAATCCATGAAACAGAATGTTTACGGATCCTTGGATGTGCTGTGATGACTTGGTTGTACTCATTGAATTTCTCTGATGACACCTTGTCTTAGCTCGGCTGAGCACATCGTTCAGATAGAATAATGGGTAGAAAGGAATTGCTGTCTAAAGCATTTTGGCCTGCTATTATAGAATATAATTTGCTTTTTTCACAATTTTCTGACTAGAGCAAAAGTTCAATGGGTTATTTTGTGGAAGGATTATCTCTTGAATTAAAAATATGCATTCAGTGTTTGGACTGATTTGTCAACGTCTGATTTTTCTGTTATTTAAGGGTGAAGTCCAAAGTCAGTTTTGTTGGTTCTGTCTGATGTCTCTTAAATGTAATCCATAAATCGTGATTTTATTGTTCATACTGCAAATAACCTGTATCATCTTTAATGGCATACATAACACTGGCATTTCCAAAGAAAATAGGATGCAGGTCCTCAGCAACTAGATAGCAAAGATGGAATTTTAGGGATATTCATTTCTTATGAAAATTATGTTCATTTAGATTCATAGGCTATACAGTGATCCCCCGATCATTGCGAGGGTTCCGTTCCAGGACCCCTCGCAATGATCGGTTTTACGCGAAGTAGCGCTGCGGAAGTAAAAACACCATCTGCGCATGCGCAGATGGTGTTTTTACTTCCCAGCAGCGAGGAGCCGAAGATTGGGGTTTCCCCCAACTCCTCGCTGCTGCCGCGCCCGCCGCTTGTCCGCCGCCCGCGTGCCTGCCCTTCGCCCGCCCACGCCGTTCGCTCGCGCCGCTTCCCAGCTGGGAAGCGGCGCTGGGGGTCTTACCGGCCGCCCACTCCTCGCTGCTGCCGCGCCCGCCGCCTGCCTGCCCGCTCGCCTGCCCTTTGCCCGCCCACGCAGTTTGCTCGCGCCGCGACTCAGTTGGGAAGCCACGCGGCTGTTTTAAAATGTCGCCGCCGGCATGGGGGGCTTCCTAGCAGCCCCCCAAACCCGGGTTGGGGGTCCGGGGGGTGCTGGCAAGCCCCCCATGCCGGCGGCGACGTTTTAAAACAGCTGCGCGGCTTCCCAACTGAGTCGCGGCACGAGCGAACCCGGGTGGCCGGGCGAGCAGCGAGCGAACGGCGGGTGGCCGGGCGAACGGCGGGCGAGCGGGTGCTGGGGAGGGCCTTTAAACAAGCAGAAGATTTATGGTGGCATTCCATTTTAATTATGTCTGGATGCAGGATTTCCTTGGGCTTAAGCTGCAATCACCCACAAAGCTTGGGCTTAAGCTGCAATCACCCACCCTCCCGCCAGCAAGAGGGGGAAGACCCAGGGAAGCCGCCCAGCAGCTGATCTGCCCGGCGCCATCTACGCATGCGTGGCCATAGAAAAAAAGGGCACGCATGCGCAGATGGTGTTTGTACTTCCGGGTTGAAAAATCGCCATATAGCCGTTTCGCAATGATCGGGATCGCAATACCCGGGGGATCACTGTATTTTGAAAATAGTTTCTGTAATATGCATAGTATCTAAATTGTATCCAGCAGCGGGAATCAGCAGTTCTATGTGTATTGTAAAATAGGTACTGTGGCTTCTTAATTAAATTCCATAAGTGATAAATATAAATGTATTGTGCTTCTTTGAGAATAAAAGAAAAGGCATGTAAATTCCAGGGAATTTCCCCCCCCCATGTTTCAGAGCAGATTAACTACAGATAGTTCTCAATTTACAACAGTTGTTTAGTGACCATTCGAAGTTACAGTGGCATTGAAAAAAGTGGCTTTTGACCATTTTTCACACTTACAACTGTTGCAGCATTCTCCATGGTCACATCAAAATTCAGATGCTTGATAACTGATTCATGTTTATGTCATGTGATTGCCTTTTGCGAAATTCTGATAAGCAAAGTCAATGGAGAATGTAGGTTCACTTAACTGTTACTAACTTAATAATTGCAATGATTCACTTAACTGATAAGAAAGGTCATAAAATTGGGCAAAATTCACTTAACAAATGTTTCACTTCGCAACAGAAATTTTGGGCTGAATTGTCATATGTTGAGGAACACATGTGTAGAAAAACAATGAAAGGCCCTATGAATTTTGCTACAAAAAGTATAAAAATAATTGGAAAGGTGAAGCATATTTTTATCAAATTTTCACCCACTTAATCAATATATATCTAAAGAATTCCATCAAAGTTCATTTAGCTTTTATTTCCTTGTTGGAACAAAACCATTATTTGAACTATAAAATATTGATTGTATTTTTTGGAAGATGAACTGTACAATTGCATTCTCAATTAATTATTAATGAATTCAAACTTCTGTGGGTGCAAGTGTATCAATTGATGAAGAATTTGTAGCAGTTTGGTATTTATGGATGCCTTAGTTGGGCTCTCAAATTTATGATTATGAAGAAATAAGCACTCTATTAGGGAAATTTTGGGGGAATTTCTCTAGGATTGTAAATTGTGATATATATGCCCTAGCTGTTCAGTGCAATTTAAAAAAAAGAAAAGTTTGATTTTTAATTAAATTAGTTCAGATATTGAGTTTGATCAAAAATATTAAATAAAGAACATATAAATATCTTTGTTCCCTTTAAAATTAGGTGAAAACTCCTGTAATCAACTCTGAGGTCAAAACATTAGTACCTGGGATTCCTGGTCATAGTTCAACTGTGAAATCTTCAGTATGCGGGGATAAAAATAAAAGGAAGACAGATGGCAAAGAGGTAATTATTCTCCATCCAGTATTCTGTATTTAACCCAAACCAACTGTTGAATATTAATAATCTGCTTTGTTATGCTTCATACTCTTAATTAGCACTTACTGATTTTTTTAGAGTATAATTTTCAGGCTGTGTTTTGAGAATTTGTATTTTCCTCAGAGAGGAAATACAGATTTTACCACACATTTATTTTTTCTGAAAGAAAGTATTCCCACCACTGGAGAATATTAGGTGCATTCTAAACATTGTGTTTTTTTCATGTAGGCAGAGGCAGTCCAAGGATGTAATTTCACATGAACAAAGTAGGTGGCCCAAAATATTGAGATAAACATCTGTGCCTGTTAAGTCAATTCCATCCCTTTCTCCAGTGGGAAGAAGGTCATTACTCCTTTTTTTCTCTTTTTTTAATGGAAGGAGAACAGTAGAATAAGCCTGGCTTTAGAGCCAGTCATTGTTTAGAGTAAGAAATTCAAAATACAACATACATAAGATAGGTGCTATGTAGATCAATAACTGAAGAGTCAAATCTGATTTTTCTGTTAAGTGATGGAGATGTGCTCTGTGATGGAAATGAGATTTGTGGCAGCAAAAATCTAATCAAAACTATTCCCTTTAGTATGTATTTGATTACAAATCCTACTACCTATAGCTAGAGTGAAGACTGGATAAAATTGTTGAATATCTACCATTTCTCCTGTTTTTGAAGATCGGTTTTCTAAATTCAAACATTTAAGCTCAATTATCTCTGACTCTGGATTTTACCATGCCCTTAAACCTGGAAGCACAATGAGCTATCAATTTTGTTACATGCAGTTATAGTATTATAAAGGAGAAATGCTCACAACAGGTAGCACAAAAATGCTAAACTTACTGTATAATTTTTTTTAATATCTAGGAGAGCATTGAAGATCGCCTTAGTGCTATGGATATTGATGTGATGAAAGTAAAACAGCCATCCGGAAGCCTTCCACAGACTGATAATTTTGCAGTGCTTTTGGTTCAGGGTTTGGAAAGCAGTGATCCTATGATTTTAAATGTAAGTATTAAAAGTAAGGATCTCTATAAAATCACAAAATTATCAAAACTTGAAACTTCATTATATTTGGAGTGTTGCAGGTTTTTGTATCTTTATGACACTTGCTTGTTTATTATAGAATAATGACACATAAATCTTTTAATAAAGGACTTTACTCAAGCTCAACTATATTCCCACTTTTTGAAGGAAAACAATGAAACTAAATTTTATATCCGTTAGGATTAAAAAGTTATCTCCTCCAAGATCCTTAAGACCCATTCTTTTTTTTTTAACAGAAAGTGCTTCAAACCAAGAAGGAAGCAGTAATAAAGAAAACAGTAGCCAGAATTCCTATATATTCTGTTATTCCACTACTGCGTGAGGTAAAAGATTTAATATTAACTACTGCAATTTTAGCTTTTCTAGTATACCTATAATAAAAATTAAACTTTTTATTCTAATTACCGTATTTTTCGCTCTATAAGACGCACCTGCTGATAAGACGCACCTAGATTTTAGAGGAGGAAAATAGAAAAAAAATATTTTGAGCCAAAAAAGGGAGAGGAAGAGAGGAAGGAGTGAAAGAAGGGAGGGAGGGAGGGAAGAAGGGAGGAAGGAAAAGGAAAGCAAGAAATGGAGGGAGGAAAGGAAGGAAGGAAGGAAAGAAAGAAAGAAAGGGGGAAGGGACAGGAACAGAGGAAGGAAGCAAGGAAACTTATGAAAGGGGAGAGTAAGAGAGGAAGGACTGAAGGGAGGGAGGGAAGAAGGTAGGAAGGAGAAAGAAAAGAAGAAATAGAGGAAGGGAAGGTAAAAGAGAGAAAGAAAAAGAGCAAGAAAGAAAGCAAGAAAGAGAGAAAGAAAGAAAATGAAAGAGAAATAAAAATAGAGAGGGGGAATGAAAGAAATGGAATGAGGGAAGGAAGGAGAGAAAGAAAGCAAGAGAAAGAAAAAAGAATGAAAGAGCAAGAGAGCAAGAGAGAAAAAGAAAGAAGGAAAGAAAGAAAGAAAGAAAGGCAACTTCAAAGAAAGGCTCACTGAGCATCTCTCACTCTCTCTCTCTTTCTATCCCTTTCTTTCTTTCTCTTCCTTTCTCTCTCTCCTCTTTCTTTATCTCCTCTCTCCCCCTTTCCCTCTCTCTTTCTCTCTCTCTCTTGCTATCTCTCCCCCCTCTCCCTCTCTCTCCCCCCCTCTCCCTCTCTCTTTCTCTCTCTCCCTCTCTTGCTATCTCTCCCCCCTCTCCCACTCTCTTTCTCCCTCTCCCTCTCTTTCTCTCTCTCCCCCTCTCTCTTTCTCTCTCTCTCCCCCTCTTTCTCTCTCTTCTTCTCACTTTCTCTCTCTTGTTTCCTTTCTGTCTGGGCAGATGGCTGCCTTCTGCCTTGGGGCGCGATTCGCCCCCTCTCCTCCGCCGCCGCCGCCTTCTGCCTTGGGGCGTGATCCGCCCCCTCTCCTCCTCCGCCGCTTCCTGCCTTGGGTGAGCAATCCGGGAGTCCGGGACTGTGTGGCTTTGCGCCATGAAGAGGAAACGGCTCCGGCAGCAGGGAAAAGTCGGCCGTTTTCTCTTCATGGCGAATCGCGCCCCAAGGAAGAAGGCGGCGGCGGAGGAGGAGAGGGGGCGAATTGCGCCCCAAGGCAGAAGGCAGCGGCGGAGGAGGAGAGGGGGCGAATCGCGCCCCAAGGCAGAAGGCGGCGGCGGAGGAGGAGAGGGGGCGAATCGCGCCCCAAGGCAGAAGGCAGCGACGTTGGAGAGGGGGCAGATTGCGCCCCAAGGCAGGAGGAGGCAGCGGAGGAGAGGAGGCAGATCGCGCCCCAACGCAGGAGGTGGCAGAGGAGGCGGATCGGGCGGGCAATAGGGCAGCGTGGAGAAGCCAGGGGCGCATTTGGCCGGAGGCACCGTGGGGAGGCAGGGGCGGCCGCGGCTCCCTTTACTCCTATTGCCACACCTCCCCGCCCCCGCCCACCTCCCCGCGGGCTGGCAGGGGGATGGGGAGCACGCGCCCGTGGAAAAGGGCGCTCGGGTGTATTTGGGGGTGCACGCCTGCTCACGGGCGTAGCTTACGGGGAACGGTGGGCCAGGCAGCAGCTAGCCAGCCAGCTGGCGGGATGGCGCTTCCGAATTCGCAGCCTCCCCCCCTCCCTGCCTGTATCTTCGCTCCATAAGACGAGGCTGATTTTTCATCCTACTTTGGGAGGAAAAAAACTGCGTCTTATGGAGCGAAAAATACGGTACATAATAAATAGAATTGATATATTGGTAATCCAGTGTATGAAAAGAGATTATCTTTGATTTTCCAAATTTTTGGCTTGCCCTGTCTTGTTTAAGTAAGCCTTGAAACTCAAATTTATGGACTTCTGTTTATCTCAGGGTAAACATTTCTCTAGTTTGATGTAATATTTAAGTGAACTAAGAGTCATTGTGTTGGGTGGGTGGGGGGAACCTCATTTTACAGAATTTACTTAGTTTATATACTTTTTAATTTTAACTACAAATATTTTGAAATTATTTAGACTGTTTGAGAATTCATGTATCTGCATTTTGTTGAAGATTATAATTTATATAAGAATCTGAATGCATCTCAGTCTTTACATTCTCCACTTCTGTTTTAGATCACAAAAAGGTTACAAGGGCATCCATACAGGTAAGAATAGATTACCTAATATTCTTTCTGATAATAACAAATAGTGGGGGTGAAGGGTTGGTTGTAACAGGCACTGTTTAAAATATTGAGCTGGGTTATTCATTTCAAAGCCATGTTGAATAGGGTGTTCTTTGTATATTTCACTTGCTTGTTTAATTATAACTAATACATGGTTCAAAGATGGCTTGGAAAAAAATCCTTAGAAGTTCTGGAAATGCAGCACCTGGTGTTCATTAAACCAGACATTTGTAGAAGCCTAAAAAGAAAACATAGCACTGCTTTATGAGACACATTTGCTTTAAAAAGTGGATTTCTTAAAATGTAAATCTGTATGGGATTATATAACTGCAGATTAGAGCTGCAACATTAACTTTATACCTGAGATTCTAAAAGGTTAAAAAGGATAAAGTTCATATATCCGTATGTTGTACATTCGTCTGTTTTAGAAAAATAAGGGGAACCCTAACTATAGCATTTAGATTTATATACCGCTTCGTAGTGCTTTTACAGCCCCCTCTAAGCGGTTTACAAAATAGCATATTGCCACCAACAATCTGGGCCCTCATTTTACCCACCTCGGAAGGATGGAAGGCTGAGTCAACCTGAACCGAGGGTGAGATTTGAACTGCTGAACTGCAGCTAGCAGTTAGTTGAACTATCCTGCAGTGCTGCATTCTAACCACTGCACCACCCTGGCTCTAATTCTCTTTTTATTGTTGCCTGTGAACTGTATAGCTGATAAAAGATATTCCATTGATACTTTTATATATAATATTATTTCTCATTAATGTGTGGAAGTTTATTCATCTGTATCTTTATAGATGCAGTTTAAACTTATCATCTTGAAATATAATTTAAAAAAATAAATAAATTCTGACCCTCTGTAATAAATGAAAGATTTTGCTGTTATTTTCTAGTGCTGCACAAATGGTTCGATGGTTAAAACCTGTTCTAACGATGCATGCCTCCTACCTTTCAACGGTAAGTACTCTGATACACAGGGCTTTTTACCATTTTGGTTTCATCTGGTGGATGCATGGAGAGAAGGCATTTCCAGACTAATAAAGGAGAACATTTGTAGCTCACGGTAGAAATAAAAAAAATCCTCGGTGCTCTCTGCTTGCTTTTTTTCTTGCAGATGTTTCATTACCCAAATTAGGTATCTAGTTTAGGTAATGAAATGGCTGCAAGAAAACAACCACCAAGCTCAGACAACTCCACAGGGGTTCCTAATAATTTTCAGACCATCCAATCCTTCTTGCCTGTCTACTCTTCTGACTATATTGCACAGGCTTGCTAAATTAAAAGAGAATTGATTCAAACCTGCTAGAGGGCCAAAAACAGAGAAGAAAGGAAATTAGATTTCATGAATTACCTTTTGCTTCTGCAGTTATTGTATACAATTTTCCCTCATGTCGAATTTATGCTTCTTGAATTATTTTATTTAAAGTGAATTCCTTTCACAGTTGCCATTGCCATTAACTCTTGTTCCAAAGTTCACTAATACAAAGTGAACATCATATTAAGTGTATAGCATGGCAGTATAATTTTTGCCTCTTAAGATGAAAAAATTGACAAAATTTGAAATTGGATGAGGTCAAGTGTTTAATCGTTCAGATGACACATTTAAAAATTATGCGATCACTTAGAGCAGTCTTTAAGCAAGGTTTATATATAAATATAAATAAATATTTTGTATGTTTATTATAGAAATGGCCTAGGACTACATTTGCATATGTCTTCATAGTTCTCTGTTGACTATTCTCCTTTTTTTCTTTATCCCCCTCACAGTTGCCAGATCTAGCCTCCCAGCTGGGAACATTATATGAATTAATGGAAAGCAGAGTAAAAACTTTGCAAAAGCTGTCTCGCTTGCATGGAAAACTGTATCTTATTATCACTCAAGTAAGTTAAAGTTGATAATCTTACTCCACAGAAAGAGTGTTGTTATGAACATAAAATTTATTTATTTATTTTATTCATTTATTAGATTTGTATGCCGCCCCTCTCCATAGACTCAGGGCAGCTAACAACAATAATAAAACAGCATATGACAAATCTAATATTTAAAGTAACTAAAAAACCCTTATTAAAAATCAAACATACACACAAACATACCATGCATAAATTGTATAGGCCTGGGGGGGAAAGGAATATCTCAATTCCCCCATGCCTGACGACAGAGGTGGGCTTTAAGGAGCTTACGAAAGGCGAGGAGAGTGGGGGCAATTCTGATCTCTGGGGGGAGCTGGTTCCAGAGGGTCGGGGCCGCCACAGAGAAGGTTCTTCCCCTGGGCCCTGCCAAACGACATTGTTTGGTCAACGGGACCCGGAGAAGGCCAACTCTATGGGACCTAACTGGTCTCTGGAATTCATGTGACAGAAGACGGTCCCGGAGATATTCTGGTCCGATGTGGTTATGTTACTAATAAAAATGAGATCTTCTATTAAATGTGGGAGGGTTGCCAGTGCACCAGAATTTATAACACGAAAGAACTCCAATGATCCCCCTCAGAGTGATTTTGGGAGAAATGAAACTACATATGATCAGTGCTGTAGCCGTCTTAATTACAAAGCTTTCCATCTATGATAATTTTCTGTAAAATAGTGCAGCTATAATGCATAATTTTCAAATGTAGAAGGTGAGTCCCAATATTAAGAGTAGCTTTCCGTTGACCGTTTGAGGCTGCAGAATTTCTGTGTGTTTGATAATTCAATTATTTTCATAAAAGGTAAATCAATTTGGAAAAAGAAAACATTTATGTTAAGACATCCAAGGAACTTCCAATCTTTTAATGTCAAGAAGCCTTTTATCCCACTAGAGGCCTGTATAATTTTGTTTAGTAGTGGAGTTTTACAGAGTCACTGAGAATACAATGATAAAGGCGCACAAAATTTATTTCTCCTAATCTTCAGGGATGGGGTTATAATATATTTAGAGATATCTTCTTTTCAGATGGATGCTAAAGCACAATAACATATGTATTCATGTTTTCATAAGGCTGCCTAATTATATATTTATTAATAGAAAGACAGAACATAAATCTAATAAATTGAATAGAACAAGCCTATAATGATATTTAGCTGGAAAATAAATAGATTAAAACATTTTTTATCTCCAATGGCCATTGTTCACTGTAATTTAGTAGCAGCTGCTGTTTCTTTTCTTGATGTCAAAATTTATTCAGTTCAGCTCTTGTAGTGAAATATAAAACATGTAATTTGTTAGAGATGCTCCAGAGTCTTATTAATGCAGAAACAATTTGATTTTTTGAGTAGAGAAAAAAATCTGTTAATTTCAGAAAAAAACGAAATCATTTTTAATATTTGGGTTGGAGCTTCAGTTATCTTTTTCTCTCTAGATATTCCCCCCCTGTACTTAGTTGCCACCCTAAGCATATAACAGCACTGGACAGTGTGGTTGCACTGTCACTTTCAGTTGCACCTAAATAAAAGCTTTAGTTAGTTAGAGCCTGTTCTGTATAAATAATAATGTAGATTCTTGTGATAGACATTAAAAAGTTTGTGTCAAGTGACATCATCAGTTTGTAAGATGCCTTCACTACTTGCTACAGGCTAATAGATATTTTGAGGTTTTTTTTTTGAAAAGTAGGTTCGACACAATAGTGTGTAATATTTTTACTCAAAACATACAAATATTGCTTTTACAATATTACAATTTAAAAAGAGGGCAAATCAAGTATTACTAAACTTGTGAAAATATAATTTAAACAATCATTTTATTTTATTGCAATTAAAACTTCATTATTTGACAAATTAGTGATAGTGTACAGAATTAGCACTTATAAAATTTTGTACAGTCAATATTTTCTATTTGATGTAATGTAATTTGAATTCAACATAAGCTACAATCTCTGTTGATACCAAATACTTTCTTTTTAGGTGGCTGCATTAGAACGGGTTCAGGATGTTCCTGATATTGATCAGACTGCAAAACTAGTATATGAAGAAGGTAAGCAAAAGAAATTTGGTATTAATCAATTTGGATCAATTAGCAAATAAGATAGGAAAATATTCTGTAGCTCAGGCTTAAAATTAGGGCTCCTTCGTGCTCGCCGAGCTCGGTCATTTTCTTGCCGATATTTCATTACCCAAACTAAGTAACATCAGAAAGCACCCAGGGCCCCTCAAGATAGTGTATTCCTTTTTACTTTCTGGCTCTAGCCGACTTTTCAGCTGAATCCTGTCAGTTAAAATTGAATGCTTGGGGAATAGAGAAGTATAGTAAATTTTTAAATCAGACTTCTTAGGAAAACAATTCAAAGATTTCTTTAGATACTTTGCTCATGGGTTTTGTCCCTATTTTCCACATTATACTTCCTGTCCTTGTTTCAATGCCCTCAGTGCGATGTCTAAAAAGGGAGGAGCATCAGACGTTTAATTGAAAGTACAGATTTTTGGGAAGGAAGTACAGAATGAAATTAACAATGTGCTAAACATTAATTGGATAATCACGAAAGAATTAGCAACACTAGTTAAACATGGGGAATTACGAGAGTTTAAAGAAATCAAAACAGCAGCTTTGGAAAGCGCTCAAGCAGTAGTGGTATTAGGGTGGAAGGACAGCAATAAATGGACAATCCAGAATTGGTACTGGTACATGGTGGACCACATCCACTTCGAAATTATGGAAATAAGATTAAATAACTTTGGTGAAAATAAATTGGAGAAGCTGATGGCACGATGGAATAAGGTGAAAGATTATATCTTAAGTTGAATATATGACGACAATGTGAAAAATAAATTCCAATCACTTTTTGTATGTAAAGGAATGTAAACCGGAGCTAAGGAAGAAATTGAAATTTATTGTAAATAATTTAACCCCCTAAATAGTGGTGGGATTTATTGGTATTGGGCACTTTTTCTTTAAGATTTTTTTGTTTGTTTGTTGTAATAAAAATTTAATAAAAAAATTATTTTAAAAAATTGAAAGTACAGATTTTTGACATGTTGACAGTAGACACATTCTCTGTGCACAGCCTGAATATGTAGAGAAAAAAAGCATAAACCTTCTAAGACCATAAACCAACATTCTAGCTACGTAGAGTAGCTAACTTTGCAGATGTTGACTCTGAACTTCCCCCAGTACAACAGGTGATTGATTGCAATTAGTCTTTGCTGTTGACCACTTTGTTTAATAACAGTTTGAACAATGGTTGGAGGGAGGGGAGGAGACAGGTCTCTGACCAACCCTCACATCTACAGTTGTTTAAGAGTTCCATTTTCATGTAATCACCATTTGGGCAAAACTGATGAGCTTTTATGATCATTGTAGTATGCCACAGTCACGTCATCTGCATTTGCAAGCTTCACAATGAGCTTCCAATAAACAAAATTAATGGAGAACATGGAAGTAAAATTGAAAGTCACAGTCATGTGATTGAAGCCTCGCTTCACAGCATGGTAATTTGATTAATTACAAAAGCATTGTCATAGTTCTGGTGTGGACACATGATTTTTCTGCCACTTAGTGACAGAATTGAAAGCCACAGTTGTGGTCACTACACAAGGACTACCTATGCAGACAATCCCCTGGGTTAAGAATCAGGTTCTGTTCCTGTCTTTAACTCAAATTTGTATGCACATTCAACTTTGTATTCAATGAGAATACAAGTATTCAATGAGAATTATGGTTTCCTCATTGGCTTTGCTTGTCAAAAGGTTACATGACCCTGCCACGCTTCTGAATTTTGGACACACGACCTTGGGGGTCCTGCAGTGGTCATAAGTATGAAAAATTGTCACAATTTACCTTTTTCAATGCCTTTGCAACTTTGAACAGTTAGTAAATGAACTATAGTCAAGGACTACAATATACTTGTAGCTATACTGATGAGATGCACCCAAAGATATATTGATGAGAAGTTCTCAAAAACATTTTGGGTGGCCATTTTCTTTATTTAGTGGACCATGTTTATTTTCATTTAGTTGCAAATATCACACATTGGTGTTCTTTATCGACAGAATCATCAGACGATGGTTCAGATGACGAGATGGCTGGGGAGAGAGATTCAGATGTAAGTAAAGTTCAGTGTCTTTCTTCACATATTTAAGAGGTTAAAAGTGATTATAGTGAATGCATATTTTGTAATGCTCTCTCGCTCTCTCCCTCAGGAAAATTGGGATGAAGATGATGAAGAGAAGAATGAGAGAGATGAACAGTCGGACAATGAACAGGAAATGGCAATAGAAAAAGAAATCAATGGAGAGTCAGATTTGGATCCAGAAAATGAAAGTGAAGAAGAATAGCACACTGTTTAAAGAAAGGAAACTTGTTGGAGCTGGCTACCAAAATCGGTCATTTCTGGATTGCCATGCTGGAAGCCACTTGGAGTACACACTTGATTCCTAATATATCTGGTGGCATATTGGAAAACTGTTGTTTCCAAATCTGGAGCGCACAATGATGCTATCGTTCCTCAGTTCTATATATCTAGGGATCACAGTGAAACAACTTTCTTCCACATAGCAAGCAAATTATTATTTTTTATTTGGATATTCATTTTACAGCTCAAGTTTAATAGCTTATCTATCCCCATTGGGTGATGGCCCTATTGCAGCTTTGTTTTAAGTTCTGATGGATTGAAGACCACTCTATCTTCCTAATCTGCCTTAGTTAAGTACTTTCCTAGTTGGCATCTTGCTACATTTTTTTGGAAGAAAATAAATATTTTTGTAAGACTCAAAAACATTACTTTGAATTTCTTGGTACTCCTTGCTCTTTCCTCCACAACATCCATTCTCATAAGAGAATTATTCATACCTAAGCAATGATACATTGCAAACCAGGTTATAAGACTAAATTGACTTTTTTATATGTGTGTGTAAATCAGTCATTTTTCATGTACTTAAAAAAAAAGACTTGTGCTTAATCCTAAATGTTTGGTTTTTTGCGCTTGTATATAAATTTATTTGCTGATCTAGGGAGAGTTCTTTGGACGGAGAAAAATAATGAAAAGGGGGAGGGCAGAGACTTGTGAACAACATTACACAAAACATACATTTATTATGAATTTTTAATCTTGGGAAGAAGGGCGTTGCTAGTAGCTCAATTAAGTTGAATATAAACAATTGGGTAAAGTTTTTTGAGCCATTCACCAGTATAATGTACAGTTTAATTTGTCTATAATTGGAGCTGTTGCGACTTAATGCTGCTCTCCTTTGTAAAGTGAATAAATATACATTGTCTTTATGAAGTATTAGTCTGTGATATATGGAATGTAATGAAATGCTTGTAACTAGAATTTTGTACTGAAGATGCACCAAGCCCTTTTTTGCTATCATGGAGCAAGTTTGGAATAAATTCTAGTTTTTTCGAGCTGCCTTGTTGCATTGTAAAGGGTAATTGTCACTTACCAATGATAATTTGAACCGGGAGCCCCATTGTTAAATAACGGAATGGTAAGATACAATGTCACTTGGCTGCACCAACTTAACAGTTCTGATAGTTAGGTGAATCCCACGTGGCTGCAACATCTCACAAGTTTTGATGTCCATTTTTGACCTTCAGATGGTTTCCTCACTGATTTTGTTGTCCGGAAGCCAGATGTGAAGGTTGAATATGCTGGTTATGTACTTAGGACGCTGTGTGTGACATAATTGTGAGCCAGTTGCCAAGGATCCTGAATTGCAATCATATCACCATGGAGACTGCAGCCACTACGACCTTGAGGACCTGTTGTAAGTATCCCTTGTTCAGCGCCATCACAATTTCAGTTGCTGAACAAGTGGACAATAAACACTACGTGTATTTTGTTCTTTTTCTGCAACTTGAATTTGTTCATATCTGAGCTGAAACATGGGTTGGGTGGGTTCCATGAACCCCTGTAAACATTAAGTTTTAACTAAATAATATGGAGATACTTTATAAATACAGTGATCCCTGATTTTTCGCGGGGGATGCGTTCCAACACCACCCGTAAAAAATGAATTTCCGTGAAGTAGAGGAAAGATATTTTTTTATGTATTTAACAAGTATTTGGACTTTTAAAACACCCTTTGCATTAAACAGTCATTCTATAATGTTTCTCAGCTGGAATTTCATGTGATATCCTACCAGTTTCTTTAATAGAGTACTGTAGTACTGTAGAAGAATTTTATGAATTTTTAATGGATTTAAAATTTTCAATGGATTTAATGAATTTAAGCCCCCTTTGTAAACCTGTGAAGTAGTGAATCCACAAAAGATGAACCGCGAAGTAACGAGGGATTACTGTATATCGGTATGACTGGCTGAGGAATTCTAGGCATTGAAGTCCACAGTTATTAAAAGTTGCCACATTTGGAAATACCTGAGATAGGTCATGGAAACCTCCATGTCAAGCCATCTTATATCACTGCAATGGCATTTTCAAATAAAATGATGTTCACCAATATCCTGTATTCATTCCCTGCCATTCAAACTAGGAAGATAATAGTACAAAGAACTTCAACTACTTCGAAAATTATATTAACATTTACTATAGCATAAAATACAATGAAAATGAAGATTTTAAAGGGAGAGTAGAAAAAAGGTGTTGACATCTGACTCCTAACGCAGTAAAGTGCCAATATAAATACGGACTACATTTTTACATTACCAATAATTACTATGATCCAGTTCTAAATAATTATAAAATTTTCAAACCAAATTCTAAATTTCATTTTTTTTAAAGCATGAAAACTAGAAACTATCCCAACAGAAACAAGGTCAAATACTCTTTCTTTAAAACAGTTTACATTGCATTCTTAACCAAATCCATTATTTTCTCCCCCTCCCACCCTTCAATTATGGGAAGTAATATATACTATGTTTCTGTTTACACTTGTTAATCTTTCTAAACATTAACAAAAATTGTTACACTCGTTTAAATTTAACATTTTCATTTTTAAGACTAACATTGCATCTTTTTTAACATCCTTGCTCTTTCGCGATTTGTTTGGAACATAGTTGAAGTGAATTCTTTTGTTTAAATACTCCAAAATAATTTTTGCAATCTCTGGCTTAGATGGAATCTGTTGCGTCGTCTGTTCTTTAATTCCCTATAGATAAGCTGGTATCTCCTGGTCAAATCAAAATCCATTAAGGTCAGAAGATGTTAGCTTTCCACAACAAATAATTCAAAAGCAGAAACTATAACTCAAATGTCAAATAAATGTGGCAAATTCATGAAAATAATGGAAGAAAAAAAGTGTCCCACACTTTTATTTTAGCTCACTTCTAACAAACCTGTTCATCCTTCAATAATGTCCCCCAAATTATACTTCAAAAAGGAGTAACAGGCTGTGATCAAAAAGACACTCTTAGCTAAGTAAATACAAGTAGTCCTCAACCTATGACCACAATTGAATCCAACATTTCTGTGGCTAAGTGAAACATTTGTTAAGTGAGTTTTGTCCCATTTTATGACTTTTCTTACCACAGTTGTTAAGTGAATCACTGCAGTTGTTAAATTCGCAACACAGTTAAATGAATCTGGTTTCCCCATTGATTTTGCTTATATCAGAAGGTCGCAAAAGGTGATCACATGACCCCGGGACACAGTAACCGTCATAAATATGCATCAGTTGCCAAGCACCTGAATTTTGATCAGGGATACCGCAACAGGTTGTGTGAAAAACAAGTCCTCTTTTTCAGTGCTGTTGTAACTTTGAACAGTCACTAAATGAGCTGTTATAAGTCAAGCTACTTTAATGTAAAGTGTTGGAGAAATGAAAAACGCAACTTATTGTCAAGTTAAAATAAAAATAAAAAGATGTTCTTTTCAATACCTCCCATCTTATGGATGACTCACCTGGCTGCTCCTGAGGTTTGCTTCAGAGTCTCCTTGAAAATTGCCACCATAAAAAAGATCGATCTTGAGTGACTTTGGGTCTCTCCCTAACCCATATAAACTTAGGAAATTTAGTTTCTTTGTACATTTATAAGACACTAGCTAAATACGGAACTATGTGATTGGGCTTGATAAATTGACACAGTTGGAAAATTAATGAGTAGTTATGATCAGCTTCTATCCCCTTCTTTCCCTCAGCCTTGTCCCATAAAAGCCTCCCCTATCCTATCGTCCGCTTGCTGCTGTGAAAATAAAACTGAACCTGAAATTCCTCTCCTCTGATTTTGTTTTCCATTTGGAACAGATTTCTTTTCAGGTGGGTATAGGGAGTAGAACTCCTTAGCATATGAGGGCTGAGCACCTAGAAGGCAAAAAGAACATCCGTGGCAAATTTCAAGTTGTAAGCTTTTAACAGATTAACAAAGTTGGAAGGGACCTTGTAGGTCATCTAGTTCAACCCCTGCTCAAGCAGGAGACCCTACACCAGTGATGGCGAACCTTTTTTCCTCAGGTGCCAAAAGAGTGGGTTAAATTAATAATTTATTTAAATAAATGCTCATTTAGCTAGTATATAATTAGTAAAGGGCCAGATTAGTTATGGGACCGCTTTCTGCCTCATATATCCCAGTGGCCGGTTAAGTCCCACAGAGTTGGTCTTCTCTAGGTCCTGTCAGCCAGGCAATGCTGTCTGGCGTGGTCTAGGGGAAGAGCCTTCTCTGTGGTGACTCTGACCCTTTGGAATCAATTCCCTCCAGGGATTCCTACTGCCCCCATCCTCCTGGTCTTCCGCAAGGCTTTAAAAACTCACCTTTGGGGTCATTTAGTGTTACATCCACCCCTGCCAACAATTAGAATGTATATGGGATGAATGTGGATGATTGTTTTTAATGAACTGGGGCTTTAAATCATATTTTTAAGTTTAGATTTCTTACATATTTTATTGTTGTACCTATCTTTGTTGTGAGCCGCATTGAGTCTGCGGAGAAGGGCAGCATAGAAATATAACGCATACATAAAATTCAGATGTGAGACCACATGAATTCCCAGGGTGATCAACCAGAGTGTAAAAATAAACCATGAAGACAATGTTCAATCCTTTCTGATTGCTGCAATAATTCAATTCAATTCAATTTATTAGATTTGTATGCTGTCCTTCTCCGAAGACTCGGAAAATTACATTGATGTGTTCTGTGGTAGGTAAAAGTTTAACTTAGGAAAAATCTTTATCTTAAAAACAAAATAAAACAAAGCCACTTAAGATGAACTATAATAATTTGCATTCAGAGATTGTCACAGATTCACATCCAGCATTGTAACAAATGGGGTGTATCCAAATACCTAATAAAAAGGTAATGGGAGATTTGGTTGCATTCACACATTTGTATAATGTATCTTGCTTTTTAATGCATGGATATAAATGCATGGATATAAACTGTTTATTTTGAATACACTGTGACACATTGTGTTGTGTGGTTTTTCTTTTTGGGAGGTGCTTTTCCACTTGTTGATTTTTGGGCAATTAGTTTTTAACATTCAGGTTTGCTAATCACCAATGGATGTTCTAAAACCTTATTAATGCATTAGAAATATAATTCTAAAAGTGGCCATTGGGTGTCACATATGTGCTGCACAAAAATAGTAAATAATTGGCCAATGATACAAGGTGCCAGTAAAAAGTTGTTCATTGAATTGCTTCTTGCAAACTTAATATATTCTGTTTTATATTACTGTTTC
Organism: Erythrolamprus reginae; assembly: GCF_031021105.1. Taxonomy (NCBI): domain Eukaryota; kingdom Metazoa; phylum Chordata; class Lepidosauria; order Squamata; family Dipsadidae; genus Erythrolamprus; species Erythrolamprus reginae. The sequence continues at coordinate 354,814,303 of NC_091950.1, forward strand.
TTGATTGCTTTCAGAATACATTGTGATAGTACTAAGCCCAAGAGAAGACCTGATAGTGCTGTAAGTCGAATCACAAATGATACCTGATCTACTTAAAATGTTAACCTGTTAATATTGCCATCCCTGTGGGAAGAATGTTACGTTTAAGAGCATTGTGGTCCAAATATTTGAGCGATGTGTGTTCCACGGGGAAAAACAAAACAAAACAAAACTGCTCATCTATAAACAGAGTGGAAACATTTTTTCGATTCAGCTTTTTCTTTATTGGTTTATGACCCATCTTCCATAACAGGATTTTAAATTTAGCTCCTTCTCTAAGGACCAGAATACTGCTTTTCTCCACAGAGAGTAACCCCAGCTTAACAAGATGTACAGTTTCAGAGACTGGTACATTCAAAGCCGAAATAAGTAGCTGCTCCATAAATTCCTTCTTGCATACCTTGAGCAAAACAAGATCAGGATGGGGGGACAGCAGTTATTTTCTATATAGTAGACAATTGGCTGCAACCTTTTGTACTTAACTCGGGCAGCTACAGATTTCCCCAGTTCATCTCCATATGAACTTGGGAATTCCACTCGCCATGGGGGTTAGACATTTTTCTGCCTGGCTCCTTCTTGGCTTTGTTTTTGTGGTGCATGTCTGCCGGCGTATTGTCTCTGAGCCAGATTTGATTCCTGGCAACTGCCTAGACAAATCCCTGCAGTTTTCTTGGCAAGATTTCAGAAGTGGTTTGCCTTTGCCTGCTTCCTAGAGCTGAAAGAGAGAGAGACTGGCCCCAGGTTGCCTGACTGGCTTTGTGTCCAAGTCAGGAGTAGAACTCTTCTGTTTTCTAGTTGGGTGCCTTTACCACCATACCGAACTGGGTCTCCTTTTCTTAGCATTTTACTTTTCATTTGGGATTGAAAGCTCTTTCTATATGATCCACACTATTTCATAATAGTATAGGCCAGTGATGGCGAACCTTTTTTCCCTAGGGTGCCGAAAGAGTGTGGGCGTGCGTTATCGCGCATGTGCGAGTGCCCCCACCCATAATTCAATGCTTGGGGAGGGCGAAAAGACCTTCCTCCACTTCCTGGAGGCCCTCTGGAGGCGGGAAACAGTCTATTTCCCAGGAGTGGGCTACTGCCTGGGCCGGGGAGGTGGAAGTAGACGCAGTGGGGTAGCAAAAATGGAGCTCTACCCCAGAGCACCCAGGTAATGGCAGGGATACTGGATCTTAATTTGGGATCTGCCTACTCCAAAGATTAATGAATAGAAAGATATATATTTGGCTTCTGTTACTGGCAATAATTGAAACCTATGGATTATATTGACTTACTTTTCTATAACTACTCAAAGTTGTGAATGCCTGCACTTGTTTAATTATTAGAATTAATAGAATTATTAGAACAGGACAGAGATTGAAATCCAACAAGAAAACGACCCTGTTATAGCACCTAAATCAGAAACCAAATGACCTTCTTCACAACTTTCTTAGCTTTATTTGCAAATGTCAATATTTTCACAAGTAAAAGAAGCCTCTGAGTTTTTCTGTTATTTTTACCTGTCAACCAAGTCTTGCTCTACATATATTGTGTTCACAAAGAACAAGAGAAGTAGGTGTCAAACCTGGAATTAAAGAATCTTGCAGGCTGCAGAGCCTTCAAAATTGCTTGAGCCTCTTTTATTCATCTATGTTCAATTCAAAGGCATTCTTTTTCTCATTCTTTGCAGCTGCTGAAAGTGTTCTGGTGCTTTTAGAGCAACACTTACCTTCTACATGCACCTGTTCAAACAATCACATGTTCTCTCTTACCAGCTAGGTCCTTTGTGTACTACCTTCAGGGAACTCTAATCTTCCATAACTGGCTCATCTTCTGCTCAATTTAATACTTTTCTGCTCTACACATATTGCTCTTTTTTTGTGTGCTATTCCCCATAATCCAAAACAATAAGTGATACAGTACTTTGCCTAACAGATTTTGCCCCTTTTCCTTACCTCTGAATTGATATTTGTTTTATGTACCATTAAGGGCCTAATTCCCCATTGCTTCTCACCTGAGTAGCACCATTCTGGCTGAATAAATGGGACTCCTGGGTGTGCACCACATGGGAGAGACAAATGCAATGGAACCTCTGGTCAGAAGCAGAGACTGTTCCACGGATTTTATAACTGCATAAAACTAGAAATCACTATAAGCCATTCAGGAATGAAAAAGCAAGGACCTCAACTTTCTTTTAAAGTGTAGAGGTGGTAGCAGAGTAGGTTAATCTTCCCTTGAATTCTCCTGTATCCATCCATCATTACAATTACAGTGGTACCTCTATCTAAGAATGCCTCTACTTAAGAACCTTTCTAGATAAGAACTGGGTGTTCAAAAATGTTTTGCCTCTTCTTAAGAACAATTTTCTACTTAAGAACCCGAGCCTGGAAAAATTTCCCAGGAAATTTGAGAGTGGCACGAGGGCCCGGCCAGTTTCCTGCCATCCCCCCTTTAATCCAGGCTATCTCATGCTGTTCTGGGCTGTCAGAGGAGCCTTTTGGTGGTGCTTAAGGAGACTTTGGCAGCCCAGAGTGAACCGAGCGTTTCCCTTTCTCTGGGCACTTGGAGAGGGAATAAACCACTTCACTGTGGTGACTCCCTCGCGCTGCCTCCCATATACCCGGCGCAAGGTTGCCTCCCAGAGCATCTGGGTGCAGAAAGGCAAAAGGGGGCGTTTGCCCTGGCTGGATCAACTCGGCTTCAGCCAAACCGATGAGTCACCACAGTGAAGGAAAGGTGCTGGCTACAAAGCGAGCGAGCGAGAGGAGAGGGGAGCCCTTCAGCATGGGAAGGAAGAGGAAGCAGGTAGGAGCCTTTCGGTCAAAGGAGCGGGAGGTTCCCCCCTCTCGCCCAGCTGGGTTTCTTTTTCTGGTGCAGTGTATGGGAGGCAGCCTCGCGCCAGGTGTATGGGAGGCCCGTGCTCCTCCTCGCCACCTCAAAGTCCCTCTTTTTTTTTTTTTTTTAAAGTGCTTTCATTTAAAAATTCTGTTATTGACTAATTCATATTTATACTTGTTAGCTTAATTTGTCAGGAAATCATCCCGGTTAGTGTAGAAACTCTGCAGATGAAAGTAGCGAAGATGAGCAGGTTCCTTTGGGATCTAAAAATGTTTGCACTGCACTACATTCATATTATCAGGCGGTTCTGCCAGTGCAAATCCACATGGATTCTCACATGGGTGTGTGTGCATTTCAGCTTCCTTCCATGTATATCTGATCTTGGTAGTAAAATCAGGGCTGGCTTGAAGTTATTTTAGGAATTGCTTCACCCTCCTTTTCTTGGCATGGTGCTGTTACTTTAAGAAAATGTAATAGTAGAAATATGTTAAAAAGATATTTTTTTAAAAATTCTCAGAAATTAATCAGGTGAGTAAAACTGAAACAAAATGCAACATAGCAGATTTGATGCACATCCAGGGCTTTACATCCATCCATTGTCTACCACAATTTTTTTGACCCTCTCCTATAGTCATCCCTGCTTCCCATCTGTCCCATCCAACTTTTTTGTCCTTGCTGTTGGAATTCACTCAAATGACCATCTCCAGGTGCAACTAGGTACACAGAATGTACACAGTATCACTAATGGTGGCTTAAGGTCCCTTTCCTTCAAAAGGAGTAGAGGCTGTAGAGCACAGTACAAATGCTGATAGGACTCTCGGAAATTCTAGATTTCCTTAGTGTCAGAAAATACGGGATTATCTTCATGTTTTTTACTTAACCAACCGCAATACCTCCAATTTGTACATGTCATTTGTTGTTATTGTTTAATTCTATTCACTTACTTCAAAGAAAAAGACAAAGAACATAAGATTACATCTCCTGGGTATTTCTTTACATGTTTTGGTCACCACGATTTAAAAAGGGTGTTGAGATTCTAAAAAGAGTGCAGAGGAGAGCAACAAAGATGATTAGGGGACTGGAGGCTAAAACAGATGAAGAAGGGCTGCAGGAACTGGGTATGTCTACTTTAATGAAAAGAAGGACTAGGGGAGACATGATAGCAGTGTTCCCATATCTCAAAGGTTGCCACAAAGAAGAGGGAGTCAAGCTATTCTCCAAAGCACCTGAAGGTAGAACAAGAAGCAATGAATGAAAACTAATTAAGGAGAGAATCAACTTAGAACTAAGGAGAAATTTCCTGATAGCTAGAATAATCAGTGGAACAGCTTGTCCCCAGAAGTTGTGAATGCTCCAGCACTTAAAGTTTTAAAGAAAATGTTGGATAACCATTTATCTGAAGTGGTGTAGGGTTTTGCCTAAGGAGGGGATTGGACTAGAAGACCTCCAAGGTCCCTTCCAACTCTGTTGTTGTTGTTGTTGTTGTTGTTGTTGTTGTTGTTGTTGTTGTTGTTGTTGTTGTTGTTAATATTATTAATCAAATTAGGCAGCTGCCCTTCACTACCTGTAGTAAAATAAAAACTTACTTCATGTGTCTCATAGAACATGTGCATTCTTTTTCTCCCATTTCCCTCATCAATTGTGTTGCTTCTTTCATGGAACAACTACAGTATATAAATTTCTTCATTCATATGTCTGTAGATGCTAAGTTGCTTTAGTTTCCATTATATCTTTTTTTTTACTGGCAATAAATGTGACTAGAGTCTATTACTATCAACTTTCACTCAGAGAGAGCAGCCAGCCTGAGTGTGCTCACCCAGTAAATCCATTCTTAATATTCCGTTACTGACCAGGGAGGGCAATAAGAAATGATTTATAACCATGACAACAGTTGCTGTGAGAGACTGGGATCAACAAGGATCTCTTTCATGCCTGCATCAATGAGTTTGGGATAAAGAGGTCTTCTATCCAGCTGGAAAGTCCATGTGTGCCACTTTTGCATTTTTATCAAGGTAAGTTCTATTGAAACAGTCACACACCTCTCTAAATAACTTTCTTGGGGACAGAGGCTTTGTCACTGCATTAGAGTTGCATTCTTCTATGAGGCTTCTTGATCCCCTTGCTTTCTTCACCATAAGGGTAAGGGAAATTGGGTTGTGGAAGTGGTTGCACTTACAGAGAGAAAACAATTACTTCTCCGGTTAGATCCAAATTTAGGAGAAGGAGGGCTTTCAGATGTACCTGTTTCATGCAATTATTATCTGAGGTCATGAATTTAAGGTCTGAGGCATGGGAATGCCTTGGATTCATTTTGAAACTGGGAAAAAAAATGGTGAAGGCTTGCTCAGCATTCTTCCTGTGATTGTATAGCATAGAAGAAATTCATTGCAGAAGTGTGGAGGATTATTGAAGAAAATTAGCTTCATTAGGTTGGCAAATCATCTAGCACAATCCCTGAATCAGAATCCCTAAACCTCAGGCTGTCTCTACAGCAGGGTTGGATAGTTGTAGCAATGATATGAAAAAAGGACCAGGGGAGACATGATAGCAGTGTTCCAATATCTCAGGGATTGCCACAAAGAAGAGGGAGTCAAACTATTCTCCAAAGCACCTGAGGGTAGAACAAGAAGCAATGGGTGGAAACTAAACAAGGAGAAAAGTGACTTAGAACTAAAGAGAAATGGAACAGCTTGCCTCCAGAAGTTGTGAATGCTCCAACACTGGAAGTTTTAAAGATGTTAGATAACCATTTATCTGAAGTAGAATAGGGTTTTCTGCCTAAGCAGGGGGTTAGACTAGAAGACCTCAAGGTCCCTTCCAACTCTGTTATGATGATGATGATGATGATTGTCTGATTCTAGTTCCAGACTTACCATGTGAGCTTAAATGATATCAGAGTTGATGTTTTAGGGAAAGGGAGACTTACTCATTGAGATGTTCCCAATTCGTGGGCAAGCAGAGCAGATACTCATATGTTCTTGTTGGTTGTTAATACTTTGAATTGTTATGCAGACAGCTATCCCACTTGCCACACACCCTTCCATGTTGCTAAGAGCAGTTCTTTAGAGCAAAGTTTCTCAATCTCAGCAACTTTAAGAGGTATGGACTTCAACTCTCTAATTTCCCCAGCCAGTTCACACATCTTAAACTTGCTGGAGTTGAGAATCACTGCTGTACAGCTTGGACAGGAGATGTCACAGCCCTCTCTAGATTAGCCAGGGATTGAGCCTTCTATATGAAGCACAATTCTGAGCTACAATTCTGGCCATTAAAGTTATGTTCTCAGCTGTAAAAGAAAGGTTAATATCTGAAACAACCAAGAATGAAGCAGAAAGAGCTTTTTCTCTTACAGGTGAGACAATTCCCCAGGCTCCTGTCCCTTCACAAATGTTTGAAGACCTGGTTTTGCCAATTCACTTGCAGTTTGTAAAATGTAGCACATAGTCATGGAGGTGGTTAGCCCTCTGTAGCCCTTCCCTCACCTTTTTCATTTTGATTATGTTATCCTTGCTTTTAACTGTTTTTTTATTATATATTATATAGACATTCTACAAAGGAGGCGGGTGATTTCTAAATTAGATAGACCAGGGGTCTGCAACCTTAAACACTCACTAGAGAGTCACTTGGGCCTGTTTCCCACAAAAAAACAAAACAACGGGAGCCACAAAGTCTGGGTGGACATGGACAACTCCATATCACTCACTCCCACCCAATCACATGATCCCCTTGCCACACCTACCCAGGTTTTGTGGCTCCCCGTGTTTTGTTTTCAATGGGAAATAGCTATTTTCCTGCCCCCTTTGTCCCCCTCTCATCTCCCTCCCTCCCTCTCTCTCTGTATTGATTTCCCTCTTGCATTTCTCTCTCTCTCTCATCTCCCTTTTTCTCTGTCTTCCTCTCCCTCCCTCTCGTCTTTCATTTCTCTTTTTTCCTCTCTATAACCCTATATCCCTCTTTCTCATTTCTCTCTCTCATCTCTTTCTTTTTTCTCTCTCTCTCCCCCCCTCTCTCTGTGTGTATCTTGCTCTCTCTTGGTCCCTGCCTCTGTGTCTCTTCTCACTCTCTCAGAAAGCCCTGTGTGCTCTCCTTGGGGCTTTTCGCTACCCATTTTTCTTCCTTCCTTTTGGAAATCTGGGCTGCCTGAGGAATGAGTGCTTCCCTCCTCCTCCACTTCCTTCTCTACTGTGCACCCTCCCTGCTCCATTACAGCCACAAGATTCCCCAGTCCTCCGCCCAGACAAGAAACAGAAAGCAGCACATTTCAAAGGTGGCGAACAGTGTTCCAATATGAGAACCGGGCCAGGCCACTCTGCCATCTAATTTGTCAATGTGGCCAATTCTGCTGGACCACCACCCACCCCAGGCTCAATGCTCAGTGGGGAAGGGGAACATTTCCCCATGCTGCCCCTTTCTTTCTCTTGGTCCTGCCAATAAGGGAGGAGGAAGGCCAGGCTTGGGGATGGCTTCCACCCGGCAAGATCCACCCCGCCATTCTCTCCCAGCCCTCTTTGCTGGTGGCAACAGCAAATGTATCACAATGAAGGCGGAATGATGTTGCCATGCAAAGGCAAGTAGAGATGCTTTGCTCCTGCACTAAGGCTCCGGCCATGCCACTGTCATGACAGGATGATCAGTCATGGGCTGCTGCTGAAATGGGGGAGACGCAGTGGGGATAGCAAAAATAGAGCTTATACATATTAGATAATGTATAGTTTTGAGTGCCACAGGTTTTGGCTGAATTTGAAAATTAAGGGAGACTAGGATAGATATATATGATTAGGTAGGTAGGTAGGTAGGTAGGTAGGTAGATAGATAGATAGATAGATAGATAGAGCTAGATAGATAGATAGATAGATAGATAGATAGATAGATAGATAGAGATAGATAGATAGATAGAGATAGATAGATAGATAGAAAGATAGAGATAGATAGATAGATAGATAGATAGATAGAGATAGAGATAGATAGAGATAGATAGATAGATATAGATAGATAGAGATAGATAGATAGATAGAGATAGATAGATAGATAGAGATAGATAGATAGATAGAGATAGATAGATAGATAGATAGATAGATAGATAGATAGATAGATAGATAGATAGATAGATAGATATGATTAAATAGTATATTTTGGATATTCAGTAATAGTAAATATCTTGTATTGCTTTTTGGCAAGGAGAGGCTAGGCACCCTATCCCAAACCCTTGATGTGAGTGACGTCAAGTTGGCCATCTTTAAGCCAGTCACATGACCTTTAAGCCAACCCCCAGTCACATGATCATCAAGCCACTCCTACCAGTTACATGGTTAACAAGCCACACCCACAAAATAAGCCACGCCCACTGTGTGGTGGGGAAAAATTGTGGTCCTTCACTCAGGATGATAGCACTTTGGGCCACAGCAGAGGGCCCAAAGAGCCACATGCGGCTCCAGAACTGCAGGTTGTAGACCCCTCAGACAGACAGACAGACAGACAGAAAGACAACAATTTTTTTTTGTTAGCATAGGGTATGTACCCAATTCTGATCTTGAACACAATCAAATCTCCTTGTAAACTGAATTATAAATTTTTACACATGGATTGTACAGCAAACAATGCTGAGCAAGGTCCCTGTGGACTACAATTTAAAGTCTCCACTTTGACTGGATATTCTTTGGTCCTACAAGGAATGTTTTCCTTAAGGGGAAATTAGCTCTATAGGAAATAATCGTTTTGAAAGAGCTTTGTAACATTCCTTTCCTTTGTCCCTTTCCAATTAATCCTTGAATAGACTACACCTGACACTTGGATTTTTATAACTCTGAAGGTGTCATGATTTGTGGACCTTCTCTATCTAATTTTTGGTTACACATGGTTGATTGTATTATGATGCAAGGTAGATTACTGATTGCCATTGCAGTTCGGATTACTATCTACCTAGTTCTGCCTTCGGGGTGTTTATCTGATTATAGAGTTGCTGTATTTTGTCAGCCTTGTTTATGAAACCTGGTGAAATTAAATGTTATTGATTACAAAGCCAGAAGTAACTGCAAAATCAGCAAGAAGGAATTTAGTGAGAGATTTGTCAAAGCAGGAGACTGCAGTAACTAAAACATAAACTGAATTGAATGTGCGAGGAATTAACTTCATTGAGATCTGATATGGGGGACTTACATTTTTGTGAGTAAAGAATTGGGATCATATGGCAGGCTGGAGGTGCCCTGATACATTTATTCTCATTGAGAAGCATTTGATAAGCTTGCATTTGTGATTTCTTTCTGTACAGGGAATTAGACTGTATTTTGAGGTAAACTTCAACCTCCTGTTGTTTGGAGATGATAACTCTCTTAATTCTCAGCCAGATCCCATTGGATCAATGGCTTTGATAGTTTGAAACTGAAAACTTTAAATCTTGTATTGTGTTTGTCACTAAACTTTCTGCAGACTATGGACATTACTAGTCTATTACCTATTCTGAACTACGCCATGGCGCCTGCTTTGAAGTGATGCTTTAAGTGTGGCAGATGTTGGAAGCCCACCAGCCAGGCAGAATGTGCTTGCATGAAGGATCACTAACATAAAGGCAGTTAGTGTCAAATTCTGTGAGTTGGCCCTACTGAGGAGACTTTGTAAATTTGGGGAGACTTATGAACAGCTACTTGGCAGATTTGTTCATAAGGAGATCTACAGTAGTCAGAAACCATTTTTTTTAAAGATTTTTTTTATTGGTTTATTTACTAAATTAACAACAAACAAAAAACACATAAAAGAAAACGTGCCCAACACCAATAAAAACCCCACCACCATTTAGGGGGTTATATTATTTACAGTAAGTTTCCATTTCTTCCTTAGCTCTGGTTTGTCAGATTTAGGAAATAAATTATAGCCCACGTGGACTATAATAAATCAAATCTGGAGGCGATGGATTGAAGTACAGAAACAGCTTTCAAACGAAGTTACTTTTATTAAGAAAAATAAAGAAAATAGCTAATGCCTGTTTCAGGCATCTAAGATGCGTGTTACATCTTTGTGAACAATAAAAGAAGATGGATTCTTCTGAAGAAGAAAGGAAGTGATGCTTGTATGACAGGCAGGATTTTACATCATAATGGGCGGAGCTAACTAACATACACAGTATTAACTAATTAATTACTGAATGTCTCTGGGGCTGGCAATACACAGCGTGACATGGTTTACATTTCTTTACATACAAAAAGTGATTGGAGTTTATTTTTCACATTGTCGTCATAAATTCTACTTAAGATATAATTTTTCACCTTATTCCATTGTGCCATCAGCTTCTCCAATTTATTTTCATCAAAGTTATTTAATCTTATTTCCATAATTTCGAAGTGGATGTGGTCCACCATGTACCAATACCAATTCTGGATTGTTTATTTATTGCTATCTTTCCACCCTAATACCACTACTGCTTGAGCGCTTTCCAAAGCTGCTGTTTTGATTTCTTTAAATTCTCGTAATTCCCCATATTTAACTAGTATTGTTAATTGTTTTGTAATTATATAATTAATGTTTAGCATATTATTTATTTCATTCTGTACTTCCTTCCAAAATTTTTGAACTTCAACACATTCCCAGAGCATATGCATAAAAACTCCTTTTATTTGGCAACCATGCCAGCAATTTCTTTTCCCTTTCCTCTGGAAGTGTGCTAGTTTTACTAGCGTGAAATACCATTTATATAAAATTTTCCTTCTCATCTCTCTAATTCTTGTATTCTTTATCTTATGTATATTTTCTACTACTTCTTCCTTCTATGAGGTACTTTAGCCAAAATATTAAGGAACTTAATTAATGACTTCACTTGTTTATTAGGAAAATATATATGGCCACCTAATGAGGATATAACTCTTTGTGGCTACCAGAGAACAGAATAAAAATAATAATATGCAAAAAACCAAAATAATAAAAACAACACATTGCGCAGAGAGCGGAAAGTACTATACAAATATGACACTAGAGGGAACTTGAAGGAACTAAGAAGAGAAATAAGGAGAACACACAAACTCAATTCATAAATACAAAATAAAGCAGGTTATTTTAACATTGGTTATAGTAAAGGATATTTCTGAACAATAGGCTCAGCAGTTAATTTTAAGAGTACCTTCCACAACAGATAATGTTTAGAATCTATTATGGAAGTAGAACAGGTTTTACCTGAAAAGATTGAGACTGATCTAAAAATGTATTTAAAAATTATGGTCTACATGGAAAAGATGGCATATTGGACGGACTGATGGACACACACACACTGATGTTTTATTAAGTAAAAGGGATATAACAATGGTAAACTAAGAAAATAGTTTGAATAATTTTCCTATATTGCAAAAGAGGCTTTTTAAAGCATCGAGAAATTTGTGAAAAGGAATAAAGAAAAATGAAAACAAAACAAGTTTTAGAACATTATTTGAAGGGACTAAAAATCAAGATGGTTAGAAGTAGGTGGGAATATAAAGGTGGTTTATTTGATCAAGGTTTAATAGATATATTGTTATCACTGGTAAACTTTAATGGATTTTTGCTGATATAGGGACTGAAATGATGAGACTTTAGGGATTTGTTTATTATTATTATTATTATTATTATTATTATTATTATTATTATTTAATTGGATTTATATGCCGCCCCTCTCCGAAAACTCGGGGAGATGGGATATGGGAAGAAGAAATTATTTTTCTAATTTAAGAAAAGGTGATAGATTACTAAGGTTGCTTATGTTAGTGATGAAGGGAGAATCATTTTGTTCTGTCCCAGTGTTGAGCCCCCCAAAATAAGATGCACATCACCAGATTTAGTACTAAAAGTTTACTTTAAAAAAATTTTAAAATTAGTTTTAATCATAATAAAAAACAGACACACACTACACAAAAGACAGTGCACAGTGATCGTCCTCCACCAAAATGAGGGTGTACTGATAATGTGGTAATGTTCTTGGTTTAAAATATTATAGTACTAAAAATAAAAGTCTTAGCAATTTTGAGTCTCTTCTTCAGTCTTCACCATGCTGCTAATAATGTCTTAGCAGCTGGCTAGAATCCCAGGAATAGGCAAACACAACAGTAATTACTAGATTGTAGCAGAGTTCCTTATCATAGACTTACAGAGGTTGGCTGAAAACCTTGAACTAATGAAGAGTCTGGAACGAAACGGCGTTGTCTTTTGCACTGAAACATCGTGTGATGTAGCCTTAAATAGCCAGTAGCCAGCAGTGCTATTCATGAGGAACCACTCTTGCCTCCTATAAGCCCTGTGACTCCTAGCATCAAGAAGAGGCTCCTCCTCTTCTTCTGAGTCACTCATCTCAGGAAGTGCAGAAAGCCCTGGTTACTCTTCAGCCTCTGACACCACGTCCTATTCACTCTCAGACTTGGATACCAGGAACACAGGCCACTTGTACCACGCCACCAATGCCTCTGGGTCCTCTGGATCCATTGCTACTTGCACATCATGGAGCCAACTAAGAGAGTAACTAAAGAGATTGGAAAAGTAATAAAAGTAATAAAAAATGTAAACAATTACGAGATAAAAGGAAATTACATAGTCAATTTACCATGGACCACTTATTGTATAAAACGGAACTCAGAAACCTAAGAAAAATCATTCCAAATCATTCAGAGATATTACACCTTCATGAACTCATTTTCACAGAGGTGGGATAAAAAAAAAACCTTTTGCAATTTCCAAGATTTGATATTTACCACAAGACCTGCATTAAAGTACCATAATAGAGTCTATATAGTTCTTGCTCTCTTGATCTTGTTCAGGTGTGTGGGCTTAAGAGCATCCTGTACTTGGGTTTCTACTTCCACTTCTAAAAAGTTATTTTCCAACTTCTCCCAGAAAAAGTTGGAACGGGCATTTGAGGTGCCTCCAACTGAAGAAAGATTAGAGGCGATGACCTGACATGTTCTATATTGGTTACCTGATGATGCCATAGACCAGATTTGTTAAACTCATGGCCCACTAGATACATCACATGCTGGCAATACCCATGCCTGGTTTAGTGAAGGGTTTCCCTTCACTAAAGTTTCTCTTCACTAAGCTGTGGTAGAAACATAGAAACATAGAAGACTGATGGCAGAAAAAGACCTTATGATCCATCTAGTCTCCCCTTATACTATTTTCTGTATATTATCTTAGGGTGGATATATGTTTATCCCAGGCATGTTTAAATTCAGTTACTGAGGATTTACCAACCATGTCTGCTGGAAGTTTGTTGCAAGGATCTACTACTCTTTCAGTAAAATAATATTTTCTCATGTTGCTTTTGATCTTTCCCCCAACTAACTTCAGATTGTGTCCCCTTGTTCTTGTGTTCACTTTCCTATTAAAACACTTCCCTCCCAGACCTTATTTAACCCTTTAACATATTTAAATGTTTCAATCATGTCCCCCCTTTTCCTTCTGTCCTCCAGACTATACAGATTGAGCTCATTAAGTCTTTCCTGATACGTTTTATGCTTAAGACCTTCAACCATTCTTGTAGCCCGTCTTTGGACTCGTTCAAATTTGTCAATATCTTTTTGTAGGTGAGGTCTCCAGAACTGAACACAGTGTTCCAAATGTGGTCTCACCAGCACTCCATATAGCGGGATCATAATCTCCCTCTTCCTGCTTGTTATACCTCTAGCTATGCAGCCAAGCATCCTACTTGCTTTCCCTACCGCCTAACTGCACTGTTCACCCATTTTGAGACTGTCAGAAATCACTACCCCTAAATCCTTCTCTACTGAAGTTTTTGCTAACACAGAACTGCCAATACAATACTCTGATTGAGGAATCCTTTTTCCCAAGTGCATTATTTTACATGTCCCATAATGCTGCCATGATGATGTGAGTTTGACACCTCTGCCATTGACCACCATTTTTCTGGTTTGGCAACTTTAAGAAATATAGTCACCAATTCCTAGAATTCCTCAGCCAGCCCGAATCCTCAGATCCTACAGAAGTGATAACCATATGGGATCAGAGCAAAGACGGGCTCCTCCAGGTTCGGACCAGTTCTATAGAACCAGTAGTAACTTGGCATCCTGAGTTGCTAGAACCGGCAGCAACCCAGGCCTGCCACACCCCTGAGCTAGTTCTCCCAGCAGCGCTGTAGGTGTGCCATCTTGGTTTTTTTGCTTCTGCGCATATGCAGAAACTTTTTAAACTACTGTGCCTGCGCCCCCCCAGCAGCCCGTTCCTGAGCAGACCGGCAGCAAAGAAAACCAGAGAATATGCAGCAAAGTAGCTACTCTCCCTATACTTCTTTCCTGCCTGGAGGAAGGTGCTAGTTCTTTGTTCCAGCAGAGCATTCCTTTCATGGAATTGGAGAACCACACAGTGAAGGGCTACAAACATTTTTACAACCGCACGGTGGGTGTGGCTTATATATTTTCTTTCAACATATTTCAGTGCAAATTGGGTGCTCTGGGGTGGAGCTCCTGTTGTGTTCGTTTAAACAAATTGAAGAAATTCACTGATTGGTTAAGACGCGGCTAAATGTAAGTTGCCGCCAAAGTTAAACGGTTATTTCCGCTACCCCACTGCGTTCCCCCCTGCCCAAGCAGTAGCCCACCACTGGAACCACAGCAGAACACTTTCAGGTCTTCTCTTACCAATAACTGGCATCCTAAGAGATATTCTCCATCCCACCATGTTCCCCCTTCTTTTAAAAAAGATATTATTTATTAGACTCGTATGCCGCCCCTCTCTGAAGCCCCTGCTTTGTTGCTAGAATAGAGATTGCAAGAATGGGCAGCCAATTTTTCCTTTCAATTTCTGCAAGGACTTAAATACAGCCAAAATTAGCAAAGATATCAATAATTAATTAATTATTAATAATAATAATTTATTAGATTTGTATGCCATCCCTTTCCGTAGACTCAAACAGCAAATCAGACCAGAAAGTTAATCCTCCATAGGATTTGAATTGATTGGATGCCTCCCTTGATGACTTGGGAACACGATCTGGGATTGGGGGATGGCATTATCATCCCAAAACATCTGGAAGATACCAGTTTGGAAAAGGCTAAAACGGACCATATCTGTTTGCATTATAATAAACTGACTGGCACTCCAGTGAACTTTTCAGATTCCCAGAAGCCTAAGCATGATAGTGCAATAGTAATGAGGAAGTTTCTTCATGCCTACACACAGATATCAATATATGTGATTATGCATTTGGAGGAAATCTCTTTGTCTTACAGGCAGAAATATTAGACAAGAGAGTAAGACTCAATGTCAGATTTTTTGTGGTAGGATCGATACAAAGAACGACCCGCCTTTATGAAATTCATGTAATTTTCCCTGTTGAAATTCTCAATAGTAGGGGTTTATCATTTATCAACTGAAGCACTATGAGTCAGATTCGTATGTGTAAGGATGCCATTAATTCCCAGAATTGCCACTGGAATAGCAAAAAGGATTAGTTTTAACTAACAGCCACTAGGAAGGTACAGCAGTGTGAAATCTTGGCTCACTCCCTTTTCCACCTTTCTATCCTTCATCTCATTATAAAGTTTTCCTGCATAAAAAAGCCGCCCCACTGTACTGTCCTGCTAGAGGCAAAATGCCTGCTATTATTCTCTAACTTTTCAGCAGTTTATCCCCCAAATTCCATATAAATCTGTCTGCCCCTGATTATAATGTGGTTAGTATGAATGTCTATGGATTGTAGAAAAATCTTGTTCGCCTTATACAGTGGTACCTCTACTTAAGAACGCCTCTACTTAAGAACTTATCTAGATAAGAACCAGGTGCTCAAGATTTTTTTACCTCTTCTTAAGAACCATTTTCTACTTAAGAACCCGAGCCTGGAAAAATTTCCCAGGAAATTTGAGAGCGGCACGAAGACCCGGCCAGTTTCCTGCCATTCCCCCTCTAATCCCTGCCATCACAGGCTTTTCTGGGCTGCCAGAGGAGCCTTTCGGTGGCACTTAAGGAGGCTTTGGCAGCCCAGAGTGAATGGAGCATTTTCTTTTCTCTGGGCGTTTGGAGAAAGCATAAACCACTTCGCTGTGGTGACTCCCTCGCGCTGTCTCCCAAACACCCGGCATGAGGTTGTCTTCCCGAGCATGTGGGTGTGGAAAGGCAAAAGGGAGCACTTCAACTCAACTTCAGCCAAACCGAGAGTCACCACAGTGAAGGAAGGGCACCGGCTACAAAGGGAGCGTGCGAGAGGAGAGGGGAGCCCTTCAGCATGGGAAGGAAGAGGAAGCAGGTAGCAGCAGCAGCCGCCTTTCGGTCAAAGGAGTGGGAGGTTCCCCCCTCTCGCCCACCTGGGTTTCTCTCTCTGGTGCAGTGCATGAGAGGCAGCCTTGCACCGGGTATATGGGAGGCGCGTGCTACTCTTCGCTGCCTCAGAGTCCCTCTTTTTTTTTTAAGCCTTAAAGTTTTGGATTTTTTTCATTCCCTTCACCTCACCTTCTTCCTTCAGCAGCGACTGTCCTCTTCTTCCTCCTCCTCCTCCCACCCAAATTCCAAGCTTTTATATCTTTCCTAATGGGTTTGCATGCCACTCCGTGGCCTGAATTGGCTGCCGATCAGTTTCCGGTCACAATTCAAAATGTTGGTTATGACCTTTAAAGCCCTACATGGCATTGGACCAGAGTACCTCCGGAACCGCCTGCTACCACACGAATCCCAGCAACCAATAAGATCCCACAGAGTTGGCCTTCTCCGGGTTCCATCGACTAAACAATGTCATTTGGCGGGCCCCAGGGGAAGAGCCTTCTCTGTGACGGCCCTGGCCCTCTGGAATCAACTCCCTCCGGAGATTAGAACTGCCCCCACCCTCCTTGTCTTTCGTAAATTATTCAAGATCCATCCATTCCGCCAGGCATGCGGGAGTTGAAACACCTTTCCCTCAGGCTTTTTTTAATATTTATGTCTGGATATGTATGTGTGTTTGCTTTTTAAATATGATAGGGTTTTTATGTGTTTTTTAATATTAGATTTGTTTTCGCTAGAATACTGTTTTTATTGTTGTTGTGAGCCGCCCCGAGTCTTCGGAGAGGGGCGGCATACAAATCTAATAAATTGAATTGAATTGAATTGAATTTGCTTTCACATTGATTCCTATGGGAAAAATTGCTTCTACTTACAAACTTTTCTACTTAAGAACCTGGTCACAGAACAAATTAAGTTCTTAAGTAGAGGTATCACTGTACACTCTATTTGTAACCCAGCCCAAATTAGATTTTTCCATTTGTTGCTGAATTTCCAGAAATATACTACAGCATTCGTTAAATAGTATTAATGAAGTTTGTTCTCTCTGATTTTCCTAACTCAAGGAGTCCCCCCTTCTGAAGTTAGCCAAGAGAGCAGATGAGGCTAACTTTCTTCTTGGTTTTTCAGGTTGTGGTGCAGGACAGAAATGGTGTTTTTGGTTATGTGCTGTTAATTTTTTTGTGCAGTCAGACATGTAGTGCTGGGAGCAATGTGGAGAAAGCCTGGTAAAGGTCCTCAAAACAGCTATATTTTTATAATGGTTGTTCAAGGTCCATATTTCCTGCTCTTTCCCAAATTTACAAAGTTTGACAATGCAAAATTACCAACTACAGTAGTACCCCTAGATACGAGCATAATTCGTTCCAGAAGGGAGCTTGTATGTCGAGGCAACTCATATCTGGAACAAATAACTTTAGACATTGTTTTTCCCCTCCGAGATAACCAAAAGCAAGGATTCTTGCGCCACCTAGTGGACACTCGGCTCGTATTCCGAATTTGAGCTCAGGACTAGAACAGAAATGTCTCTCCCCTCGTGGCTCGTATCTTGAAATACTCGCATGTAGAGCAGCTCGTATCTAGAGGTACTACTGTATTTGGAATGGAGTGTTGTTGATCAGCAATTAAATCAGGTAAGATATGAAGGATTAGAGCTAGCTTGGAGAAAGATTAAAAAACAAATATTTTCCAATCTTAGCTTTCTTAACTAAGAAGGACTTCATATGATTTAATGTCCAGTCTGGAGGGGTCAAATTTACATGAATAGATGAATCAGAAATCCCATTTTTCACATCCCCTAATTTTAAGCATTGCTTTGTAAACAAAAAGTGCCTCATGTTCCATATCATAAATATTGGATATAAAAGACTGGCTCAAGTCACATCCTAGCAACATCTCAAAACAACAACTGGGAACCATTTCTTAATGTTTATTAATGTTCCAAGCTTAACTCTGTTTAGAACTGATTAAAAGTCTATTTTCTCCGTTGCCCCTTCTATCTTAGCCAGAGCGAACATATTATTTCCAAGAGAAATTGGATGCTGTGCAATTGGCTGCAAAGCTAAGCTAGCCATGCATTTAAGACAATGCGTACAATTAATTGGATTAATGACAGAGGAGGCCTAATGAGACTTTCTCCAGATCATATGATTTCTATGCCCATAAACCAATCAAGTAGCAAGCCGATTAAAGCATAGTTGGTGGGAAAGGTACCCTGGAAGGTTTTATTACAGGCCTTGTCTTTCAAGTTCTCTCCTATCGCTAAACTCGCTGTATTTATTCATCTTAAAGCAGTGGTTCTCAACCTTTCTAATGCTGTGACCCCTTAATACAGTTCCTCATGTTGTGGTGATCCCCAACAATAAGTATAGCGCCAATTCTCCCCACAGAGCTTTAAGCTGATTGGCAGGAAGATCACTGTAAATGCCTGATTGGTCAGATTGTAAACATTAGTTCCAAGGCACCAGAATAGAACCTTAGTTCCTAACACCATGGGAAATTTGTCTTAGCCGACCCCTGTGAAATAGTCGGGGTGCTGACCCCATGTTGAGAGCCACTGCTTTAGAGTTTGGTCAATGATCTGTGTAGAATAAAGATAGGGCATGCTCATTCTGCCAGTAGATGAATCCAGTGTAAAATATAAATCCAATACAGCTTAACTGGTCCTTCTTCTTTCTACTTGCCATCTTGCTTATTACGTCCATTATCCCTGGTCCAAAATAGTGCCATTCGGGTGGTTCTAAACCTTTCCATGTCATCCTATGTGTCGGCCTCACTTAGATCTCTACATTGGTTGCCAATTCAAGCCAGGGCCCAATTTATTTATCTATCTATCTATCTATCTATCTATCTATCTATCTATCTATCTATCTATCTATCTATCTATCTATCTATCATCTATCTATCTATTGGATTTGTATGCTGCCCCTCTCCGCAAACTGTTAGTGATGGTATTTAAGGCCCTGCGCTCAAATACACCAAATTACCTCACAGTCACTCATGCCCTCATCACCTCAAGGCTTGACTACTGTAACGCTCTCTACATGGGGCTACCTTTGAAAAGTGTTCGGAAACTTCAGATCGTGCAGAATGCAGCTGCGAGAGCAATCATGGGCTTTCCCAAATATGCCCATGTTACACCAACACTCCACAGTCTGCATTGGTTGCCGATTAGTTTCCGGTCACAATTCAAAGTGTTGGTTATGACCTATAAAGCCCTTCATGGCACCGGACCAGATTACCTCAGGGACCGCCTTCTGCTGCACAAATCCCAGCGACCAGTTAGGTCCCACAGAGTGGGTCTTCTCCGGGTCCCGTCAACTAAACAATGTCGCTTGGTGGGACCCAGGGGAAAAGCCTTCTCTGTGGCGGCCCCGGCCCTCTGGAACCAACTCCCCCCAGAGATTAGAATTGGCCCCACCCTCCTTGCCTTTCGTAAGCTGCTTAAAACCCACCTCTGCTGCCAGGCATGGGGGAACTGAGATACACTTCCCCCTAGGCCTTTAAAATTTTATGCATGGTATGTCTGTATATATGATTGGTTTTTATATAATGGGTTTTTAACTGTTTTTAGTATTGGATTATTGTTATATACTGTTTTATTACTGTTGTTAGCCGCCCTGGGGTGGCATTCAAATCAAATCAAATCAAATCAAATCAAATCAAATCAAATCAAATCAAATCAAATCAAATCAAATCAAATCAAATCAAATCAAATCAAATCAAATCAAATCAAATCAAATCAAATCAAATCAAATCAAATCAAATCAAATCAAATCAAATCAAATCAAATCAAATCAATAAATACTTAGTGACGTATTTATCTTGGTATATACCATTGAGGGACCTACGTTTGGCAGGGAAGGGTCGGTTGACTGTTCCCCGACATGTACAGCAACACCAAAATTGTGGGCCTTTCAAGATATGGCCCCATGTGTGTGGAACAATCTTTCCTTAGAGTTTCGGGTAGAGGAGAATTTTCTCTGCTTCTGCAAGGAATTAAAGACATTCCTCTTTGATTCAGCAGATTGAAACATCCTTGTTCTGGGGATCAGCAAGAGGAGAAGACATTGGAGAGGTTGGGTACGTTTTGTGCTTTTATTAGTGCTTCCCTTGCATCCCTGGCATCTCGTCAGGGTTGGTGGGTTTCTCTGAATTCGGCCATGTGATGTTCTGAGTTGCAGGCATCTCTTGTCTTTGTGGTCGGGGTTCCCTTCTTCTGCTTCGGGAACCTCCGGTATCTAATCTCCTTCCATCTTCAGTACATTGACTGTGGTTTATTTCTGCTGTGGCTGCTTCCAATAATTTGATGGCTTGCACCACTTTCAAGACATCCTGCAGCGAGACTTCTTCATCTGTGAGGAGTTTGTTCCTCAGTGCTATATTCCGCATCCCGAAGATTAGTCTGTCGACTAGTCTTGATTTGGATGCTTTGAATTTGCACTTGGATAGTACCCCTCTTAAGGTTCTAAGGAATCAATCACATCACAGGTTTTGCCCCTCTTTGCAAGGTTTTTCTTCTTTGCTGCTTGCTTCCTGAGCGGAATTTGTAACGCTCCCATTATTTCTCCTCTCCTCCTCCCATTCTTTTTGTTCACATACTTGGTTGCTTTGTTAGCTCGTCAACCTCAGTATAAAGCTTTCTTGTTTTCCTTTCCTGTGTGTTCTTTCGGGAAAAGGCATTATTAAAGCTGCAGCTTTAAATGAACATCTTCAGAGTTGCAAAAAGACCTTTTCCAAAGGTTAATTCAAACGTCTGACAACACATGGTTACTGGCTTTGCCTCTGATTATATTGCTGCCACACAGATTACTATTGATGAAAAATTGCCCTTGCTGGAATTAAAAACCGCTAAGCCAGGGATAACCACAGGAGTCAGGGAATCAAGATGATGGCTTGGTTCATGTAGTCATGGATACCCTCTTGACTTATCTCAGCCCTGATCTGAAGTGGAAGACCGAGCTTTGTGGAAAAATCAGGAATGTTTTCTATAATGTCACCTGTGGACTCTGCCCAGGGGTGGGTTCTACTTACCTTCCCCACCGCTTCGCATGGTTATGGAAGTGCATGTTTTGAGCGCATGCATCACTCCCCAGAAATGACCCTCTGTGATGCACAGATGGGTTTTTTTTGCAATCCACTGTGATTGGAGGACCAGTTCAGGAGCATGGGATACTGATCAACACTGGTGGTTTGGTTACCGGTACCAAATTTCTGCTACCAGTTCTGAAGAATCGGTCTGAACCAGCAGCAACCCACCTCTGACTCTGCCTGATATTACATCTTAATATGTTATTTTCCTGCACATCTCTCAAGAACATTTATTTATTTATTGGATTTGTATGCCGCCCCTCTCCGTAGACTCGGGGCGGCTAACAACAATAATAAAAACAGCATGTAAATCCAATACTACAACAACTAAAAAACCCTTATTTTAAAACCAATCATACCTACAAGCAAACATACCATGCATAAATTGTAAAAGCCTAGGGGGAAAGAATATCTCAGTTCCCCCATGCCTGATGGCAGAGGTGGGTTTTAAGGAGCTTACAAAAGGCAAGGAGGGTGGGGGCAATTCTAATCTCCGGGGGGGAGTTGGTTCCAGAGGGCCAGGGCCACCACAGAGAAGGCTCTTCCCCTGGGGCCCGCCAAATGACATTGTTTAGTTGACGGGACCCAGAGAAGGCCCACTCTGTGGGACCTAACTGGTCGCTGAGATTCGTGCAGCAGAAGGCGGTCCCGGAGATATTCTGGTCCGGTGCCATGGAGGGCTTTATAAGTCATAACCAACACTTTGAATTGTGACCAGAAACTGATCGGCAACCAATGCAGACTGCGGAGTGTTGGTGTTATATGGGCATTTTTGGGAAAGCCCATGATTGCTCTCGCAGCTGCATTCTGCACGATCTGAAGTTTCCAAACACTTTTCAAAGGTAGCCCCATGTAGAGAGCGTTACAGTAGTCAAGCCTTGAGGTGATGAGGGCATGAGTGACTGTGAGCAGCAGCATTGAAATTAGTGCCTTAACAAAGAATGTCCTTCAGTTGTATCTCAAGCAGACAAGTTCTTACATAAAGAATAGGCACCTGTTTTCAATACTACTTGGCTATAGGAGAAAGTCTAGCAACACTCATGGTCATTTCCTGCCAAATGTAGGATTATTTATGTAAAAGATATGGGTATCAACTCCAGTTTTTAAAAATAGCAGCTACAGTACATTTCAAATTAATGCAACCATTGAATCAATCAATAAAAACATACATTTAAACATGATCTTGTTGAATGAAAAATGGATGTAAGTGTGTTTAGCATTTAGTGCACCATGGTTATGTTATGTAAATTTAATTGGAGAAGGATATTTGTGACAGTACATTAAAAGCTGGATCATACAGAATTCTGGCTTCTGTGCATTGGGAATGAACAGATAATGCAAACATATGCGTGGATGGGAATTTTATTTTCCCTGAACAATTTAGAGGTGTATTTTAGCATAGCATAAACAAACAAAACTGAGATTAAATTGGAATAAGACTCTGAAGGAGAAGAGGAATGAATGTACACTTTTTAATAAACATGGTCTGCACTGTCTTTTTTGCAGTGTAAATTAACCTTCGATGTTCATCTTTTGATCCCTCTGGATCTGCAGATTGTATTTGGAGAATAGTAAACCTTTTTTCATTCTACTGTTGGTGATTCATGGATGCTTCCATTTAATTGTATTTGGGAACAATAAAATTAGTGGGGGTGATATCTCACTAACAATTTCTGAACATCTATTTTCAACTTCCAACCCTGGTCTACACCCTTAATATTTCTTGGTTCTTTCCTAAATTCCCGTAGTATTTTATATTATATTATTATATTTTATTTTATTTTATTTTATTTTATTTTATTTTATTTTATTTTATTTATCTATCTATCTATCTATCTATCTATCTATCTATCTATCTATCTATCTATCTATCTATCTATCCATTCATTCACATGCACATGCAGCTTTAGGTTGCCAGCACGGCCACGTTTGCCTCTCAGCGAGATTTGCTTCTGTGCATGCGCAGGAAGCAAAATCTCGTGAGAAGATGCACACGTCCGTGAGATTTTGGTGATTTTTTTTCCGCAGAAGCAAAAAAAATTGCTGAAAACTCACACATGTGTGTCCCCTCGTGATATTTTGCTTTTTGTGCATGTGCAGAAGAAAAATCTCGCTGGGATGCCGGTGCACATAGGAGATGCAGAGATGCACACAACACTCCATTTTCGCTAACAGTGCGCAGTGTGGCCCGTGCTGGGTAGGAACTGGATACGTAGGTAGAATATAGGGGGAATCAAAGATTAAGGCTTTTTCCTTATTAGCCCTGTAGTAAATATTATAATTCATTCATTCATTCATTCATTCATTCATTCATCCATCCATCCATCCATTCATCCATTCATTCATTCATCCATTCATCCATTCATTCATTCATCCATTCATCCATTCATCCATTCATCCATCCATCCATCCATCCATCCATCCATCCATCCATCCATCCATCCATTCATTCATTCATTCATTTTTTTTAATGCCACCCTTCTCCTTAGACTCAGGGCAGCTTACAACATGTTAGCAATAGCACTTTTTAACAGAGCCAGCATATTGCCCCCACAATCCGGGTCCTCATTTTACCCACCTTGGAAGGATAGAAGGCTGAGTCAACCTTGAGCCGGTGATGAGATTTGAAACGCTGACCTACAGATCTGCAGTCAGCTTCAGTGGCCTGCAGTACAGCACTCTACCTGTTGTGCCACCCCGGCTCTATCTATTATGTTTCTAATCTGTTTTTCCAGAATGGTTCTTTCTATCAAAAGTTCATCTCCTTTGGATGGCACAGCCATTTCCCAATCTCCCTTGCAGGACTCCATTTGGCTTTCGATGATATGTTATTGTGTTTTTTCTTGTTGTTGTTGCTCCAAGTGTATTAAACGGGTGTGTGGCATAAGAAATCAAATGAATATTCTTCCCTCCTGGTACTGTTTATTACTTTTAATTAGGAGTGAATTTCTCCGTGTGTCTGTTTCCAAGTCAGCCTCAACTGATTTCAAGAACACTTGATGCATACCCACGTACATAAGACTGCAGCCTTAGTTCTACTAAAAGAAGCTAAGTGGCTATAAAATGCATATCTAAAATAACAATAAACACTGGGAGGTTGGAGAATGCTCCCCTCCCCCAATAACCAGAAGTAGCACTCTTCCAGAGCAAACAAAACAATTTCTATAACCAGCAGCAAGGTAATTAAAATGTAATCAGTGCCACTGATCACTGAAGGCATTTTTTTGACAGCAGGATTCTCGCTCTTCAGTTACTCTGAAGCTGGAGCCCAGAGAGCAGGCAAGGAAAATGGAGTTAATCTATGCTTTCCCTCTAGCTGAACAATCAGAGTGTGAAAATTTATTAAATCACTACCTTGTTCCAACCTACTACAGACTCTAAAACAACAAACAAACTCTCAACTCTCTATTCTGCATGCAAAATAAATACAAATGAAAGGCCAGGCGAAATAACGCCAGGCCGAAAATTGCCAATGGCGGGAACCAACTTGGCTCCCCCATCAGCTGGGGGCGTTCCCCGCGATAGCGCGGGAACGCCCCAGAGTAATCAGTGGCTGCTCGGGCATTCTGGGAAAGCCGAGGGGCGGGGCGTGTGCCCTTTATCAGGGCTTGCTTGCCCCCCCCGGCTTCTCTTGCCTCCGAGCTCACCACCAAACGGACACCCACCCACCCTCCGCTCAATCCAGGATGTTTTTATAGGTCGCCTGGTTTGGGGCCGAGTAGGAATTTTTGCAGTCTTATGGCATTTGCTACGGATTGTTTTTCGCCTACTCCATCCTGGACGAGGGTAAGGATTTGTGGTTACGGGGTGCATCTGTATGTAAATAGCTTCTGATTCAACAATTGGATGTTTATATTCTTGGTCACTATATGGCAGAAACGGGGCGGAAAGGGTATCAGTAGCAACTGTGTGTTCTCCTTTGGGCATCTTTTGTAAGATGATTGGCACCCCCATTGCACAACTCAAGCTTCCTCCACGGACAGAGAGGTGTGAAGGGGGTGCCCTTGAGGCTCACCTACGTCATTTACGGTTCCGGGTCATGCAAGGCGAGCCCTCCCATATGCTGGGCGTGGCTTTTGGGTCGGAGTAGGCGGGGCATGCCTCACCCTGACCAGGCATGGAGTAACGCCCATTTGAGTTGCCCAAGTATGTTGTGTTCAGGAAACTCCGCCCCATTTAGCGACCCCTGCAGGTCTTTCTGTTAATATTTAATAAAGTGACCCATTTTACCCAGCTTGGTGTCCGAGTGTTCATTTCCCGTCCAAGGCAATATACTACTCTCTGTCCAGTCTGGGTTTCTGTACATTTATCTGGGTGTGGTGTGAAGGGGAAGTTGTGTGTTGGGGGGGAAGGGAACATTTTGTATAAACCTGTCAAAGCACCATCCCCATGTTACATTTAAAGCCTTTTTCTACCTGTGGTGGTAAAAGATATGCGAACGTTTTGGCACGCTGAAGCTTTTGCCAGTAGCTATAATCATTCAAGTTGCTTTGGCAGCCACAGTGGAAGAAGGGATGATACTTGTCATGGGAAATTCAGAAGTACAGAGCTTAACGCTGAGGCGAAGCGACATGTTTAGTGTGCTGATAATTGCACTGCATTGAACGTCAGGTGCCTGCTTTACAAAAAAGAGGGAACCTGCACAATGACTCCCGTTAAATCCCTCAGTAAGGAGTATAGTTGGGGCTGGATAGAAAAGCAATTTTTAAATAGAAATTGGGAGTTACAATATGGTAAATTCAAAGGATCCGATTTTCTGGAAACCTTCGAGGGAGCTAAGCAGGGCCTTGTCCCTGTACATGCTGAGGAAGCCCATTGTTTATTTTATTTATTTATTTAATTTATTTATTTATTTTGTCCAATACACAATGAGGGTTTTAGTGGGTATATATCTATATACACATAGTAAAATACATGATGAAGGTTATAGAGGAGATACCCATAGTAAATTATATCTAAGAAAGAATAGAAAAGAAGATATAGTAATAGAACATATCAATGAAAGAATAGAAGAAGAGATATAGGAATAGAAGAAAGGTATAGGAGATATAGGAGAGCAATAGGACAGGGGACAGAAGGCACTCTAGTGCACTTTTACTCGCCCCTTACTGACCTCTTAGGAATCTGGATAGGTCAACCATAGATAATCTAAGGGTAAAGTGTTGGGGGTTTGGGAATGACACTATGGAGTCCGGGAATGAGTTCCACGCTTCGACAACTCGGTTACTGAAGTCATATTTTTTACAGTCAAGTTTGGAGCGGTTAATATTAAGTTTAAATCTGTTGTGTGCTCTTGTGTTGTTGTGGCTGAAGCTGAAGTAATCACCGACAGGCAGGACAGCTGCATATGATCTTGTGGACAATACTTAGATCTTGTTTAAGGCGTCTTAGTTCTAAGCTTTCTAGGCCCAGGATTGAAAGTCTAGTCTCGTAGGGTATTCTGTTTCGAGTGGAGGAGTGAAGGGCTCTTCTGGTGAAGTTTCTTTGGACATTTTCAAGGGTGTTAATGTCTGAGATGTGATATGGGTTCCAAACAGATGAGCTGTATTCGAGGATGGGTCTGGCAAAAGTTTTGTAAGCTCTGGTAAGTAGTGTGAGATTGCCAGAGCAGAAGCTACGTAGGATTAGGTTTCTTGGCTATATTGTTGCAGTGGGTCTTGAAGTAAACACATAGATTGGAGGTTTTTTTAATTTACAATGCTATGTTGCCACTCTCTTTTTAGGCTGCCTTGACTGCCTCTTGAGGCAGTGAGGTAGCTTCCGTTCTTTGGTTTAGATGGGATTGTGGAGAGTAGGGAGGGTCAATTTGGGTCTGACTGGATTAGACAAAGAGAGGAGTTGAGTTTCAGCCTGATCATGTCCAAAACGCAGGGAAGAAAACAAATGCAGCCTCCATTCTGTCCATTTGATTTCCATTTCTTCAGTACATACCCAAAATGTATACGGTAGACACGTATCTCTAGAAACAGGTACAAGCAATTCTTGTTATTTGCAGATTCTGTATTTGCAAATTCACTTGTTTGTTAAAATGGATTCGTACCTGCAAAATCAATACTCATGACGTTTTTTGAATTGTTTGCAGACATGCAGAACAGCAAAACATTTGAGTTGCCAGATACATACATTGCCAGGAGGCTTTAAACTCACTAATTCAATATTTGTGGCAACCCAATAGAATATAACTACAACAAATAATGAGAAATGACTACGTCAGGAACACGAAACAAGAACAGCCTTATAAGAACAACAGCAGCAGCAAAAGAAAAATATTTTCACCACAAAAGCAGTTGCTTAAAAAATCCAGGTGCTTGGCAGCAACTGGTTCCTGCTGGAAGACAGAAGGGAATTGAGCATAATTCATTTTAACTTCTTATTGTTTCTCTTGCTTTAGCTAAAAGTCATGGGCAATGCGGGAATGTTGCGAGAATCTACATAGAGCCAAAATAGCTCAGATCAATGCCAGGTGTATTTTAAAGTGAAGTCAGCAGGGTTGCTATGTAAATCTGTAAAACCATCAAGCCACCTGGTCCCTTTTAAGGACCCATAGCAGAATACTATCAGTTAGAACTCAGAGTGGAGAGGCAGGATGAGAGAAGAATTCTTACTATGACTTATCTGAATACAGATATCACATTCCTTTCTCTTTGGTTGTTAGTTAGATATATTTCTCAGAGTAGAATTCATCTGTGTAGCAGCCAAACACTAATGACCGACTAAAGAACTAATTTAAGAGAGGCGCAAATACCCACAGGTGTATTGTGTAGGATAGTTATATTTTTTTCCTCACATAATATATTTGTAAACTATAAGCTTTAAAAACAAACAGCCAAATGAGGCTTGTTGGGATGAACTTTCTTAGGGACAGATTCTAGAACAACGATGCCATTACTGAAAAAGCTTTGTATCTCATGCCACAAAATGGAGAGTCTTTGGCATATGGGTCTAAACAGGGCAACACATCCCTTGCCATGATTAAAAGTTTGAGAGTTTTTAGCTCAGCAGATTTTCAGGTCTTTCATGCCGCCATGCAATGGGGACTGTTTTCAATGGTTGGGTGAATGGGGGATGGATCACAAAAAGGGTTTAAGATATTTATTGTTTAAGATGTTAAACAACAGAATAGAGTAGAATAGAATAGAAAAGAAAAGAAAAGAAAAGAAAAGAAAAGAATTTTATTGGCCAAATGTGATTGGACACACAAGGAATTTGTCTTGGTGCATATGCTCTCAGCGTACATAAAAGAAAAAGATACATTTGTCAAGAATCACGTGGTACAACACTTAATGATTGTCATAGGGGTCAAATAAACAATGAAGAAACAATATTAATAAAAATCTTAGGATACAAGCAACAAGTTACAGTCATACAGTCCTAAGTGGGAGGAAAAGGATGATAGGAATGATGAGAAAAACTAGTAGAAATAGAAGTACAGATTTAGGTTAGGTTAGGTTAGGTTTATTGGATTTATATGCCGCCCCTCTCCGCAAATTCGGGGCGGCTCACAACAATAATAAAAAACAGTACAGTACACAATACCAAATCCAATGCCCACCCATCCAGTTCCAATTGAAATTAATAATCTCATAAAAAGCAGTATATATAAAAAACAGGCACACAGTCATTTAGTAAGTCTGACAGTGTTGAGGGAATTATTCGTTTAGTAGAGTGATGGCGTTCAGGAAAAAACTGTTCTTGTGTCTAGTTGTCTTGGTGTGCAGTGCTCTGTAGTGACGTTTTGAGGGTAGGTGTTGAAAAAGTTTGTGCCCAGGATGCAAAGGGTCAATAAATATTTTCCCCACCCTCTTTTTGACTCGTGCAGTATACAGGTCCTCAATGGAGGGCAGGCTGGCAGCAATTGTTTTTTCTGCAGTTCTGATTATCCTCTGAAGTCTGTGTCGGTCTTGTTGGGTTGCAGCACCAAACCAGACAGTTATAGAGTGCAGATGTCAGACTCAATGATTCCTCTGTAGAACTGTATCAGCAGCTCCTTGGGCAGTTTGAGCTTCCTGAGCTGGCGCAGAAAGAACATTCTTTGTTGTGCTTTTTTGATGATGTTTTTGATGTTAGGTGACCATTTTAGGTCTTGAGATATGATAGAACCTAGAAATTTGAAGGTCTCTACTGTTGATACTGTGTTGTCTAGTATTGTGAGAGGTGGAAGGGTTTCTCCTAAAGTCTACCACCATTTCTAAGGTTTTGAGTGTGTTCAGCTCTAGATTGTTCCGATCACACCACAAGGATAGTTGTTCAACCTCCCATCTGTATGCAGATTCATCATTGTCTCAAATGAGTCTGATCACAGCTACATGATGGAAAAGAAAAAGGACACACATGCCATTGGTTTAATAAAGTGAACCAGGAAAATTAGATGATATCAACAAACAGTACACAAATATCTAGAATAGTCATGGATTACCTGAAAAGAAATGGGTTTGGTCTTCCTAATAGCAATAGCATCCATTCCCATTCAGAAATTGCATAATTATGTGGGAATCCAGTTAGTTTTGTCTTAGTCAACAAATCAGAGCTTTTCACAAAAAAATATTATACAATACAATGTACGTTTTCAGTCATGGTATGTTTTCAGAGGGAAATGATATAACTAGGTACATTTAGTCTCCAGAAGAGATCACTGAAGGGACATATGATAGTAAACTTCAAATAGCAGAAGGTTTATTTCATAGAATAAAGAGTGGATTTACTATCCCAAAGGGCAGGACAAGAATCTATAGGTTAAATTTACAAGTAAGTATGCTGCACAGAGGAGTCAGTGAAACAGACTGCCACATAAGATAGGGAGGCCAGTTTGCTAGAGGACTTCCAAAACAGCCTGGATAAACATCCTCCAGAGTAGCGGTCATCAATTGGTGGTCCATGGACCATGGACTGGTGGTCTGCAAAAAAATTTTTGTGGTCCACAATAAAATCTGCGGAGAGGGGTGGCATACAAATCTAATTAATAATAATAATAATAATAATAATAATAATAATAATAATAATAATAATTGCATTTTTTATATTTCACTAAATCAGGAGTCCTCAAACTACAGCCCTTGGACAGATTTGTGCAATTGACGTTTGTATTGTTGCAGAGAGTCTCTCACTTCAGGGTTTTTTTTGGGTGGGTGGGTGGGTAGAATTCTGACTTGGGGTCTGCTTTAGCCTCCTGGTGTGGGGCTTTAGCAAAGGAAGGAAGTGGAATGGAAGGAAGTGCTGCTTGTAGCAAAGAGAAGAGGGCCTTGTTCCATGGCCTGGAACTGACTACCCATCTCAGCCCACTGAGCCTCCAGGTGCCTGTATCTGGCCTTGCACTCTCGCCAATCTTCCCTCTACTTGGAAAGCTTATGCTCATAGTCCTCAGTGAGATGCCTCTGCTGAGCTTCATTCTTGGTCAGATCCAATCTGAACTGAGCCAGCTGTTTGGCCAACTCTTTCTTGTGGTGGCTGCTTAGCACCAACAACTTCTTCCTGTTGGGGCCCTAAGGAGCCCAGGTGGGCAGGTGAGGAGTGGCTGGGAGGGGAGGGGCAAATAGAAGCTGGCGAGATGCCCCTTGACGTAAGTGACGTCGAGTTGGCTATGCCCACCCAGTGACATGACCACTTAGCTACACCCATCCAACTGATCATATTAGTCATCCGCAGGATTTAAAATTATGAATGTAGTGCTCCCTGAGGTCCAAAAGTTTGGTGACCCCGGCTCCAGAGATATAATGAATTGAGCAGGGGGACATCTTAGACAACTTCTACTACCCCTTCCAACTCTTTGATTACAAATTTTTATGCAAAAGTGGTAGGCACTGATTCAATGAGGCATAATAATCAATCTGTCATATTATCTACTTCACGGGATTATTTGTGAGATATGTGACAATTGAAAAACAATTTGTTCCCTCGGAGTAATATTTTAATCCAGTCAGTAATTGTTATCTAAAGAAAGCATGAATGAGGAAAGGCTGTGAGGCGTCAATTTTGTCCCCTCAGTAAGCAGAAGATTCTCTCTCTCTCTCTCTCTCCCTCTCCCTCTCTCTCTCTCTCCCTCCCTCCCTCCCTCCCTCCCTCTCTCTCTCTCTCTCTCACATACACACACACACACTAGAGAATTTAGTGCATCTTTGCAATATACATTTGATCATGTTATTGGCTCCTGGAAACAAAAGCCCAGTGCACACAATCCCCTTTTCTATTATTATTGTTGAGAGTTTTTCAGAATTAAGGTGCCCACAGATCACTCCAGTGCTTGTCATGCATGCAAACCCCAGGAGAGACGGGCCAGAAAAAACTCTTCCTCACGCCACCGGCATCTCAAGACTTCTTAGGAAACATGGTTGCTATGCAGCCTTGTTTGTTCACGGTAGGTGACACTGTTTGCTGCCCTGCATGTGTAACCTGCAAGTACGGGCTTATTAGCCTAGTGCTGACGAGGGTTGCCCTTGAAAAGATACCCACAGCTTTTGAAAGCTGCCGAGGAAGGACAAAATTATTAAGGGGAAAGGAAAGCCCTTGTACCCACCTTCTGAGACTTTGCCACACACAGCACATTTGTTCAGGATCCTGACATAAAAGACTAGAACAGGTGAGTGACAAGAACTGACTTCACTGCTATTCGAGGGATCAGCCCTTCCCTCTAAGGCTGTTCACTCTGTCAAAGGACACAGCCTGTAGAACCTGCCATGCAGCCCCAAAGCTATTTGGCATTAATTTTTTTTAAAAATTAAGGGATAAATGCTGTTCCAGATCTGGTACAAGTCTTCCCAGGTGGAGAGGCTATTCAAACCCTCCAAAGAAAAGAATAGCTATTTCTGGAAAACTGAAAAGAAAAGGGCTGTCCATGAGATTCTTATAAGGAGTAATGAAAGAGTGTAACATAGGACTCAAGCAAAGGAGGACATGACAAGTTCTTACTTCTGGTGGTTGATGAAATAGCTGGACATTTGCAATGGCCTCTGTGAAAGAGTGACAATATAGTAGATCATAGGGTAGAAAATGATCTCAGAGTAATTTACCAGCCATCCAATAATTTTATATTTTTGTAATTGGTGAGGTGGAATACTGGAGGGAAAAACCATCAGGTGGAAATGTGAATGTATGGACTTGTCCGTTGTGATTGAGAGTTATGGAAGCTGAAGTTCATAACCATCCCAAAACAGATTTACAGCATCCAAGATGCTGGGCTTGCCCCAGTGGAACCTTCATTTCATATTCATAAGTTAAATTAGGCAGTGTTTGTTTGTTCTCATCTTAATGTAATGCACAAATTTATCAACAGCGGATTAATATTATGCATGAGTTACTTTAGTGTGTTCAAGAAACCAAATCTTTTTAAATATGTCCAATTGATTTCATCAAATATATGAAAAGGAAAAATCCAGCAACTATATGGAAAACTAGTTCCTGAAGATAACTTGCATTATATAGGATTTGTGGCATTTTTTTTTCTGGAAAAGGAGAGAACACAGGAGTCTCCAGCCCATGGTACCAAAATTCCTAATAAAAAAGTAGATAATCTTAAATTCCTTTCTATTAGAATTCAAGCAATCTAAAAATTGAAACAAACAAGGCTCATTTAAGTTATATTGCTTTGAACTATGAAGCTCTACCAAAAAATTCATAAGCTTCCAATTTTTGTTAGAAATTTGAAGAATGTTTTGATGGCTGTGTTACTAAAGTAATAATTTTTGCAATTTCTGATAGTCCAACAATATGGATCAATGTTTGTGCGGTGGGGGGTGTTTACTGAGGAGCTTGAAAAACTTGGCAGAGATGCCGTTCATTTGATGTTATTTGTTGATTTTGACAATATAAACACATGACCTTTTCTGCATGTTCAAAAGATTCAAGTCTTTCTTATTGTGTCTAAACCTGATTTCTCTGAATGTATTCTAATGCCACCATTCTTATATCCTTCAAGCTTTTTTCTCAAAGTCTCGTGCTTTCCATACTTAACTGGAGTATTTCTGAACTTTAGCAACTTTAAGACCTGAGGACTTCAACTTCCAAAATTCCTCAGCCATAGGACTTGCTGGGAATTCTTCAAATTGAATTCCAGATAGCTTAAATTTGCCAAAATTGATAAACATGGCACTTCTCTGGGGTAGTGTTCCTTCCCAGCTCCCTACAAGGAGGCACTCATGCGCCCCCTCCTCCAGAAGCCTTCCCTGGACCCAGCCGTATTTAATAACTACTATCCAGTCTCCAACCTTCCCTTTATGGGGAAGGTTGTTGAGAAGGTGGTGTCACTCCAGCTCCAGCAGTCCCTGGAAGAAGCCGATTATCTAGGCCCTCAGCAGTCAGGATTCAGGCCCGGCTACAGCACGGAAACTTCTTTGGTCGAGCTGATGGATGATCTCTGGTGGCCCTGGGATAGGGGTTTATCCTCTACCCTGGTGCTTCTTGACCTCTCAGCGACTTTTGATACCATCAACCATGGTATCCTTCTGCGCTGGTTGGAGGGGTTGGGAGTGAGGGGCACTGTTCTACAGTGGTTTTCCTCCTACATCTCCAGCCGGTTGCAGTCGGTGTTAGTGGGGGGGGGGGTGTCAGAGGTCAACCTCTAGGTTTCTCCCTTGTGGGGTCCTCAGGGGTTGGTCCTCCCTCCCCCCCGCTATTCAATATCTACATGAAACCACTGGGTGAGATCATCCAAGGGCATGGGGTGATGTATCATCAGTGCACTGATGATACCCAGTTGTACATCTCCATCCCATGTTCAGTCAGCAAAGCAATGGAAGTGATGTGCCAGTGCCTGGAGGCTGTTAGGGTCTGGATGGATGTCAACAGGCTCAAACTCAACCCTGATGTCAACAGGCTCAAACTCAACCCTGAAAAGATGGAGTGGCTGTGGGTTTTGCCACCCAAGGCAGTGGGTTTTGCCTCCCATCTGTCCGTCCATTACCCTGGGGGGGAGTTATTGACCCCCTCGGAGAGAGTCTGCAACTAGGGCATCCTCCTCGATCCACAGCTAACTTTAGAACACCATCTTTTGGCTGTGGAGAGGAGGGCGTTTGCCCAGGTTCACCTGATGCACCAGATTGTGCAGAATGTGGCCGTGAGAGCAATCATGGGCCTTCCCAGATACACTCCGCAGCCTGCACTGGTTGCCGATTAGTTTCCGGCCAAAATTCAAAGTGTTGATAATGACCTATAAAGCCTTACATGGCATCGGAATAGAATACCTTCTGCTGCACGAATCCCAGCGGCTGATTAGGTCCCACAGAGTTGGCCTTCTCTGAGTCCCATCGACTAAACAATGTCATCTGGCGGGACCCAGGGAAGAGCCTTCTCTGTGGCAGCTCTGGCCCTCTGGAATCAACTCCCTCCAGAGATTTGAACTGCCCCCACTCTCCTTGCCTTCCGCAAGACTCTGAAGACCTACCTATGTCGCCAGGCATGGGGTAATTTATGTATTCCCTTGTTGACTAGTAAGATTTATGTGTGGTATGATTGGTTAGTATTGACTGTTTTTAAAGATAGTGGGTTTTTAGCTCTAGTTTTTAATTATTGGATTTGTACTACATTGTTCATTGTTGTTGTGAGCCGCCCTGAGTCTTTGGAGAGGGTTGGCATACAAATCTAATAAATAATAATAATAATAATAATAATAATAATAATAATAATAATAGTTGTTGTTGTTGTAGTACCTAATGCCTTGAGGAATTCTAAGTGTATCAAGGAATGTCAGACTGTTCTACTTCCCATCCATCTCTACTTCTTGTTCTATTTCTCTTTCTTGAGTGTTAGAGTCCAAGTTTCTGTAGAAATCCCTGTGGTATGAGTGCTGCATACGTATAACAAATAAACTGAATGAAGGCTGAAGTATTATTTATTTATTTGTTTGTTTGTTTGTTTTGTCAAGTACATATTGGAGGTATATAAAGATATAATAATATTCATATACATGATACAGTACTAGTAAAATAGAAAAAGAAACATTAGGACAGAGGATGGAAGGCACGCTGGTGTACTTATGCACGCCCCTTAATGACCTCTTAGGAATCTGGAGAGGTCAACAGTAGATAGTCTAATGGTAACGTTTTGGGGGTTAGGAGATGATACTACAGAGTGTGGTAGTGAGTTTCATGCATCAATTACTTGGTTACTAAAGTCGTATTTCCCGCAGTTGAGTTTAGAACGGTTTGTGCATCTGTACGTCTTGAAATTTCCTTAGTAAAGATAGTAAAACCCAAGCTCTCTTTGAAGAAACTGATTTGATACATAGATACAGGCTGCAAGATCCGTGAAGCAACACTTGTTCTTTCTTTCTGGAAATTCCTGGGAAAGTTTTTAAATTTCTGGCCATTCTCCTGCCATTGAAAGCTCCAAGATTTTCAGTTTCCCATGGGGTATGAAGCAGACACTCCCTCAGCACATTATTAGAGATGTTTGCTGGTACTCTTTCTCCCTCTGGATTGTTGCTTTGCTGCTTGCTATTACTGCAGCAGTGTGCCTCAGCTATGATGCTAAAATTGCTTTAGAACATGGAGAGGGGAAGATGACAACCTTTTCTGGCCTAGAATCTCTTGTCCCCAAGTACAAAAAGCAAATAAGAAGGAGAAGTGGGCAAAAAATATAAAACAGCCCTAAGGCTACTGATCTTCTTTTTGATGGTAAGGGGGAAGCAACAACAGTCACTCATGCCCTTATCACCTCGAGGTTCGACTACTGTAATGCTCTCTACATGGAGCTACCTTTGAAAAGTGTTCGGAAACTTCAGATCATGCAGAATGCAGCTGCGAGAGCAGTCATGGGCTTACCTTGGTATGCCCATGTTTCACCAACACTCCGCAGTCTGCATTGCCTGCTGATCAATTTCCGGTCACAATTCAAAGTGTTGGTTATGACCTTTAAAGCCCTTCGTGGCACTGGACCAGAATATCTCCGAGACCGCCTTCTGCCGCACGAATCCCAGCGACCGATTAGGTCCCACAGAGTGGGCCTTCTCCGGGTCCCGTCAACTAAGCAATGTTGGTTGGCGGGCCCCAGGGGAAGAGCTTTCTCTGTGGCAGCCCCGACTCTCTGGAACCAACTCCCCCCAGAGATTAGAACTTCCCCTACTCTCCCTGCCTTTCGTAAACTCCTTAAAACCCACCTTTGTTGTCAGGCATGGGGGAACTGAATCACCTCCCCCGGGCATGTACAATTTATGCATGGTATGTTTGTGTGTATGTTTGCTTAGTAAATGGGTTTTTAAAAATATTTTAAATTATATTTAGATTTGTCATGAATTGTTGTATCCTGCTGTGAGCCGCCCCGAGTCTGCGGAGAGGGGCGGCATACAAATCTAAATAATAAAATAAACATATCTGAGCAATATAAGATTGGCGAACTTTTTCAGCAACTAACCAATCTATCTTTCACGAATAGCATGAGTCTGGTTACCGTAACTGTTTCTAAGCAGTTGACCATTCTGTAATGATCTCTTCTGGCTTTATGAAATGTGTGAAAATCAACTATTGTAGACTTGAGAGATGCTCAAATCATTTTTGGCTCACACAATAAGTGTGACATAGTTATACTTTCCTGATAAAAGACCAACTAAATTTTTTTCAGGTAACCTTTCTTTATTTCTTGTATAGTTAAACCGAAGTAGAGGAGCTGTGTGTTAGAGTTTGGCTATACATATTTTAGAGTTATTAGAACATAATCATTCAATAATTCTTCCAGGATGTCTGAATGGAATGTGTCAAAGTCTTATTTCTGAATTGCAAAACAGAACTACTGATCCATAATCTTGACTCTTGTAATCTTTTGACCCAAAATCTGCATTATTATTTCGCTCTGCCCATTTAGAATAGAATAGAATTCTTTATTGGTGTTGTGGTTAGCTCTGGCCCAGCTCCTGCCCCAAGGACTGTGGATGTGGAGGAGACATCCACATGCTGCAGGCCTGTTTTGCCCCCGGTGGAATCTGCTGATGAAGGCTCCTCTGACCAAGAAGACATGAGTGACAGGGAGGAGGAGAGTGGGGCAAACAGCTCAGAAGGAGATCAATTA
Source organism: Erythrolamprus reginae (assembly GCF_031021105.1). Lineage (NCBI taxonomy): Eukaryota > Metazoa > Chordata > Lepidosauria > Squamata > Dipsadidae > Erythrolamprus > Erythrolamprus reginae. Next base: position 354,851,458 of record NC_091950.1, read on the forward strand.
TCTAGCTCCTCCTTGGATTCAGAACAAGAGTTAATGATACAGCCACGCATGCGGAGAGCGATGCATAGGCAACAACAACTGAGAGATTATTATCAAAGAAAATGAGGCCACCTGTGGTTGGGTGGGGCTGTGGTAATTAGTGAGGCTGCTATAAATAGCAGCCTGTGGTTTTGGCCATTGTGGAGGATTATCTGATCGTTGTGTTTCATGACTGCTTTGGTGACTTTGATCTTTGTGTGCTGATTTTTCTCCGCTTTGAAACTAACCCAGAGCAAAGTGTGTTTCACTTTGGGAAAGAAGAAGGACTGTGAATTGCCTCACAGCTGCAAGCTAAGTATCACAGAACTGATAAGGGACTTGTACAAATTACCAATTTGTTTGGAGACAAGTGCTCTTTGCTATACAAAAAGAGTGCTCTGTTTATTTGCATTTTCGGTATAAAGAACATTGTTTTGAATTTTCAAACGTGTGTGTGTCTGAAATTGTATCTGTGCATTTTGGGGAGGATTCTACCAGAGAGCTCGACAGAACAATTGGACAGGTGTGATTGGACACATAAGGAATTTGTCTTTGATGCATATGCTCTCAGTGCACATAAAAGAAAATATACATTTGTCAAGAATCATGAGGTACAACACTTAATGATTATCATAGGGGTCAAATAAGCAATAAAGAAACAATCAATCTTAATAAAAACCCTTCTTGCTTAAGGGTACAAGCAACAAGTTACAATCATACAACCATAACTGGGTGTAAATGGGTGATAGGAATGATGAGAAAAAACTAGCACCATGTTTCCCCGAAAATAAGACAATGTCTTATATTAATTTTTGCTCCAAAAGTTGTGCTACGTCTTATTTTCAGGGAGTGCCTTATATTTCTCAAATAAGACAAATTCACAGGCAGAAAAGCTGACACCCCCAAAGAAAGTGTACCGTATGGTACACTGATTACGGTACGGTACCTGTCAGAATAGCACCAGACACACACAAACGACGGCACTTATATGGTACAACAGTATACTCCTGCTATTGCAGCTTCCGGCCACCAGAGGAACTACAGTCTACGCACTGTAGTGGAGACTGTAATGGCGGTGAGACAGCAGCAGATTGTGTCTGCTGTACTGGACGGTACAAAGCGATGGAAGGGGCCAGCAGGGGACGCCACATTATTACGGTACCGCTATGAACAGCTTTGAATGGTACCGTATGTTTTTCCACCATACCGTAAGTAAACTTGACTACGCCTTATTTTCGGGGGTGCCTTATATTAGCAAATTCTGCAAAACCTCTGACATGCCTTACTTTCGGGGTATGTCTTATTTTCTGGGAAACAGGGTAGTAATAGTAGCGCAGACTTATAGTTTGACCGTGTTGAGGGAATTATTTGTTTAACAGAGTGATGGCTTTCGGGGAAAAACTGCTCTTGTGTCTAGTTGTCTTGTTGTGCAGTGCTCTGTAGTGACGTTTTGAGAGTAGTAGTTGAAACAGCTTATGTCCAGGATGCAAGGAGTCAGTAAATATTTTCACAGCCCTCTGTTTTATTCGTGCAGTATACAGGTCCTCAATGGAAGGCAGGTTGGCAGCAATTGTTTTTCCTGCAATTATGAGAAGTTAGAACGATTTTTTCCTGTCTGGTTATGGGAAAGTAAATTAAAATAAATAAAAAGGTGTTCTGATTTTTCACTATGTTAATCTAAATCTCTATGTTAAGAAATAGTGGAAAAAACTGCTTTGGATGTCATTTGGATAGTCCTAATATATGTATATTGCTCACTATGGATTTCATTTTTTTCTTCTTCCTTTTAATGTAAAACATATCTACATATTCATTTAGCATAATATATTTGGCTTTTATTAATTAATGGGAGGAGCAAAGAACAATGCATCCTGCCTTCAGAACCTACATAGACTGCTGTTGTGTGCTTGTCCCTTTCTGTTGGAACCTGGTTTTCTTATAAGATTAGAAGGATATAATTTGCATTTATACAAAAGCCAAGCTCAGTAGCCTGCTTCTGTAGAATCAAAGACTATTCTTTTTCCAGAACACATAGTGTTTCAACATGCTCAATTGTTTCTTTCTGTTTCTTTCTTGACTGTTCTATCTCCACATCTTCCTTTTTACATGTACTCCTCGTTCCCTTCCTTTAGATTAAAAAAAGTTTTACATTCCAATGTGTTATAGGTTAACCCTATAACGCATTGTTATTATTGTATGCTGTCTTGTTATTGCTGTTACCCGCCCCGAGTCTCCAGAGAGGGGCGGCATACCAATCCAATAAATAAATAAATAAATAGATAGATAGATAGATAGATAGATAGATAGATAGATAGACAGACAGACAGACAGACAGACAGACAGACAGACAGACAGACAGACAGACAGATAGACAAATAGACAAATAGATAAATAGATAAATAGATAAATAAATAGATAACCCTACAACAGTCCACTTGGATGGCTATATTGATTAGCATGGCTTGGCCAACATTCTAGCTATTATTATTATGCTTACTTAACATTTATTTTAGCAGCAGCATTACACACAATATGAGATGATGCCTACTAATAGGATTTAACCAGGAGGAAATTACAGATATGTAATTTTATTTCAGTCCCCTCTTTTTTTCTTATCTTTTCAGTGAATTCCCAGCTATTATAGACCGTTCATATCTGCAAAGCAAAGTTAGTAGCCGGATGGTCTCTTTATCCATTAAACAGCAAGCAGCTGTCTCCTTATTATTATCTTGGATTATAGTCGCTATGTCCAAAATTGAAATCTTATTCTCCTATGTACAATGCAAGAACATTCAGTATAAACTAATCAGGAGAGATTAAATGTTGGAATAAGAGATCTCGTTGCAGTTTTCATGATTAGTGAAATATATTTTTAAGGGAACTCTACCTAGCCCATTGCAGAAATTATTTAATGAACATGAATTTATGAGGCATAGAAATTGAGGTTTCAGTTTGTGGAGTCATGCAGAAAGGAATAGGTAGAAAAGTCAAATCATGAGGATAATATACAAATGGCCCAATTTTTGAAATGAAAAGGTAATTACGTGGGAACTTGATTTTTGCCCTTCCTTCCTTCCTAGTCTACTCTAGAGAGGCAACTGAAAACGTTTCAGAGAAGGGACATATTAAATCATGCCGTGGTTCCTCAAATAAATGGTGGGCTGAATGCCAGCAGGCCTATGCCCAGGCATTGATAGATAAAATGATAAAATCAGGCTCAGGAGCATTTTGTGCTGACCTTGATTGTACAGTTTAGCTCAGAACAAAAAGTTTTTCACTCTTGCGGATGTCAAAGCATTAAGAGCTCACTGCTTTTAGTGTTTCAATGGTAAATTCAAGTATGAAAATTTAGAATATGAAGGTTTTCCAGCCAGACTTAAAATGTAAATATTTCTTCACACTTTTGATATTAGATGGTCAAATCTCTCCCTTCTTCTCTATTCAAAATCTATAATTAGTTTGCACTGGTTTTAATTGTTTTAGAACTGTTTAGCACACAGGGTTACTTGGTTGAGATGGATGGCGATAGATATTAAATAAATAAAAATATAATATAATATGTAACTGTTTTTAGCCTACACTTGAGCTGGTTTGTTTGTTTGTTTATATTTATATTTATATGTTGCCCATTCCAATAGGACTCAGGTGGCTAACAATAATCATAAATACTAAAAGAGTAAAAAAAGTACAACAGCAATAAAACAACAATAATATAAAATACATTAAAACCACTTAAAAAGCTATACATACACACAGTCATTCCTAATTCCAGGCCTGCCAGAAGAGCCAGACCTTAACGGCTTTCCAGAAGACCGGTAGGGTGGAGATAGTACGGATCTCTGGAGACAGTGGATTTGAAACGGTTGGAGCCACCCCAGAGAAGGCTCTTCCCCGAGACCCCGCCAACCAACATTGTTTGGTGGACGGGACCCAGAGAAGGCCGACTCTGTGGGCCCTTACTGGTTACAGTGAGGTATGAGGCAGGAGATGGTCCCCTAAATAGTTGCCTATTTCCTGGTATCCCTGGCTCAATTTTAAATAAACACATTAAATACTGATCCAATATAATGGGAGCAGCTTTAAAGAAAACAGACAGTGAATAGAGAGACCTGATATCCAGCCTAGGATGGGCCTGTATTTGTGGTGAACATACCTGTATGTCATCACTAAATACTGAGATAATAAGAAAGAATAAGAAAGAATGCATGTGTTTGAACCACTCCTCTTTCTCACGAACACAAAAAGTCCCAACTCACAGACTGATTTGATTTTGAAGCGGGCAATGAGAGGAAATGGAAGCTGTTCCCATCATGAGCGTCTTCATCACAAGAGTCTGATCTCTAAATGATTGAAATGAAAAGAAGCATGTCATTGACTGCACGGTCCCTAAGAGAAATGAATGAGAATATACTCTTTGTCCTTGCCTCTTTGTTTAACTGTGAAAGCTTCTTGCACAATCCATCAACCACCTTTCAGAAACCTGTGTGTCTTGGCCACGGCTCTAATGGAGACAGTAACAATATGTACTCTGAAAACATTGGGCAAGGTGTTTAAATAATTTGCAGTATGCTAAAGTTGCCACTCCATAGACGCGTCAAATTACAGCAAGAGTTTGGATTCAAAAGGACTCAGCCTCTACCCTCCCTTATTTAAATTCATGCTTCTGCTTATAGTGAGTCTCCAAAATAGTTACTCTGGGATTAACTTGCTTTATGCACTATCTTAGTGTAACTACCTTTTTAAAGAAACGGAGCTCTGGGAGAATTGAGAATATAAACAAGATTACAATTTCCCTTATGGGAAAGCTTTGAATATGTAACTTATTACTGGATTCTACTGTACTTCAATGCTAATATAAGATTCTGTTCAGTTCTGGAGACCTCACCTACAAAAAGATATTGACAAAATTGAACGGGTCCAAAGACGGGCTACAAGAATGGTGGAAGGTCTTAAGCATAAAACGTATCAGGAAAGACTTAATGAACTCAATCTGTATAGTCTGGAGGACAGAAGGAAAAGGGGGGACATGATCGAAACATTTAAATATGTTAAAGGGTTAATTAAGGTCAGGAGGGAAATGTTTTTAATAGGAAAGTGAACACAAGAACAAGGGGACACAATCTGAAGTTAGTTGGGGGAAAGATCAAAAGCAACATGAGAAAATATTATTTTACTGAAAGAGTAGTAGATCCTTGGAACAAACTTCCAGCAGACGTGGTAGATAAATCCACAGTAACTGAATTTAAACATGCCTGGGATAAACATATATCCATCCTAAGATAAAATACAGAAAATAGTATAAGGGCAGACTAGATGGACCATGAGGTCTTTTTCTGCCGTCAGACTTCTATGTTTCTATGTTTCTATTTTAGATATAATGAATTTTTGTGGCTGAGTTTGCATTTTTAATAATTCTATGTTTTGTTTTGTTTTGTTTTGTTTTTTTAAAAAAGAATTATAAGTCATAAAAATTCTAGCTGGGCATTTCAAAAGGTGGTTGCAATTATTCACAGTTATACACAACTTGAAAAGTGGGTTCTGCTGAGTAACTTTGCTTCCAGTATTGTGTGTGCTGTATTTAAGTCTCCCATTCAGCCTGTTCCTGGTAGGTCTGTATGTCACAAGCCTCTTAACTATCAAGGAGGTATTTACATTTCACCAAAATCTCTTCTCCTATATTGTAAATTCTTTTAAATAAGTTCTGGGCTCTTTTGTTTCCAAAGAATATAGCTTTGAGGGTCATTCAGGAATATCTCTTTCTCCATCTGTGGATAATCCATCTGTGGAATTTTTAACCAAAATACCAAAACCAAACCAACCAAACCAAACCAAAACAACAACCCCCACCAAATAATCAATGCATTATCCATGGATAAGCCAATTGTGAAAATTAAAACATATGAGAAATTCAAAGGTTGGTTTATCTGAGGGTGGACATATATGTGAGAATATATGCTGTGTAGATTTATTTCTCACTTTCTCTTAACCATCCTTAGCAATTTTTTGGTGAATTCAGTGTCAAGTGCTGGGGAAGTCAGGAGATTCACGCAGTTCAAATGAGTATAAAGATTTATTGCAAGCTTAAACTCTCTATAATAATCTGACCAACTAACAGTCAAGGGAAATGAGCAGGCGATAAGAGAGGCTTTCAAGGCGGATGGAGTTAGATCTCTTGTTTAGCATGCCAGGGATTCATGACTTATGATGCATTTGACTTTTTCCCTCAGGCTCAGCCTGTCATCTCCTACATCTAGTTCCCAATGTGGACATATCATTTTGTACTTAAAGGTTTTCTCTGCCACTTGATTATTTATATTAACAATCAATCAATCAATCAATCAACCAATCAATCAATCAATCAAAAAGCATGCTGCAAAATACAAGTGCTAGTTCTAAAATTATCTTTATTTTTGAGAATGCTACTGACCCCTAAAAAGGTCTCATAAACTTTTAAAAGAATAAATAGGTGAGCCACTCAATGTACCCTCTAATTTTTTTTCGGTGTGGGCGGAAAAGTATAGTGTCTGAGCAACAGTCCCTTTGGGACTGGGCGGCATAGAAAAATAAATAAATAAATAAATAAATAAATAAATAAACAAACAAACAAACAAACAAACAAACAAATAAATAAGAAAAAAATCCCTTCTTTTTTATTAAAAGAAATTAATAATAAAAAAAACCCAAAATCCATTACTATTAAAATTAAATCAACCAGCAAAACCAAAACATAACTATTAATAAAAACAGGTGAGGGCTGGGTTTTTTTTCTCTGTTATTATTTAAGTGCTTTTACCATATGCTTTAAATCAAGAGTCACTTCTCTCTCTGTTTCTCTCTCTTTCCTGCCATTCTCTGCCTCAATCATTTTCTCATTTCTCTTTTCTCCCCTTTTTTCTATTATTTCTCTCTATCTCTTCCTTCCACTCTTCTCTCTCTCTTGTTTTCTCTGTCTCTCTCTTTCTTGCTTTCTTCCTCTCTCTCACTCTTTTCCTTCCTCTCTCATCTCTCTCTCTTTCTCTCTCTCTCCCCCTCTTTCTCTCTCTTCTTCTCACTTTCTCTCTTGTTTTCTCTCTCTCTCTCTTGCTTTCTCTCTCTCTCACTCTTTCTCTCTTGTTTTCTTTCTCACACTCTTTCTCTCTCTTGTTCTCTCTCTCTTGCTATCTCTTTCTCTCCCCCTTTCTCTCTCTCTCTCTTTCTCACTTTCTCTCTATCTTGCTGTCTGTTGCTCTCACTCACTCTCGTTCTCTCTCCGTTCTCAGCGGTGACCCGCACACGCCCTGCCTGTCTCCCCTTTGCCGAGAGCACTTTCGTCCCGGGCTCTCAGCAAGGGGGTTGCAGGAGAGACGGGGCAGGCGTTCTCTCAGCGGAGGCCGGCGAAGGTGATAGTCAATGTCGGGGGCGCACGGGCGGTTGCGCGCGCTCCCTATCCCCCTGCTAGCCCACTTGGAATATTCAAAATAAGAAAAGCCTTTGCCGGCGAAGGTTTTTCTTATTTTGAATATTCCGAGTGGGCTAGCAGGGAGATAGGGAGCACGCGCAACCGCCCGTGCGCCCCCAACATTGAATATCACCTTCGCCGGCCTCCGCTGAGAGAACGGCTGCCCCCCTTGCTGAGAGCCAGGGACGAAAGCGCTCTTGGCAAAGGTGAGATGGGCAGGGCGTGCGTTCCGGGTGCGGGAGGAGCTGCGCTGAAAGGCAGGAGGTGGCGGAGGAGCAGAGGGGGCAGATCGGGTGGGCGGTGGGCAGCGCGGAAAGGCCGAGGGGGCCGGAGGCACCGTGGGGAGGCAGGGGCGGCCACGGCTCCCTTCCCTTCTGCTGCCGGCACCTCCCCACCCCCGCCCCCCCGCGGGCTGGCAGGGGGATGGGGACTGCGTGCCCATGGAAAAGGGCGCGCGGGGTGGTAGTTTGGGGTGCGCGCGCGCTCACGCGCGCAGCCTACAGGGAATGGTGGAGCCACTTACAGACGAATCATTTGCTTTGAAGTGTGACCATTACCCTTAAGACTAAAGAAGACATATGGGAACTTTGGTCATTTAAAAAACTTTTCATTGCTGAAGTTTCCTTTATAAAATAAGCAGGGTTTGTTTTTTTTAGCATGAAACATTCAATTTATCTTGGCATTTGACATGATCTTATTTAATCTTATTTAATCCTTCATATGATCAAATTTAGCAGTCACAGAGCAGAGTGCTAAAGAGAAGAAATCTTGCACGGGGAAGATGCCTAAGCAATGGCTGACAGGTTATAGTATGATAAATGGAGAAATATATTATATCCAGAGTCATAGTTAATTGGCTGACTTCACATTGAGGCATACATAGAAGCACTCTCAATATTTCATTTTTATTGGAAGAATGAATCAATACTTATTGTTCCATCCGAAGTTCCTATTCTATTGTCATTCTTTAAGCAAGCATGAAGCACTCAATTTGTCTTTCCAGATTTTGCCTTCACAAGCCAATCCCCTTGCAATGATTGATCAGTTGATTTGTTGTGGAAATGTCTCTTCTTTTTACTGTGGAATTAAAACATTTCTTATAATGATCAACCTTTGCCCATCATTGAAATATATATTACCGTCTCTTTCCATGGTCTATACTCTAATATCCAAATAATTTATTCTCTTTAAGCAAATGCTACATATGGGCTACTTTCTCAGGGGACATTTGGCATTTATTCTGAAATCACCATGTGTTACTTTTGCCATGTGACTGTTTTGGGTTCTTCAGGGTTCTACTACCTATTTATTTTCATGCCTTTAAAAAAAATAAAATGGAAGAATCATACAGCTAAAATTAAACATGAATTAATTTAAGTTGCATTTAATGAATTCAATGCTGATTTTTGATGTTTCCTTGGGCATTTAATGATGTTTCTTTCCTGCCAATTGCCTATTAGTTTGGTGGCAATTTTTAGTGGGTTCTTTGTATTTGTATTTGTATTTATTAGATTTGTATGTCGCCCCTCTCCGAAGACTCGGGGCGGCTCACAACAATATAAAAAGACAATATAAACAAATCTAATATTAAAAATAATCTAAAAAAACGCAATTTAAATAACCACTCATACATACAAGCATACCATGTATAAATTCTATAAGCCTACGGGGAAGGGAAATTTCAATTCCCCCGTGCCTGATGACAGAGGTGGGTTTTAAGGAGCTTGCGAAAGGCAAGGAGGGTGGGGGCAACTCTGATATCTGGGGGGAACTGATTCCAGAGGGTCGGGGCCACCACAGAGAAGGCTCTTTTCCTGGGTCCCGCCAAACGACATTGCTTAGTCGACGGGACCCGGAGAAGGCCAACTCTGTGGGACCTAACCGGTCGCTGGGATTCGTGCGGCAGAAGGCAGTCCCGGAGATATTCTGGTCTGATGCCATGAAGGGCTTTATAGGTCATAACCAACACTGAATTCTGACCGGAAATTGATCGGCAATCAATGCAGACTGAGGAGTGTTGGTGTAACATGGGCATAACCTGAACACAAATCTGGGGTTCAGATCAGGCAAATCCATTATAGTAAATCTGACTTGGGAAAAAGAATGGAATAATAGTATAGTATAATCCTGTCACAAAACAATCACTTTCTTGCTGCTTATATGTATTCTTAAAGAAAGCATGATTGATATCTGGGTCATTAAATAGCATGAATTGGTTAGTTTCAGTTAAAGAGGCTGGAGAATGGTGGCAATAGCCCCCAGATAGCATCCTCATTTTAAGAGCAGAATCATGTGTTTTTCAGACACTTTGTCTAATATTCCCCAAGCTATTTTGCTGCCCTCGGTTGCAGAAGGGTGTTCTCTCAGACAAGAGTCAGTAATAAAATTCAACTACTTATCTGTAGGTTGAATGGTAAAGGTATCTTGTTGTTTGCTGCAGACAGAAAAAAATGTCTTGGAGTAGTCTTGATGTGTGCAATATTGTGTACTAATAAATTTTATGGATCATGAATCATGGACCTTTGCCTTACTACCTACTTTCAATTTGACAGAAAAATATACCAATGAATCAGAGAAAAACCCATAGGATCACTGCTCTCAGGACTCATAGCAGAAACCATTATACAGCATGTAGAAACTGTAGCAGTCTCACACATACAATCAAAAGTACAGATCGATATGATGAAACAACACCTTCATCATAATAAAATAGGCACAACTAAAGGTAAAGACACCTGAAACAAGCAACGTCATCTTCAGAGGAATACAATTCACAAGACAAGAAGAAAGCAATGCATTAACCTTCTTGGATATCTTTATCAATAGAAGTAAGGGCTGTTTACTAACCTTTAGTTAGTAAAGTTTATTGTAAAACCA